>NC_140991.1:195051720-195796638 GCF_052327205.1 Somniosus microcephalus | reverse complement strand
CCATTATCCGTTGACCAATCAGTGGAGTTTTGTTGTTGTTGAGCGAAACGGTGATTTGAATTGCAAACCTCATTAGCCGTTGACCAATCAGGGGAGTTATTTTGTTGTTGAGAGAAACATTATATAGATTTTACTTCAGTCTTTCCCTGAAAAAATAAATAAACTCTCTCCCCCCCCACTCACTCCTCGCTCTCTTCCCCCTCCAGTCTCTCTCGCTCTCTCTCTCCCCCCACTCGCTCTCTCTCTCCCCCCCACCACTTGCTCTCTCTCTTCCCCCCAGTTGCTCTCTCTATTCCCCCCCATTCGCTCTCTCTATTCCCCCCCATTCGCTCTCTCTATTCCCCCCCATTCGCGCTCTCTATTCCCCCCCATTCACTCTCTCTATTCCCCCCCCAGTCGCTCCCTCTCTTCACCCATCTCTCTTCCCCCCAGTTGCTCTCTTCCCCCCCAGTTGCTCTCTCTCTCTCAAATTCAAATTCAAATTCAAATCGCTTTATTGGCATGATAAAGTACATCTTATGTTGCCAAAGCATCAAAATACATTTATGGTTGAACACATAAACGCAGTTCTATTCATACAGTGTATAAACAGGTATATCCCTGAGTGTATAAATATACATTCGCATTGTTTATATATACTCTTTTCTTAGATTACTGGTTGTCCCTCTGTTCTTGGCAAGCTGTAACATAGTGTGCCGCCAGTGTTACACAGCTTCTCTCCTCCCCCAGTAGGAATCTCTGTTACACAGCTTCTCTCCTCCCCCAGTAGGAATCTCTTCCCCCACCAGTTGCTCTCTCTATTCCCCCCCCCCATTAGCCGTTGACCAATCGGGGGGGGTTTTGTTGTTGTCGAGCGAAACAGTGAGTTGATTTGCAAACCTCATTAGCCGTTGACCAATCAGGGGAGTTATTTTGTTGTTGAGAGAAACATTTAGTTGCATTGCAAACCTCATTAGCCGTTGACCAATCAGGGGAGTTTCGTTGTTGTTGAGCAAAACGGTGATTTGAATTGCAAACCTCATTAGCCGTTGACCAATCAGGGGAGTGTCATAGTCGTGTTTACTTTTAAAAAATGTTCAAAAAACAGACTAAATCCGCTGATTAGCTGTTGACCAATCCTAACGCTCATTAGTGGGCGGGGCCTGGGTTAGATATAGAGTAAATGTGCCGATGCATTGCCCAATCAAACTGCCAGTGCAACCACAGCCCTGGTTATTTACCGAGTAAAGCTCTCTACTTTTCTTAAAAACCTAAACTTTAATAACGTGAACTGCAGGGATCCCAGGGGACAGGGAAGCGAGCAGGTGAGTGGCGGTGCACGGTGTGTTATGATCTCTTTATATATAGGTTTTACTTCAGTCTTTCCCTGAAAAAATAAATAAACTCTCTCCCCCTCACTCGCTCTCTTCCCCCTCCAGTCTCTCTCGCTCTCTCTCTCCCCCCACTCGCTCTCTCTCTCTCTCTCTCTCCCCCCACTCGCTGTCTCTCTCCCCCCCCACCACTCGCTCTCTCTCTCCCCCCCAGTCTCTCTCTCTCTCTCTGTCTCTGTCTCTCTCCCCCAGTCTCTCTCTCTGTCTCTCTCTCTCTCTCCCCCCAGTCTCTCTCTCTCTTTCTCTCTCCCTCTCTCTCAATTCAATTCAATTCAATTCAATTCAGATGCTTTATTGGCATGAAAGTTTACAGGGAACCATATTGCCAAAGCTTACATAACTCTCTCTGTCTCTCTCCCCCCACCACTCGCTCTCTCTCTCCCCCCACCACTCGCTCTCTCTCTCCCCCCCCACTCGCTCTCTCTCTCCCCCCCAGTCTCTCTCTCTCTCTCGCTGTCTCTGTCTCTCTCTCTCTCTCTCCCCCCAGTCCCTCTCTTTCTCTCTCCCTCTCTCTCTCTGTCTCTCTCCCCCAGTCTCTCTCTCTGTCTCTCTCTCTCTGTCTCTCTCCCCCAGCCTCTCTCTCTCTCTCTCTCTGTCTCTCTCTCTCTGTCTCTCTCTCTCTCTCCCCCCAGTCTCTCTCTCTCTTTCTCTCTCCCTCTCTCTCTGTCTCTCTCCCCCACTCGCTCTCTCTCTCCCCCCACCACTCGCTCTCTGTCTCCCCCCCACTCGCTCTCTCTCTCCCCCCAGTCTCTCTCTCTCTCTCTCTGTCTCTGTCTCTGTCTGTCTCTCTCCCTCTCCCCCCAGTCTCTCTCTCTTTCTCTCTCCCTCTCTCTCTCTGTCTCTCTCCCCCAGTCTCTCTCTCGGTCTCTCTCTCTCTGTTTCTGTCTCTCTCCCGCAGTATCTCTCTCTCCCCCCCAGTCTCTCTCTCTGTCTCTCTCTCTCTGTCTCTGTCTCTCGCTCTCTCTCTCTCTCCCCCCAGTCTCTTTCTCTCTCTCTCTCTCCCCCAGTCTCTCTCTCTCTCTATCTCCCCCCAGTCTCTCTCTCTCTCTCTCTCTCCCCCCAGTCTCTCTCTTTCTCTCTCCCTCTCTCTCTCTCTCTCTCTCCCCCAGTATCTCTCTCTCTCCCCTCCAGTCTCTCTCTCTGTCTCTCTCTGTCTCTGTCTCTCGCTCTCTCTCTCTCTCCCCCCAGTCTCTCTCTCTCTCCCTCTCTCTCTCTCCCCCAGTCTCTCTCTCTCTCCCCCCCAGTCTCTCTCTCTCTCTCTCTGTCTCTGTCTCTCTCTCTCCCCGTCTCTGTCTCTCTCTCTCCCCCCAGTCTCTCTCTTTCTCTCTCCCTCTCTCTCCCACTCACTCTCTCTCTCTCCCCCCACCACTTGCTCTCTCTCTTCCCCCCCCCAGTTGCTCTCTCTATTCCCCCCCCATTATCCGTTGACCAATCAGTGGAGTTTTGTTGTTGTTGAGCGAAACGGTGATTTGAATTGCAAACCTCATTAGCCGCTGACCAATCAGGGGAGTTATTTTGTTGTTGAGAGAAACATTATATAGATTTTACTTCAGTCTTTCCCTGAAAAAATAAATAAACTCTCTCCCCCCCCACTCACTCTCGCTCTCTTCCCCCTCCAGTCTCTCTCGCTCTCTCTCTCCCCCCACTCGCTCTCTCTCTCCCCCACCATTCGCTCTCTCTCTTCCCCCCAATTGCTCTCTCTATTCCCCCCCATTCGCTCTCTCTATTCCCCCCCCATTCGCTCTCTCTATTCCCCCCCATTCGCGCTCTCTATTCCCCCCCATTCACTCTCTCTATTCCCCCCCCAGTCGCTCCCTCTCTTCACCCATCTCTCTTCCCCCCAGTTGCTCTCTTCCCCCCCAGTTGCTCTCTCTCTCTCAAATTCAAATTCAAATTCAAATCGCTTTATTGGCATGATAAAGCACATCTTATGTTGCCAAAGCATCAAAATACATTTATGGTTGAACACATAAACACAGTTCTATTCATACAGTGTATAAACAGGTATATCCCTGAGTGTATAAATATACATTTGCATTGTTTATATATACTCTTTTCTTAGTTTACTGGTTGTCCCTCTGTTCATGGCAAGCTGTAACATAGTGTGCCGCCAGTGTTACACAGCTTCTCTCCTCCCCCAGTAGGAATCTCTTCCCCCCCCCAGTTGCTCTCTCTATTCTCCCCCCCATTAGCCGTTGACCAATCGGGGGGGGTTTTGTTGTTGTCGAGCGAAACAGTGAGTTGATTTGCAAACCTCATTAGCCGTTGACCAATCAAGGGAGTTATTTTGTTGTTGAGAGAAACATTTAGTTGCATTGCAAACCTCATTAGCCGTTGACCAATCAGGGGAGTTTCGTTGTTGTTGAGCAAAACGGTGATTTGAATTGCAAACCTCATTAGCCGTTGACCAATCAGGGGAGTGTCATGGTCGTGTTTACTTTTAAAAAATGTTCAAAAAACAGACTAAATCCGCTGATTAGCTCTTGACCAATCCTAACGCTCATTAGTGGGCGGGGCCTGGGTTAGATATAGAGTAAATGTGCCGATGCATTGCCCAATCAAACTGCCAGTGCAACCACAGCCCTGGTTATTTACCGAGTAAAGCTCTCTACTTTTCTTAAAAACCTAAACTTTAATAACGTGAACTGCAGGGATCCCAGGGGACAGGGAAGCGAGCAGGTGAGTGGCGGCGCACGGTGTGTTATGATCTCTTTATATATAGATTTTACTTCAGTCTTTCCCTGAAAAAATAAATAAACGCTCTCCCCCCCCACTCGCTCTCGCTCTCTCTCTCTCCCCCCACTCGCTGTCTCTCTCCCCCCCACCACTCGCTCTCTCTCTCACCCCCAGTCTCTCTCTCTCTCTCTGTCTCTCTGTCTCAGTCTCTCTCTCTCCCCCCAGTCTCTCTCTTTCTCTCTCCCTCTCTCTCTCTGTCTCTCTCCCCCAGTCTCTCTCTCTGTCTCTCTCTCTCTCTCCCCCCAGTCTCTCTCTCTCTTTCTCTCTCCCTCTCTCTCAATTCAATTCAATTCAATTCAATTCAGATGCTTTATTGGCATGAAAGTTTACAGGGAACCAAATTGCCAAAGCTTACATAACTCTCTCTGTCTCTCTCCCCCCACCACTCGCTCTCTCTCTCCCCCCACCACTCGCTCTCTCTCTCCCCCCCACTCGCTCTCTCTCTCCCCCCCAGTCTCTGTCTCTCTCTCTCTCTCCCCCCAGTCTCTCTCTTTCTCTCTCCCTCTCTCGCTCTGTCTCTCTCCCCCAGTCTCTCTTTCTGTCTCTCTCTCTCTGTCTCTCTCCCCCAGTCTCTCTCTCTGTCTCTCTCTCTCTGTCTCTCCTCTCTCTCTCCCCCCAGTCTCTCTCTCTCTTTCTCTCTCCCTCTCTCTCTCTGTCTCTCTCCCCCACTCGCTCTCTCTCTCCCCCCACCACTCGCTCTCTGTCTCCCCCCCACTCGCCCTCCTCCTCCTCCTCCTCCTCCTCTTCCTCTCCTCCCCCCCCAGTCTCTCTCTTTCTCTTCCACCCACCAGTCTCCCTCCCTCCCCCACCTCCCTTTCCCCCCCACCTCCCTTTCCGTCTGTCTGTCTCTCTCCTTCCCCTGCTGTGTATCTGTGCTTCCCCCTCTTTCTCTGTCCTTCCCACACAGACAGACACACACTCATTTGCATATAGAAGAATTAATTTTTCCTTTTTCATAACTGAATGCCACCAAGGAAACATCCAAGACTTGGCCGCAACACTTCTGCTGCTTCCCGGAGAAAGGATCAAAGAGCTGCTGAAACTGAGGAGCAGAGACAGGCTCGCCTTCAGGCTGACCACGACAGACATGCTGCTGCTAGATCAGCTGAGACTTCCGAACAATCTGAGGGACGTCTTGCTGCTGACAGTGGAAGACATGCCACAGCCAGATCAGTTGAGACTTCCGAACAATCTGAGGGACGTCTTGCTGCTGACAAATGTAAGAAGTCACACAACACCAGGTTATAGTCCAACAGCTTTATTTGAAATCACAAGCTTTCGGAGCGCTGCTCCTTCTTCAGGTGAAGTGGAGAAATGCATAAAGACACAACTTATATAGTCAGAGAATCATGTCAGATGTTTACAGGTAACCTTTCCAACTGCCATTTATCGCACCTCGGCAGAGAGATAATCACAGCAGTCAAAGGTGTGAATGGTGTCCAAACAGGTAGTCAGGGAAACATTACATCAAAGAACAATGAGGTGGGGTCACAAGGGGTCAAATATTGCAGATGCTGGGGTCTGTATGAAAAACAAAAAAACAGACAAAAAACATTTTTTTTGGCTGGAAATCACAGCAGGTCCGGCCGCATCTGTGTAGAGAGAACAAGCCAATGTCGACTCGAGTCTGGATGACCCTGCATCAGGTGGGGTTACATGTAGCGTGACATGAACCCAAGATCTCGGTTGAGGCCATCCTCATGAGTGCGGAACTTGGCTATCAGTTTCTGCTCGACGATTTTGCGTTGTCGTGTGTCTCGAAGGCCACCTTGGAGAATGCTTACCCGAAGATCGGAGGCTGAATGTCCTTGACTGCTGAAGTGTTCCCCGACTGGGAGGGAACACTCCTGCCTGGTGATTGTTGCGCGGTGTCCGTTCATCCGTTGTCGCAGTGTCTGCATGGTCTCGCCGATGTACCATGCTCCGGGGCATCCTTTCCTGCAACGTATGAGGTAGACAACGTTGGCCGAGTCACATGAGTGTGTACCATGTACCTGGTGGGTGGTGTCCTCACGTGTGATGATGGTATCTGTGTTGATGATCTGGCATGTCTTGCAGAGGTTGCTGTGGCAGGGTTGTGTGGTGTCGTGGTCGCTGTTCTCCTGAAAGCTGGGTAATTTGCTGTGAACGATGGTCTGTTGGAGGTTAGGCGGCTGTTTGAAAGCGAGTAGTGGAGGCGTGGGGATGGCCTTAGCGAGGTGTTCGTCGTCATCGATGACATGTTGAAGGCTGCGAAGAACATGGCGTAGTTTCTCCGCTCCGGGGAAGTACTGGACGACGAAGGGTACTCTGTTGGTTGTGTCCCGTGTTTGTCTTCTGAGGAGGTCTATGCGATTTTTCGCTGTGGCCCGTCGGAACTGTCGATCGACGAGTCGAGCGTCATATCCCGTTCTTACAAGGGCGTCTTTCAGTGTCTGTAGGTGTCCATCGCGTTCCTCCTCGTCTGAGCAGATCCTGTGTATTCGCAGGGCTTGTCCATAGGGGATGGCTTCTTTAACGTGGTTAGGGTGGAAGCTGGAGAAGTGAAGCATCGTGAAGTTGTCCGTGGGCTTGCGGTAGAGTGAAGTGCTGAGGTGTCCGTCTTTGATGGAGATTCGTGTGTCCAGGAATGAGACCGATTCTGAGGAGTAGTCCATGGTGAGTTTGATGGTGGGATGGAAATTGTTGATGTTATCGTGTAGTCTTTTCAGTGATTCTTCGCCGTGGGTCCATAGGAAGAAAATGTCGTCGATGTATCTGGTGTATAGCGTTGGTTGGAGATCCTGTGCAGCGAAGAAGTCTTGCTCGAACTTGTGCATGAAGATGTTTGCGTATTGGGGTGCGAATTTGGTCCCCATGGCTGTTTCGTGTGTTTGGGTGAAGAACTGGTTGTCGAAGGTGAAGACATTGTGGTCAAGGATGAAGCGGATGAGTTGTAGGATGGCGTCTGGAGATTGGCTGTTGTTGGTGTTGAGTACTGAGGCTGTCGCAGCGATGCCGTCATCGTGGGGGATACTGGTGTAGAGTGCCGAGACGTCCATCGTGGCGAGGAGTGTTCCTGGTTCAACTGGTCCGTGGGTGCTGAGCTTCTGTAAGAAGTCTGTAGTGTCGCGACAGAAGCTGGGGGTTCCCTGTACGATGGGTTTCAGGATGCCCTCGACATATCCAGAGAGGTTCTCACACAAGGTTCCGCTGCCTGATGCGATAGGACGTCCAGGTGTGTTGGCTTTGTGTATCTTTGGGAGGCAGTAGAAGTCTCCCACGCGGGGAGTACGTGGGATGAGAGCATGTAGGATGCTTTGAAGGTCTGGATCGAAGGTTTTGATCAGTCTGTTGAGTTGGCGGGTGTGTTCTTTGGTCGGATCTGCGGGTAACTGTCTGTAGTGTTCCTGGTTGTCCAGTTGTCGGTATACTTCTTTGCAATAGTCCGTTCTGTTCTGTATGACGATGGCACCTCCTTTGTCTGCTGGTTTGATGACGATGTTGCGGTTGGTCTTGAGAGCATGGATGGCGTTGCGTTGTGCTCGGGTGACATTCTGGACTGTCTTGTGAGTGCGGCTGATGAATCTGGCGTTGATGCATCTCCTGACAGCTTGAGCATACATGTCAAGCTTAGGGCAGCGACCCTCCGGAGGGGTCCAATTTGACTCTTTCTTCTTCGGTTGCTGCACTGCGGATCCCTCTGTCTGCTGTTCCGGATCATTGATTGTCTCATTGGGTTCGCTGCTGACATCTTGGGATTTGTGGAAGAATTCCCGGAGCCTCATTCTCCTGATGAATTCCTCTGTGTCTGCCGCGAGACCGATGGGGTCCATTTTGGTGGTGGGGCAGAAATTGAGCCCTCGGCTGAGAACTTCAATTTCGTCTGGTTGAAGGGTGTGGTCGGACAGGTTGACGATGGATTTCCCTGTGGTTTCAACCGTGGTACCGGGGGAGGCTTGGTTGCTGCTGCTGGTGATGCCAAGTTTCTCAAGCTTCCTGTTCTTGGTGTGCATGTAGGTAGCGTAGTTCCGTTGCCTTGTTTGTTTGGCGGTGTCTCGTAGCTGGTCTGCTGCGTCCTGAGCACAGGCTGAGAACATGGACTCCATCTCGGTTTTGAGGTTGCGGCGTCTGCTGTAGATCAACACAGATACCATCATCACACGTGAGGACACCACCCACCAGGTACATGGTACACACTCATGTGACTCGGCCAACGTTGTCTACCTCATACGTTGCAGGAAAGGATGCCCCGGAGCATGGTACATCGGCGAGACCATGCAGACACTGCAACAACGGATGAACGGACACCGCGCAACAATCACCAGGCAGGAGTGTTCCCTCCCAGTCGGGGAACACTTCAGCAGTCAAGGACATTCAGCCTCCGATCTTCGGGTAAGCATTCTCCAAGGTGGCCTTCGAGACACACGACAACGCAAAATCGTCGAGCAGAAACTGATAGCCAAGTTCCGCACTCATGAGGATGGCCTCAACCGAGATCTTGGGTTCATGTCACGCTACATGTAACCCCACCTGATGCAGGGTCATCCAGACTCGAGTCGACATTGGCTTGTTCTCTCTACACAGATGCGGCCGGACCTGCTGTGATTTCCAGCCAAAAAAAATGTTTTTTGTCTGTTTTTTTGTTTTTCATACAGACCCCAGCATCTGCAATATTTGACCCCTTGTGACCCCACCTCATTGTTCTTTGATGTAATGTTTCCCTGACTACCTGTTTGGACACCATTCACACCTTTGACTGCTGTGATTATCTCTCTGCCGAGGTGCGATAAATGGCAGTTGGAAAGGTTACCTGTAAACATCTGACATGATTCTCTGACTATATAAGCTGTGTCTTTATGCATTTCTCCACTTCACCTGAAGAAGGAGCAGCGCTACGAAAGCTTGTGATTTCAAATAAAGCTGTTGGACTATAACCTGGTGTTGTGTGACTTCTTACATTTGTCCACCCCAGTCCAACTCCGGCATCTCCACACCATTGCTGCTGACAGAGGAAGACATGCCACAGCCAGATCAGCTGAGACTTCCGAACAATCTGAGGGACGTCTTGCTGCTGACAGAGGAAGACATGCCACAGCCAGATCAGCTGAGACTTCCGAACAATCTGAGGGACGTCTTGCTGCTGACAGAGAAAGACATGCCACAGCCAGATCAGCTGAGACTTCCGAACAATCTGAGGGACGTCTTGCTGCTGACAGAAGAAGACATGCCACAGCCAGATCAGCTGGGACTTCGGAACCGGATGCTATACCAGGGTGTGCCCGCCTCCACTTGGGGCGCTGACACTGAATTTCAGCGCTCTTGGCGCCACTGCGCCAGCCGCTGTGGAGCGGCAGGCTGCGGTACTGCAGGCCTCCTCCTTCTCTTAAGGGGGAGCTGCCTGCAATGTGGAGATCGCCGTTGGAGAGTGCCGGTAAATGAGCCCGGCACCACGGAGAAGTGCCGGGTTCGCGGAAAGCAGCCGGCAATGCCGCGGGGGGGGGTGGAGGAAGCCGGGGAAGGAGGTGCGGGCAGGCGGCCGCCGAAAAAGCGGCCGGCCGCACCTTCCCCTTTAAAGCGCCCCACTGAGGCTATAGCACGGCCCCGTTTTCTGGTCGCTGTTTGCGGCCACTTCGGAGGAGGCAGCCGCTACTAAATATGGGGATCGGGCCGGTTTTGGGGCGGCACGGGGCACTGCGCACACCGATGACGTCATCGGTGCTGGCGCAGCACTAACGGCTACCGCCGCCAATACCGCTGCGCTGAATATCAGCGCAAACTCATTTTTGGTGCAGAAGCCCTCTTTAGGCGGTAACTGGCCGCAAAGCTGGCAGCGCCTTAATGAATTTCTAGGCCATTGAGTCCATAAATGGACCAGCAAAATCAATGTGTACCCATTGCCATGGAGATGAGGGCCACTCCCATGGGTGTAGAGGGGCCTGTGGTGGTGCATTTTGGACTTTCTGGCATCCCGAGCAGCTCTTGGTCAGGTCCTCGATTTGTTTATCGATTCCCAGCCACCACACATAAGCCCTGGCTAGGCTTTTCATTTTTACCCCTCCCAGATGACCTTCATGAAGCTCTTTGAGTAATCTGTCTCTCAACTTGGGTGGAATTACCACTTGGGATCCACACATCAAGGTCCACCGGCACACTGACAGCTGTTCTCTCCTTGGCGAGAATGCTGGCAACAGTGAGTCGCCATGTGCTGGCCATCCCTTCACTGTCAAATCATAGACCCGAGAGAGTGTCGCGTCATTTCGGGTTTCCTTCTCTATACTTGAGTTTGTAACAGGCAGACATTCGATTATGGTCGCATGGAATATCTCAACAGGGTCCACTGCAGGTGCTTCTTCCTCTACCGTAGGCAATGGTAGGTGCGACAGCTCATCAGTGTTTCCATGCTGTTTTGTACCCTTGTACTCTATGTCGTACTGATGTGCCCCTAGAAAAAGTGACCATCTTTGCAGCCGTTGCGCCGTCATCACCGGAACGCCCTTCTTTGGATTAAAAATGGAGACCAGGGGCTGATGATCAGTCAGTAGGGTGAATTTCTGCCCGTGCAGATAGTGATTGAACTTCTTCACCCCCCACACCAGGCTGAGGGCCTCCCTGTCAATCTGGGCGTAGTTACGCTCGGCTGAGGTTAACGAGCGCGACGCAAAGGCTATTGGCCTCTCTGAACCGTCAAGGAATTTGTGTGACAGCACCGCTCCCATGCCGTAGGGAGACGCATCACATGCCAACCGAATCGGTAGTGTTGGGTTGTAGTGGGCCAATACTTCTTTTGAAGTGATTAGGCATTTACATTTCTGAAAGGCACGCTTACACTCATCACTCCATTTCCATGTTACTCCAGTTTGCAGCAGGGCGTTCAGTGGGTGCAGAATTGTAGATAAATTCGGCAAGAACTTATGGTAGTAGTTCACCAGCCCAAGAAACGACCTCAGTTGCGACACATTTTCTGGTGCTGGAGCCTTGACTACAGCCTCAATCTTGTCTGGCGACTTATGCAACCCTTCCTCATCAATCATGTGGCCACAATACGAGATTTGTCTCCTGAAGAACTCGCATTTGGGGCGGTTGGCTCATAGCCCATATTCCTGCAATCTAGTGAGCACCTGCTCCAGGTTGGCAAGGTGTTCACTGTCATTTTCGCCCGTCACCAGGATGTCATCCAAATAACACTGGGTCTCTGGGATCCCCTGCAGGACTTGTTCCATTGCACTCTGCCAAATAGCCGGGGCTGATGCTACCCCGAATACCAGTCGATTGTACTGGTAAAGGCCTTTGTGAGTGTTTATCGTGAGGTATTTCCTGAATGGTTCATCCACCTCCATTTGTAGATACGCTTGGACCAGATCAATCTTCATAAAGCGTTTCCCTCCAGATAGTGAGGCGAAAATATCTTCTATCCGTGGAAGTGGATATTGTACTGTGTGCAGGACTGGGTTCACAGTTACCTTGAAGTCCCCACAGATGCGAACCTTCTTCGGCTCCACAGGCGTGCTGCTCAATGATTTCTTCATTACAGGAACGATGGGTGTGGCCCACTCACTCCAATCCACCTTGGACAGCACACCTGAATGCTCCAGACTCTCCAGTTCTGCTTCAACGGCTGGGCGGATCACGTACGGCACCAGTCTGGCCTTAAAATTTTTTGGGTTTGCGTTATCCTCGATTTTTATTGTTGCCTTTACTCCTTTTAGAGTCCCAAGTCCTTGTTGGAACACCTCTTTCGCGTCAGTTAGAATTTGTGACAGTCGTCCAGGTGTGACGTCATCATCTATTTTGTCAGTCACAGTTAGCGCCTGAATGGAATGCCAATCCAATTGTATTTTTCGGATCCATTCACATCCCAATAATGGTGTTCCTCCATATTGTAGTATATATAGATACAGTTTCTGTGTTTACTTGCCGTTATATTTAACTGGCACCCTTATTTTTCCTCTGGGGTAGACCTTTTGCCCCGTGTATGCCTTCAGTACAATGGACGTGTCCTTTAAGGGTATGTGTGAGAATAGCCGCTCATAGTCTCGTCGATTCATGACAGTTAGGGCTGATCCTGTATCCAATTCCATCTTTACTTGGGACCCTGCTATCATGAGGGTGACCCAAATGGTTCGGTGATCCTCCTTTGCGATCACATTGTGTAACTTTAGACAACTTAGTCTCCTGCTCCCGGAGTCGTTATCACTCTCCTGATCTTCCGAACTACTGTCTGTCATTTTTTTTATTTTCTTGTACTTTTCCTTAGTAGTTCTTGTAGTGTTGGTTTTCTTTCCCGACCTGCAGACTCTTGCTATATGTCCCATTTTCCCGCATTGCCTGCATACTTTGCCCTTAAACCAGCAGTCCTTCTGATCATTGGTTGTTCTGCCGCAGCAATAGCACTTTTCTGCTCCATACGCCATTTCGTTAGTGCTGTATTCTTGTGGTTTCTGTTGTATTTCCGCAGCTCCCCGTGCTGCTGCTTCGTAGGATACTGCCATGCTGAAAGCCTGTTCTAGCGTCAGGTCCTTTTCCGAAAGTAGTCGTTTCTGGGTTCCTGCACTCTGGAGCCCGTAAAGTGTCTGCTAGTCCTGCTCCGAACTGGCAGTGCTTCGATAACTTGCGTAGTTCCGTAAGATAGTCAGCGTTGTTCTCATCTTTGTGCTGGTTTCTTTTATGGAACTTGAATCTTTCTGCTATCAGCAGCGGTGTAGGGTTTAGGTGTTCCTGTAAGATATTAACAATCTCTTCAAAACTTTTCTCCATTTGTTTAGCTGGGGTAATTAAATTCCGCAATAGGCCGTATGTTCTCGTGCCCATTAAATTTAATAATACCGACGCCTTCTTTCCATTGTCCACCTCATTGGCATTGCAGTATACTTCAATTCTTTCCACATATTTGGTCCAGTCTTCTACCTCATTGTCGAAAGCAGTGATACTGCCACTCTTCGGCATCTTGGGTGATTTAAAATGGCGCCTCCCGCGCTTTTTCTTCTTCCCCAATGGAATAAAATGGCGCCTCCCGCGCTTTTCCTTCTTCCCCAATGGAATAAAATGGCGCCTCCCGCACTTTTCCTTCTTCCCCTTGCTACCACGCTGCTCCTAGCATTCTACAGGGTAATGGCGGCGACCCGCGGCTTCGGCGCATCTCACTTTTCCTTCCCCTCGTTTATTTTCTTTCCGCTGCCCGGTTCTTGAGCACCGATCGCGCCCTGTGCGCTCCACCCTCTCTCTCTCTCTCTTTCCTCCCGGCGATGCTGCACGGCCCCTTTTGCAGAGCCGCTCGATCAAGCTCGAGCCTGCCGCAGTCCGGAAGGGTCAGCGCACTACCTGCTACCAGCACGATTTGCTGGAACACCTTGACTGGGGAGCCAAGCCCAGCTCTCCACAGCCTCTCCTGCAATTCTCCGAACACCGATGGATCCTTGGGCGGTTGCCCGCGGTCGACGCCTGTTGCTCTGACTTCGACCTCCAAGAAAGTTCTTCTCAGGGAAAGATCCCCGTGAGGTGATGCAGTACTGCAGGTGAGTTCGAACTTGCTCGTCGCCACTGTAAAGTCCGCGCCTCAATAATACACGGACTGCGGGAGAACAATTAAACAGGTATTTTACTGAACAGAGGGTAACATCAGACTGAAGTACAGAAGCCTGCTTGGGCCTTTTATACAGGGGTGGTCACTGCCGGTACTGCAGTATAAAATCAGTTCTTCTCTTAAAGGTACATACACAACACATGCCCCATTGCCTCTTTGCTAACACTAAAAATTTAGCTAACATTTGGATGCTGCTGACAACGCTCTACTTACCTGACCACAGACTGAGGTACGAATATATCCAGTGATTCCACATTGCTCTAAGACGGTACAGCATAGAAATTGCAGCCGAGAAATTGCCTACCTTAGCACTGGCCATTAACACTGATTTTCTTGGAAAAACTGGCATCCGTCTCGCTTCTGGCCACTTCCGGCACCTGCCATTTTGGTGAGGGCCATAGTGCTGCCATTGACAGTGCTGGCTGTTGAAATGTAAATTAGCAGATCATGATGTCAATCGACGTGCGACACTGGACTTGATGCCACGATACCTAACTTGGACGTTTTCACTCATCATTATGCTAAGTCCTAAGCACGCACAGAAAAGCATGCGTGAAGCAGCCCTGCAGAGACGCTGTCAGCGCTTCTTAACGGGACACACACATCTTTCAGATAAGTTTGGATTTCAGCATTTCGACTGATTTCTTAATATTTCATTGAAGTAGTGGCGTGGTGCAATAGATGTTAAATGATGTCAAAGTGTGCAGGGGGTGCAGGGATTGCTGCTGAATGCATGCAAAGCTTCAGATGGTAAAGGAAGGCCTCTGAGAAGACAGAAAATGCTGGAAATACTCAGCAGGTCAGGCAGCATCCATGGAGAGAGAAACAGAGTTAATGGCCGCTACTTTAATTCTGGAGGTGGGATGGGGCGGGTCAGCTGGTTTCCGGCTTCCGGTCCCACCCCCAGCTGCCTCCGCTCTGCAAACGTGATTTTCCCTTGATTGGCCTTGTTAAGCCCGCCCTGTGGGTTTACCAGCCAATTAACAGGAAGCGGGTCTGATGAGGCCATTTGATGACACATCATCTGCCAGTTTCCTGAAAGGGACCATGCACAATTTTATTTTGACATTTGATCTGTCAGTGTTTGACAGCATTGAGGTGCTGCAAATACTGACAATCACTGCACAAAGGTGAACAC
This sequence comes from Somniosus microcephalus, assembly GCF_052327205.1. Lineage (NCBI taxonomy): Eukaryota > Metazoa > Chordata > Chondrichthyes > Squaliformes > Somniosidae > Somniosus > Somniosus microcephalus. Next base: position 195,781,853 of record NC_140991.1, on the reverse strand, counting down.
TTGCACCCAGGCTCTCCAATGACTCCCTCGATATGCTTATGGAGGGAGTCACAGTACGCAGGAAGGTTTTCTTCCCTTCCAAGGGTGGAAGAGATTTCCCCAGGACACCAACTTAACTTGAACCTCCACCCAACCCTCTCTATCTACTTTATCACTTCCCCATTTCACTAGCCACCCCTCACACTCACCCTCATCCTACTGCAAGCATATCAACTAACAAAACACAAAGGTAGGCACTTGAGAGATTTAGCCAACGTCCATGTGAAGTTTCTGGTAATGTGTTGTCATACAGTGTAATATTTTTTTCCAAAAGTGCCCCTTATTGGACAGATCTGAGCGCACATTGAGAAGTGACTTATTGAGTTCCAGTGATTGTTCAGTCATAACTCCCCCACCTGCTATAGTGATGTGTGTGCATGGAATGGCTTGGACATTAAAAGGTTGCTTCACGGTGCTGGTGTGGGATGGTATCAACTTGGCACATCATGTGGCAGCCAGGGTTTACAGCATCAAGTGAAGAAAATCTGGCCATGGTGATGCCTTCCGGCCAGCAATTTTTGTCAGGGGCTGATGCCCTGTATCCAGTGCAGCATCAGGTGGGTGAGGAGGAGGTTGGCACTCCTGGTGCTGGTGTTGGTGCTGGTGCCAGTGTTGTGGCTGGTTGTGGTGCTGCCGCGGCTGCTCTTCCTCCGAATAGGACGACCAGGATGAGAGGATGTAAATGGTTCCCATCCCATTGCTATAGATTTCAGTTGAGGCAAGAAGCTTGCAAGCACACTCTCAAAGTAGCCTGAAATTATTCCATTCAGGTAACACTGCAGATGGGTGTCAGCTTGAACAGTCACAAGGTCAGTAGATGTGCAAAATCTTATCCCAAACCTCCAACAACAAAGTTGTTGCATTTGAATGTCAGCCATATTACAGGAACGCTTTTAAAATGCTGCAACAATGATTTCAATTCATGTCCTCCAGCAACTCGTCTCCTTGCAGCTGTCGTGTTTCTAACCATTTGGGAAACAGGAGCCAGAAGCACGAAAATAGGAAACCACTATAAAAATAGGATTAGCAAGGCAGTTAACAGGCTGTTAACTGCCTTAACTACCTGTCCCACAGGTTCCCGTCGGGTCAGTTTGGGAGCAGCTGACATGACACGCACGAAAATTGCATGGGGGTGCGATAGAAACAGAGAAAAATAGGAGCAGGATCAGGCCATTCAGCTCCACCATTCTATATGATCATGGCTGATCCTCTATCTCAATACCATATCCCCACTCTCTCCCCATACCCCTTGACTCCTTTTACATCTAGAAATCTATCTATCTCCTTCTTAAATATATTCAGTGACTTGGCCTCCACAGCCTTCTGTGGTAAATAATTTCACAGGTTCACCACCCTCTGAGTGAAGAAATTTCTCCTCATCTCTGTCCTAGATGTCCTACCCCATATCCTGAGACTGTGACCCCTCGTTCTAGACCCCGCAGCCAGGGGAAACATCTTCCCTGCATCCAGTCTGTCTAGCCCTGTCAGAATTTTATGCGTTTCAATGAGATCCCCTCTCATTCTTCTAAAATCTAGAGAATACAGGCCTAGTCGACCCAATCTCACCTCATAGGACAGTCCTGCCATCCCAGGAATCAGTCTGGTGAACCTTCGCTGCACTCCCTCTATGGCAAGTATATCCTTTCTTAGGTAAGGAGACCAAAACTGCACACAATACTCCAGGTGTGGTCTCACCAAGGCCCTGTACAACTGTAGTAAGACATCCTTGCTCCTGTACTCAAATCCTCTTGCAATGAAAGCCAACATACCGTTTGCCTTCCTAACTGCTTGCTGCATCTGCATGTTTGCTTTCAGTGACTGGTGTACAAAGACACCCAGGTCCATTTGTACATCAACATTTCCCAATCTATCACCATTTAAATAATACTCTGCCTTTCTGCTTTTCCTACCGAAGTGGATAACTTCACATTTATCCACGTTATACTGCATCTGCCATGTATTTGCCCATTCACTCAACTTGTCTAAATCGCCTTGAAGTCTGTTTGCATCCTCCTCACAACTCCCAATCCCACCTAGTTTCGTGTCATCAGCAAACTTGGAAATATTACATTTGGTTCCCTCATCTAAATCATTGATATATATTGTGAATAGCTGGGGCCCAAGCACTGATCCCTGCGGTACCCCACTAGTCACTGCCTGCCACCCCGAAAAAGACCCATTTATTCCTACTCTCTGTTTCCTGTCTGTTAACCAATTTTCAATCCATGCCAGTGCATTACCCCCAATCCCATGTGCTTTAATTTTGCACACTAACCTCTTATGTGGGACTTTATTAAAGGCTATCTGAATATCCAAATACACTACATCCACTGGTTCTCCCTTATCTATTCTACCAGTTACATCCTCAAAAAACTCCAGTACGTTTGTCAAACACTATTTCCCTTTCATAAATCCATGTTGACTTTGTCTAATCCCGTTGATATTTTCTAAGTGTCCTGCTATCACATCCTTTATAATAGACTCTAGCATTTTCCCTACTACTGATGTTAGGCTAACCGGTCTGTAGTTTGTTGTTTTCTCTCTTCCTCCTTTTTTAAATAGTGGGGTTACATTTGCCACCCTCCAATGGGATGGAGGCGGGTTGGCAGTCTGAAGCCATTTTTTCCAATTTTCACTGCCGACCCGCCTTTAAACCCGCCTCCTTAGGACTATTAAAATTGAACCCAACATCTAATGTCGAGATGCTGCCTGATCTGCAGAATATTTCCAGCATTTTTTGCTTTTCTTTCAGATTTCCAGCATCCGCTCACAGAGGGAAGAGGAAGACGCAGAAGAGGAGGAAGCGGAAGGAAGAATGCACCCAGACAGCCCTTTTCTGGCCAGGATATCTGGGATGGAATCATCCACCTGCGGTACCAGTGATCACAGCCCCAATTCCCCTTTCCACATTTGTCTCACACCATAACTTCCCTCTGTTACTGACCATCAGTGTCCTCTTAGCCACAATGAGGAAATAAAATCCACCACAAAGCAACCTTTCCAGTCCAACTTTATACATCTATCCATCCAGTATGACTGTTACATTGTTATAGTATCACATCGTTAAATGGATCTACTTTGGTATGGAACTACTTTGGTATGGTGTAGTTATATTGCTATGTGGCACACTGTGCACGGGCAGTGCACAGTGCAGCGTCGGACATCTTGTATCACTCCGCACCATGCGGCAGCACAGAAACAAAGCAGGAATACAGCAAAGTAAAAGCAGTAACTAAAATGAGCTAAAAGTGGCTGTATTATTTATAGTATAAGAACACAAGGAGACACAACATGGTGGCAGCAGTATAAGTGAGTACAAATTGTGCTAAACGAACAACGAATAAGACGAAAAGTGATTTTATGAGCTGATTGTGAGTGCCGGTGTCTGCGTTGATTGAGATTGAATCGTACGGGAAAGTAAAATGATGGCTGCCGCTGCACTGACTGTGCAAATGCAACCCCTCATGAACTGGGAAGCTGACGATATAGTTATCGCATTCCGCAAGTTCAAACAGAAATGTGAGCTTACATTCAAAAGCTTCCTGAAGGGTACTGCCAACGAGGAAAAGGTTAGTTACATTCTGTTGTGGACAGGAGAAAAAGGCCTAGATTTGTATAATAGCTGGAGTTTGACTGAAGAGGAAAAAAAAACCCTGCAACAATTTTTGATAAATTCAGCAACCATCTAGAGCCTAAATCCAATCACCGTATACACAGATAAAAATTCCAGAGTCTAAGACAGGAACCCGATGAAACAGCTGACAATTTCCTGACAAGGCTGAGAAATGAAGCCAGCAAGTGTAAATTTAAGGAAATGGAGGAAAGGCTTGTGGACCAGCTGATATGGGGGTCAGCGCATGTCGAGGTACAAAAAGCCCTGATAGGAAAAGAAAATCTCGGAATAACAGAGGCTATAGATACTGCGAGAGCTCATGAAGCCATGAAGCAGCAAATGAAAACGCTGATTTCTCAAACGGCTGACATGTGGACGGCTTCTGAGACGGACAACAGAGTGGATGCAGTGAGAGAAAAGTACAACACACAAAGACATGCACATGACAACGGGGGAAACATGTGCAGAAACTATGGAAGACCACACGATTACACAGATAAGAGGAAATGTCCAGCATATGGAACAAGCTGCAATGCATGTGGCAAACTAAACCACTGGGAAAAGAGGTGTAGAACGAAGAAAGAAGGAACATACATCAAAAACAAAGGTGGACAGCAGAACCAGAGAAAGAAACACAATATCCATGCTATGGATGAGCAGGATGATGATGATGATCACGACAATGCACTAAACATCGAAACCATAAAGATACAGCTTCACGAGATGTCCAGAGCGGAAAATACTCCAAGGAGAGAATTGCACACCATCATCCAAATCAAAGAAAAGGTCAAAGGTCGGCCCACAACCATCAACTTAAAGTTGAAGCTGGACACAGGGGCTCAAAGCAACATTCTCCCATTGAGACTGTACCAGCAGATCTTTCCCGAAAACCTGAGAGAAGATGGCTACCCGAAAAATGGTTGTTTAAAGGCAAGTAATGTCATGCTGACAGCATACGGGGGGAGTGCGATTAAACAACTCAGAATAACCTTTATCAAAGGGACACATAAAAGAAAGAACATCAACTGCATGTTCTATGTCACCGACACTGAGGGGCCAGCGATCCTGGGATTAAACAGCTGCGAGAAGTTGAGATTGATCTCAGTGCATCACGAGCTGACGGAAACGTCACTGAAGATAGACAGCAACACCCCACTGGAGAACCGCCCACAAATCAAGAGTAAAAAAGACTTGATAGACATGTATCCAGAATGTTTTGATGATACAGTGGGATGTTTCGGAGATTTCCAATACCACATCACCATCGATCCAGAGGTAAAGCCCGTTATCCATGCTCCACGAAAAGTACCCATCGAGCTGAAGAAAAAGCTTGAAAGAGAGCTAAAGGAGATGGAAGAAAAGGGAGTGGTCGTAAAGGTCACTGAACCCACAGACTGGGTAAACTCAATTGTGGTATGAGAAAAGCCAAACGGGCGTCTCAGAATATGTTTGGACCCCAAAGATCTAAACCAGGCGATAAAGAGGGACCACTATCCCACCCCAACGCTAGAGGAGATTACGCCATCACTGGCACGAGCCAAGGTTTTCTCAAAACTAGATGCCAGAAATGGATATTGGAATGTGAAGTTGGATGAGGAATCAACAACACTGACAACATTCAACACACCATTTGGCCATTACAAATTCCTGAGGCTACCATTCGGGTGAAAGGTCAGTCAAGATATCTTTCAACAGAAAGTAGACGAGACATACAGAGGCTGTGAAGGAGCTATAGGAATAGCTGATGATATTCAGATCTATGGAGCAGATGAATGAGACCATGACATGCACCTACATGAGGCCATGGAGTGTACCAGAAAGGCTGGCATCAAGTTAAATGCAGATAAGTGCATAGTTCAAGTCAAGGAATGCCAATTCTTTGGTATGATTTATACACCAGAGGGAGTCAAGCCAAGTCCAGAGAAGATTGCGGCGATTGCTGAAATGAAACCACCCAAAGATAAGAAAGAGCTGAGGAGTTACCTCGGCTTGGTCCAATACATGAGTTCTTTCATCCAACACATGTCGGAACATACAACAAATCTCAGAGAGCTATTGAAAGAAGACGCCGAATACCAGTGGTCTGAATCACACAAAAGGAATTTCAAACAACTTAAAGAACTATTGTGCAAAGAAACAAGCCTGTCATATTATGACAGAAGAAAACCAGTCACTCTGCAAGTAGACGCTTCTACCAGAGGACAAGGGGCAGCTCTGGTGCAGGAAGGAAAACCGATAGCTTTCGCATCAAAGGCCTTGACGTCAGCCGAGACGAGATAGGCCAACATAGAAAGAGAACTATTAGCAGACGTGTACGGATGCGAGAAATTCCATACATACCTGTATGGCAGGCGATTTACAATAGAGAGTGACCATCGTCCACTAGAACAGATCTATAAGAAGAATCTGTGCAAAGCGCCTGCAAGACTGCAAAGACTACTTCTAAGGATCCAAGAGTTGGATATATTTCTTAAGGCTAAAGGGATCAAGGGATATGGGGAGAAGGCAGGGACAGGGTACTGAATTTGGACGATCAGCCATGATCTCATTGAATGGTGCAGCAGGCTCGAAGGGCCGAATGGCCTACTCCTGCTCCGATTTTCAATGTTTCTATGAGTTCTTTCATCCCACACATGTCGGAACATACAACAAATCTCAGAGAGCAATTGAAAGAAGACGCCGAATACCAGTGGTCTGAATCACACAAAAGGAATTTCAAACAACTTAAAGAACTATTGTGCAAAGAAACAAGCCTGGTGAAAAAGATTGGTGAAGTCAAGCGTAGGTCCCTTGCAGTCAGAATCAGGGGAATTTATGATGGGAAACAAAGAAATGGCAGACCAACTAAATACATACTTTGGTTCTGTCTTCACAAAGGAGGACACAAATAACCTCCCAGAGATGCCGGGGAACATAGGGTCTGATGAAAGGATGGAACTGAAAGAAATCAGTATTTGTAGGGAAATGGTGCTGGAAAATTGATGGGACTGAAGGCCGATAAATCCCCAGGGCCTGATAATCTACATCCCAGGGTATTAAGAAAGTGGCCCTAGAAATAGCAGATGCAATGCTGGTCATCTTCCAGAACTCGATAGACTCTGGAACAGTACCCATGGATTGGAGGGTAGCTAATGTTACACCACTATTCAAAAAAGGTGTTAGAGAAAAAGTGGGGAATTATAGACCGGTAAACCTGACATCGGTAGTGGGGAAAATGCTAGAGTCTATTATAAAAGATGTAATAGCAGAGCACTTGGAAAGCAGTGTCAGGATCCGACAAAGTCAACATGGATTTTCAAAAGGTAAATCGTGCTTGACTAATCTACTGGAATTTTTTGAGGATGTAACAGGTAAAATAGATAAGGGAGAACCAGTGGATGTGATGTATTTGGACTTTCAGAAGGCTTTCAATAAGGTCCCACATAAGAGATTAGCGTGCAAAATTAAGGCACATGGGATTGGGGGCAAGGTATTGACTTGGATAGAGAACTGGTTGGTGGACAGAAAGCAAAGAGTTGGAATAAACGGGTTGTTTTCCGAGTGGCAGACAGTGACTGGTGAGGTACCGCAAGGATCGGTCCTAGGACCCCAGCTGTTCACAATATATATTAATGATCTGGACGAGGGAATTGGATGTAATATCTCTAAATTTGCAGACGACACAAAGCTGGGTGGGAGGGTAAGCTGTGAGGAGGATGTCGTGAAACTCCAGTACGATTTGGACAGGTTGGGTGATTGGGCAGAAACATGGCAAATGCACTATAATGTGGATAAATGTGAGGTTATCCACTTTCGTGGCAAAAACAGGAAGGCAGATTATTATTTGAATGGCAATAGATTGGGAGAAGGGGAAGTGCAAAGAGACCTGGGTGTTCTTGTGCACCAGTCACTGAAGGTAAGCATGCAGGTGCAGCAGGCTGTTAAGAAGGCAAATGGTATGTTGGCCTTCGTAGCAAGAGGATTCGAGTAAAGGAACAAGGATGTCTTGCTACAGTTGTACAGGGCCTTGGTGAGACCAGACCTTGAGTATTTTGTTCAGTTACAGCATCCGTGTGGTTATTGAAAAACATCATACTCTCAGAATCACGGATCTAACAGTGGCGACGAGTGTCGATTCGAATCTACCTGCAACTCTGCATTTCCCTTCGAGGATTTGCTCCGGGAGTGCGGTGGAAGAAAGTCGAGGCCAGAAGCACGGGTGTCGACCACGAGCAACCGCCCAGTCGTCCGGCAGAGAGTGAACATCGCAGGGGAGGCTGTGGAGAGCCGGGCTTGGTTCCCCAGCCACAACGATCAGCAATAGACTGACGACAGGTACAGCGCAGACCCTTCCCGGACAGCGGCGGCTGGAGCTGACCGACGGCGGAGAGAAAGCCGAGCAGCGTCGACGGGGTAAGACAGAGGGTGAAGCGCACAAGGCGCAGCCGGGGGTTGAAAACCGAGCGGCGTTGAGGAAAAACAAATCGGAGAGAGAGAGGGTAAAGCAACAGCCGGGTTCAGGACTGAGCGGCGGAAACGGGAAAGGCGCACAAAAAAAAAAAAAATGCGCAGAGCACAGCCAGGGCTCAAGGTCCGAACACTGTCCGCGGGGAGATGAAGGGAGAGCGCGGGAGACGCCATTGAGCCACGGAGAAGAAGGAAGAGCGCGGGAGATGCCATTTTTAGAAGCCGCAGTGCGGAAGAAGGGCGAGCACGGGAAGGAAGGAAAGCACGGGAGACGCCATTTTGTGCCAACGGAGAAGAAGGGGAAACGCGGGAGGTGCCATTTTTGACAGTTAAATCACACCCAGGGATGCCGAAGAGTGGCAGTATCTTTACGTTCGACAATGAAGTCGAAGATTGGGCGACATATGTGGAACGTATTGAGGTGTACTGCAGGGCGAATGAAGTGCCAGATGCTAGGAAAGCACTGGTTTTGTTAAATTCCATGGGTGCAAAAACTTATGGGTTACTGCGAAACCTAATAACCCCAGAGAAGCCTGTGAACAAGAATTTCGAAAGCATAGTAGAAATCCTACAGGAACACTTAAACCCCACACCGCTGCTGATAGCAGAATGATTTAAGTTCCATAAAAGGAACCAACACAAAGACGAAAGCAATGCTGAGTACCTAACGGAACTGCACAAGCTATCAAAACACTGCCAGTTGGAGTGGGACTAGCAGATACATTAAGGGACAAGTTTGTGTGTGGGCTGCAAAGTGAAGAATCCCAGAAACGGCTTCTATCAGAAAAGGATCTTACGCTGGACAAGGCTTTCAGTATGGCAGTATCACACGAAGCAGCCGCAAGGGGCGCTGCAGAGATACAACGGAGACCGCAAAAATATGGCACCAATGAAATGTCCTATGGAACAGGGAAGTGCTATCGCTGCGGCAGAACAAAACATGACCAGAAGGATTGTTGGTTCAAGGACCAAGTGTGCAGACAGTGTGGAAAAGCAGGACACATAGCAAGAGTCTGCAGGTCTGGGAAGAAAACCAACAGTAAGAAATCTTCACAGGAGAAGTACAAAAAGGTACACAAGGTGATGAACGGTAGTTCAGACGAACAGAAACGTGACACAGACTCCGGAAGCAAGGAGCTGGGTTGTCTGAAACTACATAAGGTAACCAAAATGGAGGATCACCAGACTATCTGGGTTACACTCAAGATAGACGGAGTCCAAGTGAAAATGGAATTGGACACAGGATCAGCCCTAACAGTCATAAACCAAAGGGACTACAAGCGGCTATTTTCACATATACCCTTGAAAGCTACAGAGATTGTCTTGAAGATGTACACAGGGCAAAAAGTCTACCCCAAAGGAAAAATAAGGGTGAAAGTGATATATAAAGGCCAGGAAATACCTAAAATGGATATATATGTATTGCCAGATGGAGGACCACCACTGCTTGGACGTGAATGGATCCGGAAGATGCAATTAGATTGGCATTCCATACAGGCACTGCGGGTTGAGGCCAAAAATGATGACGACGTCACACCTGGACGACTGTCAAAAATGCTAACTGACGCAGAAGAAGTGTTCCAGGAGGGACTCGGAACACTAAAAGGCATAACAGCAACGATTAAAATAGAGGAAAATGCAAGCCCAAAGTTTCTTAAGGCCAGACCAGTGCCTTATGCGATCAGACCAGCTGTCGAAGCAGAGCTGGAAGGGTTGGAACGTTCAGGAGTACTGTCCAAAGTAGGCTGGAGCGAGTGGGCTGCACCCATCGCTCCTGTAATGAAGAGGTCGTTGTGTAATACGCCTGGGGAACCAAAGAAGGTCCGCATCTGTGGGGATTTTAAGGTGACAGTGAACCCAGTCCTTCACACGGTACAATATACACTTCCACGAATTGAGGATATTTTCGCCTCACTATCTGGAGGTAAACACTTCACCAAAATTGTTCTAGCCCAGGCGTACTTGCAAATGGAGGTAGAAGAAGCCTCGAAACAATACCTTACGATTAACACTCATAAAGGTCTTTATCAATACAACCGGCTGGTGTTCAGGGTAGCATCGGCTCCGGCTATTTGGCAAAGGGCGATGGATCAAGTCCGGCAAGGGATTCCAGGGACCCAGTGTTATTTGGACGACGTCCTGGTCACGGGCGGAAATGACAGTGATCACCTCGCCAACTTGGAGAAGGTGCTCACCAGATTAAAGGAATATGGGCTACAAGCTAATCGCCGCAAGTGTGAGTTTTTCCAGAAGCAGATCTCGTATTGTGGCCACGTCATCGATGAAGAAGGGTTACATAAGTCCCCTGAAAAGATTGTGGCAGTAGTCAAGGCTCCAGCACCAGAAAATGTGTCACAACTGAGGTCGTTCCTCGGGCTGGTAAACTACCACCATAAGTTCTTACCAAATTTGTCCACGGTATTACACCCACTGAACACCCTACTGCAAACAGGGGTACCATGGAAGTGGAGTGACGAACGTAGACGAGCTTTCCAGAAGTGTAAAGAATTGATCACATCAAAAGAGGTGTTGGCCCATTTCAACCCAGCACTACCAATTCGTTTGGCATGTGATGCATCACCCTATGTTATTGGAGCGGTGCTGTCGCACAAATTCCCAGACGGCTTGGAGAGGCCAGTAGCCTTTGTGTCTCGGTCACTAACCTCAGCCGAGCGCAACTACGCCCAGATTGACAGGGAGGCCCTCAGCCTAGTATGGGGAGTAAAAAAATTCAACCACTATTTGCATGGGCAGAAGTTCACCTTGCTGACTGACCACCAACCACTTGTCTCCATCTTTAATCCTAAGAAGGGTGTTCCAGTGATGACTGCACAACGGTTACAAAGATGGTCCCTGTTTCTAGGGGCGAATCAATATGAAATAGAAACTTTCATGCCAATAAAGCATTTGAATTGAATTGAATTGAATTGAATTGAATTGAATTGAATTGATATAAAGGCATGAAACAGCATGGAAACGCTGATGGGCTATCGCGCCTGCCACTGCCTACTGTGGAAGAAGCACCAGCAGTGGACCCTATCGAGATATTTTATTCGTCAATAATTGAATGATTACCAGTAACGAACACGGATATAGAGAAGGAGACCCGCAATGATCCGACGCTGTCTCGGGTATATGATTTGATGGTGAGGGGTTGGCCAACACATGGCGACTCACTGTTGCCAGCATTCTCATCCAGAAGAGAACAGCTGTCAGTATGCCAGGGGACAGTGATGTGTGGATCCAGAGTGGTGATTCCACCCAAGTTAAGGGAGAGAGTGCTAAATGAGCTTCATGAAGGTCATCTGGGGGGAGTGAAAATGAAAAGCCTTGCTAGGGCTCATGTGCGGTGGCCGGGAATCGATCAACAAATCGAAGACCTAACCAAGAGCTGCTCAGGATGCCAGAAGGACCAAAATGCACCACCACATGCCCCTCTACACCCATGGGAGTGGCCCTCCTCTCCATGGCAACGGGTGCATATTGATTTTGCTGGTCCATTCATGGACTCAATGTTCTTAATCGCAGTGGATGCCCATTCGAAGTGGCCTGAGGTGATAAGAACATAAGAACATAAGAACATAAGAAATAGGAGCAGGAGTAGGCCAATCGGCCCCTCGAGCCTGCTCCACCATTCAATAAGATCATGGCTGATCTGATCCTAACCTCAAATCTTCTATCACTCTGCATCCACCCGAACCCATGTGATCTCCCGGGAGAGGCGAAAAACCAGATAAAGACCCAATGGCCAATTTGGGAGAAAAAAATCTGGGAAATTCCTCTCCGACCCATCTAGGCGATCGAAATTCTTCCAGGAGATCGCTCTGTCCCTATATTTTCTACAGTACTTACCTTCTGTAAAGGCGATCTCCACCCCAGCCAGGAACAGGAATAAAACCATCTCCTGAAATCTAACACAGAATTAGAACACAGTAGGAGCAGAACAAGGCTACACGGCCCCTGGGCCCACTCCACTACCCACAGGGCCATGACCATTCCGAACCTAGACTCATGTCCAATTTCCTGCCCGCTCCCCGTAACCCTTAATTCCCTTTACTTCTAGGAAACTATCTATTTCTGTTTCAAATTTATTTAATGATGTAGCTTCCACAGCTTTCTGGGGCAGCAAATTCCACAAACCTACCACCCTCTGAGTGAAGAAGTTTCTCCTCATCTCAGTTTTAAATGAGCAGCCCCTTATTTTAAGATTATGCCCCCTAGTTCTAGTTTCACCCATCATTGGGAACATCCTCACCGCATCCACCCGATCAAGCCCCTTCACAATCTTATATGTTTCAATAAGATCGCCTCTCATTCTTCTGGACTCCAATGAGTAGAGTCCCAATCTACTCAACCTCTCCTCATATGACCACCCCCTCATCCCCGGGGTTAACCGAGTGAACCTTCTTTGTACTGACTCGAGAGCAAGTATGTCTTTTCTTAAGTATGGACACCAAAACTGTATGCAGTATTCCAGGTGCGGTCTCACCAATACCTTGTACAACTGCAGCAATACCTCCCTGTTTTTATATTCCATCCCCCTAGCAATAAAAGCCAACATTCCATTAAAAATGTCCTCAACCACTACAGAGAAAACGATTGCAGCCCTACGGACCATATTTGCCAGAAACGGCTTGCCAGAGCAGATTTGCTCTGATAATGGACCACAGTTTGTGTCCGAAGAGTTTCGAATTTTTATGAGAAGGAATGGGGTAAGGCATTACACATCCGCCCCGTATCATCCAGCCACAAATGGATTGGCTGAGAGGTTCGTACAAACCTTTAAGAAGGCGATAAAGGCCATGTGCGACAATGAAATTCCACTACAGCATAAGGTGGACAATTTCTTTTTAGCCTACCGAAACGCGACACATGCAGTTACCAACCAGACCCCGGCCATGATGTTCTTTAACCGAAGGTTGCGATCTCGTCTGGACTTGCTTAGACCAAATGTGCGAAGAAATGTTGAGGATAAACAATTCCAGCACATCAATGAGAAGCCTACAAGGAGCTTCAAAGTAGGACAACCAGTCTTGGCCCTTGACTACCGAACAGAGAAATGTCAACCCGGAACGATATGCACACGGCAGGGGCCATTAATGTACACAGTGGATGTCGGGGAGAACTTTGTGAGACGCCACGTTGATCAGATCTTAGCGTCACAGGAATGAGTCAACCCCATGTCTTGCGTACCTGGGGATGAACCCGACATACCGGTAGCATCTACCTCCGAACCAGTAGCAGTGGAACCCGATGAACTAACCGATGAAAAGGGGCCAGAATCGCCTCTGCACCAAGAACAAGAACCTCAGGAAAGGCGCTATCCCGAAAGGATCAGGAAGCCGCCCCAAAGACTGAATCTATAAATGGACTATTGTTGTTTAATGTACATGTTAAAGTGTTAATTGTTATTTGAATATTATGGGTACTACTAATCTAAAAGGGGAGGAATTGTAGTGTATATGCCTTTAAGAGAGAACTACTTTTACAGCTCCTGTATACTGTAGTACTGGCAGTGACCACACCTGTCTATAAGCCTTGAGCATGCCTCTGGAGCCCAGTCTTGAGATTACCCTACTCCAGTAAATGCCTGTTGTTTGTGCAGTTACAGCATCCGTGTGGTTATTGAAAAACATCATACTCTCAGAATCACGGATCTAACAGGTAAGCCATTTAGGACTGAAATGAGGAGGAATTTCTTCACCCAGAGAGTGGTGAACCTGTGGAATTCTCTGCCACAGGGGGCGGTGGAGGCCAGTTCATTAAATATATTCAAGAAAGAGTTGGATATATTTCTTAAGGCTAAAGGGAGCAAGGGATATGGGGAGAAGGCAGGGACAGGGTACTGAATTTGGATGATCAGCCATGATCTCATTGAATGGCGGAGCAGGCTCGAAGGGCCGAATGGCCTACTCCTGCTCCTATTTTCTATGTTTGTATGAGTTCTTTCATCCCACACATGTCGGATCATACAACAAATCTCAGAGAGCTATTGAAAGAAGATGCCGAATACCAGTGGTCTGAATCACACAAAAGGAATTTCAAACAACTTAAAGAATTATTGTGCAAAGAAACAAGCCTGTCATATTATGACAGAAGAAAACCAGTCACTCTGCAAGTAGACGCTTCTACCAGAGGACTAGGGGCAGCTCTGGTGCAGGAAGGAAAGCCGATAGCTTTCGCATCAAAGGCCTTGACGTCAGCCGAGACGAGATACGCCAACATAGAAAGAGAACTATTAGCAGTAGTGTACGGATGCGAGAAATTCCATACACACCTGTATGGCAGGTGATTTACAATAGAGAGTGACCATCGTCCACTAGAACAGATCTATAAGAAGAATCTGTGCAAAGCGCCTGCAAGACTGCAAAGACTACTTCTAAGGATCCAAAGCTATGACCACGCTTAAATATAAGCCAGGAAAGGAAATGGTGCTAGCAGATGCATTGCCTCAATTGTCACCAGATGAGGAACATGAGGTGGAGGGCCTAACAGTAAAAATCCACCACCTAGTCAATGTTACCCCTACAAAGCTCAGTCAAATAAGAGATGAGACTAGCAAAGATGAGGAATTGCAACTACTCACACAACAAGTAATACAAGGATGGCCGGAGAGACTCCAGCAGGTACAGGCGACAATTCGTCAATACTGGACAATTAAAGACGATATTGCAGTAGAAGACGGTATTCTCCTTGCTGGATCGAGGATCATCGTTCCAAAGATGATGCAGACACAACTTCTCCATCTCATACATGAAGGCCACATGGGAATGGAGAAATGCAAGCTGAGAGTCAGATCAGCTGTATACTGGATAGGCATGTAGAAAAATATCGAACAGATGGTCTCTGCATGTGGTATATGCCAGAAATACAGAAATGCACAACAGAAAGAGGAGATGATACCTCATGAAATACCGTCAAGACCATGGCACACTGTTGGGGCAGATCTCTTCATGTGCAATCAAGAATGGTATCTCATAGTATCAGATTACTATTCCAAGTTTCCTTTTGTGAGAAGGATGAAAGACTTGAGAGCCACAACTGTCACCAGGATTGCAAAGAGCTTGTTTGCTGAACAAGGAATCCCGGAAAAGGTAATCTGTGACAATGGAACCCAGTTCACATCGAGTGAATTCAGAGCTCTGGCAGAAAAGTACGGGTTCAAAATAGTAACCTCATCCCCACATTTCCCAAGGGGACACGGGTTCATCGAAAGACAGATCCAGACAGAGAACTCTCATCAAAAGTAGTGAGATGGGGGAAGACCAAGACCTTGCCCTCCTATTACTCAGATCAACACCACTGAAAGCAGACATGAAATCACCTGCGGAATTACTGAATGGGAGGAAGTTTAAGACTACACTACCAGCAAAAATACATCCTCACCAGGATCAGGAGGACTTCAGACAAAAGCTGGCAGAAGCACAAATCGTAGGAAGCAAATATTACGATAATCATGCAAAGACGCTACCAGAATTGCTGAATGGACAATCAGTGCATGTGCAAGACCCAGTGTTGAAAACCTGGAATCCAGCCAAGGTCATTGGAAAAGCTGATACTCCAAGATCCTACTTCGTAGAGACTGAACCTGGTAACTAATACAGACGGAACAGACTCCACATCAGACCTTCACCTGAACTGGATAAGCAGCAGACAACATCAGCAACATTGACAACACCAGCTACCACAAGCAGTACAACACCAGAAACAAGCGCTACAAATCAAACAACCATGAGCATGCACACTCCAACTCCAAAGGCGACAGCAACAACAACAACGAGAGTGGAACACACCAAAACACTGCAGAGAGGAATGGTCACCACCAAATCCACAAGATGGAGGGACAACATCCAACCACCTGAGCGGTATCGTGAATAAAAAAAACTCACGATTCTTTGTAGTTGATAATAATAGTTTAGATATAATATTTGTTAATTTAAATTGTTAAATTTCATGTTTTAGTTTTTTGAGAAAGAGGGATGTTACATTGTTATAGTATCACATCGTTAAATGGAACTACTTTGGTATGGAACTACTTTGGTATGGTGTAGTTATATTGCTATGTGGCACACTGTGCACGGGCAGTGCACAGTGCAGCGTCGGACATCTTGTATCACTCCGCACCATGCGGCAGCACAGAAACAAAGCAGGAATACAGCAAAGTAAAAGCAGTAACTAAAATGAGCTAAAAGTGGCTGTATTATTTATAGTATAAGAACACAAGGAGACACAACAATGACTTCAGGAAATCAACTCATCACCCTATGCATTCCCTTAGTGACTGCTTTGTGTGTGCCTTTGCATATCCTACTGATGCCATGCAGTGCTACCCCAGTGGTTGCAGCATAGCTGGTGGAAGGCTGCTGAATTTCAGTGGGGGACATGGCAAATGGCCTTGCTGGTTGACATTGAAGAGCTGGTGGCTAGGAGTGTCAAATCAAGTAATGGTGTTTCTTCTTCTTCTTCTTCTTCTTAACTCTCCTCTCCCTCTTCTTGGTCAACCGCTGGCTGGGCAGGCTGTTTTACTTCGGTTTCTGAATTGAGGAAGGCACAGGGGTAGAATTATGGTGAGACGAGAGCGGGAAAGCATGACCTGGTACTTGCACCATGCACACCTTGTACATCAGAAGATATTGTGGCATGAGGGGGAAGTGGAGTGAGAAGGAGAATAATGTAAATGGATACCAGCATCTTGTATCCTTTCATCCCACCACTGGCCAAGGGCTCAGCCATGCTGCTGCCAGGAATGGCCAGCACCATCTCCTCCAATGGGGTGAGGCGAAGCTAGAAATGTGAATTGTGCCTCGTGTTTGGTACAGATTGTTGGTAGGTGTGTGATAGTCAGGGGGGAGGGGGTTTCATGCAATGAGCAGCATGTGAGGCTAGTGATGCAGTCGGTAGGAGGCAGCTTGACCACTGGTCTGAGGTCATGAAGCTCCTTTGGGAACTGGAGCCAGGTCTTGGGGGGGCGACACTGTTGGCAGTGATGGCCTCGGTGATCTGGTCCCACATCATTCTTTCTGGAGGGCCTCCTGGCCCCTGTGGGTAGAGGACATTTATATCAGTGCTGCCTGCGCTCTTTTTGTGGGTAGCCATTAACTATAGCCCACGGTGGCACTGGCCGGATTCCGGCCTAATCGAATTTCTAGGCCAAGCAGTCTGAAAGTGAATCATGAAGCAAGACTTGCAAGATAAGCTGCATGCAATTATTAAAATATTTGTTACAATATGGCACAATAACATCAAATTAACTATGCAAAATGTATGTCACACACACATGACACATGTATATTATAATGTATATATAATAGAGAAAATTGGCATTTTAATTCAATTAAATAAAATATTTTTTTCTTTTTATGTCTTTTTACTGAACAATTGAACAGAACTGGAGGAAATGCATCAGTAAGTAAACACAAATGGCAAGCTTAAACTGAGCTGTCATCAGTGTTACTCCTCATAAAACATCTTTACTCAAACATCAGGGAACAGAGACAAATATGCCTGACTGCAAATTTAATGAAGCTGTCAGAGTCAGAAGGTGTATGTCTTATACTTCAGTTGAATGATGTAAATTATATAATGGTCTGTCAGTCTCCTAAGGGCACGCATTTGTGAAAACATTGCAGTGCCAGATTATTTTACCAATAAATAACATAAGATACAAATATCAGAGAATCCTCCTTCAGGTTTATTTCCCTCTGGGTGTAAAGTGCAATGATAAAGTAGACATGAGTAAATAGGTGAGCAAGACCAGTAGCAAATGGAAATGGATTCAAAAGTCTTGCTGCTGTTCTAAAAGAGCTGAAAGTCAATTAACAAAAACAGGACGATGTTAAGAATTGTGAAGGCCACGTTAAACCTAAATTGTGATAAAATTGCATAGCCTTATGCACAGGAAATAGAAATGAAAATTGAGTTTTGAATTTGTGCTCTGAACAGGAATTAGTTATATAAAAGAGGCTCAAGATTTGGATTGGTCAACACAATCAATCAGCGGTAATTTTGGGGCCAGAATTTGCTAGAAAAATAATGGCATGTGAACGATGCATGCCATTATTAACGTGCAAATCGGCCAGCAACTTGTGGCAAGGAATAGATACACTGTGAATTATGAATCACCACAAGTTGTTGGACGATTTGTGCTGTTCCACCATTAGCTTCCCAAAAATGGCATCTCGCCCATAACAGTCACTGTGAGTTTCATGAAGTTGCTGCCTTTGCACATTAATTGCGCATTAAACTCACCACAGAAAGTTAAGTCTAGTAATTAATAGCATAATTACCCTTTTAACAATGTAATATTTGTTAATGACTGCCAATCAACCTCTTTGGCCCAGAAAGTGAGCAATTATAAGTGTGGAGTCTCATGCCTTCAGGTCATGCATTGTTGGAGATTTTTAAAATGTCAAATTTTTATTTATTTTTCTTTATTTTCTTTCTGTCTATTTTATCTCTCAATCCAATCTTTCTTTCCCTCTCTTTAATTCTCTTCCTGTACCTGATTTGACATTGATTTCACCCACTCTAATTCCCTCTCCTTCTCAGCTCTTCTGTTTGTTTCTCAATCCTTCAATCTCATTGGTTAAGGAGATACACAGTTGATCATTCATCAAGGTACCAGATGCCCTGTTGCCCTTGCTGCACTGTTACCAGCTCGCACTTCCAGCAACTTACAGGCCAAAACATTTTAAGGGTGCAGGAAAATGTCTAACTGGGCACACATGAGATGCCCTGCTCCAACAAATTTTGGCACATTGTTAAAACATTGTGTGGCAGATTTAAAGGTATGTGGCTCCATCCTCGTTCACAGCCAGAGTCCCACTGGAAGCCCTGACTCAATTTCCATTGGCAGGTCTGACTCTAAATAAGTCCCACTGGCAACCCTGATCCAAATGAATCCCACTGGCAACTTACACACTGAAATGAATGAATATACAGCTGACAGGGAATGGACATTGGTATGTAAATTTCACCTCAGGAAGTACCTTTTTGGTCAGATTGCTGGGACAGAACATGGATTGGACACTATTCACTGTGACCCAAGGGCATCAAGTACTCCCCAGAGAGGTGGTACTCTCTTTTCCTATCTCAAAGTTAGCACTGCACTAGTCCCAAGTCTGTTTGTGTATTGCTTTGATTGATCTACTTCCTTGGTCACCAAACATGGCCGGAGGAGAAGGGAGAATTGCTGTGGTTGCTATGTGTAGCAAAGTTATAAATCTGTTCTTTTTGAATGTGCTCATAATAGGTACACCTGTAGTCAGACAGTGAAACTAAATGTATTTTTTCATTTCAAAGACTTTGTTTTGTATATTTTTTTCAAAATTGCCACTTTGTTTATTAAAATATGATAGTTACTCAACATTGTACATGAGGGAGAGGGAATGCATTTAATCTGATTTACGGTTAATTTTGATCACTCACATTTCTAAAGATAGCTCTTAGGAGGTTGTGCTTGTAGCTTGTACCTGTCCTATAGAAAGTAATGATGATATTATTTTTATAGCCATAGGCAAGGCTGCAGAAACAATTGACTCCTGTACCAAATATTGTTGCAACTCACTGCAGATGGGCATAATGGCTTTTCACCTGAGTCTAAATCTTTGAATTACTGGTTGTCTTGAAAGGTCTGACAATTAATTTAGAGCCTATAGATCCATTCAGGGTATAATACCTACTCTGCTCTGTGGCTTTAAACACTCCAGTTACAATGGAATACCAAATGGATTTAGCTCAATGCTGAATGTGATTAGCATTCTACTGGGAGAAACAAGGTTCATTATAAATGCAAACAAATCTTCTCACTACTTGAAATGCACTAAGTGGCCTAGTTAATTAAAAGAATTATGTGCACTTTGGCATATAGACATAAACCTATGTTGAACCAGAACTACCATCTGGAAAATGACAGTAACTTAAACTCCACTGGTAGAAATACCACTCAGAGGTTCGTACATAGGAGATTGCTGTGCCTGACCAGCTGAAGGGACCTTAAGTCCTATGCTTCAGTGAATTAGTCATAAATATATATACGTGTTTCCAATTGAGTTAAATAAGGTATGTGAATATCACTTGCTTTCTGTATAGAATCAGCTGGACACTCTGTATTAGTGGCAGTGTGCTGAAGAGGATCGGCTAGCAATTCATTTTGGGCAATAGCGCAAAACATGCGCTAGCGAATCATCATCCATTGCAGAAAAGAAAATTGTGCAGAGTGTAAAGCAGTTGCCGATTTGCTATCATCCATTTTGCATGACTGCATGAGGAACTTCTACCCCGATGTGTCGGTTCAGTGTGTGTATTTTCTAGTTTGTTTCAAAAGACAAGGCTGAAGCCAGAAGCGCCGAGTGGATGATCCATCTCAGCCTCCTCCTGAGGTCCCCACCATCATAGAAGCCAGTCTTCAGCCAATTCGATTCAAGAAACGGCTGAGCACACTGGATACAGCAAAGGCTATAGGTCCCGACAACATCCCGGCTGTCGTGTTGAAGACTTGTGCTCCAGAACTAGCCGCGCCTCTAGCCAAGCTGTTCCAGTACAGCTACAACACTGGCATCTATCCGACAAAATGGAAAATTGCCCATTGTCCACAAAAAGCAGGACAAATCCAATCCGGCCAATTACCACTCTATCAGCCTGCACTAAATCATCAGCAAAGTGATGGAAGGTGTTGTTGACAGTGCTATTAAACAGCACTTACTCACCAATAACCTGCTCACCAATGCTCAGTTTGGGCTCCGCCAGGACCACTCGGCTCCTTACAGTCTTGGTCCCAACATGGACAAAAGAGCTGAATTCTAGAGGTGAGGTAAGAGTGACTGCCCTTGACATCAAGGCAGCATTTGACCAAGTGTGGCATCAAGGAGCCTTAGTAAAATTGAAGTCAATGGGAATCAGAGGGAAAACACTCCACTGGCTGGAGTTATACATAGAACAAAGGAAGATGGTTATGGTTATTGGAGGCCAATCATCTTAGCTCCAAGCCATCACTGCAGAAGTTCCTCAGGGCAGTGTCCTAGGCCCAACCATCTTCAGCTGCTTCATCAATGACCTTCCCTCCATCATAAGATCAGAAGTGGGGATGTTCACTGATGATTGCACAGTGTTCAGTTTCATTCAAAACTCCTCAGATAATGAAACCGCCCATGCAGCAAGACCTGGACAACATTCAGGCTTGGGCTGATAAGTGGCAAGTAACATTTGCGTCACACAATTGCCAGGCAATGATGATCTCCAACAAGAGAGATTCTAGCCATCTCCCCTTGACATTCAACCTCCCAACCTCCACCATCAATATCCTGGGAGTCACCATTGACCAGAAACTTAACTGGACCAGTCACAAAAATACTGTGGCTACAAGAGCATTTCAGAGGCTTGTAATTCTGTGGTGAGTGACTCACCTCCTGACTCCCCCAAGCCTTTCCACCATCTACAAGGCACAAGTCAGGAGTGTGATGGAATACCCTCCACTTGCCTGCATGAGTGCAGCTCCAACAACACTCAAGAAGCTCAACTCCATCCTGGACAAAGCAGCCCACTTGTTTGGCACCCCATCCACCACCTTAAACATTTACTCCCTCCACCACCGGCGCACCGGGGCTGCAGTGTGTACTACCTACAAGATGCACTGCAGCAACTCGCCAAGGCTTCGTCACCTCCCAATCCTGTGACATCTACCACCTAGAAGGACAAGGGCAGCAGATACATGGGAACACCACCACCTGCAAGTTCCGCTCCAAGTCACACACCATCCTCACTTGGAAGTATATCGCCGATCCTTCATCGTCGCTGGGTCAAAACCCTGGAACTCCCTCCCTAATAGCATTGTGGGAGTACCTTCAGCTCACAGACTGTAGCGGTTCAAGAAGGTGGCTCACCACCACCTTCTCAAGGGCAGTTAGGAATGGGCAATAAATGATGGCTTTGCCAATGACGCCCACATCACATGAATGAATAAAAAAAAGTATGCTGAGGCAATAAAAATGTAAGAACACTTTTTTTCAGTATTGTGTTTTGATCTTGCGTTCTCTAATAGGATATAAACTCATCCAGGTATACTTAGCATCACCCCGACAGTCCTGCCTCCTTCTGTGAAGTCAGCTGCAAAGGGGACAGATGAAGGAACTGTCCACCCACAATCTTCCCCAGGAAATATCGGGCAGAGGCCCAGAATAAACGGGTCCTGGACCAATTTCCAAACCTGCTAGTCCCTTTCCGCCCCAATAACATCCCCACTGTGGCATTAACCTCGAGCAAATTTTGGGCCAACATTACCAAAGCCGTGGAGCTCAGAATGTGTTACAATGCTGTTCAACCTCTTACAGCAAACCATCCTTACACAGGCAGCTTTTGCACAGTTAGTGGAACAGCTTTTCTTTATAGACAGGTCTTCAACCAGGCACCATCCTCTGTGTAGTTGTGGAGTGTTGTCTGTCTGAGCTCTGAAGCAGTCCAGCAACATTGAGGGGATTGTTTCAATTGTCTTCGTCATTCATGGGCAAGTGTAGTGAAAGCCTGAGCCTGTCAAAGTTCTTTGCAGTGAACCTCAGGTTATATATCTAGTTGTACTGTATATATACATGCCCATGAAGGTAGTTTTGATTTATTGAGCATATTTTATTGAAGACTTCTTAAAACCTTAATTTTCATTAATTCTCAATCCAGTTCAGAACAGGCACAATGGGTCGAATAGCCTCCTTCTGTGCTGTAAGATTCTATGATCAGTTTTTCTGGATGCTGGTGACCATTTACTATTTTGTGTTAAAAAGCAAATGCAGAGATCATACGAGACCTTTTCCTGGGTCTACACCCAGGTGCACTAGATCACTTGGATGCAGCGAATATCAGAAAATCAGGCAAGTTGGAGCGTAAACCTGTAAAGGAGCCCATCTGATTATCCAATGTTCGCTGCACCCGGGCGATCTAGTGGACTTGGGTGTAGACCCAGGAAATTCACCCCTCGTGTAATATGATGCCTCTGCTGAGAAGCATGGAAGGTACTTAAAACTGCTTTTATTCTGCCATTTTTTGTTGATACAAAATGGTTTTGGGCAGGCACCAACAATAAAGCTGCAGTATAGCTCAGAGGAATGCCCTGTGCAGTAAAGCCCGGAGTTGCAGGAACCCCTCAAGGAAGCAGTCTCAGTCTGGTTTGAGCCCTTGAGTTCAATAAAGATCCATCCAAATTAATGCTACAGTTATAGCTTACTACCAGTCTGAGAGTGCGAAGCACAACCAACAGCAAAGTGTTATCCTGTTTGTCTGAGTTATGGCAGACAAGTGGGAGAACCCCAATGAAAACTCACCCCTTTAATGTTTTGAAAGCACAGCATCCGCTTCAATTTCTGGATGTTATGTATTGTGTGTTCTATTGTGTGTTCTCCTCCCACCTGTGGTGGCGCTGTCACAGGAGATAAATGGTTGGGTGTTCTCTGTTAAGTTGTAGCTCTCTTTGCTCGGAACTTTCCAGAACTTCCTTTCCTTCCAATAAACCACTTCATGTTTGAATCTCTGAGTTCTGAGTCCTAAATTGTGTCTAGGTAGAAAGGTACCGACACAACAAGTGTCAACGAGGAGCGGATGAACCTGTGTACGTTATGGGTGCAGTGAGTAAACAGAAAATTTAATTTGAAACGTGAGATGGCTACTATATTAGGAAACATCGGTGATTTTGATGAAAATGTGGAGCAATGGAGCGCATATACTGAACGTTTTGACTATTTTGTATTGGCGAATGCGATGGCAAATGAAAAGGTCGTGCCTACCTTTTTGAGTGTAATCGGGCCGAAGACTTTCAATTTACTTTGCAGCCTCATGCAGCCAGATAAGCCAGGAACTAAAACATATAAGCAACTAGTGGAAATTCTTGGAGCACATTTTTCACCAAAACCTCTGGTTATTGCTGAGAGATTTAGATTTCACAAACGGAATCAAGAGGAGGGGGAATCAGTGACGATGTTTATTGCTGCTTTAAAAAGGTTGTCGGAACACTGCCAGTTCAAGGAGGTGCTGAATGACACCATTAGAGACAGACTTGTGTGTGGTCTGCAAAATGCAGCCACACAGAAGCGCCTTCTTACTAAGGACAACCTTACTCTTGAAAAGGCCATTGAAGTTAGTGTCTCCATGGAGATGGCAGAAAAGGAGGCTCACCAGTTGAGTTCAACAGGGAGAGTTCACAAGGTGTCGTCTGAGCCTAAAGGCGCGTGGAACGGCACATGTTACCGTTGTGGGAAAACGGGCCATCACGCTAATGACTGCTGGTGTACGGAGCTGGAATGCCGAAATTGTGGCAAAAAGGGTCACATTGAACGCACCTGTAGAGGTAAAAAAAAGAACAGACAGAGCTGGGAAGCATGGAAGCAAAATGTCTGTATTTGGACAAGAGAGGAAAAAGAGTGTTCATTCAGTGCAATATGATGGAACAAGCAAAACAGAGGGGAGCGACACCTCTGAGGAGGAAGAGGTGCACATGCTGACGGTTGCAGGTGGTTCAAATGGCTACTGGGTGTCACCACTGGTGGAGGGACAACCAGTGCGGATGGAGGTGGACACAGGCGCGGCTGTGTCCCTTGTTTCAGACACTGTCTACAACAAAATGCTAAAGCATCTTACCCTTCAGCCAACAAACATTGTGCTAAAGACATATACCGGTGAACCTGTGGCCATGGGAGGCATCATTGAGGTGACAGTTAAATTGAACGGACAGACTGCAAAACTGCCACTATATGTGGTAAAGGGAAATTACCCATCACTACTGGGATGTGCGTGGCTAGAGAAAATCACGCTGGACTGGCCTGCAGTCCGCATGATGTCAAAAGGGGAGTCAGATCTGACTGCAGTGTTAAACAAACATGCAGAACTCTTCAATGGGGAACTTGGGAGCATGAAAAAGATCAGCGTGAGACTGGACATTAAACCTGACAGCAAGCCGAAGTTTCACAAAGCCCGACCTGTACCCTATGCAATTAGGCCAAAAGTTGAGGCTAACTTGGAGGCCTTAGTCGAGAATGGAGTCCTGGAGCCTGTGAGCGTGAGCAAATGGGCCACACCCATTGTTCCTGTCCTTAAAAAGGATGGATCTGTTCGAATCTGCGGGGATTTTAAAGTGACTATTAACCCGGTGCTGTCTGTGGAACAGTACCCTCTTCCCCTCATTGATGATCTTTTTACGGGCCTGGCCGGAGGGCAAAAGTTCAGCAAAATAGACTTATGCCAGGCTTATCTACAAATGCATGTCGATGACAAATCAAAGGAGCTGCTGACAATTGTGACACACAAGGTGCTATACAGGTACTTCCGCCTTGCATTTGGAATTACGTCGGCCCCTGCTCTATTCCAAAGGGCAATGGATCAGATTTTGAGTGGACTGCCAGGAGTCCAGTGATACCTGGACGACATCCTTGTCACTCAGACAAATGAGGAGGATCATCTTCTGAACTTGGATGCGACACTACAACGACTGAAAGAGTACGGACTCAGAGTTCATAAAGACAAATGTGAATTCTTTCAGTCTTCAGTTGAGTACCTGGGGCATGTGATTGATGCTACTGGCCTGCATAAGGCGCCGCCAAAGGTCAAGGCGATCGTGGAGGCCCCAGCACCCCAGAACGTGAGCCAGTTACGTTCATTTCTGGGGCTACTTAACTACTATGGGAAGTTTATTCCAGACTTAGCAACATTGCTGAAGCCGTTACATCAGTTGCTATGTCAAGGCAAAACATAGAAATGGACTGAACTGTGCAACGAAGCTTTCGCCCAAGCAAAGAAAGCATTGCTGAATTCGGAGGTCCTGACACACTTCGACCCAAAGCTACCCGTGCAGCTAGCATGTGATGCATCACCATATGGTGTGGGAGCAGTCATATCCCACATCATGCCTTCGGGTGAAGAGAAACCTATCGCCTTCGCATCACGCACCTTGAACAAGGCCAAGAGTAACTATGCGCAGATCGAGCGCGAGGCCTTGGGAATCGTTTTTGGAATTCGAAAATTTCATCAGTACCTGTTTGGGAGAAGGTTCACACTCCTGACAAACCACCGTCCATTGACATCAATCTTCGGGCCTCACACCGGAATTCTGTCTCTCGCTGCAAGCAGGATGCAAAGGTGGGCTTTACAGTTGTCAGGACACACATACGACATCAAATATCGCAAATCAGACTTGCACGGCAACGCAGACGGTCTCTCGAGGCTACCTTTGCCTGTTACTCCCCCAGAGCCTCGTCAGATAGACATCTTCTACTTTAGACGAGTGGAGGGAGCACCTGTCACTGCAGTTCAGGTGCGAAGGTACACCCGCAACGATCCAGTCCTGTCTGAGGTAATGGACGATGTCATTCGAGGGAGAGCTACAGGAGAATCTCCTAGTTTGAAACCTTACGTTTCAAAAAGAAATGAGCTCTCCGTCCAGGCAGGTTGTCTTCTTTGGGGACGCCGTGTCATCATTCCGCCACCTCTGAGGGAACCTGTACTGCAACAACTTCATACAGGCCACAGTGGGATGGTTCGGATGAAGGAAATGGCAAGAAGCTACTCCTGGTGGCCAGGTCTCGATGGGAATATTGAGGAGAAAGCCAAAACATGTTCCCCGTGTCAAAGGGTCTGGAATGTTCCACAGCTGGCAACCCTACACCCCTGGGATTGGCCTGCAGAAGTGTGGCAGCGAGTACATGTGGACTTCGCCGGTCCTTTCGAAGGGAAGATGTTTATGGTGGTTGTGGACGCTCGTAGCAAGTGGCCGGAGGTTGCTGTGATGAGGTCTACCACGGCAGAGAAAACAATTGAGAAACTTGGTGAGATGTTCAGCCGTTATGGCTCACCAGAACAACTCGTAAGTGACAACGGTTCACAATTTGTATCACAGGAGTTTGCAACCTTCCTGCATGTGAATGATGTCCAACACATCAGGTCTGCGCCCTTTCATCCCTCTACTAACGGCCAGGCAGAAAGGTTTGTGCAAACTTTGAAGCACACCTTGAAGGCATCGCAAGGTCAGGGCTCAATCCACCAACGTCTGAACAGCTTCCTGTTGTCCTACAGGAACGAGCCGCATGCCACAACCAAAACTTCCCCCGCTTCGCTCATGATGAAGAGGCAGTTGCGGACAAGTTTTGACTTACTCAAACCTCCAAGGGCAAAACAGGTTGTCCATTGTCAACAACAAGCTCAAGTTGAAAAGAGAGAGAAAAGAGCCAAGGAGAGACGATTTCATCCGGGAGAGCACGTCCTAGCTCGAAACTACAACACTGGACCGAAATGGGTTCCTGCTACGGTGATCACGCAGACTTACATGGTTGAGACTGCTGAGGACGTCGTCTGGAGAAGACACACAGATCAACTGTTGCTAGGAGCAGAGACAGCCACAGAGGCTCCAACGGCTGGTTGGCCTGAACTGTTTCCGGATGATACCGCAAACCAACATCCTTTGCCACAGTGCTCTTCTCCAACACAGGAAGTCAAAGAGACTGTTCCACCTGTGCAAACTCCTGACTTTCAACTGACACAGGCACCTTCTCCATCCAGGCCTGTGTCAATGCCTACTGCTGTGGAAGCCAGCGATGACCGCCGGTATCCTGTCAGAGAGCGGCGGCCTCCAAGACGCTTGGATCTGTAGGCTTAGTGACTTACCCACAAGACTGGGGCAGAATAAACCCCAGGGTTGAGTGCATTGAAAGTAACTTACCTGTTGAGGAATAATGTGGACCTTCCATTTAAGAGGGGAGGAAATGTTATGTATTGTGTGTTCTCCTCCCACCTGTGGTGGCACTGTCACAGGAGATAAATGGTTGGGTGTTCTCTGTTAAGTTTTAGCTCTCTTTGTTCGGAACTTTCCAGAACTTCCTTTCCTTCCAATAAACCACTTCATGTTTGAATCTCTGAGTTCTGAGTCCTAAATTGTGTTTAGGTAGAAAGGTACCGACACAACACTGGAAACATTAAAAAGAGATGACTTAACTTGATAAAGTTCCAATGGACCGCCTGAGCATGTTTTTTAACCCAGCTTGACACCCCACTGGAGTTAAACTCCACATGGTGTTAAGCCCAAGTGGTATTGATGAGCTGGAGTCCGAGCTTCAAACACTGCGACACATCAGGGCGGGGGAGCGTTACCTGGACTCTGTGTTCCAGGAAGTAGTCACACCAATTAGATTAACTCATTCAGATGTATTCCGTGGTCAGGGACAGGAGGGTGTGACTATGAGTGAGGCAGGTGCAGGGATCCAGGAGGTAGTGTTGGAGGAGCCGCAGCCCTTGCTCTTGTCCAACAGGTTCGAGGCTCTTACTCCCTGTGAGGGCGGGAACAGGGACTGCAGAGAGGATGAGCAACCTGGCCACAGCACTGTGGAACGAGGGGCCATTCAAGTGGGGGGAGTAAAAAGAAATGTTGTAGTGGTAGGGGACAGTATCATTAGGGGGATAGATAGGGTTCTTTGCAGCCGCGAGCGAGAGTCCTGAAGGCTGTGTTGCCTGCCCGGTGCCAGGATTAAGGACATCTCCTCTGGGCTGGAGAGAAACTTGGAGTGGGAGGGGTGGATCCAGTTGTCATGGTCCATGTTGGTACCAATGACATAGATAGGACAAGGAAAGAGGTTCTGCTGAGGGAGTATGAGAAGCTAGGGGCCAAAATAAAAAGCAGAACCACAAGGGTAATAATCTCTGGATTACTACCTGAGCCACGAGCAAATTTGGCTAGGGTAAATAAAATCAGAGAGTTAAATGCGTGGCTCAAAGACTGGTGTGGGAGAAATGGTTTTGCTTCTTGGGACACTGGCACCAGTACTGGGACGGGAGGGAGCTGTTCCGTCGGGACAGACTTCACTTGAGCAGTGCTGGGACTAGAATCCTGGTGAATTGAATAACTAGGGCTGTAGAGAGGGCTTTAAACTAATTAGTGGGGGGGAGGTTTCAAGAGAGAGAAAAATAAAAATGTCAGCGGAGAAGGCAACAGAACAAGGTAGCAGTGGAGGAATGAAAAACCAAAGCGTGTCAGGAAGGGACAGAGTGTATAAAGATAAAGGTAGAGTAGTAAAGAGGGGAAAAGCAGGAATAAATTGTCACAAAACATATTTAAAACTTCTTTATCTGAATGCACGCAGCATTCGTAACAAAATCGACGAGTTACTGGTACAAATAACTGCACATGAGTATGATCTGGTGGCCATTACAGAAACATGGCTGCAAGGTGACCATGACTGGGAACTAAACATCCAGGGGTATTTGACAATTAGGAAGGACAGACAGGAAGGAAAGGGAGGTGGGGTGGCTATGTTAATAAAGGATGGAATCACTGCAATAGTGAGAAATTATATTGGGTCAAAGGATCAGGATAGTGAAATAGTTTGGGTGGAGATAAGGAATAATAAGGGGAAAAAGTCACCAGTGGGCGTAGTCTATAGGCCTCCTAACAGTTGCAACTCTGTTGGTCGGAGTATAAATCAGGAAATATTTGGGGCTTGTAATAAGGGAACAGTTATAATCATGGGGGATTTTAATTTTCATATTGACTGGACAAATCAAATTGGGCAGGGCAGCCTTGAGGAAGAGTTCATTGAGTGCATTAGGGACGGGTTCCTTGAGCAGTATGTAACTGAACCAACCAGGGGGCAGGCAATCTTAGATCTGGTCCTGTGTAATGAGACAGGATTAGTAAAAAATGTCCTAGTAAAGGATCCCCTTGGAATGAGTGACCATAACATGGTTGAATTCCAAATTCAGTTGGATGGTGAGAGAGTTGGATCTCAAACCAGTGTACTAAGCTTAAATAAAGGAGACTATGAAGGTATGAGAGCAGAGTTGACTAAAGTGGACTGGGAAAATAGATTAAAGTGTAAGACGGTACATGAGCAGTGGTGTACATTCAAGGAGATATTTCACAACTTTCAAGAAAAATATATTCCAGTGAGGAAAAAGGGGCGTAAAAGAAAAGACAGCCATCCGTGGCTAAGTAAAGTAATAAAGGATAGTGTCCGACTGAAAACAAGGGCATATAAAGTAGCCAAATCTAGTGGGAGGATAGAAGATTGGGACGCATTTAAAAGCCAGCAAACAATAACTAAAAGATTAATTGAGAAAGGGAAGATAGATTATGAAAGTAAACTAGCAAAAAATATAAAAACAGATAGCAAGAGTTTCTACAGTTATATAAAAAGAAAAAGGGTGGCTAAAGTGAATGTTGGTCCCTTAGAGGACGAGACCGGGAAATTAGTGGTGGGGAACATGGAGATGGCAGAAACGCTGAACAAATATTTTGAATCAGTCTTTACAGTAGAGGACACTAAAAATATCCCAACACTGGACAAACAGGGGGCTGTAGGGGGGGGGAGGAGCTAAACACGATTAAAATCACTAAGAAGGTGGTACTCGGTATGATAATGGGACTAAAGGCGGATAAATCCCCTGGACCTGATGGCTTACATCCTAGGGTCTTGAGAGAAGTAGCGGTAGGGATTGTGGATGCATTGGTGGTAATTTTCCAAAACTCCCTGGATTCAGGAAAGGTCCCAGCAGATTGGAAAACTGCTAATGTAATGCTCTTATTTAAAAAGGGAGGCAGACAAAAGCCTGGAAACTATAGACCAGTTAGCCTAACATCTGTGGTTGGTAAAATGTTGGAGTTCATTATTAAGGAAGCAGTAACAGGACATTTGGATAAGCATAATTTAATCGGACAGAGTCAGCATGGGAAGGGGAAGTCATGTTTGACAAATTTGCTCGAATTATTTGAGGATGTAACAAACAGGGTGGATAAAGGGGAACCAGTGGATGTGGTGTATTTGGACTTCCAAAAGGCATTTGACAAGGTGCCACACAAAAGGTTACTGCACAAGATAAAAAATCACAGGATTGGGGGCAATATACTGGCATGGGTGGAAGATTGGCTATCTAATAGAAAACAGAAAGTTGGGATAAATGGTTCATTCTCGGGTTGGCAATCAGTAACTAGTGGTGTTCTGCAGGGGTCAGTGCTGGGACCCCAACTCTTTACAATCTATATTAACGATTTGGAGGAAGGGACCGAGTGCAACGTAGCCAAGTTTGCCGACGATACAAAGATGGGCGGGAAAGCAGTGAGTGAGGAGGACATAAAAACCATGCAAAAGGACATAGACAGGCTAAGTGAGTGGGCAGAGATTTGGCAGATGCAATATAATGTTGGAAAGTGTGAGGTTATGCACTTTGGCAGAAAAAATCAAAGAGCAAGTTATTATCTAAATGGAGAGAAACTGCAAAGTGTTACAGTACAAAGGGATCTGGGGGTCTTGGTGCATGAAACACAGAAGGTTAGTATGGAGGTACAGCAGGTGATCAGGAAGGCCAATGGAATCTTGGCTTTTATTGCAAGGGGGATGGAGTATAAAAGCAGGGAAGTCTTGCTGCAGTTATACAGGGTACTGGTGAGGTCACACCTGGAATACTGCATACAGTTTTGGTTTCCATATTTAAGAAAAGGTATACTTGCTCTCGAGGCAGTTCAGAGAAGGTTCACTCGGTTGATTCCGAAGATGAGGGGGTTGACTTATGAGGAAAGGTTGAGTGGGTTGGGCCTCTACTCATTGGAATTCAGAAGAATGAGAGGCGATCTTATCGAAACATATAAGATTGTGAGGGGGCTTGATCGGGTGGATGCGGTGAGGATGTTTCCACTGATGGGTGAGACTAGAACTAGGGGTCATAACCTTAGAATAAGGGGCTGCCCTTTCAAAACTAAGATGAGGAGAAACTTCTTCACTCAGAGGGTAGTAAATCTATGGAATTTGCTACCTCAGAGAGCTGTGGAAGCTGCGACATTAAATACATTTAAAACGGAGATAGACAGTTTCCTAGCTGATAAGGGAATTAGGGGTTACAGGGAGAGGGCAGGGAAGTGGACATGAGTCTAAGTTCGGATCAGCCATGATCCTATTGAATGGCGGAGCAGGCCCGAGGGGCCATATGGCCTACTCCTGCTCCTACTTCTCATGTTCTTATGTTCTTATATATGAGGCAGCCTCTCCAAGGGAGGTCTAATATTGCTAGTTAGGGAGTCAGATCAGGACCTGATTCTTGAAACTGCCTTGCAGTGACACAAACATGACAATATGACTGTACCTTTACATTGTGAGCATTAGAGGACACAATGTCAAACTGAACATTCCTGAAAGAAGACTAGACTAGGAGAATTGTGCCCCTTCCCCAGCCTTTCCAGAGTAATAAATATGTGCAGCAGGCTCCCAATTAAAGCAGTTCACATCATAATGATTAACTCCTTTGAATAAGCATTACCTTACATACAACAGTCACCATACTTAAAATGAATCAATTTATTTGAAGCACTTAGACATGTTTCTGAGAGATGTGAAAAGGTTTCAGATTGGGAATCAGATTGAAGAATATAAGGTTAAGTACCAGCAGTGACAATCAAATATACTTAGGACCAGGACAGTTCTGTAGTTTTGTTTAATTATCTTTGGGGGAATAGAAATGTTGAAGTAGTTTCTCTCAGAAGATTAACGTAGGAGAGTCCAAGATAAGCTGTTGGTCTGTGGAAGGAGTCTGTTTATTGGGCTGAATAATTCCATACTTATGTTTTTTTTGCTTCCCTCCCCCTACATTTCTCCCTTGTGCTTTGAAGGCACTGAGTGATGCTGAGTTACTGTTTGTGGCTGTGGTGTCATATAGACGTCAAGTATTGGCAGGTTATTTAACCATTGGGAGATTCTCACTGCCGACTCCAATTCTGTCCTCACCCGACATCCTCTAACCAGCAATGATCACGAGATAGTGTTCAGGATCATGAGATAGTGATCAGGAGCAGAAGCCTTGTTTTATTTCCTCCTCCCTAACACCCCTTGAGTAAAATAACTCAGCACAAAAGTTGGGAGTCTAACCTTGGACTTTGTTGACCTGTATAATTAATTCCCAGACTGTTAATGACCTCATCTCTTCTGGAGATCCTCCCCCCATGGCCTCCAACCTCATAGTCTCCCAACCCAGCACAGCTCGCTTCTACCTCCTTCCCAAGATCCACAAACAGGACTGCCCTGGTAGACCCATCATTTCAGCCTGTTCCTGCCCCCACGCAACTTACTTCTTCCTATCTCAACTCTATTTTTTCTCCCCTTGTACAGTCTCTTCTGACGCTCTCTGACACGTTAACTATTCCAGTTTCCAGGCCCTAACCTTTGCCTTTTCACCATGGACATCTAGTTCCTCTTCATCTCCATCCCCATCAGAACAGCCAGAGGAACCTCCGTTTCTTCCTTGAACAGAAACCCAACCAGTCCCCATCCACAGCCACCCTCCTCCACTTGGCTGAACTTGTTCTCACACTGAAGAACCTCTCCATTAACTCCAGTCACTTCCTCCAATAAAATGTGTCACGATGGGAACACATATGGGTCGTAGCTATGCCTGCCTTTTCATGGTATACATGGAATATTCTTTGTTCCAATCCTACTCAGGTCCCTCCCTCACCTCTTTTCTCAGCACACTGATGACTGTATCAGTACTGAAGAGATCGCAAAGTCTCTGTTTGAAGAATGGACTCAGTCGAGAATATTTTTGTGGACTTTATAGGCTGAGGGTGTTTTCCCTGTGGTGGGATCGCCCTGTGCAAATGCGTGGGGACTGGTTTGTTAAAACTCCAGAGAACGCTTGGCAGTTGGCTGTGACAAAAGAACTGTTAGTCATCCAGAATGTATGGGTTCGCCCGACAGTCCTGGGAAAAGGAAGGGGACCATTGAACTTGAACTTATTAGAAAGGCCACTCTAATATGCAAAGCACTTCTCACCTTCATCTCAGAAGAGAAGCAGAACAATGAACCCACTGGCTGCAGCCAGCCGAAAAGGAGCCAGTTTTTTTCCCAACACAAAGACCGAAAGATATGTCCCAGACTTAGGGCCATTAAACCAACACTCATGGGTCCAAGGACGACCCATCACTGATTAAGCACAGGATTTTAAAGATTGGTGGGAAAAGATAGGGGTAGCCAGCCTCCTATAAAAGATAGATTCTTTTCCACCATTCTCTCTCTCTCTCTCGCTCCCTGCTCCAACAAGAGCTTCTCGGCCTTTTGGCTAAGATGAAGTGTAGTATCACACCCCAGTAATGGGGTGGTGATGGTCCCCCCCAGCTATGGGGCGGCGTAACAGAAAAAAAACCTAAATAAGGGGTGAAAAAAAAACAAGAAGTACCAGAGAAGCCGCCGAGCGGAGCGATCGAAACCGACCGTGTGTGGGGGTAAGCACAATCTCGAGTGTCCCAA
Source organism: Somniosus microcephalus (assembly GCF_052327205.1). Taxonomy (NCBI): domain Eukaryota; kingdom Metazoa; phylum Chordata; class Chondrichthyes; order Squaliformes; family Somniosidae; genus Somniosus; species Somniosus microcephalus. The sequence goes on along the minus strand of NC_140991.1, from coordinate 195,747,506 downwards.
GCCGGTAACCCGTGAGCTGTAAGGGCTCAGAGTTTTCTCAGCAGTGAAGCTTTAGGCTATTCCGAGGGTGGGAGCTTCGTTTGTTTCAGCCAGGTGAAGGGGTTTATGTGACTGGGTAATTCGTTGGTAGGGGTGAAATTAGAGTCCACCATAGCAACAAGGGAATTATTGCTTGTTATAGTCCCCAGTTTTGTACTGTATGTATGTTGTTTGTAACCTGGATTTTATTCTCCACAGGGACAGTGATTTTGTTTGGTAGTGCATGTTTTAGCCAGTGTATGTTAGACCAAATAAATATAAGTTTGATTTTTCACCGAAGCATTTCTGTCCGTGACTTATTTCATTTACGCTCTGAATAATAATTCCCGGGTATAGAACTTTCGTAAGGCGGGGGTGATTCGAACCGTCCGCCTAGCAATTGGGCTAGGATCAAAAACCACTTACATCTCTTGGCGACCAGCGACAGAACCTGGGTTAAAGGAGTGTAAATCAGTCATGGACAGCGCTTCTGGCGAAAGATCCTAAATGGAGGAAAGGATTTCTTCATATGTGTTTAAGAAGGTTAACGTCACTAAGAAGTGGGTGCTAGGCTTGTTGCGTGCTGAGCGTCCGGTGGACGCAGCGGCAGAATGGACAGAGGGCAAGGAGCATAGGCACAGCATTGAAAAGGCGATATGGCTCGTCTGTCTACAAAGACAAGTGCAACTGCTAGATAAGCAGGTTGCTAAGTTAGAGGCAGAGCTCAGAGAGTCCGAGGCACAGTCAGATGCAAGGGCTGTAGTAGGGAGCAGGTTATGCACAGAGCTAAGGGATGAGAAGCAGGGAAGAATAAGCCAGGAGGAAACCTTCCGTAACCATAAGGAGTTCCTGCAATGCCAGGTAACTAAGGCAAAGGGGAACAAGAGGGTGGTTAGGGAGGAGAACGCTCGCTTGTTGAGTGAGGTAAAGGTGCTGGGAGAGCAGTTGAAGGATGTTCAGGTGGCATACAGAGTCACCAGCACTGGAGGATTTGATACGGGTAATCATAGTCCTTGCCAGGAGCAGATCCGGAAATTGAGGCCAAAGCGATGGTCTGTTTGGTAGCTCCGGGAATGGCCCGGGTAGATGAGGGAGAGCAGGAGGTAAATAAGGAGGACTGTAAGGCAGAAGAGGATGCTCGACCACCACCCGAAGTGCCGGGACCAGGACCCATGTGCCCTGTCCGGCAGCGGAAATACGGTGCGCCTGTAGATGGTCAAGAGCAAGGAGCACTGCAGAGTGACTTAGTGGTCCCATATACGACCCCCCAGCTGCAGGCAATGGTCTCTAACCTGACCAAACTGACCCGCACAGGGGACCCATCTGTCCATTTTACGGATGTGGAGCAGGTGGGGGGGATCAATAATTGTAACGAAGCTGAGACAGCCAAATTACTTTTATTATTCCTGGATAGTAGATTGTACCAGTCGCTCTCCACGGGTAGCAAGAGGGGGCAGAGTACATTAGAGGGGATAAAGGATGACATCCTAGAGGCTATGGGCCTCAATGATGGAAGTCCCTTCTCCCGAGTGGAAAGGACACTGCAGTCAGCTGGGGAGGCACAGTAGGCTTTCGTGGACAGGGTTGGCCCGTCTACCGGAGTGCCTGTGCGGGGGTGCCTGACCGGGCGCAGCTGCAGGGGGAGCCTAGGGCTCATTGGCTGAGGACCATGGTGGTGAACAGCCTGCCCAGGATCAAGGCCAAAGCAGAGGGGTAGTTCGATTCCAGGGATCCCCAGACCACAGAAGAGAGTGTGCTCTGGCAGTTAACTCTCTCTTTTAAGAATGGTACGGGTGAGGATGACAAACCAAAGGGCAGAGTACACGAGTTAAAGCCTAGGGGAGGCAACGTTAGGAGAGAGTGGTGCCAGGAAGGGAGTAGCTCAGAGAAGAAGCAAGGTTGTTATAGGTGCGGGAGTAAAGAGCACTGGAGGAAAGACTGCCCAGTCTCTGACAAAGGAGCAGGAAAGGGGATCCTCCAGTGCCAGTGCAGAAAGCCGTCTTTCCGGCAGGGCAGGGTAGGGTGGACGCGGCAGTGGGCAGCGAACTCCCATCCATCCCGAACAATCCCGACCCATGACTAGGTGCTTCTCAGCCCGTTTACCTGTGCCCACTAAGTTATGATGCTTGAAAGAGACCGTGTGGGAAGATGGGGGTGGAGGAGGTGCAAGGGGGCCTATCTGCTGGACACTGGAGTTTCAAGCACCATTGTCTATGCGGATAACCCGACCACATCACCTCTATCGAGCGGGGTCCCATATAACTTAGTAGGGTTCACCGGGAACGAACAGGCTGGGTCTTTCACCATCCCACTAGCCATCGATCAGGGTACACTCCATATGGAGTGGAAATGTGTCCTGATGCGGTGGGAGCGGGAGGGAATAGGCATTTTGGGGGCAGACTTCATACTGGCCCACAAGATATTGGTGGATTTCCAGAATCACTGTCTTTGGAGGGCAGTATGCACGGGAAAGGAGAAGGAGGTGGTAGTTATGCCAGGGAAGCAAGGCAAGGGAACTGTGTGTACAATGAAGCCCAAGGGTAGTTATGACCTTGAACTTTTGGTCTCTTCTATCCCGGCGGAGTACATAGCGGTTGTGCGAGCCAACCTCGCGGCATTCGCTACACACAAGCACGACTGTGGGAGGGTAATAGAGGTGGAGATCGGAGTAGAAGGGGACCCCATGGCCTGACCACAGAAACAGTACAACTTCCCCAGAGAGGCAGAGGCGGATTTAGAGAAGGCATTGGGATCACTGGTTGAGCATGGTGTGTTGAGACCCATAGTGACCCATGTGAACTCTCCGATTTGGCCGGTTAGGAAACCGGACAATTCGTGGAGAGCCACTGTGGACTATCGGGTTCTTAACAAGAATATCCCAGCCTGTTGCCCCACCGTCACAGCCGTAGCCGACCTGATCGGGAGTATCCCAGCATCCGCAAAAACATTCACGGTGCTGGACATTTCGAATGGATTCTGGCCTATCCCTCTCAAAAAGGAGGACCAGTATAAGTTCGCATTCACTTTCAAGGGTCAGCAGTACACATGGACCTGCCTTCCCCAAGAGTTTCACAACAGTCCTTCTATTTTCCACCAATGTATGGCCAACTGTTTAGAAGGGTTCAGCAGACCGCAGCAGCTTGTGCAGTACGTGGACGACCTGCTTTTGTTCTCCAACGAGGGGAAGGAGCATGGCCCCCTGCTGGCTGAACTGCTGAGTCTGTTAAAGGAAGCTGGGTTCAAGGTTAACCCTAAGAAAGCACAGATCGGCCAGCAGGAAGTAAAATTCCTCGGGCTGACCGTGCGTGCTGGGGAGAGGGCCATCAATGAGGCGAGGAGGAAGGCGGTACAGGAGCTACCTGCCCTGACCATGGTAACGGGGATAAGCTCCTTTTTGGGACTCACAGAGTACTGCAGGGATTTCATAGAGGACTATGCCACTACGGCAGCTCCTCTACTCCAGCTCCTCCACAAGGGAGTGGACTGGGAGTGGGATGAGGACTGCATGGCAGCTTTTAGTCATCTGAAGAGAGATCTGCAGACCGCACTGGCTTTAGGAGCGATTGATGGGGGAAAGGAATTCTTTTTGGAGGTAGCTGCCACAGGGGACAGTTTGAGTGCAGTGCTGCTCCAGGAGCGGCATGGCAAGCTGAGGCCTGTGGTATACTCATCAAGAATCCTCACAGATGTAGAGAGGGGGTGCGCCAATTGTGAGAGGCACCTGCTTGCCACACATCGGGCCATGAGGAGATCACAAATCTTCATGGGGGCGTCCCCGGTAACTCTCTTAACCCATCATAAACCCACTCAGATGCTTCTGGATGGGAGGATAAAGGGCGGCATGGTGAGCAGTGCACGCATTGCTCGCTGGACTTTCTTGCTCTCTCAGATGAATTTGAGTGTGAAAGGCCTCTGTGAGCCCAAGCTCGCCGCAAATTTGATCTACCCAGGGGTGGCCCACAAATGTTCTGTTGAAGGGGTATGGGACGTAGACATAAGGTTTCGTGCTGGGATCCATCCCACGGGCCATGAGATCTATGTAGATGGGTCCAGTACAGTGGTGGCTGGGGGGTGATTCACTGGATGCGGGGTTTTTGACCCAAAGGCAGGCATTGCCAAGGCCATTAAACTCCCGAGCACCATGAGCACCCAGCATGCTGGACTGTCGGTGGTGGTGTATGTGGTTACCCACCTCGAAGAGTTCACTACACCATACACGATTTGCTCAGAGAGCATGTTCACTTGCAAGTCGTGTACAGAATATTTAGCCAATTGGTCTCGTCGCGGGTTCACATCTGCAGACGGGAAACCCCTAGCAACCAAGCCATTGTTGCAACAGATCCTAACATCGATAGGAACCCACGGGGATTTCTAGATCCACAAAGTCAAGGCCCATTCTAAGACAGAACCCCGTGTGGAGGGCAATCAGCAGGCCGACGTGCTGGCCAAAGAGGGTGCTCAAACGGGCACGTTTTGGGATCCATATGGGTCGAGTCTGGTAGCAGTGATCAGAGACGGAGGTGAAACCCAAGGGAGTGCAGGGGTAGCATTGGTCCCGGACCTAAAGATGGTCCAGGCATGGGATCCTGCCCTAAAGACTGTTCTGGAGACGCTGGCTAAGGGAGATAAGGAGTGGCAGGTATTACGGTAAAGGAAGGGATGGTTTTCAGAGGGGAACAGTGGGTAGTTCCGCAGCAGCACCGGAGGGAATTCCTTCAGTTGGCCCATGAAGGTCCAGGAGCGGGGCACCCCGGACCGGAGACCACCTGGCAATGGGTGGAACAGTCAGGGTGGTGGCCGCAACTGAGGGAGGACGTCCACGACTTCTGCGAGGATTGCTTGGTGTGTGCTGCAAACAACCCTGACCCCCAGAAAAGGAAGGTATCCATGGGACACACTAGGAGAGTGGAGGGACCATGGCAGTCCATACAGGTCGATTATATCGAACCGCTGCCCACCGCTCAGGGGGGTTACAAGTACTGCCTGGTCCTGGTAGATGTGTTCTCTAAATGGGTAGAAGCCTTCCCATGCCGAACAGCCACAGCTTTGGGGACCGCAAGGATTCTAGTGAGAGAAGTGTTCTCTAGGTGGGGGCTACCACAGTATGTGGAGTCCGATCAGGGGAGTCACTTCACAGGGGCAGTCATGCAGCCGACTCTGAAGATGCTAGGTGTAGAGGGTAAATGGCACGTCGCACACAACCCGCAGTCATCGGGGATTGTGGAGCGGATGAATAGGACCATCAAGGAAAGGTTATGGAAGGAGACAGGAGACTCGCCTAGAAAATGGGCGGAGGTCTTGCCGTTAATTCTGATGGGGGTCCGAGCCAGCCCATCTAGAAGCATAGGGTATTCCCCGCATGAGCTCGTGACTGGCAGGGTCATGAGAACACCCAGCCATGTACTGGCCCCGGTTCTCACGGAAGGTCAGTTGAGAGAGGCGAACCGGGACAGGTTTGTTAAGAATTTGCTTGAGCATCTCAGACAGACCCATTGGCAGGGTGCCAGTAACATGGGGAAGCAACATCGTAGAAATTTTTTATTGCTTGAGCCTCAGAAGCACCACGAGTGGAAGGTCGGAGACCAAGTAATGGTTAGAAACTTCGCCAGGGTAGGGACTTTTGAACCGCTATACATGGGACTGTACAGTATTGTGGATAGGGTGAGTCCAATGGTATATGCAGTCAAAATGCCCCGACGCACTAAGTGGTTCCATATCAATCAGTGCAAGCTTTTTAACCCTGGGGAAAGAGCTGATAAGAGGAGGAAACAGCAGGGAGTGGTGAGCTGCGCTACAGGTGTGGGTCTCCAGCCCCTAATCTGGGACTGTGAGGAGTCCACAGAGGGACCAGTCATTCCGCCTGTGGGGGCAGGAGTGAGAAGGAGTGCCAGGATCCCATGGCCGAGGGTGCCGTGGATGCCTCCTTACACACCGGTGAACAAAGGAAGCCGGAGTTGTAAGATGCCCAGGGTCGAGGAGGCCTAGTGTGGCCACCCGGAGATGGGTGGCGCTGTACATAACTTCTTTCTCTCCTGTCTGTTGCCTTAGCTTGCCTGTATAGTTTGGATTTTAATAGTGTGTAGCTGCATCTGGAAAGGTGAGGCATCACCCAAGGACAACATTGCACGTGAGTTTTCAGGGAATGCCTAAGCCAGCACGAGTCACAGGGGCAACACTGAGGAATCGGTTGTCTTCGGCTGCACCAGCAGAGACGGACCGACCGTGACCACAGGAGGTGGTGGCTTGAAGGATGGGGCGAGCGTCTATCACCACGAGGGAAGATGGCCTGGATGGCTGGGGTCGAATTCCACCCGGTATTCCAGCCATGACAAGTTCACCTATGGTGAAGCATCCATCTCATGCCCGAGAATAGGGGTTACCACCTCCCGGGTTATGGTAACAGAGGGTAAACGGGTGTGCCTTAGCTGTAGGGGACACATTCCACTGGGAAGGTGGTGGTGGCTCAGGAAACTGAGCGCGGGTACAGGGGACCAGACAGCTGACTGGGAAAGACTAAGTAATGACATGTACCGGACGATCACGGGTTCTCAGGGAGGAATGAATGTGTGTTGGGATAAGTGGTGGGTATCCGAGGAAGGGATTTATGTGTGTATGTGGGGGTCGGAAAAGATCTGCCCAGCGGGTGTGTCGATCACGTTTAGCAGGCGATGGCAGGACGCCGGGGGTGGGATCAGTTGGGATCAGAGTGTGGACTCCTGTGTAATCCCAAAATCCCCGAACACCATCAATGCCACAGAGCTCATCTCATACACCAGGAAGACCCCGCCCAGAGCCCCGACGGTACAGACGACTGTAGATGGGTGTCCCACCACCAGGGGTCCGGGGAATGGGTTGGTGTTAATACCTACTGACAAAGTGTTGTTTCAGAACATGCACTACGCCATGGCATCCATGACCCTGAACCTGACTGAAGTCCATCTGCCTGTGTGGTGTCCAAGGAAGACAGAGAAGCTTTATGAAGCTCTGTTAAAAGTGATGTTTCAGGAATTTTATGAACTGGACTATGGAAATGTAGGGAAAGAACAGCTTTATAATCTGAATGTTGCAGGTAGTGTGGGGTCCTGGAGGCAGAGAAGAGGGACCTGGAATGATGTAGCCACAGTGTTCAGTACAGGAACGGGTATTGTTAATAGTATGGATGATGCACAACTCCAGATGCAGATCACTGGGTTAAAGAACCAACTGCGTAAGATTCATGGGGAAGAGAATACAGAGGTGGGTTCAGAGCTTCATGAGGACCAGGCAATGACTGTTCATTTGAAGGAGGTCATTGCGGAGCTGGAGAGGCACGCTAAAACTATTAATGATTCGATACGGGATGACAGGAACGCCTCGGAGCAGGCTGCACGGAATGAGGTGTGTGTGTTGTATGGAGCATGGTTGCTGGGCGAGGGCCGCAGTAACCTGAAGGACCTGAGGCAAGGTCGCGTCCCTTCATGGTTAAGCAACAAGCATCTCACCGCGCTGCACCCGTATAACAATTCGTTCAGCCCGTGCCAGCTTCGTTTAGCCTCTGAAGCCTACCCTGTCCTTGTAGATTGCGGGCGGTCCAACCATACTATATGGAGCATTTAGGGTACCCGATTCCTTTTCTGCCAGAACACCTCACTGAGTTAATAAAAACCATTGAGCTCTCCCAGAAACATTTTTACACTTTAGAGCGAAAGACAGTAGAAGTGGGGGAGGAGATCAAGGGGATTGTCTCACCACCATGGTGGGCCAGCGGTCTGAGTATAGAGATTCCCCCCTGGATTCGCATCTGTTCCCATGCATTAGTTATCATACAATTGTTGCTTGTAAGCTACTTGTTTTACACCAGCTGCAGGTGACGGAGCCAGATGCTCCAAGCGCGGTGGCAATGGGTGTTAGATCGATCCGGAAAGGTGTAATTCGATTTGTGTTGATGATGGTTTCTCCCTGCAAAACCTGTAATGTACCAAAGTTCTGTAAGCAAGTGTATTGTATTATGATTATAGTTTTGCACTCTCTATTGCGCAATGTGCGCTGTTGCATTTTTGTAATGTGTTACCACCTGTCAATGCTGTACTGTGTGATGTGCGCGGTGACTTTTTGGTAACGTCCTGTGGATCTTATTAATGTTCTGTATTTTGACTTGAAGTTTGTTGGTGGGAATTGGAACACAGCCGTTTGAATGTGTTAAAGAAGCCGTTTCGCTGATGTTTTGACTCGATGGAAGGGAACTATGGCATGCAGTAAGGGGTACAGTTCTGGGGTTTTAACATGTAAAATCATGGAAACAGCTTCACTTGAGGGAGACTTTGGCCTTTGCTCTCTCGTCGAGTGATGCTTTGTGGAAAGAAAAGCATCAAACGGAGGACTGAAGAGATTGCAAAGTCTCTGTTTGAAGAATGGCCTCAGTCAAGAATATTTTTGTGGACTTTATAGGCTGAAGGTGTTTTCCCTGTGGTGGGATTGCCCTGTGCAAGTGCATGGGGGGCTGGTTTGTTAAACTCCAGAGAACGCATGACAGTTGGCTGTGACAAAAGAACTGTCAGTCATCCAGAATGTATGGGTTCGCCCGACAGTCCTGGAAAAAGGAAGGGGGCCATTGATCTTGAACTTATTAGAAAGGACTTCTCACCTCCATCTCAGAAGAGAAGCAGAACAATGAACCCACTGGCCGCAGCCAGCCGAAAAGGAGCCAGTTTATTTCCAAACACAAAGACTGAAAGATATGTCCCAGACTTAGGGCCATTAATCCAATACTCATGGGTCCGAGGATGACCCATCACTGATTAAGCACCGGAGTGCTTAGAAACAAAAGGATTTTAAAGATTGGCGGGAAAAGATAGGGGTAGCCAGCCTCCTATAAAAGATAGATTCTTTTCCACCATTCTCTCTCTCTCTCTCGCTCCCTGCTCCAACAAGATCGAACTAACAAGAAGTACCAGAGAAGTCGCCGAGCAGAGCGATCGAAACCGACCGTGTGTGCACAGTCTCGAGTGTCCCAAGCCGGTAACCCGTGAGCTGTAAGGGCTCAGAGTTTTCTCAGAAGTGAAGTTTTGGGCTATTCCGAGGGTGGGAGCTTCGTTTGTTTCAGCCAGGTGAAGGGGTTTATGCGACTGGGTAATGTGTTAGTCGGGGTGGAATTAGAGTCCACCATAGCAACAAGGGAATTACTGCTTGTTATAGTCCCCAGTTTTGTACTGTATGTATGTTGTTTGTAACCTGGATTTTATTCTCCACAGGGACAGTGATTTTGTTTGGTAGTGCATGTTTTAGCCAGTGTATGTTAGACCAAATAAATATAAGTTTGATTTTTCACCGAAGCATTCCTGTCCGTGACTTATTTCATTTACACTCTGAATAATAATTCCCGGGTATAGAACTTTCGTAAGGCGGGTTGGGTGATCGCTTTGCTGAACACTTCCGTTCAGTCTGCAAGCGTGACCCCGAGCTTCCGGTTGCTTGATACTTTAATTCTCCACGCCATTCCCACTCTGACCTCTCTGATTCGAACCGTCTATCTAGCAATTGGGCGAGGATCAAAAACCGCTTACAGTGCTGCTTCCTGCTCCTGCCCCAAACTGGAAAATGTCATCAAGTTTGCTTCCAATTTCTACCCTTCTCTCACCTTTACATCGTCTATCTCCAACTTTTCCCTTCCCTTCCTCGAATTCTCTATCCCCATTTCTGTGGATAGACTGTCCACCAATATCTACTATAAGCCCATTGACTCCCACAGCTACCTGGAATACACTTCCTCCCACCCCGCTTCCTGTAAGGACTCTATTCCATTCTCTCAGTTTCTCTGTCTCCGTCACATCTGTTCTGACGATGCCACCTTTCATGCCAGTACTTCCAATATGTCTTCCTTTTTCCTCAATCAAGGATTGCCCTCCTCTCTGGTTGACAGGGCCCTTGACCATGTCCATCCAGTTTCCTGCATGTCTGCCCTCACCCCTTGCCCTCCCTTCCAGAACCCTTGTTCTCCTTGTCCTCACCTTCCACCCCACCAGCCTTCACATGCAATGGATCATCCTCTGCTATTTCCGCTACCTCCAGCAAGATGCCACCACCAAACACATCTTCCCCTGCCCTCTCCTTTCAGCGTGGTCCACTCTTCAATCACCCCCAACACCCGCTCCCCTTCCCTCGGCATCTTTCCATAAGGGCAACACCTGCCCTTTCACCTCTTTTTCCACTGTCCAGGGCCCCAAACACCCCTTCCAGGTGAAACAGTGATTTACTTGTACTTCTTTCAATTTGGTATACTGGATTTGCAGCTCATGATGTGGTCTCCTCTACATTGGGAGACCAAACGCAGATTGGGTGATCGCTTTGCTGAACACCTCCATTCAGTCTGCAAGTGTGACCCTGAGCTTCTGGTTGCTTGATACTTTAATTCTCCACGCCATTCCCACTCTGACCTCTCTGTCCTCAGCCTCCTACAGTGTTCCAATGAAGCTCAATGCAAGCTCGAGAAGCCATACCTCATCTTTTGATGAGGCACTTTACAGCCTTCCAGACACAACATCAAGTTCAGCAATTCAGATCATAGCCTCCGCTTGCATTTTCTTGGACAGCAGGTGCTGGTAATGGTTCTGCTTTTATCATTTACACCTCCTCTGGACCTATCATTTGTTCCTTTATTGTTCCATTACCACCTCTTTTTGCCTTACACCATCATCCCTTTTGTCATTTAATCTCTCCTGCCCTCCACCCTATCACAGACCTTCCCTTTTGTTCTTTCCTCCCCTCCCCCCACTGCCACCTGTAAGGTTTCACAAAAATTTCAGAAAATTTCTACAGCCCCGAAGATTATTTTTGATTAAAGAAAACCTGGGTGGAATATGCCTTAAAAACCCAGAGCATCAAAAATGGCTGTCAGGCCTCGTGGCAGAAGACAAAAGACAGCCTGGCTGTATATCTTCAATCATGGGCTGACAAAGGATTTGAAAAAAACACCAGCCTGCGCGAATGTTGAAGTACTTGAAACTGTCAATCAACTGCAGCTTCGGAAGTTTCACCCACAGGACAAAGGATGTTTGTTTACAGAACTCTCTACAATGTTGACTCAAAGGCCTAAGTACTTAAAGCTGTCAATCAATTGCGGTTCGGCGGTGACCGCAGGACAATGGTTTGTTTAAAAACCACTTGAGTGCTGTTGACTGAACACTTAAGGATTCAGTGGGACATTTCAAACTGGTCGAAAACCAGTTTAAATGAATGGGTAACACATTCAAACACATTACAGTCAATGGGGACAGTGCGGTCCCTTTTGCATAGCCCAGATACATCCAGATTTGGGCACGAAGATTACGGCTCCCAATGGGGTATAAAGATTGCCCCTCAGGGAGCCATTCTCTCTCTCTCTGCCGCCTCACCTCCATGCCCTGCCTACAGAGGAATAGCTCAGCAGCCCGCCCAAAGAAGTGGAATACCAGCAGTTACTTTTGAATTACTGGGGTATCTCTACTTCGGGGCGGTGAAGAATCCAAGACAGACCACAGGGGCACGGAGCAGGCATTTACTGATGAGCATAAAACTTTCTGGCCCTTTACAAGGCAACCTAGATAGGTATTAGGGGTGGGAATTAAAGGGGGATTTTGTTAAATTGTAATTTTAGTCAATTTTCCCTCGATGTGTCCGTTTCTCCTCCCCTATTAAGTAAAAGTGTGCTGTATTAAGCAAAAGTGTGCTGTATTAAGCAAAGGAGTGCAGTATTAAGCAAAGGTGTCCTGTATTAAGCAAAAGTGCTGTATTAAGCAAAGGTGTGCTGTATTAAGCAAAGGTGTGCTGTATTAAGTAAAGGTGTGCTGTATTAAGCAAAGGTGTGCTGTATTAAGCAAAGGTGTGCTGTATTAAGCAAAGGCGTGCTGTATTAAGTAAAAGAGTGCTGTATTCATCATTATTTTCAATTTATTCTTATTTTCAATAAATACTGGTCTTCTTTGCACCCAACCACGAGTCTCGTTTTGTCTACATCGCTACTGAAATAAGTCCGGCGGTCAGAACCAGAAAAGGGGAGCGATTCGAAACCGCACAGGGCTCTGGAGCAGCTCAGATACTTCTGACTGGCCAGAGACAATAACCCCAGTACCCCCCCGTTTCTACACACCCCACCTTTTCCCTGGCTCTGAACGTATTTATAAACTGTTATGTCTCTAACTTGTAAGATTCGCAATTTTCAGCAAAAATCACGCAAGAAAACTGGATAAAATAAGACTGTTTATTGACCAAAGTAAGCTTGCACAGAAAAACCTTTGATAAAAGGGCATACAAAATGGCCGCCAGGCCCCGTGATCAGTTTATGAACCATTTTATTTCTGTTACTGCAAGCCAGACAGGCTTGTGGATTGAAGACAGTGAGCCCACGAAAGCCAGTCTCTGGGAACCGAAACTCAGAGCAACAGCATACATATTCAATGGATTATAAGTACAGGATGGGGCCCATCAAGATATGGGCGGACAATGTAAAAACACTTATACCCATTTATCGTACAAAGGAAAAACCGTTTAGCAGCCATCAAGGAAAATGTCCGGACCGATCAATATGCGAACCGAGCCACGGTGACAATGCAAAAGACATTGAAAGACATTATCGGCCAGGAAGGCCAGTTTAAGTTATCACCGGCTCCGTTACAAGACAAAGCGCCCCTGCAGAGATTTCTGCCCGCCAAAATTAATACAAAGACAGGACTATGATTTGGCGGGAGATAAGACTGTCCCAAAAGAGTATAACTATGGATTAAAAGTCCATCTAAAAAAACTTCGGACTCCGGGTTACTTGAACAACTTCTTCTTCGCTGCCATGGCTTCTTGTTGGGCGACTTCAGGCTTCCATTTCTTCAAGAACTTTCTTCTACGAGGAACGAACGAAGGGCGGACGGTGCCCGGATCGGCGCCTCTTCCACTTCGGCAGATCGATGAAAACGTTTTCGTTTTTTTTTTAAAGACGGACGGTTTCGGTAAAAGGACAACGTGGTCGGTGTTCAGCCAAACAAGGCTCGGCCACGACGAGAAGACGACGAGGGTGGCCCGGGTACTGGGGTCGGGAGATCATCGACGACCCAGGCTGACGGAGAAGAAACCCTCTGGAGAACCGGCGATCGATGCCACAAGATTCTCCCAAGTGCATAGCCTGCATCTGGGTCTGCTCCATGAACCCAAATTGACTTGGTGGATCTCAACCTTAACGAGCGCTCATCGAGGCTGGGTCTACCCCACCGCCTCGAGGGAGGAGAGAATATCGACTGCGCCAGAAGTTTCCAAATCCACGTGACGACGGAAAGCGGTGCCAAAAAGGCTGCGAACCCCCTTTCTCGCGATTTCGAGAGTGGTGAGCATGATCCCAAGTTCCCCAGGTCGAAACTTAGTTTAGGTATAGGGGAGGGAGTTAAGGGAAATCGTAATGTGTTTCCCCTTTTTCGATGTGCCGTGTGTTCCCCATTTCCATAGAGTCAAGTTCATAAATTTGTGCATGATTGTAGTAACTTTAATCTGTGCTTTTGACATGTATTTTGTAATGCTTCAAACTGTTTAAAAAATAAAAGCATCCATTTCGTGCTATTCAACCTGGTCTATTGAGTTCTTTCTCTGCACTACTGTTCTCTGCACCTAAGTCCAAGGTCTAGAACCATAGGGGGGGGAGTGGGTCGAACCACTCAAGGGCAATTATTGCACGAAGCCTGGCAGGAGACCAGAAAGAGCAAGAGAAACCCCCTACAGAAATGGCGACCGCGGCAGGACCTTGGCAGCAGGAAAGTAGTGTGTTAGATCAAGATCTGAATAGACGAAATGTGATGGATGAAAGAATAGCAGATTATGTTTTCGGAAAAGTCAACCTCACAAAACAATGGATATCTGATCTACTAAGGGATAGGCGCCCGCTAGACGCAGCCATCAAGTGGACAGCGGGTAGAGAGCATAAGAAATCTGTAGAAAAGGCGGTCTGGCTGATGTGCTACAAGAAACAAGTCCAGCTTTTGGACCAGGTAGTTGCAGCACAGACAGTCCAGATCAACGGCTTGCTTAAAGGCGTGGAGGAAAAGGTTGCGGGAGGTCAAAAACTGATTGAATCGCTTGACATGCTGAACCAGGAACGCCGCTCTGTAATTCGCTGCCACGAAACCCGGGTAGAATATTTAAAATGTCAGGTCGTGGAGGCCAAGGCCAGTGAAGGTAGAATGAGAGAGAGGTGTTCCCGTCTAGCCAAACAAGTAGATGCCCAAGAGGAAAAGCTCCTGGGAGCCAGGGCAGCATATAAAATGGCCATGGAGGATAGATCTGAGAACACCGACCACAGCACTTGCCGCCGGGAGCTAGAGGACCTGAGAAAGGCCCTAGCGAAGGCAAACGGGTTGGTGTGTCTCATAAATCCACTAGCGAGTCAGCTGTTGCTAGCCAAGGAATCCAAAAGACCGATTCCACAAGAGGCAGTTGGGGTACCAACCCCCGAACCTTCTGCGCCTCCTGCCTATGAGGAGTCTTGGACTCCGGGACAGGAGACGGAGATGGTAGAGGAAAAGAGCCCTGAGGTAGAGCAACCCCAGACAGTAGAGTCGGGGTCGGCGCCAATGTGTCCAACGAGACACCGGAGGATCGGTCCAAATGAAGAAAATGGCGATGACGGACCCCTTGAGAGTCAGATCATAATGCCTCATAGCGCACGACAGCTAAGAGAGATGATAAGTCACATCCCAAAACTCTCCGAGTCAGGAGATCCCTCCGTGCATTTCAGGGACGTGGAGCAGACCGCAGCAGTCAATGACTGCGATGGGGTTGAACAGTCTAAAATGCTGCTGTTCTCCCTGGACAGTTCGCTCCTCCAGTGTCTCCCTGACGAGAGCAAGAGAGGGCACAGGGACTATGAGTTGCTACGGGATGAGATTCTGGAGATCATGGGAGAGGGGGACGGAACTCCGTTCCTCCATTTAGAAAAGACAGTGCAGCTAGAGGGAGAACCCCCACGGGTTTTCGCCGACAGGTTGTGGCCAGTGTATCGGCGCAGCTGCCCGGGCGGGCCGGCCCGGGCCGGGCTGGATGGCGAACAAAGGGCTCACTGGCTTCGGTGCCTGGTAGCAGGTTGCCTGCCAGTAGTGAAGGAACAGGCCAAAGCATGGTTTGACCCCACTAACGCCCGCTCCATGGAGGAAGTAGTACTAGATCAGCTCACGATCAGTTATAGAAACAACAAGGGCAAGAAAACGCCTGTTGTGAAAGGAAAGGTGCATGAGGTGAGACCCGCAGCCTCTGCTAAAAAGGAATGGCGTCAGGAGGGAAATCGCCATCCCCAAGCAAATAGCAGTTGTTACGGGTGTGGGAAGGAGGGTCATTGGCGCAAGGACTGTAGGAATCCTTGGAAGGATAAGAGGGAGAGAGAGTTCGCCGCAGCCCAAGATCGAGCCCAAGCCCGAGTCGCCAACGGCCCGAGAGTTTCCCCAACACCAGCACAACCACAAGTGCAGGCCGCTGCCCCAACACTAGTCCAGAACCCAACCGTAGCCTTTGCCCCGAATGAAGGGGGTGGTGCGGTTGTGGACCCCGCTGCGATCGAGTCAGTCTTGGAGACTATGCGGTCTCTGATGACCTGGCAGGGGAAGGTAGCGGTTGCTAACAGCCCTATCGCCCCCGAGACCCCAGCCGAAACACCTAAATGACTGACGCCCGCGCAGCCCATCTACTTGTGTCCGCTCCGCTATGACGCTTGGAGAAGACCTGTGGTGGAGATGGAGGTGGAGAAACAAAGGGGTAGTTACCTGTTGGATACGGGAGCTTCGTGTACCTTGATCCACACGGACAAACCTTTTGCCTCACCTCTGTCCGCCCAGGCTCCATATTTAGTAGCGGGTTTCACGGGTAGAGCACAGGCTGGCGCGCACTCCCTCCCGCTCTCCATTCAGTTGGGAGCGCTCCACACCACATGGACGTGCATCCTATTGAAGTGGAAAGAGGGGGGGGGGAAAGGCATCCTCGGGGCTGATTTCTTGGTGGAACACGGGATCCTCGTGGACCTGAGAAATCACTGTCTCTGGGGAGCCGAGGGCGGTTTAGGTAAGGTAGTCGTAATCCCGGGGAAGGAAGAAAAGGGGGCCCTGTGCACTATGAAGCCATCAGGAGGTTACGATCTCGAGCTCATGATAACAAACGTCCCAACGGACTTGCAGGCGCGTGTGTCAGAAAATCTGACCGCGTTCGCCACCCACAAGCACGACTGCGGGAGAGTCACTGGGTTCGAAGTCAGCGTAGACGGGGACCCCATGATCCGACCCCAAAAGCAGTATAATTTCCCCAAGGAGGCAGAACCCGACATGGAGACAGCAATATCTTCATTGGTACAGCAGGGCGTATTGAGGACGATAGCCACCCACGTGAACTCCCCATTATGGCCGGTAAAGAAACCGGACAATTCGTGGAGAGCCACGGTGGACTATAGAGTCCTCAATAGTAATATCCCAGCCTGCGCGCCCACGGTAGCAGCAGTTGCAGACTTAATAGGGAGTATTCCAGCATCGGCGACCACATTCACGGTGCTGGACATCTCGAACGGTTTTTGGTCCATTCCGCTGCGGCGGGAGGACCAGTACAAGTTTGCCTTTACTTTCAAAGGGCAACAGTACACCTGGAACTGCTTACCACAGGGTTTTCACAACAGCCCCAGCATTTTCCATCAGTGTATGGCGGGGAGTTTGAAAGAGTTCAGCCAGCCCAACCAGATAGTGCAGTATGTGGACGACTTACTCCTGTTCACAGATACAAGGGAGCAGCACGGCCCACTGTTAGCCGAATTGTTGGAACTGTTAGAAAGGAAGGGTTTCAAAGTAAACCCAAAGAAAGCCCAGATCGGCCAGCAGGAAGTTAAATTCCTGGGTCTGGCCATCCGCGCTGGGGAAAGAGCCATAGATAAGGCCAGACGGGAATCTATACAAGATCTGCCGATTCCCAACACAGTAACGGGTGTAAGGTCCTTTTTGGGATTGACCGGGTACTGCAGAGATTTCATCGAGGACTATGCTGCCACAGCGGCCCCGCTACTTCGACTCTTACACAAGGGAGTCGAGTGGTCTTGGGACGAGGGGTGCCAGGCAGCATTCGAGAAGTTGAAAAGAGATCTGCAGACCGCGCCAGCCCTAGGGGCCATAGATGGGGGAGAGGAGTTCTTTCTGGAGGTAGCCGCTAGTGGGGACAGCCTGAGCGCAGTACTGCTCCAAGAGCGGCACGGCAAGCTAAGACCAGTAGTTTATTCCTCCAGGGTGCTCACGGATGTGGAGAGGAGTTTCTCCAATTGCGAACGGCATCTCCTGGCCACGCATTGGGCTGTGAACAGATCAGTGATCTTCACAGGGACCTCTCCCATTACGCTCCTCACCCATCACACCCCCACGAAGATGCTTCTGGACGGGAGGATTAAGGATGGGACCGTAAGCAGCGCTCGGATTGCGCGCTGGACCCTCCTCCTTTCCCAGATGGATCTCAAAGTTAAAGGCCTCTGCGCGCCAAGGCTCGCAGCCAATATGGCATATCCCGGGACAGCCCATCAATGTTCCGTAGAAGGGGTATGGGAAGTTAACATAGGTTTACGGGCCGGGATACATCCCACGGGCCGCGAGATCTACGTAGACGGTTCTAGCACTGTAGCTGACGGCAAGCGACTCACAGGGTGTGGAGTTTATGACCCTGCGGCAAACATTGCCCTGGCAATTAAGCTCCCCAGCACTATGAGCGCGCAGCAGGCTGAACTGTCCGCGGTGGCGTACGTGGTTACCCACCCCGAGATTTTCCCAACCCCATACACGATTTGCTCAGACAGCATGTTCACGTGCAATTCGTGTACGGAGTACCTCGCCATCTGGTCCCGACGCGGGTACACCTCCGCGGACGGGCGGCCTTTAACAGTTAAGCCCTTGCTGGAGAAGATCCTAGCAGCTGTGGGGGAGAAAGGAGAGGTGTTCATCCATAAGGTGAAGGCTCACTCCATTACAGAACCCCGCAGTCAGGGCAACCAGCAGGCGGATGCGCTAGCCAGGGAGGGTGCCCGCAGCGGCATTCTCTGGGACCCATACGAACCCGGACCCGTGGCGGCGATCCAAGGCAGGGAGGGAATTCCCGGGAACACAGGGGTGACACCGCCCCCAGACCTAAAGACCGTCCAAACCCTGGATCCCGCCCTAAAAGCAGTCCTAAAAGCCATCACAGAGGGCAAACGGGTAGAAGGTCCGTACAGTACGGCAGCCCTCACAGTCAAGGAAGGTATGCTGTTCCGAAAGGAGCAGTGGGTTGTGCCGCAGCAGCACCGAAGGGAATTCCTGCAATTGGCCCACGAGGGTCCAGGAGCGGGACACCCCGGACCTGAGGTCACCTGGCAACGGGTGGAGCAGGCGGGATGGTGGCCGGGACTTCGGGACGATGTCCGCGAGTTCTGCGCAAGCTGTCTTGTGTGTGCTGCTAACAACCCAGACCCCCACAAAAGGAAGGTGCCCATGGGGCACATCAGGAGGGTAGAGGGACCATGGCAGTCGATTCAGGTCGACTACATAGGGCCCCTGCCCGCCGCCCAGGGAGGCTATAAGTACTGCCTTGTCCTGGTAGATGTGTTCACCAAATGGGTAGAAGCCTTCCCGTGCAGAACAGCTACGGCACTGGGTACTGCTAAGATCTTGATTCGGGAAGTGTTCTCACGGTGGGGACTCCCCCGTTTTGTAGAGTCCGACCAAGGGAGTCAGTTCACCGGTCAAGTAATGCAGAACGCCCTCAGGCTCTTGGGCATTGAGGGAAAGTGGCACGTAGCATACAATCCCCAGTCATCCGGGATTGTTGAGCGTATGAATCGGACCCTCAAGGAAAAACTGAGGAAAGAGACAATGGGCTCGCCCCAGAAATGGGCGGAGGTCCTGCCTTTAGTCCTCATGGGGATCCGAGCCAGCCAGTCCAAAAGCACGGGGTATTCCCCGCACGAGTTAATGACTGGAAGGATCATGCGAACACCCACCCATGTGCTAGCCCCGGTGCTCACTGAGGGCCAGCTCCGAGAGGTGAAACGGGACAAATTCGCCCAAACCCTCTTGGAGCGCCTGAGACAGATTTATGGGCAGGCGGCTGGGAACATGGGAAGACAGCACCAGGGAAATAAACTGTTGTTAGAACCTCGGAAACAACAAGAGTGGGTAGTCGGGGACCAGGTCATGGTCCGAAACTACGCCAGGGTAGGGAGTTTTGAACCACTGTACATGGGGCCATACAGCATTGTAGACAAAGCCAGCCCCATGGTTTATGCAGTGAAGACGCCCCGACGTACCAAATGGTTTCACATCAACCAGTGTAAACTGTTTAAACCGGGTACACCAGGGCCACCAAAGGGGACCAGGTCTGAGAACAAAGATCCTCAGCCTGTAACAGAGTCACAGACCACACAGGCTGGAGCAGTAGCCTGCGTGAAGGGAGAGGCCATCCCATTGGAGTGGGAGGTCTCATCTTTTGAATGGGATTTAGGCAGGGGAGAGCCCGAACAGCTCAACCTCGCTTTAGACCCAATCACGGAGGAGGAAGAGTCAGAGGACGGCAGTCCCGTCCTCGACTCAAGCTTGGGGGAGGTAGGGAGTGGGGGTGGAGACTCGTTACCTGTAGGGACAGGTGAGGTGGGGTCGGAAGCCACAGATCCCGACCCCGGGGGGGGCGGAGCCTGAGGAAGGGGAGCTGGAGCCGGCAGCTGTGGAGGAACCACAGGCTGTGCCGGTAACAGTCATGGCCCCAGGTCCATCGGCCCCGGGAGCCCAACCCAAAGCAGCCCCTCGTAGGTCAGCTCGAGCGCCCCAGCCCAGAAAATTTTGGCCAGATTCTCCCCATCCTCCCCAACCACAGTTTAAAGCAGCCCCAGGAAGACATGATCCCCGTTCAGCAGCGACAGGCTGCGGGGGATCAAGGCCAAAGATCAATGCAGCCCCACCGCAGGGTGTGGCACACGACAGACCTCACAGGGATTCGGAAAGCCGCCCCACGGAGGGCGGCGCTGTACATAAGTTAAGATAGGTAATTATGGTCATAGTTTAAGGAATGTAAAGTATATGGTGTTAAGAGTACAATTTTGAAGTCTGCCCGGTATGTGTGTTTGTTAGGGAGCGGGGTCCAGGAACCCGCGCGTCCAATTAATTTAGGCCAGCACCTATCGGGAGCCCGGCTACATCATTTTGTTGGTTACAGAGACCTGGGATACGATGGAAAGGATTGTCGTAGCGTTCATGGCGATCGGGTGCGGGTGGGCCTACCGAGGCCGCACCAAGGACGTCATCATTTTCGGGTGCTCCGGGGACACGGCCCCCATCGCAACGGATGGGACGGGGGAGCGAGAGGTAGAGGAAACCGCCACCTACTTCCACCAAGGGAGATGGCCAGGTTGGCTGGGAACGAATTCTACGGAATATTCCAGCAATTTCGGTTTTGCCTACCAAGAGACTTCATTAACGTGCCCTCGAGTGAGGATCCTAGCGCCCAGAGTCAGCGTCACCGTGGGAAAGAGGATTTGTCTGGTGTGCAATGGGAACGTACCACCAAGGCGATGGTGGTGGCTACGAAAGCTGGGAAAGGACATGAGAAACTCTACGGTCGAGTGGGAGCGACTGGGTAATAATACCCATCGGACTATTACGGGAACTCACGGACAATTACGTGTGTGTTGGGACAAATGGTGGGAACCGGATGAGGGAATATATGTCTGTATGTGGGGTTCGAGACGCGTCTGCCCCAAGGGCGTGTCCATCTTCTTCCAGAGGCAGTGGCAGGATGAAGGGAAGGGGATGAGATGGGATGTTAGCACTCGAGCGTGCGGAGCCCCATACTCCCCTATTCCGGTGAACGCCACTGAACTCATCACCCGCCCACGCAAGCCCCTGCCCACGCTTCCGGTAGCACTAGCCCAGAAAGGAGGGTGCCCAACCACCACCAAGGGACCCGGGAACGGTTTAGTATTGGTACCCACCGGTCAGGTGCTGTACCAAGGGGTACACTACGCGGTGGCCTCAGTGATTTTAAATCTCACTGAGGTAAGATTGCCGGAGTGGTGTCCCAAAGAAACGGAACAATTATACCAGGTCCTGTTAACCAGTATGTTTAGACAATTTTACGAATTTGACTTTGCCGACATCGACAGAGACAAATTATACACCACACTGCCAGAAGTTTTGGATCGAGTCGGGAGGCAAAGAAGGGGTACTGTAAATGACATATTCACTGCTTTTAATACCGGGACATCTGTTGTCAACGCTCTAGATAACGTGGAGCTGCAGACACAGATCAACGGTTTAAAAGCCCAGTTAAGGAACATATTGACAGACGAAAACAAGGTCGTGGGTTCTGAGTTGCATGAGGACCAGGCCATGACACTACACTTTAAGGACATAATTGCTGAGCTGGAGAAACACGCGAGAACGGTAAATGCACTCATTAAGGAGGATCGGAATGCGTCCGATCAAGCTGCGCAAAACGAGGCCTGTGTGCTGTACGGGGCGTGGTTATTGGGCGAGGGCCGCAGTAATCTTGAGGATTTAAAACAGGGTTTGGTCCCGTCCTGGATCAGCAACAAGCACTTGCAAGCGCTCCACCCTTTTGAGAATGCATTAAGCCCGTGCCAGCTCAGACTAGCCGCAGAAGCATACCCAGTTCCAGTGGACTGCGGACATTCGAATCACACTATTATGGGAATAGTAGTAAGAATGCCGGTGTTGGGTCCCACAGCAAAGCCCGCCCCGGTATACAGAGTAGAGAACATTGGAGTCATTCAGGGGGGCGCACACATTCGTTACGCAGTGGTCCCGCCTTACGTCATCAGATGGGAGCGTACGATGACAGGCACCGACCTCTCGGGATGTCGGAGCCGGGGAGCACACATCATCCTGTGTCGCCAGCACTTGAATGCCTTTTTGAAACCACAGTGCGGGTTCAGAACCGCTAGCGCGAAGCCGGTGAATTGCACCATGGAGGCAATGGCAGAGGACCATGTGCCCCCACAGGTAGCATATATCGGGGGTGGGACATACTGCGTCACCACTGCAGCGCCTCAGTACCGATATGGACAACACGAGTGGTGTTCGGTCGGTGATAGCAGTTTCTGTTTCAAACCCAGGGCCGAGGTTCAAGTGGCACAACAACGAATTGTTCCCATTCCTGCGCCCTCCACTGTACACATCACTATCAAAGAGAATTTCACAGACTTACAACGATTTGTCGCGCATTTTGGTTATGTCATTCCCCCTCTTCCCGAACACCTCACCAAGGTTTTAAAAGCCGTTATAGTTTCGCAGAAACATTTCTATACACTGGAGCAGAAGACTTTAGAGATAGGAAAAGACATATTGGACATAACCATCCCACCATGGTGGGACTTGTTCACCAACATAGAGGTCCCTGCCTGGATTAGAATAGCATCCCATATCCTAGTAGTATGTCAGGTTTTGATTGTGATATTTTTGCTCTTCGTGCATTGCAAAAGAGGCAAACGCCTCCAGAGGCACGAGAACACAGGAGAATGGAGAGAACGCTATGTGCGGATGGGGGAAGCAGATACCCCACTCTAAGCTGCTAGTATAAGATTAAGCGTCCCTCCATTTAATTTTTTTTTTTTTTTTTTTTTTTTTTTTTTTTTTTTTGATTGTTTTGGGTTATAAGGAAATAAGTATTGTCATGTTATTAGTAGTTCTTAAGTTTTTTTGGATTAATAAAAGATGCATGCAGATGGCGCAAAAGGGTATCAACCCCTGCCCATCTGACAGGTGAAGGTGTTATAGTTTAAGATTTGCTGTCTATGATTCCAAATGTGCATGAGGTCATTTTCATTTTTCTCCGGAAATGGGAACTGCATGTGTCGTGAGGGGCATAGATAGTTAAGTGCCAGGAATGTTTGGATGTGGGGAATCAGGGAAAATTTGCTCATCAAGGATTATTGATACTTTAAGCAAGCTATCAGTATCACAGGGGGGCCTGTAAGATTCGCAATTTTCAGCAAAAATCACGCAAGAAAACTGGATAAAATAAGACTGTTTATTGACCAAAGTAAGCTTGCACAGAAAAACCTTCGATAAAAGGGCATACAAAATGGCCGCCAGGCCCCGTGATCAGTTTATGAACCATTTTATTTCTGTTACTGCAAGCCAGACAGGCTTGTGGATTGAAGACAGTGAGCCCACGAAAGCCAGTCTCTGGGAACCGAAACTCAGAGCAACAGCATACATATTCAATGGATTATAAGTACAGGATGGGGCCCATCAAGATATGGGCGGACAATGTAAAAACACTTATACCCATTTATCGTACAAAGGAAAAACCGTTTAGCAGCCATCAAGGAAAATGTCCGGACCGATCAATATGCGAACCGAGCCACGGTGACAATGCAAAAGACATTGAAAGACATTATCGGCCAGGAAGGCCAGTTTAAGTTATCACCGGCTCCGTTACAAGACAAAGCGCCCCTGCAGAGATTTCTGCCCGCCAAAATTAATACAAAGACAGGACTATGATTTGGCGGGAGATAAGACTGTCCCAAAAGAGTATAACTATGGATTAAAAGTCCATCTAAAAAAACTTCGGACTCCGGGTTACTTGAACAACTTCTTCTTCGCTGCCACGGCTTCTTGTTGGGCGACTTCAGGCTTCCATTTCTTCAAGAACTTTCTTCTACGAGGAACGAACGAAGGGCGGACGGTGCCCGGATCGGCGCCTCTTCCACTTCGGCAGATCGATGAAAACGTTTTCGTTTTTTTTTTAAAGACGGACGGTTTCGGTAAAAGGACAACGTGGTCGGTGTTCAGCCAAACAAGGCTCGGCCACGACGAGAAGACGACGAGGGTGGCCCGGGTACTGGGGTCGGGAGATCATCGACGACCCAGGCCGACGGAGAAGAAACCCTCTGGAGAACCGGCGATCGATGCCACAAGATTCTCCCAAGTGCATAGCCTGCATCTGGGTCTGCTCCATGAACCCAAATTGACTTGGTGGATCTCAACCTTAACGAGCGCTCATCGAGGCTGGGTCTACCCCACCGCCTCGAGGGAGGAGAGAATATCGACTGCGCCAGAAGTTTCCAAATCCACGTGACGACGGAAAGCGGTGCCAAAAAGGCTGCGAACCCCCTTTCTCGCGATTTCGAGAGTGGTGAGCATGATCCCAAGTTCCCCAGGTCGAAACTTAGTTTAGGTATAGGGGAGGGAGTTAAGGGAAATCGTAATGTGTTTCCCCTTTTTCGATGTGCCGTGTGTTCCCCATTTCCATAGAGTCAAGTTCATAAATTTGTGCATGATTGTAGTAACTTTAATCTGTGCTTTTGACATGTATTTTGTAATGCTTCAAACTGTTTAAAAAATAAAAGCATCCATTTCGTGCTATTCAACCTGGTCTATTGAGTTCTTTCTCTGCACTACTGTTCTCTGCACCTAAGTCCAAGGTCTAGAACCATAGGGGGGGAGTGGGTCGAACCACTCAAGGGCAATTATTGCACGAAGCCTGGCAGGAGACCAGAAAGAGCAAGAGAAACCCCCTACAAACTTCTTCCAGTTCTGATGAAAGTTCATTGACCTTTCATTTCTTTCTCCACAAATGCTGCCTGGCCTGCTGAGTGTTTTCAGTATTTTCTGTTTTTATTTCTGATTTCCAGCACCCGCAATATTTTGCATTTATAATTAATTTCCACATTTATTAACTGAACCATTGGGAAAACATTCTTATGTTCCTATGTGCATGGTGCATTTTGGGGTCTGGGGAAGCTTGCTTTGCGCCAATTAATGTTTTAAAAAAATTTACAAACAATTTTGTTTGCATTACTCATGCGCTTTAAGACAAGTGTAGTATATAATATAATTACATTTGGTGCTTAATAACACATTGCTTAGACCACCTGCAACACATGAGGTACATGTCATAGTGAACGATAATTCATCCCTATAGTTGTTTGACGCATAGCAGATTCATATTATTATTTACACATATCCAGTCAGTACCAGAATCACTTCTATCAATTTTACTCCTAGATGAATAAGAGGGAAAAAAACAATATCTTCTGATACACAGCACATAAGACAAGAGAAGAAGATGTGAATATGGGCATTGAAGAGTAGAAAAGGTTTTCACAGTACTCTTATTATAGATAGATGGTCCATCATATTGAAAATAAATGTCCCTGCAAATCGTTATTAGGTCTCCTAAGTTCAATAAACATCAGAAACTCATAAAAAGTTGCTGATAGCCCCCCTGTTGAACATCAAATAACTATAATCTCGCTCGGTAGGGAGAACATAAAACACAGAGTTAGCTGAAAATCTATACACCATCTGGTGACACAGATGCGAATAGTATTTTACATGTCAGAAGATATCTGGTCAGCCTATTATCAGTTATTTTTTTTGAATTCTAGCTTCTATGAGAGGTGTAAAGTGGAGTAAGAAAAAAGGCTTGCATTTACGCAACACCATATCACATTTCTCAGAGACATACAGAGTGCTTCACCTCCACTTAATGAAATGTCAACTTTGATGACTGTTGTTATGTAGGGAAATGCTTCAGCCATTTTGTGCACAGCAAGATCCCACAAACAACAATGATATGAAAGATCGGTTTTAGTATTGATTGAAGGAGGAACATTAAATAGGATACTGGCAGAATTCACTGCTCTTCTTCACATAATCCTCTCAGCCTTGCTGCGAGTTCTTTAACATCTATTGGAACGAGCACATGGAGCCTTGGTTTAGCATATCATCCAAAGCATAGCCCATCTAACATTGCAGTCGTACCTCATCACTGCCAAGAGAATCAGCTGAAGTCATCCACTCAAGATTCGGTGTGGGGATTAAATCTGCAACCTTCTGACTCAGAGACACAAGTGCTACTATCTAAGGCAAGCAAACATAATAAAAAATAACTACGATGGCTAGCCTCCAAATAGTTCCTGTCAAAACAGTCATTTGAATTTACCAGGGAAGAGCGGTCGGATTGTCATAAAAAAACAACTGGTTCACTAATGTCCTTTAGTGAAAGAAACCATCGTTCTTACAAAAGCAAAATACTGTGGATGCTGGAAATCTGAAATAAAAACAGAAAATGCTGGAAAAACTCAGCAGGTCAGGCTGTGGAGAGAGGAACAGTGTTAACGGCCCAGAAATTCGGCTCTCCACGGGTGAGTACGCACGGGGTACTCACCCGTAGGCCGAATGGAAGTGCGGGTTTCCTGCATGCACTGCGCATGCGCGGGAAACCGGCACTTCCGATCCTCTGAACGAAGGGGTTCAGAGGTCGAACGCGCGCGCAGGGGAGGCTGCGCGTGCGCTTTGAACTTAGGTTTATTTTGCAGGTTTTCACGCAAGGTTAAGCCTGTAGGATTTACACATTTAAAAAGCAGGCATAAGGTCTGCTTTTTACAAGGTAAGTGGTCAATTAATTAAAATTAAAACATTTTTTCCACAGGTTTATTATTTTTAAATACTTTAAAGCAAGGTAAGTTTATTTTTAGCCCTGTTTTTTTATAAAATTACTTTTTTCAAAAATTTTAATTATTGTTTAAAATAGTTATTTAATGTAATTTGTAGTTTATTGAAAAAGTGTGATTTAAAAAAAAAGTTATTTGAAGGTTTAATGCTATTCTGAGGCCCGTAGTATTTATAAGTTTAGACAGGCCTTCCTGTCAATCTTATGAATGGGCTTTTCCCTCCTCCGATTGACTGCCCATGGCTCACGTGATCCCAGGGGACGCATCGCACTATCTACGCCCCTGGGACATGCAAGCACAGCGCGCCGGCAGCTGGGCCAGGCCCCGGAGTGGAATTCCATGGGGCCCTAGAGCTCAACTGCCGTCACGCAAGGTAAGTGCAGGTCGGGGGCTTGCACCCGCGGGAAGCCCCCGACCCAAATTTCTGGGCCAACGTTTCAGGTTGATGAACTTTCATTAGAACTGGAAAAAATTAGAGATATAACAGGTTTTAAGTAAGTGCAGAGGCAGGGAAAGGGGGAGCGGAGGATAGAACAAAAGGGTAGGTCTTTGATAGAGTAGGAGGCAGGAGAGATTAAATCACAAAAGGAATGATGGTGCGACGCAAAAGGAGATGGTAATGGGGCAAGTAAAGAAACAAAAGGTAAGTCTAGAAGAGGTGTAAATGGAAATGGCAGAATCATCAACAGCTGCCGCCCGAAAAAATGGGGGCAGAGGTTATGATCTGAAATTGTTGGACTCAATGTTGAATCCAGAAGGCTGTAAAGTGCCTCATCAAAAGATGAGGTGCTGTTCCTCGAGGTTTTGTTGAGTTTCATTGGAACAGTGTAGGAGGCCGAAGACAGAGAGGTCAGAGTGGGAGTGGAATGGAGAATTAAAGTGACAGGCGACCGGAAGCTCGGGGTCATGATTACAGACTGAATGGAAGTGTTCCGCAAAGCGGTCACCCAATCTGTGTTTGGTCTCCCCAATGTAGAGGAGATCACATCGTGAGCAGCGAATACAGTATACTAGATTGCGAGAAGTACAAGTAAATCGCTGTTTCACCTGGAAGGGGTGTTTGGGGCCCTGGACAGTGGGAAGGGAGGAAATAAAAGGGCAGGTGTTGCATCTCCTGTGCTTGCACGGGAAGGTGCCGTGGGAAGGGGAGGGGGTGTTGGGGGTGATTAAGGAGTGGACCAAGGGAACGGTCCCTTTGGAATGCTGAAAGGAGGGGGAGGGGAAGATGTGATTGGTGGTGGGATCACACTGGAGGTGGCAAAAATGGCAGGGGATGATCCGTTGAATGTGGAGGCTGGTGGGGTGAAAGGTGAGGACAAGGGGAACCCTATCGTGGTTCCGGGAGGGAGGGGAAGGTGTGAGAGCAGAAGTGCAGGAAATAGAATAGATACGGCCGAGGGCCCTGTTAACTATGGTGGAGGGGAATCCTCGGTTGAGGAAAAAGGGAGACATATCAGAAGCACTATTATGGAAGGTGGCATAGTCAGAACAGATGCAGCGGAGAAGGAGAAACTGGGAAAATGGAAATCAGTTCTGTGGTGCAAGAACAGGTGTAAACAATGGGCTGGATTTTGATACTGGGGCAGGCTGGGGTCATGTAATCCGCATTTCGTGTTATCCACCCGATTCTAAATCGATGTGGGAAAATGATGTGATTTTAACTTAAGTGGGCAATTGAGTTCCAACGTGTGGGAACCCATGGCCAATGAGTTTTTCCAGTCTGAAAGTCGCCTCCGATGACGTCATCATTGCTGCTGCATTTAAGGTCTGCAACAAGCCTTGCTTCTTCTGCAGGCTGCCAACATTTTGGCCTTTGCAGTGAGAGGCACCTGCAGGAAGAATGGCCAGCCAGAGACCTAGGTCTGCACCCCGCTTCGATGATGTTGCCCTGCAGGCTTTAGTTGAGGGAGCAAGAGCACATAAAGAGGTGCTCCTCACTTCTTCAGGGAGGAAGAAGCCTCCCCAGCAAACCAAGGCTGTGTGGATCCAGGTGGCAGAGGAGGTCAACTCATTGGCCCAGAAATTCGGGTCCCAATGCGTGAGTACGGACGGAGTACTCATGCGTGGACCCAATGGAAGTGCCGGAATCTTGCATGCACTACGCATGCGCGGGAAACCGGCACTTCCGATCCTCTGAACCAAGGGGTTCAGAGGTCGAACGCGTGTGCGCAGGAGTCTGCGCGTGCGCATTGAACTTCCTTTTTTTTTACAGGTTTTAACGTGCGGGTAAGTCTGTACATTTTAGAAATGTAAAAAGCAGCCGTAAGGACTTCATTTTCAAAGGTAAGTGGTCAATTATTTTAAATTAAAACATTTTTTCCACAGGTTTTTTACTTTTAAATACTTTAAAGCAAGGTAAGTTTATTTTTAGCCCCGTTTTTTTATAAAATTATTTTTTCAAAAATTTAAATTTTTGTTTAAAGTAGTTATTTAATGTCATTTATAGTTTATTTACAAAGTGTGATGTTTTTTAAAAATGTATTTGAAGGTAAAGTACAGTTTTACAGCCTCAGCATTTATACGTTTTGACAGGTCTATCTGTCAAGACTTATGAATGGAGCATTCCCTGCTCCGATTGGCTGCCTGTTGCTCACGTGATCCCAGGGGACGCATCACACTAACTACACCCCTGGGACACGCCAGCATAGCGCGCCGGCCTCTGGGACAGGCCTCGGAGAGGAATTCCACGCAGGCCAAGCGGTCAACTGCCAGCGCGCTAGGTAAGTGTAGGTCGGGGGCTTGCACCCGCGGGAAGCCCCCGACCCGAATTTCTGGGCCATTGTTAGTAAGCCACAGAACCTGGCTGCAGTGCAGGAAGAGATTTCATGACCTTCTGCGCACTGGAAAAGTAAGTATGAATTTCCCATCACCCTCAATCTGATCCCCATTGCCTCTCCTCACCAGCACTCAGCTTTAGCAATCTCTTCCTCCACATCCCACTTGACACTGACATCCATGCACCCTTACGCATTCCCTCTCTCTCTATGGTCACATTCACCTGTGGTAAACCACTTTTATCGTTCACTATCGTTACACTATAGTTATCACTGTTATATCGTTACTCTATGGTTATCACTGTTCACACTGTTGTATCACTATACGAGGTCGCCTCTTGTCACGCTGTTATACCTGGGCTGACCACTGCTGACTCCGCCCACGGCTCCACCTACCTGCCCAGGTATAAAGGTGGTCGACTGGCTGGTATTCCTCCTTGTTGGATCCGATCACCCACGAGGGTGGGCTCTGTTATTTAGCCAATAAAAACCTATAGTTACTTTCTTAACTCGTCGCTTTTCATTGGATAAATTGATAGGTATATCATCACCTAATTATTCGACTATACAGCCCTCACACTCCCTATCATTGCGATGCTATGAAAACAACTGACAACACACAGGGAGTGCCCTTGGTCTTGCCACCTCACTCCATCTTTGTCTCCTTCTAAGCATCTATGCTATGGATTCTCTACACTCACTCCTTCATTCTCACTCAACCTCCACTTGTCTCCCCCATTGCAGGAAAAGAGAGCTCACAATAAGAGAGAAAGAGCGAGGACAGGAGGAGGGCCACCCTCAGTAGCCCAACTCACCCCCTGGGAGGATGCGGTCCTGGAGATCGTGGGAGTGGAGGACGATGTGCAAGTGAGAGACGGACAGACGGGCGCATCACAGCAAGCTGGTGACAGAATAGTTTTCCATCTCTCTCATTGAAATTGCATGAGTCGCTGATAATGATTCTGAAGCTCTAACAGATGGACTTATGATCATCTGCAATATGCAATGTGCATGTAACCTTGGCATCACATCTCTGACTCTTCCCTTTACTCCCCCACAGGACCATCGCAAGCACCCGTCCCCACTAGCCAGGAGGAAGAGCCTGAGCATCCAGGCTCCTCAGAGGAAGCTGCAACCTCTGAGGGCACAGCGTCACCAGAATTCAGCGCACCCAGGACCAGCACAGACACTCCCACCTCGGTGGGACCATCGTGAGATAGAGTAGTGTTGTCACCTGGTGTATCACAGCTCACAAGTGAGCATCAGCAGATGGTGGAGACAGGGACAGCAGTGGAGAGTCCTAGTCGGAGGGCGCAGGACTCTGCCAGCTCGGCTCAACTGCATTGTCAACCTTTTGCCTCTGGGTCTATCCACAAGATCAGCGGTGCTGGAACTCCAGGAACAGATGCAGGAGTCTCTGGCAGGTTTTGTCTCCAGGGTCGCTGCGAGTGTGGAGCGAATGGAGGAGTCCATTGCAAACATGAGCAGAGCCTTTGTGGAGTCATTGGTGCATGAACGCATCACCATGGAAAGGATGGCAACCTCCATGGAGGTAATAATTCGCCAGAGTGCAGAAAACATGGTGAGTGTTCTGAATAGAATGACATCTCTGGAGGAGCGATGGTCATCTATTGAACAGAGAACCCAGACCTTCATGGAAGTCCTTCTGAATAGGACTGCCAGTGCAGATACAGGTCCCCATGGCCCCCCTGATGTGCAGCAAGGTGCTCTCAAGCCACTTGAAAGTGCTGAGGGGTACCTGATCTATGAGAGGGAAGTTGGTGGCAGACATCAAGGAAGTGGGGGCTCCTCCCCAAGCGCTCACACTTCCATGCCACTGCAGAGCCCCACCTGAGTCCACACCCAACTGAGATTGGCGACTCAACCCCTGCACAGCCGCAGGAGCAGAGACTGTTGGCGCGCCCTCACAGGCTCGCAACCCCAGAGGACGCCCGCCAAAGGTGCCGAGACAGGAGCAGCAAGAAAGTGAGCAAGGGGCCTCCACATCTGCTGAAGCCACAGGGGAAGCATCACATAGTAGCACGCGTAAGAGAAAGATACTGCACAAATAGTCACAAGGGTAGTCACTTGGGTGAAATTTGATGTTTTATGTTAAAAAGCCATCAGATGATTCCTGTAAATAAAATATCTGATGGCTACTGCTGTAGTTATGGCGTGTGTCATTTCCCGAATGGGACTTCCACATTGGGGGCTTAGGATTACTTGCAATTGTCAATATGGTGGTCAAATTGCTAGGAATCCGCTGGTCCTTGGCCATTGTCGATGCTCAGGTAAGAAGCTGTGAGGCAAAAGTGCTTGATTGGCTACGCTAAGCAAATCTGGCCAAGATGAGTGCTTTCCTTGCATCCCGGGCAGCAATGTGGTCGCGCACTGGTGCCTTCTGGCCTGTGCAGCTTCAGGTGGGTGAGCAGTAGCTTGGCGCTCCTGGTGTTGCTGCTGATGTTGGTGCTGCTGCTGTTGGTGCTGCTGTTGTTCATGGTTCTGCTGGTGCCACGGCTGGTCTTCGTCCTCATCTGATATCCAGAAGGGACGGAAATAAATGGCTCCCAGGCTTCTGGTAGATGCCTCAGTTGAGGAAGTGCTCAGTCAAGGTGGCGAGAGGGCTTTCCCAGGAGGTCACACTGAAGATAGGTGTCAGGCTCCAAACTTCCACAGCAGTGGTTATGCCTTCTAAAAGTTCCCCCAGACCTGAAACAACGAAGTCCTGCCACCTGCAAATGATGGCTGATCAAATCTCCTATTTAATGTTTGAGCTGCAGCTGATAGTCAGCAATCCGATTGTGCTACCACCAGGTTTCACCGTCGTGTTTCAGAACAAGCGTGCTTCATGTGGGAAAAGGGTTAAAATCACAAAGGCCTTTCAAAATGGCATTATAGAGGCAATTTAGTGCTTGTTAAGGGCCTTAACGGCCTATCCCGCCTCTTGGAGGCGGGACGGAGACAGGACCATTAGACACGATTTAATGAAAATTGCTTGGAGGTGGGATGGAGGCGGGGTTGGGCCCGCCCACCAGCTTTTGCAATTTTAACCTCCACATGCCTCCAATCCCGCCTCAACGGCCCAATGAAAATCGAGCCCAATGTTTCTACCAGGGCAGTCCTGTTTGTGGATCTTGAAAGGAGATAGAAGCTGGCTGTGCAGGGTTAGGGGACTATGAGGTTGGAGGCCATGGTGGGAAGATCTCCAGAGGAGATGAGGTCAGTGACTGTCTGACAAACAATGGCTTTATGTTCGGTGGTGGGGTTATGGTCCAGGGGGAGGTTCGCGGAGGTGTCAGAGAGTTGGCATCCAGTCTCCACAAGGTAGAGGTCAGTTCGCAAAACAGCAAGAGCGCCACCCTTGTCAGCAGGTTTAATGACATTGTTAGGGTTGATCTGAGAGCACGGAGTGCTGCAAGTTCAGAGGGAGGTAGGTTAGAGTGAGTGAGGGGAGCAGAGAAATTGAGGCACTGATGTCGGCAGTACCACTAATGACCGAGCTGGCCGAGTACGAAAGGACATAGCAGCCAGTCTGGGCCTGCAGCAGGTGGTGAGAGAACCAATGCGAGTGTAAGAATTCGCAATAATTTACAGCTCCAAAGATTAATTTCTTTGATTAAAGAATCCCTGGGTGGTACACCTTTAAAAATTTCAGGGATCAAAAATGGCCGTCAGACCACATGGCCGAAGACAAAGGACTTGGAAAACAGCTTTCTGTGTCTGTGAAGAAAGGTTCAATGGCAGTCAAATCTGTCAATCAAAGGGGAGTTTCCCCCCGCCCTGCAGCAGGACAATCGATGCCTGTTTACAGAATGTTATACAATGTTGACTCTAAGATCAAGTACTTGAAACTGCCAGCATGAACAAAGGAACTTTGTTTGCTAAGCACTCAAAACTGTCAATCAATTGCGGTTCCAGATAGCCACAGGACAATGCTTTGTTTACAAAGAAATTGAATGCTATTAGCATTTGTTTGTATATCAAGTGGACACATCCAAACTGAGGAGAAACCATTTAAATGAATGGGAGAACACATTCAAAGCCATTACTGGACAATGGCGCAGTTGGATCCCTTTTTTTTTAGCTCAGAAACATCCGGATCTGGGCGGGCCCCAAATGGGGGTATAAAAGATAGCTTCCCAGAAGCTCTCACTCTCTCTGGCCTCGCCTCTGTGTCCCTCTACAGCGTGGGAGTCTGCCTGTAGAAGCGAAACACCAGCAGTTTGGTTTTAAAACACTGGGGTGTTTTTCACTTCGGGGCAGTGAAGATCTAAGTTCGCAGGACACGGAGCAGGCATTTCCAGTGGTGAGCATATATTTTTCTGGCCTTCCACAAGGCAACTTAGGATAGGTATAGGGGTGGGAGTAAAGTGGGAATTTCGTTAGAATTGTGATTTTAGTCGATTTCCTTCATTGTGTCCGTTTCTCCTCCCCATTTAAGCAAGATAGTGTTGCACTTAGCATAGAAGTGCTACAGTGAACATTGAATTTGGTATTTAAAACTGTATTAAATAGGAGTAGCTGTTTTAAAGTACTGTATGTAAAACTGTATTAAAAGGGGTGTTGCATCAAGCTGTAGAGCTGTGGTGAACGCTGTGTAGCAATTTTTTTAAAGTCTATATTAAAGTACTGTATTTAAAATAAGGCAGTGTTGCACTGGGCAGGGAGCCCTCTAGTGGACACTAAGTGTACTGCGTTTAAGCAAAAGTGTTGTACCAGGCATAAGAGCTATATCGATTTTTCTAAGTTGTTTCTTTCTTCTGTTTTCAATAAATACTGGTCTGTTTTGCACCCAAACCACGAGTCACGTTTTCTGTCTACATCGCTACCGAATAAGTCCGGTGGTCAGAACTCAGGAATAGGGGAGTGCTTCAAAACCGCAAGGGGGTCCCTGGAGCAGCTCAGAGGCTTCTGACTGGACAGAGACAAATAACCCCAACCCCGCTAGCATGTGGCTAATTCCTTACATGAGGGAAATACCTACTTGACTTCGTCCTTACCAATCTACCAGTCACAGATGCATCTGTCCATGACAGTATTGGTAGCAGTGACCATCACGCCATCCTTTTGGAGACGAAGTCCCATCTTCACACTGAGGACACCCTCCATCGTGTTGTGTGGCACTACCACTGTGCTAAATGGGATAGAATCAGAACAGATCTAGCAGCTCAAAACTAGGCATCCATGAGACACTGTGGGCCATCAGCAGCAGCAGAATTGTATTCCACCACAATCTGTAACCTCATGGCCCGGCATATCCCTCACTCTACCATTACCATCAAGCCAGGGGATAAAGCCTGGTTCAATAAGGAGTGTAGAAGAGCTGGCCAGGAGCCGCATCAGGCATACCTAAAAATGAGGTGCCAACCTGGGGAAGATGCAACACAGGACTACATGCATGCTAAAAAGTGGAAGCAGCATGCTATAGACAGGGCTAAGCGATCCCAAAATCAACGGATCAGATCAAAGCTCTGCATTCCTGCCACATCCAGTCGTGAATGGTGGTGGACCATTAAACAACTAACGGGAGGTAGAAGCTCCATGAATATCCTCATTCTCAATGATGCTGGAGCCCAGCACGTGAGTGCAAAAGACAAGGCTGAAGCATTTGCAACCATCTTCAGCCAGAAGTGCCAAGTGGATGATTCATATTGGCCTACTCCTGAGGTCCCCACCATCACAGAAGCCAGTCTTCAGCCAATTCGATTCACTCCACGTGATATCAAGAAACGGCTGAGCACACTGGATACAGCAAAGGCTATGGGCCCCGACGACATCCCGGCTATCGTGCTGAAGACTTGTGCTCCAGAACTAGCCGCGCCTCTAGCCAAGCTGTTCCAGTACAGCTACAGCACTGGCATCTATCAGACAATGTGGAAAACTGCCCAGGTATGTCCTGTCCACAAAAAGCAGGACAAATCCAACCCAGCCAATTACCGATCCATCAGTCTACTCTCAATCATCAGCAGAGTGATGGAAGGTGTCATCGACAGTGCTATCAAGCGCCATTTACTCACCAATAACCTGCTCACTGATGCCCAGTTTGGGTTCCGCCAAGACCACTCGGCTCCTGGACAAAGGAGCTGAATTCCAAAGGTGAGGTGAGAGTGACTGCCCTTGACATCAAGGCAGCATTTGACCGAGTGTGGCATCAAGGAACCCAAGTTTAACTGAAGTCAATGGGAATCGGGGGGGAAACGCTCCACTGGCTGGAGTCCTACCTAGTACAAAGGAAGATGGTTGTGGTGTTGAAAGTCAATCATCACAGCCCCAGGACATCGCTGCAGGAGTTCCTCAGTGCAGTGTCCTAGGCCATCTTCAGCTGCTTCATCAATGACCTTCCCTCCAACATAAGGCCAGAAATGGGGATGTTCGCTGATGACTTGCACAGTGTTCAGCACCATTTACAACTCCTCAGATAATGAAGCAGTCCATGCCCTCATGCAACAAGACCTGGACAACGTTCAGGCTTGGGCTGATAAGTGGCAGGTAACATTCATGCCACACAAGTGCCAGGCAATGACTCTCTTCAATAAGCAAGAGTCTAACCACCTCCCCTTGACATTCAACGGCATTACCATTGCCGAATCCCCCACCATCAACATCCTGGGGCTCACCATTGACCAGAAACTTAACTGGACCAGCCACATAAATACTGTGGCAACAAGAGCAGGTCAGAGGCTAGGTATTCTGCGTCAAGTGTCTCACTTCCTGACTCCCCAAAGCCTTTCCACCATCTACAAGGCACAAGTAAAGGGTATGATTGAATACTCTTCACTTGCCTGGATGAGTGCAGCTCCAACAACACTCAAGAAGCTCGACACCATCCAGGACAAAGCAGCCCACTTGATTGGCACCCCATCCACCACCTTAAACATTCACTCCCTCCATCACCGGTGAACCATGGCTGCAGTGATAACCACCTACAAGATGCACTGCAGCAACTCACCAAGGCTTCTTTGGCAGCACCTCCCAAACCCACGACCTCTTCCACCTAGAAGGACAAGGGCAGCAGGTGCATGGGAACACCACCACCTCCAAGTTCCCCTCCAAGTCACACACCATCCTGACTTAGAGGTATATTGCCAATCCTTCATTGTCGCTGGGTCAAAATCCTGGAACTCCCTACCTAACAGCACTGTGGGAGTACCTTCACCATACGGACTGCAGCGGTTCAAGAAGGCAGCTCACCACCACCTTCTCGAGGGCAATTAGGGATGGCCAATAAATGCTGGCCTTGCCAGCGATGCCCACATCCCATAAATGAATAAAAAAGGGGATGAAGCTGAGGCCTTAGCTGAGGACTGATCGTTCAGGGTTAGAAAGACGAAGGTCAGGGGGATAGATGGCAAGGAGTGAGCTTGGAAGAAAGGATGGTGTCAGAGGAAAGTGAAGGGGAAGAACATTTCGGAGAGGCATTGGTATCCACGAGTTGTTGAAGTTGTTGAACCGTCGTTCTTACCCAGTCTGGCCTATATGTGACTGGACCTCTCGGTCTGCAGGTGTCCTGGGTCCAGCAAGAAAATGACAGGATTATGCTGCTGAGGTGTTTACTCACCTCCCTTGGGCAATCTTAAGGCTCCAGGGGTGCAGCTGTAGACATCTGAAGCCTGTAACTACACTCCTGTTTCCTTCCCCAGAGACCAGTGTAAGACCCGGCAAGGGAAAGGTCCCATGCCAATGGCCTGGGACAGGAATCTTGGGTGTACCTCAGGCATGCTGTGCCTATTGGACACCAAAGAGGAAAATCCATCCTACCACATTCCAGGCTAGACAGTGCCAATAGGCATCAGGAAGCCTACAGTATTCTGGAAAAAATATATTTTCTACTGTGGGCATGTTGGACAAGCAGTCTGACAATTTAGGGACAGTGGAGGGGTCAAGAGAAGTGGTGGTGAGGTAGAGCTGGGTGTTGTCATTATTCATTCCAGTTAACTGCTTCTAAATCAGCCTCACAGATCACCAAAAGCAAAATTTCCCTTGGCCCAAGACTGGCCCTACTCGGGGGACTCTTGTGACATTATAATATTTTCAGCCATTCTTAGTCAATGGTTGATAATTATAGACTGACTTCCGAGCAGAGCAGAAATGATTGGTTGGGACTGCTAGTGGCAGGGAAGATAGTGTTACAAACCTGGAGAAGTTAAAATTTCACATCTTTGTCATGCTGCTGGACGTGCATGTTCAACAGAAGAATTAGTCCCAGTGCCCTTGGGGGTGATTTTATTAATTGGGACGTGATGGAGGTGGGACTGCTGCTTGTCGGGTTTTAGTCCCGCCTCCATCGACGTCCAGCCAACCTATGCTATTTTCCCTTGATTAACCTTGTTAAGCCCGCCCAGCAGGCTTAGCAGGCCAATTAAGGGAAAGCCGGTGACAGAGAACGTCAGCGTATGGTGTTTCATCAGTCAAAAAGTTTTGACAGATGAATTGTCATCGTTTGACAGCTTTGATAAGCTCACAAACACTGACAATCTCTGTTCTTTGGTGAGTCCTTGTACTCAAGATTCACCAAACCTCTTTCCTGAGCAGAAATCAGATGGCTGTTGCATCGGAGAATGCAGCAGCCATTCTGTCATCTCTGCCGGTGAGATGAGGCAGCTCGGCAGCCTAAAGGGATGAAGCCTGGAGGAAGAAGCAAAGGTAAGTGATCTTATTAAAACACTTTAGACTCACCTCACACATTTACTTCTCCACACTTGCACTCATCACTCACCTGCACACTGGAAATTTCGGCCTCTCTGACCCTTGCAGACCCACGGCTCGCCTCGCTGACCCTGGCGAGGTTCGGAGCCATCGTGAAGTCCACACTTTAGGGCTCAAAATAGGGATTAGCAAAAAAACTGCCTGTTAACTACCTGTTAGTGCCACACAGCCAGCTGGGCCAGATTGCCCCGGCCTTCGCCGAGGTGCTACAGTCTGTAGCTGGGCCAAGATGCAGAACTGCTCAAGGTCGCCCACCAAAGCCATTTCTGAAGTGTCCTCAATGGAATCTAGGTAGCCTCCCAACGCCCAAGCTATAGCCATTGGGGATCAACTATGTAGGAGCATTAGAATAAGTCGACAGATTTGCATAATGGTGGATCTTAGTTCTTTATGTTCAATATTCTCAAACCACAAATGGAGGGTAATCAATAATATTGATGTAGTAAACGTTTTTTTGTTGATCTGGTGTTGGTCTTGGTATTCTTACTAATGTAAGGGTAATACCCATGAAGTTGGACAGTACGAAGGCATTCAGATGCTGGTTATAAGGATCATATATTGATGGTGGGATTGTTGGTGTATTGTTGGGGGAGGGAAGGGATTGTTCAGTTGTCTGAGATTTCTGGCAGCTGGCAGAAAGGTTCGGGTTGCTGTTCCTGTGCTTCCTCCTCTTCCTGCTGCTCTTCCTTCTGCCAATTCCTCCTTCCCAGGAGAAGGTAAGGGCTGGTCCTTCCACTGACAACATCCAGCTCTACCTCACCCCCATCTATCTCGATCCCTCCACTGCCTCTAAATTGTCAGACTGCTTGTCCAACATCTTGTACTGGATGAGCAGAAATTTCATAGAAACATAGAAAAATAGGAGCAGGAGTAGGCCATTCGGCCCTTCAAGCCTGCCCTGCCATTCAATATGATCATGGCTGATCCTCTATTTCAATACCATATTCCTGCTCTCTCCCCATACCCCTTGATGCCTTTTGTGTCTAGAAATCTATCTATCGCCTTCTTAAATATATTCAGTGACTTGGCCTCCACAGCCTTCTGTGGTAGAGAATTCCACAGGTTCACCACCCTCTGAGTGAAGAAATTTCTCCTCATCTCTGTCCTAAATGTCCAACCCCGTATCCTGAGAATGTGACCCCTTGTTCTAGAGCCCTCCAGCCAGGGGAAACATCCTCCCTGCATCCAGGCTGTCTAGCCCTATCAGAATTTTATATGTTTCAATGAGATCCCCTCTCATTCTTCTAAACTCTAGTGAATACAGGACTAGTTGACCCAATCTCTCCTCATACGACAGTCCTGCCATCCCAGGAATCAGTCTGGTGAACCTTCGCTGCACTCCATCTATGGCAAGTATATCCTTTCTTAGGTAAGGAGACCAAAACTGCACACAATACTCCAGGTGTGGTCTTACCAAGGCCCTGTACAACTGTAGTAAGACATCCTTGCTCCTGTACTCAAATCCTTTTGCAATGAAGACCAACATACCATTTGCCTTCCTAACTGCTTGCTGCACCTGCATGTTTGCTTTCAGTGACTGGTGTACAAGGACACCCAGGTCTCTTTGTACATCAACATTTCCCAATCTATCACCATTTAAATAATACTCTGCGCCTTTCTGCTTTTCCTACCGAAGTGGATAACTTCACATTTATCCACGTTATACTGCATCTGCCATGTATTTGCCCATTCACTCAACTTGTCTAAATCGCCTTGAAGCCTCTTTGCATCCTCCTCACAACTCACAACCCCACCTAGTTTTGTGTCATCAACAAACTTGGAAATATTACACTTGGTTCCCTCATCCAAATCATTGATATATATTTGTAGGGGGTGGCAGGTGTGGTGCATGCGCCCAGTCAGTTATGCCCCTGACTGTTGGTGAGCGGTTCGAATTGCTCCCATGCCCCTGGGTTCTAGACACCGGACTTAGGTACAGGCGGCGATATAGAAAACTCGAGTAGACAGGTGGTTTGGATGTAAGAAAACCAAGATTTTATTAAAACAGAAAATAAAACAGTCTTATGAGAAATCACGAGTATAAAAATACAGGCAAATACAAAATAACTATACTTATACAGGGAATGGGGAACACACGGCACATCAAGGGAAAACTAACTACATTAACAATCCCCTTATCCTTATCCCACCCCCTATACCTAACTAGATTAAGCTGTGAGGGGTCAGAATTCATGGTCACCAATCCAAAGCAAAACCAACTGTTCAACGGATGCACATTTTTGAGGTTTGGTCTTCTGTCCTCTTAGGTACCCCGTCGCCATGTGGTCTTCAGGGGCGCGGTTCTGGAGCTGCTGCTGCGACACACCTTCTTCTCCTCCGCTACCGTCATCATCTCGTCGCGATGGGTTCTCCTCTTCTTCTCCCTCAGGCGGTCGTCGGCGGTAACGTTGTGCCTATAGGGCAGTTGGCAGTCCTAACTGCCTAGATTTTCCTACCCAAGCATTAAAACGGCAGTATATTCATTGTGGCGTGGACACCTGCGTTTTCGCAGTGCTCAACAAGAATGTTCGTCTCACCAAGCGCCAGCTTATAACTAGACGCTTGGCCTCATCAATACGTTTTCCGCTGCCCTGTTCTGCTCTTATCGAGTTGTTACCTTCTTCTTTGTCTCGATTCGTCTCGTCTCGTTCGGTTACTATACAAGTCCTGGACTGCCTACTCACTTTCGTCTCACCCCTTTTTGCGGCCTGGGCGTCCTGGATGGCTATGGACTCGGGTCTCGTTCCCCTCCCCTGCAATTGGTATGTTGTCCTTAGCTGATGAAACTCTGCTACGGGGAGCGAGGAGAGAACCCACCACGAGGTCAGGGCACGAGTACGAGCGGCGGCAGCCCAAGACCAGACGAGAGGTCAGAGTCAAGAGCACAAGAGTCAAGACAGCGATTGCTACTGAGGGCCTACAGTTATACTCCTTTCGAATGGCCCTCATCTGCGCGCCAAATCAGGTTAGTTCATTGTTTCAATTTTGGCGGGCTGTTTTAAATGATTATAGCTATCTAAACTAACTTTTTAGATGGCCGTTTATCGCATCTAATGGCCTGATGTCTGGGCTGTATAGTCATTAATGCATTCTAATCAGCTTGTACAGCCTTGACCGCTCCCATAAGCTGTTTCCGATTATTTATGCAAACAACTCAATGGCCTCAAGTATAGGCCTAACTGGTTTTGATCTGTCTGTGATCTGACTTAATGCATATTCAATGTTTGCTGTCTGGTTTTCAAAACACAAAGTTCCTTTTCACAGAAACTGCATTTTAAGTTCCAATTTCCCAAAAGCTGCTTGTGCTGCCACAGAGTCCAAGCTTTTTAAAATCTTGCAGGCTTTTGGTCACAAGGTGTGGATGCCATCTTTTGGATACCCTTTTTAAAATGTCCATGCAGGGTCCCTTTTATTAATAACCTTGGGGGAATGTGGGAATTTTGCAAATCTTACAATTATGAATAGCTGGGGCCCAAGCACTGATCCCTGCGGTACCCCACTAGTCACCGCCTGCTACCCTGAAAAAGACCCATTTATTCCTGCTCTCTGTTTCCTGTCTGTTAACCAATTTTCAATCCATGCTAGTATATTACCCCCAATCCGATGTGCTTTAAGTTTGCACACTAACTTCTTATGTGGGACTTTATCAAAGGCCTTCTAAAAATCCAAATACACCACATCCACTGGCTCTCCCTTATCTATTCTACCAGTTACATCCTCAAAAAACTCCAGTAGTTTTGTCAAACATGATTTCCCTTTCATAAATCCATGTTGACTTTGTCTAATCCCGTTGATATTTTCTAAGTGTCCTTTATAATAGACGCTAGCATTTTCCCTACTACTGATGTTAGGCTAACCGGTCTGTAGTTCCCTGTTTTCTCTCTCCCTCCTTTTTTAAATAGTGGGGTTACATTTGCCACCCTCCAATCTGCAGGAACTGTTCCATAATCTATAGAATTTTGGAAGATGACAACCAATGCATCCACTATTTCCATGGCTACCTTTTTTAGTACTCTGGGATGCAGATTATCAGGCCCTGGGCATTTATCGGCTTTCAGTCCCATTAATTTTTCCTCCAACTAAATACTAGGAAGACAGAAGCCATTGTCTTTGGTCCCTGCCACAAACTCCGTTCCCTAGCCACCGACTCCATCCCTCTCCCTGGCAACTGTCTGAGGCTGAATCAGACTGTTCACAACCTTGGTGTCATATTTGACCCCCGAGATGAGTTTCCGACCACATATCCGCGTCATCACTAAGACCGGCTATTTTCACCTCACAGAAACACAGAATCACACAGAAACCCCACAGTGCAGATAGAGGCCATTTCAGCCCATCGAGCCTGCACCGACACATATCCCACCCGATTCCCGTAACCCCTACACCAACACATATCCCACCCTATCCCCGTAACCCCATGTATTTAATCCCCCTAACACTAAGGGTCAATTTATCATAGCCAATCAACCTAACCCGCACATTTTTGGACTGTGGGAGGAAACCGGAGCACCCGGAGGAAACCCACGCAAACACGGGGAGAATGTGCAAACTCCACACAGACAGTCGCCCGAGGCCGGATTCGAACCCGGGTCCTGACTCCACCTCTGCCTCAGCTCATCTATTGCTGAAACCATCATTCTTACCATTGTTACCTCTAGACTTGACTATTCCAATGTATTCCTGGATGGCCTCCCACTTTCTACCCTTTGTAAACTTGAGGTAATCCAAAACTCAGCTGCCCGAGTCCTAACTCACACCAACTCCCGTTCACCCATCACCCCTGTACTCTCTGACCTACATTGGCTCCTGGTTAAGTAACGCATCGATTTAAAAATTCTTATCTTGTTTTCAAATCCCTCCATGGCCTCACCCTTCCTTATCTCTGTAATCTTCTCCAGCCCCACAACCCTCTGGATATCTGCGCTCCTCCAATTCTGGCCTCTTGACCATCCCCGATTTTAATCGCTCCACCATTGGCAGCCAAGGCCCTAAGAACTGGAATTTCCTCCCTAAACCTCTGCGCCTCTCTACCTCTCCTTCCTCCTTTAAGCCACTCTTTAAAATCTACCTCCTTCTGCCCTAATATCTCCTTATGCAGCTCGGTGTCAAATTTTGTTTGATCATGCTCCTGTGAAACGCCTTGGGATATTTTACTATATTAAAGGCGCTATAGAAATACAAGTTGCTGTTGTTCTGTATGGCAAAATAGACCTGGGATTTACTTTTCTTCAATGAATTATACTCAACTGAAACTTTAAATTCTTCAAGTAAAACATTGAACCACAGAGCAAACAACAACAGCAACAACATTTTCCCTTAGCTTTTCTAATTTGCTGGTTATTTCCTAACCTTTCTGAGCTTTAACAGGTATCCTTTTACTTGGTTTCAAACCATTTGCTTAAGCCTGTCTGCTATTCCACCCCCAGCCAAGTTGAGGCTAGGTCAGTGATGTGGGGTATAAGACAGTGACAGATACCTCAGGC
Organism: Somniosus microcephalus; assembly: GCF_052327205.1. NCBI lineage: Eukaryota > Metazoa > Chordata > Chondrichthyes > Squaliformes > Somniosidae > Somniosus > Somniosus microcephalus. Next base: position 195,704,079 of record NC_140991.1, on the reverse strand, counting down.
CGAAAAATGCTGTACGTTAACTATAATACTAACAAAATATACTTACAACATCCTCAATGTATTTCATATTTATCAAACAAAAATCTTTCTTCCAGTTTTCATTATATGAACACCACTTTTACCAATCAATTTGCAGAGCCAGATTGCAGTTGAAACTTGTCATCCCATTGCATTCATCCCAAATTCCCTGGAGTTTTAAGCAGTTTTATTCAGTTATACAGAATGCCTTGAAATATTTAGTGCATTCCTATTCTGAACTTAATTTATATTATTTTAATTTTATACTTAAGATCAAAAATCTAGACATTAATTCTATTCTATTTGAGATAAGTCGGAAGAATGATCAAAATGCTAAATTCAAAGACGATCTAAAAAATGTAGCGTGGATTATATGATTACAAGTTTACAACCAAAAAACAATATTCTTTCATAAAACATTGAAAACTTACATTTTGGAAATCACTCTGTGCAAAGTGCTGTTTAAAAAAATGTCTTCATGTCAGTTTCTGCCCATATTGGGTTCATTTCCTGTGAACTGTTAACCCTACTTGATGTACTAATTGTTGGCTTGAAAAATATCAGCCTCTTTGTCAGGGAAAACAGCAGACTGATTTGATAATATGTGCAATTGAACAAATCACTTAAAAGCTGGCAGCCACATGTTACATTCTTGAATCAATTTTAAGGCTGCATTAAGATTCCAAACATCCTTCACTCCTCTGCAGCGAATAGAATTTATCCCACAAAGTGGCTTCATGCACCATTGAATAGCAGCCAAGAAATATAATGCCACAAAGGACTATTTGCGATCTGTATCTGGCCTGGGGCTACTTGGAGCCTAGTGTCATGCCATTGCACTAGTCCTCTTCCGACCTTAACCAGAAGAAGTAAATCCCTGCATAAATATTTCCTGCATCAGCCATTCTTGTGGCCTCTATAAGTGCGATTGCCAATTTAGTTACAATTAGTGCTGAATTATGGGTAGTTCTGTCCTAATGTAACTGCATGAAATGAGGTCAGGAAGTCTCAAACTAGTTCCTTGGTATAATTATGGCGACAAATAAATAGGTTAAGAGTACTTGAACTTATTTCATGGTAAGACCCTTACAATTATCTGAGACAGAAGTCTTTCATCCCACTATCCCTGACTGGGTCCAAACCTAGGCCCGCATGAAGTTCTAACATACCACCCAAGCACACACTTAACGCACTAAAATTAGTAACAATTTATTGTAGATGAGTGATGAACCAAATTCCAAATTTTAAGGAAATTCATCCTCGGGATGTGGGCAAGGCTAGCATTTATTGTTCATCCCTAGTTGCCCCTGAGAAGGTGGTGGTAGGCTTCCTTCTTGAACTGCTGCAGCCTATGTAGTGAAGTTGCTCCCACAGTGCTGTTAGGTAAGGAGTTCCATGATTCTGACCCTGCAACAATGAAGAAATGCTGATGTATGCCCAAGTCAGGATGGTGTGTTATTTGGAGGAGAACTTGGAGGTGATAGTATTCCCATGCACCTGCTGTCCTTGTCTTTCTAGGTGGTGGTGGTCGAGGGTTTGGGAGGTGCTGCCAAAGAAGCCTTGGCAAGTTGCTGCAGTGCATCGTGCAGATAGTGCACACTGTAGCCATGGTGCTAAATTTGGTCCAGTTCAGGTTTGATACCTAACATTTGGCCCAATCACTTCAGGTTCAAAGCAGCTCCCCCATTTTTTCTATTTATTTTCTTCCTTTGGCTTTATGTTACTCCCTCCTTCCCGTTTAAAGTACCAGGGTCATACATCATTCATTAACTCAGAGGTGATCTTGCATTCTCTGCATATTTTTGAAATGACCGTTAAGAGCTACAAGGGTTAGTTTGTTGTCTGAATCCTTCTCTTTGTGGAAGTCCCTTACCTCTGCTCACTGTGTTCCACAACCGCACAAATATGATCAGGAGTTAGTGATGTGGGAATTAGTAGTATGAGCCCATATGAGCACAATGATGCTCATTGGTTTGTCCCTTTTATAAGTTTTTATTTCATTCTTACCTATCAGTACATGGAGTGCACTGGCTGATTTTTTAATATGAAATATGCAGAACGTAATCATATTTAAAGCATAAATGTGCAATGGTCACTTAGAAGAACCTAAATTGTACATAATTTCGCTTCAGAGAAGCTTGTCTCTGAACCAAGTGAAGTTGAGGGTTAATACCAAAATCATTACCAAAGCTCTTCAATGTAGGTGAAACCACCACAGAGTTCACCATATATCTGCCAATCCGTGGGAGCGGTCTGCCTCGGCCTTCCCCTGAGAAATCTTTTTTTCAGCCCCTACAAAGGGGGGCAATGCTAACATTTAAACAAAAAGAATTCCTTACTCTTCGATTTCAGGCTGCTTCTCTAGCCCTGACTCTCCCTGTGAAGCCTACTCATGACATTTGGGTATGTCTCATCTCAGTGGGCGTACTGGTTTCCAGACATACACCAGGCCCCATATGGACCAGGTAGATGGGAACTCCCAGTGTAGGGAGTTACTGTCCCCAGCCCTGGCCCCAGTCTTGCCCCCTATGCATTAGTAGCCTTGTAAGGGGTAGATGGGAAATCACAGCTTGTGTAGCTGGATCCCTCCTAATTCCGAGCCATTCCACGGATTTCTGCCGGAGTTCGCCAATACAGTAAATTCAGCCCCACTGTTTTCTCTGCTTCGTCAGACTGTCGCTCACTAATGCCCAAATGGACAGCTATCAATCATTAATGCCCTATTGTCATGGCAAACAAGACTTCATTATAAATTCCACCCTAATAGATTCAACGACTGTCAATATTTGCATGTTTGTGTGCGCTTTTATTTTCAATTTTATTTTTGAATGAGTTTCACATTTTTAGCTTTGTTGTGTATTATTTAACTAAGTACTGTTCACTCTGATGTTGCTCTTGTGGCTATATTTCTTTTTAATAAAGTAACAGGGACAGACTTTTCCAGTTCACCCCAGCTTATGTGTAATGTGAAAATGCGCAAGCAGTCTGCATTTAAAGATTTGAGCGCTAAATTTAAATTGGGGTACATTCAGGATGGGCGGGTTGTGGGGCGATTGTCGGGAATTCCCATGAAGAGTTCAACATGGGGCCTGGACCATTTTAACTCCAGGGCCTCACTTAAATAGTTCCAATCCATATCCCACCCAAAACTGGGGAGGGAGTGAAAGAACATAAGAACATAAGAAATAGGAACAGAAGTAGGCCATTCGGCCCTTTGAGTCTGCTCCGCCATTCAATGAGATCATGGCTGATCTTCTGCCTCAATTCCATTCACCGGCCCTATCGCCATATCCCTTGATGCCCTTACTAGTCAAAAATCTATCGACTTCTGTTTTGAATATACCCAATGACTGAGCCTCCACAGCCCACTGGGGTAGAGAATTCCAAAGATTTACCACCCTCTGTGTGAAGAAATTTCTTCTCATCTCTGCCCTGAATGACCTACCCTTTATCCTGAGGCTGTGGCCCCTGGTTCTAGACTCCCAGCCAAGGGAAACATTCTCCCAGCATCCACCCTATTAAGCCCTGTAATAATTTTGTATGCTTCAATGAGATTCCCTCTCATTCTTCTAAATTCAAGAGAATACAGGCCTAGTTTACTCAATCTCTTCTCATACGACAGTCCCGCCATCCCAGGAATCAATCTCGTGAACCTTCGTTGCACTCCCTCTATGGCAAGTATATCCTTCCTTAGGTAAGGAGACCAAAATTGTACACAGTACTCCAGGTGTGGTCTCACCAAGGCCCTATATAATTGGAGTATCATCGCCAGCTCAGGAGCAGGAATTGTGCTGGGAGCCAGCTGTCACTGGGGACACACCTCTTTCTCCTCCTTTAATAACTGCCGTAAAAGCCTCCTCTTTGACCAAGCTTTTGCCACCCCTTCTAATCTCTCCTGTCCTGGCTCAGTGTTCTTTTTCCATGCTGCTATCTGTGGAATGCCTTGGGAAGTATTTTACTTTAAAGGTGCCATATAAATCTATTTTTTTTAAAGTATTTTTATTTTGCTTTGTTTTTGTCTCTTAAGTCATCCTTGTAACACTCACCATTCCTTGCCCTGGAATGATCTGCTTCGAGGCCTTTGCCAGTGATGTTTTTGAGCCAACCACTGGAATTCTTTCCTGTGATTTCCTCTCCTTATGAGAAGCAACTAGCCTGTATTCTTAATCTGCCCCTTCCCCAACAGCCAACAACAGTTCTGAGTTGAGAAACTCTCCGAAATTGCAGACATGGAGTTATTTCCTACTATTATATGCCATCGATGTAGCAGCTCGCCATCTGTATAATAGCTCTAAGATATCAGTACTGAACATGCTGAAGGTCTGTTGTTCTGTACTGAATATTCAACTTTAAAAAGCATGTTTAGTGCTCTTTAGAACATTAAGAAACAGAAGACACCAGTATCAGTAACAGCAGCTCCACTTTTTATGCAACTACATTCACCATGGCTAGAACCTGGCATGTCAACTTCTTTTAAAATAAAAACATGTTTTAATCGAGAAGGAATGTCTGAAATTGCTTCCAGATGTGTACCATACAAAAGTCATTCAAAACCATTTATACTGCCTGTACCAAACAATCTAACTCTATGTTCCGTCGTTTTCTACAATGGGCAGTAAATGTCTGCTTTTTTATTCGACAAAGGTATTAAAATGTCACACTAATCTTCTTCTCGAGATGACAATTAGTTCAGGTTATGGAAATGAAACAAAAGTGCATTTAAAAATTCCATGCTTAAGTAGCTTTTTAATGCATACCTCGTACCCAGCAATTGTGGAGTTTGGAAGAACCACAGATTAGAAGTTAAAATTCTTCTCTATTAGTTTTAAGAATTTAGTGGTTGGGAAGGTGCCAAGACAAACTTAAACATTTGGCCCATGAACACACACATCGTACACCTGGGAATAGAATGAACTGTGGTACAGTACAGCAGCACGTACCACACTGTAACTCTAACCCTTTTCAATGGGGTTCAGAGGTACTGGAAATAACACCAGTTCCATAGTAAATGACTATATAGGAGTGGGCTGGTGATGAACAGTTTTAGAAACATGTCAAAACAGAACTTGCCAGATTGAAATAAAATATCCTGGTGCCTGATTTTATTTCACTGGGAAAATCCATCTATTGAGGTATTGTATCTACTGTTTTGACTTTTTTGAAGGGCAGTTAAACCTCAAAAAAGGGCAGTTAAATCTCACAGATTTTGCAACATTGACGACACTTTACATTTATCCCAGTTCTTTCCTTTATTTTATTTAGCCACGGAAGCTGCCTCATTTTGTACTACAGCTGGGTGCGTGGGAAGGCTTGAGCTGTCTAATCCCCTGTAATACCTCATTGTGGATTGGGTGGCTGGAGGTGTGCTTGATCTCATTGTTTCAGATTTATTTCTCTCAGTGTGAAGTGCTATATCACAGTGCGAATCACCACCTAGTGGGTCACCCAAGAACTTATTACTTGTCCCTCCAACTATGGCAGACAGATTTAAATGACAGCTTGGAGACTCAAATCTATGAATCAGTTCAGGAGGTTGCCCTCTATTCTAGATAGCAGCCGCTACATCATTATTTTTGGTTGTTATTTGTAAATGTGACCTCATTGAGTCAGTGTTGCTCAGACAGGGGCCTCTGTTCTCTTCATGGATGCCGATTGACCCGTTGAATATTTCCAGCATTTTCTGTTTTTGTTTCAAAGTTCCAGCACCTGCAGTTTTTTTACTTTTAGAAACCTTAAGAGTATTCCTAATCCTAACAGTCAATCAGTTGTTAGAACCAAGGTTTCCACAAGGTCTCATCATCGTCCTCTCCTCCTAGCCAGCCCCTGCATGTGTCTACAAAATAGTTACACTTCAATTGAGGTCTCCCTGTGTAGCTGTGTCATTTCAGTTTTTAGCTGCTGTGCATTTATTTTTTGCTGGGATTTACTCCAATAGCTTCTGAGGGGACCAATCTTCAGCAATACGATACATGTGGCCTGCCTATCACAACCTTCTTGCTATAACACACACTAATAGTGAATGCAGGCACTCCTGGGTTTTGTACATCTGTGTCATGCGATTAGTCTCCAAGGATCTGTAACTCTATCTGATCTCACATGCAACCATGGTCAAAAAGAATATTGGGAAGTTGGCCAATACAAACCCACATGGGACAGGAATGGCCATTGTGCTTGAATATTCAGGCCTCAAGCTGCATGCTTAGTCATATGTACCTCCTACCAGCACATTCTGCAACACACTGATACATTCTAGTGTAAGAATCCTGAGAAATCTCCATGTCAGATTCCCACTAACTAACATGGACTAAACAAAATAAGCATTCGACAGTCAGTCTGTGAGAAATGTTGAGAGAATTAATGGAATTCCAGAGACTGAGATAAGAGACAGGGACCGTAAGATTGTTATGAATTACATGTTAGTTGGGTTTTAGAATATTTGTTATACTATCTTATAACCATTAATAACTTATAATCATCAGTAATAGATCTATAATTGTGTGTAAGGGTTAAATGTAGAAGTTTGTAATCATCAACTGCATGCAAGTATAACCTGAATTATGTATTACATGTAGCCCTTTTTCTTATGCTTAAAAGTCTGTGAGTAAGCTGTAACCAGACAACCATGGTCGAATAGACTGCAGTTTGCCTGGGAAGCAAGGTTAGCTGTAGTTATCATTGTGCTGGGATGTTATAATATACGCAGTGAATAAAAACAAAGGCCAAGAGCAGGGGCCGTATCTCAACCCATGGAGACAGATTCCTTTTGTATTGCCATAACTACCCCAGATACTAGTCTTAATGGTCAAAAACAGATGATTTAAATCAAATCAAATCAAATCAACTTTTATTGTCATTGTTAGTGCACAAGTGCAGTACAACGAAATGTAGGCTTGCGGCTCCCGAGAGTGTACATTTGGATTAAGACATTTAAACATTCAACATACATTTGGCTTGTAGTATATTAACATAAATATAACCATAATAAAGTGCATTGGCAGATGTGCAGGCTTTAGAGTTTATTTGTGGAGTTCAGTAGGATGACAGCCCTGGGAAAGAAGCTGTTCCTAAATCTGGTCGTACGGGTGCGAATGCATCTGTAGCGTCTCCCAGATGGCAGGAGGGCAAACAGACTGTGGCTGGGGTGGGTAGGGTCTTTGATGATGGACCGTGACCTCCGTAGACAGCGTTTCTGGTATATGTGCTCTATGGTCGGTAGCCGGGTGCCGGTAATGCGTTGGGCAGTTTTGACTACCCGCTGCAGGGCTTTCCGGTCATAGTAGCTACAGCTGCCATACCATACTGTGATACAGTTTGTCAGGATGCTCTCTATAGTGCAGCGGTAAAAGTTAGAGAGGATCAGGGGTGACAGATTACATCCCTTCAGCCTCCTTAGGAAATATAGGCGCTGCTGGGCCTTCTTCACCAGAGAGGAGGTGTTGAGGGACCAGGAGAGGTCTTCCGTGATGTGGACTCCGTCATCAGACCAAAAACCTGCGTAAGCCAAGGTGCTACGAACATGACATCTTTATGATTGGATTTTGGGTTTGGGTGTCAGCCAGTGATTGGTTCATAAGAACATAAAAAATAGGAGCAGGAGTAGGCCATATGGCCCCTCGCGCCTGCTCCGCCATTCAATAAGATCATGGCTGATCATCGACCTCAACTCCACTTTCCCGCCCGATCTCCATATCCCTTGATTTCCTCGAGTCCAAAAATCTATTTATCTCAGCCTTGAATATACTCAAACAGGAGGACTCCATAGATTTTGAATGACAGTAAGGGTATAAGAAGGGGGTCTTAACAGTCACAAATTGTAGAAGATTTCAGGAGTAGAAGACTTCAGGAGTACAAGATTACAGGACGAATCAGGGAGACACCCAGGAGATGAGCAGAGATGAGAGACAAGAGACACAGGGTGCAGCTTACTCATGGCTGCGGCTTCTACCCAGAGTATAAGTGGTAATATAAGTTTCAATTATACTCTGTAAACTGCTGCTCGAATACTGTAATGTATTAAGTCTTGCTGTGCTGAATAAAGTTAAATCAATGTCCCCAATATGGGTCAACCTCGAATCTCTGGGATCCTATACTAGAACATAACTAACTAAATAGCTATTGCCAAAAATAATGATCTTCCACAACTACAATAACATGCAGGTTCCTACAAAGGGAACAAAGGAAAAAGAACAAAGAAAGGATAAGGTGTCAGGTAAAAAGATAAAAAGTACAGAAATGAAAAGAATTTGAAATGAAAACTTATTAATATTAACTGAAGAAACAAGCCTGACTGGGGCTAGGCCATAAGGAAGCTCAGCTAATAATGCTATTGATTCTCTTTAAGAAAAACTTAATCACGCAGCTTCATTATGCATCATCCTAATGGATATTGTAGTGGAGAACAGAACAAATGTCTGTTTCAAAATCATTTTTGAATTTGAATTCTGTTTGGATTTTTCTCAAAGTTTTAGGCCATACTGCAGAGTGAAGACAAGTTTCCCTAGTCCTAAAGTGCCCTTAAACTGACTGCAGTATTAAGAAATCTAAACCTGAGCTTTGAAGTCAATGGGATAAATTTCCATCCTCACCACATGGACAATAATCTGATGGAGTGGATTGGCCGCCCGTTATCAAACCTATCTGTTAAATCCGTGAATCTTGAGTTATGGTGTTCTTCAATAAATAGACGGAGACTGCAGATGAACAATCAACAGGTGTTTACTGGATGAGGGTATTCTAAAAACTAACAGTACAGATCCCTACTCAGGGTTTATATACAGGTGTGGTCACTGCCGCTACTACAGTATACAGGAGCTGTAAAAGTAGTTCTCCTCTTAAAGGTACATACACCACAATTCCTCCCCTTCTAGATTAACAGTACCATAACATTCATTTAACAGTTAACACTTTTAACATGCACATTAACTGAAATAGTCCATTTATAAATTCAGTCTTTGGGGCGGCTTCCTGATCCTTCCTGGATAGCGCCTTTCCCGAGTGTCTTGCTCTTGGTGCGGAGGCGATTCTGGCCCCCTGTCGTCGGTTAGTTCATCAGCTTCCGATGCTACTGTTTCTGGGGTAGATGCTACCGGTATGTCGGGTTCATCACCAGGTACGCGAGACATGGGGTTGACTCGTTCCTGTGACGCTAGGATCTGGTCGACATGGTGTCTCACAATGTTCTCCCCAACATCCACGGTGTACATTAGTGGCCCCTGCCCTGTGCATATCGTTCCTGGTTGCCATTTCTCTGTTCAGTAGTCGCGGGCCAAGACTGGTTGTCCTACATTGAAGCTCCTTGTCGGCTTCTCATTGATGTGCTGGAATTGCTTATTCTCAACATTTCTTCGTACATTTGGTCTGAGCAAATCCAGACGAGATCTCAACCTTCGGTTAAAGAACATCATGGCCGGGGTCTGGTTGGTAACTGCATGTGTCGCATTTCTGTAGGCTAACAGGAAATTGTCCACCTTATGCTGCAGTGGAATGTCGTCATCGCACATGGCCCTTACTGCTTTTTTAAAGGCTTGTACGAACCTCTCAGCCAATCCATTTGTGGCTGGATGATACGGGGCGGATGTATAATTCCTTACCCCATTCCTTCTCATAAATTTCCGAAACTCTTCGGACACAAACTGTGGTCCGTTATCAGAGCAAATCTGCTCTGGCAAGCCGTTCCTGGCAAATATGGTCCGTAGGACTGCAATCGTTTTCTCCGTAGTGGTGGAGGACATTTTGATCACCTCAGGCCATTTCGAGTGCGCATCCACTGCTATTAAGAACATTGAGTCCATGAATGGACCAGCAAAATCAATATGCACCCGTTGCCATGGAGAGGAGGGCCACTCCCATGGGTGTAGAGGGGCATGTGTTGGTGCATTTTGGAAATTCTGGCATCCTGAGCAGCTCTTGGTTAGGTCCTCGATTTGTTGATCGATCCCCGGCCACCACACATAAGCCCTAGCAAGGCTTTTCATTTTCACCCCTCCCAGATGGCCTTCGTGAAGCTCATTGAGCACTCTCTCCCTTAACTTGGGTGGAATTACCACTCAGGATCCACACATCAATGTCCCCTGGCATACTGACAGCTGTTCTCTTCTGGATGAGAATGCTGGCAACAGTGAGTCGCCATGTGTTGGCCATTCCTTCACCGTCAAATCATATACCCGAGACAGTGTCGGATCATTTCGGGTCTCCTTCTCTATATCCGCGTTTGTTACTGGCAAGCGTTCAATTATAGTTGAATAAAATATTTCGACAGGGTCCACTGCTGGTACTTCCTCCGCAGTAGGCAGTGGTAGGCGTGATAGCCCATCAGCGTTTCCATGCTGTTTCGTGCCCTTATACTCTATTTCATATTGGTTCGCCCCTAGAAAAAGGGACCATCTTTGTAGCCGTTGCGCAGTCATCACCGGAACGCCCTTCTTTGGATTAAAGATGGAGACAAGTGGTTGGTGGTCAGTCAGCAAGGTGAACTTCTGCCCGTGCAGATAATGGTTGAACTTTTTCACTCCCCACACTAGGCTGAGGGCCTCCCTGTCAATCTGGGCGTAGTTGCGCTCGGCTGAGGTTAGTGACCGAGACGCAAAGGCTACTGGCCTCTCCAAACCGTCCGGGAATTTGTGCGACAGCACCGCTCCAATACCATAGGGTGATGCATCACACGCCAACCGAATTGGTAGTGCTGGGTTGAAATGAGCCAACACCTCTTTTGATGTGATCAATTCTTTGCACTTCTGGAAATCTCGTTTACATTCGTCATTCCACTTCCATGGTACCCCCGTTTGCAGTAGAGTGTTCAGTGGGTGTAATACTGTAGACAAATTTTGCAAGAACTTATGGTAGTAGTTCACCAGCCCGAGGAACGACCTCAGTTCTGACACATTTTCCGGTGCTGGAGCCTTGACTACTGCCTCAATCTTTTCAGGGGACTTATGTAACCCCTCTTCATCAATAACGTGGCCACAATACGAGATCTGCTTCTGGAAAAACTCGCATTTGTGGCGATTAGCTCGGAGCCCATATTCCTTCAATCTAGTGAGCACCTGCTCCAGGTTGGCGAGGTGATCACTGTCATTCTCGCCCGTGACCAGGATGTCGTCCAAATAACACTGGGTCCCTGGAATCCCTTGCAGGACTTGATCCATTGCCCTTTGCCAAATAGCCGGAGCTGATGCTACCCCGAACACCAGCCGGTTGTATTGGTAGAGACCTTTGTGAGTGTTGATCGTGAGGTATTGTTTTGAGGCTTCTTCTACCTCCATTTGCAGGTACGCCTGGGCCAGATCAACCTTAGTAAAGCGTTTTCCTCCAGATAGCGAGGCGAAAATATCTTCAATCCGCGGAAGCGGATATTGTACCGTGTGAAGGACTGGGTTCACTGTCACCTTAAAATCCCCACAGATGCAAACCTTCTTTGGTTCCCCAGGCGTATTACTCAACGACCTCTTCATTACAGGAACGATGGGTGTAGCCCACTCGCTCCAGTCCACTTTGGACAGTACTCCTGAACATTCCAAACCTTCCAGCTCTGCTTCGACGGCCGGGCGGATCGCATAAGGCACCGGTCTGGCCTTAAAAAACTTTGGGCTTGCATTTTCCTCTATTTTGATTGTCGCTGTTATGCCTTTTAGTGTTCCGAGTCCCTCCTGGAACACTTCTTGTGCATCAGTTAGCATTTTTGACAGTCGTCCAGGTGTGATGTCATCATCCTTTTTGGCCTCTACTGTCAGTGCTTGTATGGAATGCCAATCTAACTGTATCTTCCGGATACATTCACGTCCTAGTAGTGGTGGTCCTCCATCTGGCAATACATATAGGTCCATTTTTGGTGTTTCCTTGCCGTTGTATATCACGTTCACCCTTATTTTTCCTTTGGGGTAGACTTTTTGCCCCGTGTACGTCTTCAAGACAATCTCTGTATCTCTCAAGGGTATATGTGAGAATAGCTGCTTGTGGTCCCTTCGGTTTATGACTGTTAGGGCTGATCCTGTGTCCAATTCCATTTTCACTTGGACTCCGTCTATCTTGAGCGTGACCCAGATAGTTTGGTGATCCTCCATTTTGATTACATTATGTAGTTTCAAACAACCCAGCTCCTTGCTTCCGGAGTCTGTATCACTTTTCTGTTCATCTGAACTACTGTCCATCACCTTATGTACCTTTTTGTACTTCTCCTGTGGAGATTTCTTGTTGTTGGTTTTCTTCCCTGACCTGCAGACTCTTGCTATGTGTCCTGCTTTTCCACACTGTCTGCACACTTGGTCCTTGAACCAACAATCCTTCTGGTCGTGTGTTGTTCTGCCGCAGCGATAACACTTCCCTGTTCCATATGACATTTCATTGGTGCCATATTCTTGCAGTCTCCGTTGTATCTCTGCAGCGCCCCATGCGGCTGCTTCGTGTGATACTGCCATGCTGAAAGCCTTGTCCAGCGTAAGATCCTTTTCTGATAGAAGCCGTTTCTGGGTTCCTTCACTTTGAAGCCCACACACAAACTTGTCCCTTAACGTATCTGCTAGTCCCGTTCCAAACTGGCAGTGTTTCGATAGCTTGCGCAGTTCCGTTAAATACTCAGCATTACTTTCGTCTTTATGCTGGTTCCTTTTGTGAAACTTAAATCTTTCTGCTATCAGCAGCGGTGTGGGGTTTAAGTGGTCCTGTAGGATTGCCACTATGCTTTCAAAATCCTTATCCACTGGCTTCTCTGGGGTTACTCGGTTTTGCATAAGCCATATGTTTTTGCACCCATAGAATTCAACAATACCAGTGCTTTCCTGGCATCTTGCACTTCATTCGCCTTGCAGTACACTTCAATGCGTTCTACATATGTCGCCCAATCTTCGACTTCATTGTTGAACGCTGTGACACTGCCACTCTTCGGCATCCCTGGGTGTGGTTAGACTGGCTAAAAATGGCGTCTCCCGCGCTCTCCCTTCTTCTCCGCTGGCTCAAAATGGCGTCTCCCGCGCTTCCCTTTCTTCCCGCGCTCGCGCTTCTTCTCCGCTGCGGCTTCAAAAATTGCGTCTCCCGCGCTCTCCCTTCTTCTCCGCTGTGGCTCAAATGGCATCTCCCGCGCTTCCTTTCTTCCCCCGCGGACGCTGTTACGCCCTTGAGCACTGGCTGCGCTCTGCGCGTTTTCCTGCACGCCTCTCTCTTTGACGCCACTTGGTCCTGAACCCCAGCTGTGCTTTACCCTCTCTCTCATTTTGTTTTCCGTCGATGCCGCTCGGTCTTCAACCCCTGGCTGCGCCCTGTGCGCTTTACCCTCTCTCTTACCCCGTCGACGCTGCTTGGCCTTTTCTGTGCCGTCGGTCGGCTCCAGCCGCCACTGTCTGGGAAGGGTCTGCGCCGTACCTGTTGCCAGCCTGTTGTACTGGATCGTCGTGACTGGAGAACCAAGCCCAGCTCTCAACAGCCTCCCCTGCGATGCTCAATCTCTGCTGGATGACTGGGCGGTTGCTCGTGGTCGATGCCCGTGCTTCTGGCCTCGACTTTCTTCCACTGTCCTCCAAGAGCGAATCCCTGGGAGGAAATGCAGAGTTGCAGGTAGGTTCGAATCTGCCTTGTCGCCACTGTTAAATCCGTGAATCTTGAGTTATGGTGTTCTTCAATAAATAGACGGAGACTGCAGATGAACAATCAACAGGTGTTTACTGGATGAGGGTATTCTAAAAACTAACAGTACAGATCCCTACTCAGGGTTTATATACAGGTGTGGTCACTGCCGGTACTACAGTATACACGAGCTGTAAAAGTAGTTCTCCTCTTAAAGGTACATACACCACACTGTCCATTTTTCATTCCATTGAAAATGGGGTGGGTTCAATAACGGGCAGGTGATCCATTCCATCCGATTATCGCCCGTGTAGTGAAGCCGAAACATTTACTCCAATAATTTGAAAAATAGTAGCCACAGGATTACCCAGTCAGTATTTGATGGCGGCCGAGACGGTCCGGTGCTAAGCGCGCTCTCCCTGCTTCAGGCGGCCCGCTCTCGCCGCTCGCTCCCGCAACCGGAGCGAAGTGTTCGGCGAGTCGGGCGGAGGCAGCGCAGCGCAACGAGCAGCAGCAGTAGCCACGATGACCCGCTAGAGCACGTCGGCCGGCAGCTCCTCGGTGGGAAGGCATTCCGACTGGGAGGAGGGGAGCCGAGCATGGCGGCCAGAGGCCGGACCGTGAGCGGGAGAAGCAGGCCCCGGGCCATCGGACCGTGGAGCCGGCGATGGTGAGGAAGAGGCCGCGGCGACCGGAGCATTTACATCCCGACGATGGTTCGGCGAGTCGGGCGGAGGCAGCGCAGCGCAACGAGCAGCAGCAGCAACCACGACGACCCGCTACAGCATGTCGGCCGGCAGCTCCTTGGCAGGAAGCTCGCAGTCCGACTGGGAGGAGGGGAGCCGGGCATGGTGGAAAGAGGTCGGATCGTGAGCGGGAGAAGTAGGCCACCACACGTGGAGCTGGCAACAGTGAGGAGGAGGCCACGGTGACGAGGAGGACGGAGCGGCTGAGGGACATCGTGCTCCCACTGCTACTGGATGCCATTGAATTGCCTTTCTGAACACGGCGCTGTAAGAATAGCTGACATGTCCCTACAGGGAGTAAGCATTCCATTGTACTTGTACTAGTACTAGTTACATATGGCAAATAAAATTGAATTGAATTGAGTATTTAGATTTCCTGGTCAGGTATGTCTGAATCACCAGGCAAATCAAATGTGGCAACTTCTGCTTTAAAGGAAACAACTCTGGATTCAAACAGGTCACTCATATGCTTCACATCACTGTAGTAGTTTGGGTATGAATGGAGACTTAAATGGCAAGTCTCCATGGGAGGGGAAATTAGGGTACTGCAGGTGCCAGCTCCCCAGAGGGTAGGATCGCACACGAGTTTTGCTGCAGGGGACTCAGATGAGGACGTTGATGGGGCGGCCTACAGAAGAATGCTGATGTGTAAGCACAATGAAATGTTTGATGCATTGGCAGGCCTGCCAGAAAGCCTGACTGCAATGTCAACGAGCCTGGAGGAGACTTGCCAACAACCTTGCACAGGGCTTTCCGCAGAGCTTGGAGCCCATGATTTCCAGTATAGAAGTGATGGGCAACTCCATTCACACACTTGTGAACCAACCATCATGTAGCATCTGATGGCCGATGTCTCAGCTTCCATTGTAGCACAAGCAGCAGCCACTCAACATCTGAGTGCTGCAGTAGAAGCTCAGACTGCTCTCAAGCAAGCTCAGACTGCTGCCATCATGGCTGCTTTTACCAGTATGGAAAGGGGCTTGCAGGGTGTCACAACAGTCCAGCAATCTGTCCTCCAACAGATTACTAGGAATGCTGAGGCATCGCTCGGGGGAGTGGCAATGGCTCTGTGGAGCATGAACCTGCTGTCTTCTCTCAGGATGACAGCATTCCTACTGCCACTCCGTCAGTGCCCTTTCTGTTGCCTGTCAGCCAGCCAGTCCACACTGCTACTGCCCATGCCGAGGTGGTGCAATTGAAAGCCAGGCCTCCTAGGGCCAGAGCTGCTTGAGTTCATCCTGCAAGGCCTTCTGCAGTATCCTCCACTGAAAGTCAGCAACCTTCCACCAGCCATGCTGCAGCCACTGGGGTAGCAACGTTGCTCGTTGATTGATGTCACGATCTGCCCACTCTACATATTTGTGGCACAGGCTCCTAATGCCTGCCCTACCGCCCTCACCAAAATGGCGTCCAGCGCGGCCCACACCAGAAGTACGCGCGTGGCATGGAGGCCGTTTTGGACACAAAACGACACTGTTGCAATGAAAAATCGGGAGCTATGCAGCCGAATTTCTAGCCGCTTAACTTTAAAGTGAACATGAATGTGGTTATAATGTAACTTTATGCTTTGCAAAGCCCTATGCAGCAGATATCTTGGTGCCTCATTAACCTTGATTGGAAACTATGCGAAACTTTTGCATGTAATTGTCTAAACTTTCTGTATGTTATTTACTGGGCTCGGCTGTCATTCTGTCTGCTCAGTCACTCCCTGAAGCTATGATGCAGCAATATATCACTCCTACACATGGATAATTGGACAAACACTGATTCTAATCAATTGAAATTGGAACTAAAATGGTGCCAGCAGGAACTGAACAATAACAGAGTCAAATTGGTTTGGAAAAGTAGAACTTTCAGTTTGTGGAGATTGGGGTTCAATCACCAGCAGAATAAGTCAGTTTGGCAAATAAAACAAGAGGAGCTATTCTGGCTCAAATTGATAGGGACTGGCTCAGAGACTACACCAGAACAGCTCTCTCCACCGTGTGTTCTTTGTTATGCGGAAGTTTCTCATGGGATGAACTGTTTCTTAAGTGATGCACTGTTGGGGTGACATAGCGGAACCAGTGGCATGTGTGAACTGCATACTATAAGGCACCTAAGACTTTGGGATTGAGAGGCAAAAGAAGACCCCTTAATGGGGTCAATAATGAATAGAACAACCATTCTTGGCCAATCTAAACTAATGTTCTGTTTGACTTCAAAGGAAATAAAAATCAGGAGAGATATAAAATGGGCTGCCAACTCACTATCACCCGTTTAACACTATCGCACCAAGTCAAGATCTACTCCAATGTGCCAAAGTCAATATAGGAATAGCAAAAGTTTAAAATCTCACAACGTGATATTAGTAATGAACGCATTAACGTGTATGAAACTCCTTTTTCTGTTGTTTCAAAAAAGGTGTATACCCATTTCTTTTAAAAGCCTTTCTTTAAGTAGCAGAGGAATTTCACACTCATGCACCAAGATTTCAACTTCCAGGGGAATTTTTAGGTATTTTCTAACATTCCATCTCATTTTCTTCCTGCTGGGGAAACGTTGCTGTTTCTGTATTCAATCTCCAACACAGGGACAGTCAAATATAACAAAAAACATTTTGATCTACTGTAGCTATGATTACTTTTACGACTCACTGAAACTGTAATATACCCAGTCTCTCCTGTTATCCTCATTCCCAGTTGCCTTATTTTTCTTTCTTACAAAAATTTGTAAGGGCTGCTATTTCTGGGTACATGGAAATGATCAGGAAACATAAAAATCTGTTGATGGTCTCTGAAGAGAAATGCCAGATTTTAGCCTTTTATGCATGCCTATGGGAAATCACATTTATTTGGCTTAAATCATTCACTTATGTTATTTCTATTCCCTATCAAAATATATTTTACATAATATATTCTGTTAAAATACACCTCTGTAATTATTCTGTTTCACACTGTGTACATTAGGAGATAAATAGTATCAGGCTGCAGAAAGGACACTGGATAGCTGTCTGTAAATGATAAGACTGTGATCAAATTATTCAGTGTTATAAACTGCCTGACAATTGTCTAATATTTAATGAATTTTTGACAAATAACTTTGACGTTAGTCATTTATTGGATGTTGTGGTGCTTTAGTGCCATATGGTGTTAGACCTCAAAATATGGCATCTAGGACTTAGAATTTCACAGAATATGACCTCAGGATACCAGGCTATTTTTGATTACACAGAATGTTACACTGCAATGCATTGACAGCACTTTGTGTAAACGTTTTAATACGGTGTAAAATAGTCAATAAACAGTGCTGTGTTTTCTGGGAAACAATCTATTAAGTATATTCTGACACTGGGACACATACTGTTAATTGTCCTATTTGTTCACCTTCCATGTGAAGCAATTTTTAAACCTCTGACATCATGTCCATTGTTCTTTATTGCAAATCACCTATTCATCCACCTAATCAGCTCACCCAGATGTAATGCTAATTATATTTTTTTAAAGGAAGTATATATATATAAAATAGTTATGTGCATTTCCTTCAAATGGACAATGGGAGAGGGGTCTGAACTAAAGTTGTGTTTTATATGTACCTCTTGTGTATGCATCGATACAAAAGCAGCCTAGGATTACACACTGTACATCGTAGTAATATATGTCTGACAGTCTATTATGTTGTTCTACACCTGTGGCCAAACAGACAGTGCCACACAATCCAATGAGGCATGGCTGTCCCGCCTCTTCTCCCTCCCCAGGTTGTAAAGACGGCACCTCTTTAACCAGAGCTTGATTAAAGAGGAAGGAAACTCTGTGGGGAATGCTTTGTGCTCAAAGTATTCCCCAATGTCGATGCAAAAATATTCATAATTATAAAATTATTCACAACTGTTTTCAAAAACCTTTGAATTTCCTGCCCCACCGCAGGCCTGTCATTTTGGTGCTGTTTCCTTCCAGGCTGATCATGTGACATCTCCGACAAGGAGAAGTCATCTGCATTTCAGAGCAATTCCATTCATATTAATGTAATAACAATGAATCTTTTTATAATGACTCGTGGATCAGCCATGGCGAAGCTAACAGGTAGTCTGGGGTCTAGAGCGTGCTTATGATGTTTAGCTGCTATCTCGGCCTGTCCCTTTAAATTTGGTGCTCTAAAATAGGCAAATCCAAGTAATTGTAGCTGGTTAAACTGCTGAGGTCATTCACAGGGCAAATGTAACTGCTTGCATATTTCAAACTCCAGGTCAATGGCAGGCTTCTTTCTTTTTTAAGTTTGTTTTGCATCTTTAACAAACGCTGACATCTGAATCTGATGGGTGCCCGCTAGGCATATAGCTTCCCTGTCAGTGCTTACAGTGAGTTGAATAATATGCTGTTTTATTTCAATGCCATGTGGACCACCATCAGGGCCACTGACTGGGGCTGATTTTCCTTCCCCCGTGCCCCCTCCCTGCGTCTAGGCACTAGTCACATGTGGTATACCAAAATACTCCACCTGACCTGACCTGAAACCACCCATATTGGCAGGTTCAACTCATTAGCCTAGGCACAAAGCACACCAAGCTCAGGCCCACCCCTTGGTAGAGCCTTGCGCGTACAAATGGATATGGAAATGCAACCTGTATCGAAACAGCCAGGGAGAGCGTGGCCAAGACCTTCCATGTGGAGCACTCCTGCTCCTACTGGCCTCACAAGGCGAGTAAAAAAACTTAACTAAAATGGCCTCTTCTGATCCTCTTCTCACTTGACTTTACCTGGTGGGAAAGCCGCAGCGGCTTCCCTACTCTGAATAGCAGTCGCGGCCCAATGACGCCATCGGTCTCCAATCTGCATACGTCAATAAGGACCTGGCTTAGCGGGAGGCCAGCGGCTGGAGGGCAACTAAATAATCTGAGTGATTTGAAGTGCCCCTCTGTCCGGTTTCTGCCAGGCAGGTAGGCTTTAAATCGCCCCCTACACATCACTTCCTCCACTGCCTTTGTTGTTAACTAATTTTCTACTTTGTAAGTACTTTGGTTCAAGTTTTATGACCTTTTCAGCAGTAGTATCCTATAGAATCATCACAGACTTCAGCTTCACATTCCTTCAATTATTGATTACAGGGATAACTAGAGTTTGGATGATTATATGGACTGAAGTTTTTCCTGAATCATAGTTGATTGTTAGCTGCCTGATTTATGTTTTCCTCTTATCTCTTTTAAGTGGCTATTTGGGATCTACCTTTCCAGCAGAGTACAACAAAGCACATGTCTCTACAAATCCTAAAGAGACGTTTTTGTTGCCTGGACTAGTTGGGAGGGGTTCTGCAGTGTGCTCCAGATCGTGTGTCATGAATGGTTGTAGCCTGCTGTGCCTTTCACAACTTCACCATTCAAGAAGGACTAGACTTGGACATGAAGGCAAGGTGGCCCTGGTTCTGTTCGATTCACAACTACATGGAGGAGACCATCATAATGACTTGCACTCAGAGGACTCCTCAGTGACTGTTGCAAGGGGCATCAGAGCACATTTCATCGCTCAAGCCTTCTCTTCCATGTAACAGAGTCTGCTTTTGGCACCAGAGCCTCACCTTCTCTCCCACTCTCCAATAAAGAAAGATTCCTTTAATCTACTATCCATCCGACAACATGACAGCACATCATGGCCTGGATTTTAGCCTGGAGGCGAGTACCGTGCGGGGGGCTGTTTTGAAGTTGGGAAACCCGGAAGAACGGGTTTCCCAACTGTCCGGCAATTTTTAACTGCAGGGCTCCTTTAAAAAAATTTCTGTCGGTTTCCGGTCCGGACGCAGCTGATTGACAGGCTGGAGTCCTGCGGCACAAGGCTGCAGCTAAGGTGATCAGGTAGTCTCGTGAGGGGATGGGAGAGATCGTGGGTCCCGATCGTGGGGGGGTCCTGATCGTGGGGGGGTCCTGATCGTGGGGGGTCCCGATTGTGGGGGGTCACGATCGTGGGGGAGGTCCCGATCGTGGGGGAGTGCTCCTGATCGTGGGGGGGGGGGGTCCTGATCGTGGGGGGTCCCGATCGTGGGGGGGGGTCCTGATCGTGGGGGGCTCCTGATCGTGGGGGGTCCCGATCGTGGGGGGGGGGTCCTGATCGTGGGGGGTCCCGATCGTGGGGGCGTGCTCCTGATTGTGGGGGGTCCCGATCGTGGGGGGGGGGGCTCCTGATCGTGGGGGGTCCCGATCATGGGGGCGTGCTCCTGATTGTGGGGGTTCCCAATCGTGGGGGGGTCCCGGTCGTGGGGGAGGTCCCGATCGTGGGGGAGGTCCCGATCGTGGGGGAGTGCTCCTGATCGTGGGGGGGGGGGGGTCCTGATCGTGGGGGTGTCCCGATCGTGGCGGGGGGGGTCCTGATCGTGGGGGGTCCCGATCGTGGGGGCGTGCTCCTGATCGTGGGGGGTCCCGATTGTGGGGGGGGTCCTGATCGTGGGGGGTCCCGATCGTGGGGGGGTCCTGATCGTGGGGGGGGGGGTCTTGATCGTGGGGATGTCCTGATCGTGGGGGGTCCCGATCGTGGGGATGCCCTGATCGTGGGTGGGTCCCGATCGTGGGGGCGTGCTCCTGATCGTGGGGGGTCCCGATCGTGGGGGGGGTCCTGATCGTGGGGGGTCCCGATCGTGGGGGGGTCCTGATCATGGGGGGTCTTGATCGTGGGGATGTCCTGATCGTGGGGGGTCCCGATCGTGGGTGGGTCCTGATCGTGGGGGGTCCTGATCGTGGGGGGTCCCGATCGTGGGGGGTCTTGATCGTGGGGATGTCCTGATCGTGGGGGGTCCCGATCGTGGGTGGGTCCTGATCGTGGGGGGTCCTGATCGTGGGGGCGTGCTCCTGATTGTGGGGGTTCCCGATCGTGGGGGGGGTCCTGATCGTGGGGGGTCCCGATCGTGGGGGGGGGTCCTGATCGTGGGGGGTCCCGATCGTGGGTGGGTCCTGATCGTGGGGGGTCCCGATTGTGGGTGGGTCCTGATCGTGGGTGGGTCCTGATCGTGGGTGGGTCCTGATCGTGGGGGGGTCCCGATCGTGGGGGGTCCAAATCGTGGGGGGTCCTGATCGTGGGTGGGTCCTGATCGTGGGTGGGTCCCAATCGTGGGGGGTCCTGATCGTGGGTGGGTCCTGATCGTGGGTGGGTCCTGATCGTGGGTGGGTCCTGATCGTGGGGGGTCCTGATCGTGGGGGGTCCCGATTGTGGGGGGTCCTGATCGTGGGTGGGTCCTGATCGTGGGTGGGTCCTGATCGTGGGTGGGTCCTGATCGTGGGGGGTCCTGATCGTGGGGGGTCCTGATCGTGGGTGGGTCCTGATCGTGGGGGGTCCTGATCGTGGGGGGTCCTGATCGTGGGGGGTCCTGATCGTGGGGGGTCCCGATTGTGGGGGGTCCTGATCGTGGGGGGTCCCGATCATGGGGGGGTACTGATCGTGGGCTGTCCCGATCGTGGGGGGGTCCTGATCGTGGGTGGGTCCTGATCGTGGGGGGTCCTGATCGTGGGGGGTCCTGATCGTGGGTGGGTCCTGATCGTGGGTGGGTCCTGATCGTGGGGGGTCCTGATCGTGGGTGGGTCCTGATCGTGGGGGGTCCTGATCGTGGGGGGTCCTGATCGTGGGGGGTCCTGATCGTGGGGGGTCCCGATTGTGGGGGGTCCTGATCGTGGGGGGTCCCGATCATGGGGGGGTACTGATCGTGGGGGGTCCCGATCGTGGGGGCGTGCTCCTGATCGTGGGGGTCCTGATCGTGGGTGGGTCCTGATCGTGGGGGGTCCTGATCGTGGGGGGTCCTGATCGTGGGGGGTCCCGATTGTGGGGGGTCCTGATCGTGGGGGGTCCCGATCATGGGGGGGTCCTGATCGTGGGGGTTCCCGATCGTGGGGGCGTGCTCCTGATCGTGGGGGTCCCGATTGTGGGGGGGGTCCTGATCGTGGGGGGTCCTGATCGTGGGGGGTCCTGATCGTGGGGGGTCCCGATTGTGGGGGGGGTCCTGATCGTGGGGGGTCCCGATCGTGGGGGGTCCCGATCGTGGGGGGTCCCGATCGTGGCGGGTCCCGATCGTGGGGGGTCCTGATCGTGGGGGGTCCTGATCGTGGGGGGTCCTGATCGTGGGGGATCCCGATCGTGGGGGGGTCCTGATCATGGGGGGTCCTGATCGTGGGGGGGTCCCGATTGTGGGGGGTCCTGATCGTGGGGGGTCCCGATCGTGGGGGGGTCCCGATCGTGGGGGGGTCCCGATCGTGGCGGGTCCCGATTGTGGGGGGTCCTGATCGTGGGGGGGTCCTGATCGTGGGGGGTGGTCCTGATCGTGGGGGTGTCCTGATCGTGGGGGGTCCCGATCGTGGGGGCGTGCTCCTGATTGTGGGGGTTCCCGATCGTGGGGGGGTCCTGATCGTGGGGGGTCCCGATTGTGGGGGGGGTCCTGATCGTGGGGGGTCCCGATCGTGGGGGGTCCCTGATCGTGGGGGGTCCCGATCGTGGGGGGTCCCGATCGTGGGGGGTCCTGATCATGGGGATGTCCTGATCGTGGGGGGTCCCGATCGTGGGGATGTCCTGATTGTGGGGGTTCCCGATCATGGGAGGGGGTCCGATGGTGGGGGGAAGCAAACAGATCGTGGGGTGGGAGGGTGTTTCCTGGATTGCTTTTTGGGCCAGGAGAAAACACTCCTGATCCTCTTGGCCTACAAGCAGTGCTGCAAAGGCACTTACCTCATGGATTCACAAACAATTAATTTCTAAATTGCTGCCCGATCGCACTGGTTCATGGAAGATTTTTTATTTGGTGATATGCAAATGAGTCTGAGTGGAAACTTGAACAAAAAGTTCACTTCAGAAAACCAGCGCATATTCAAACGCAATTTGCGCCCTGATTGCCGATTGGGCCCAAAGCAGAAACTCTACCCCTCTGTCTTTGAATCCTTCGGGCTGGATTTTACGGACCTCGGCAGGTCCGTGGCGGGCGACATTGGTGGCAGGCTCGACTCCACTGCTGCCTCCAGCCCGCTGTGCAGAATGAATTTACCTTAATTGGGCTTGGTAAGCCCGCCCAACGCGTTTCCTGGCGAATTAGAGGAAGCAGTTCTGATGACGTAATTTGCTAATGCGTCATCAGCCGGTTTCCATAAAGGGACCATGGCAAACGTTAATTTGACAGTTGTACTGTCAGTGTTCTACAGCATTGAGGTGCTGCAAACACTGGCAAACACTGCACAGAGGTGCAGGGCTACACCCAGGCTCTCCCATGACTCCCTCCATATGCTTAAGGAGGGAGTCACAGCACGCAGGGAGGTCCTCTTCCCTTCCCATGGGCGGAAGAGACCTCCCCAGGAGATCAACACAGCCTGGTTGCACATTGCACAGGAGGACACAAGCAGGGATGTGGTCAGGAGGACCAGGCTGCAGTGGCACAAACCTTTCAATAATCTCAGTAGATCACAAAACGTTAGTACAAAGCCACACTCAACCTCATCCTGCTGTGTCTCTCATCACATCCCCATTGCTCTGCCTTCTCTACCCTACTCCTGCACATCCTTACTCACACCAACTTA
The DNA here is from genome assembly GCF_052327205.1 of Somniosus microcephalus. Taxonomy (NCBI): domain Eukaryota; kingdom Metazoa; phylum Chordata; class Chondrichthyes; order Squaliformes; family Somniosidae; genus Somniosus; species Somniosus microcephalus. Next base: position 195,680,250 of record NC_140991.1, on the reverse strand, counting down.
CCTTGCACCTCCACTCATCCCTCTCTTTCTACATTATCACATCTCCATCTCACTAGCCATCCCTCACACTCACCCTCATCCTTGTCCAATCATACCAACTAACAACACACAACAGTAGGCACTTGGGTGTTTTATCCAATGTTCATGTAAAGTTTCTGTTAATATGGTGTCAAACATTGAAACCTTTATTTTCAACACTTTGCATTCTTGGACAGATTTGTGTGCACCTTTGGAAGTGGCTTAGTGAGTTGCAGTGAATGGTGAGACATAACAGTACCCTCCACAATGGTGGTGAGTGTGAAAGGAATGGTTTGGACATTGTAGGGATGCTTTATGATGGTGATGTGGGGTGGTGCCAACCTGGCGCATCATGTGGCAGCCAGGGCGTACAGCGTCAAGTGAAGTATATCTGGCTATGGTGAGACCATCCCTGGACTCCCGTGCAGCAATGTGGTTGGGTGCTGATGCCCTGTGTCCTGTGCAGCATTAGGTGATTGTGGAGAAGGTTGGTGTTGTTGGTTCTGCTGGTGCTGCTGGTGTGCCTGGCGATGCTGGTGTGCCTGGTGATGCTGGTGTTGGGGCTGATCGTGGTGGGATTCTGAGGACCAAGGTGAGAGAGTTTCAAAGGCACCAATGCTGATGCAATAGATGGCAGGTGAAGTAGAGATGACAGAAGCGATTTGCCAATGGTGAGAGAGGTAATAAGGTCAGACTGGATGGAGACTTGTGTAAAGACATGCAACTGAATATGTTGTGGAAATGCAGTTTAGAGAAGCTAGTGGCTAAGGAAACATTTCTCAATCAGCTTTGAGCTTTGACTTGACATTTGAAACTGTCAACTCATCAGCTGATTCAATGGCAGTGACCTCTCGCTCTGACCGGTGGACGGCCTGTCAAATTCAAAAAGCTGGCAAAAAATCATTGCTAAGTGGCTGTAAGCAAACCACTAATGATTTTATTTGCCTCCCCGCCGCTGTGTGTCGGGTCTGCTCAGCGCTGACAGACGCGACATTTGGTAAAGGCGCATGGCGGCGGGTTCACAGCGGGGTCCCGCCACAGCAGGGGGCAGGATGGGTGTGGGCAGCCAACCCACTGCCAGGAGGCAGGACATCAATTTCAATATTACAATGAGGATGGAAGCCTCTTCTTTAACCTCCATTTTGTTTTTAACTGCAGCTTCGTAAAACCTGACTGTTACAGCAAGGCAGGAACTGTTGCAGCCAGAAGGTAGGTTCCTTTACACTTACCTCCTGGATCCAGGATCCCTGCCAAACCCACCCCCCGCGATTGGAGATCTTCCCACGAGGCCTCTGATCACCTTCCCGGACGCCCCCCACCCCCTCGATCAGCCTGAGGTCGGCCACAATCCTCTGGTGGCCCCGATCTTCTTCCCTTCCACCCCCCACCCCACCGCCTCCCATCCCGGTCCCTCGACGGCCCCCGCTCACTTCTCATTGCTATCCAATGACCACTGCTAGAAAGGGTGCACATCAGGTGAAGACAGGATTAGACTCGATTCTGACGCTGTCTGCTGGCATTTGAATGAATTTTCCTCTTCATGGAAAAGGGCTTGGCAGGATGGAAGGCCTTCTGATGCAAGTAAATGCAATTTGCTTGTGATTTTCAGTTCATTTAAAATGAATGGATGGAAAATCTGTTGAGTCTGTGCTTTCAAATGTAGTTATGCTGAATAACTGGACACAGACTACAGAATACTTAAACAGGTCTTTAGTAACTGAGGGTCAGGGCTGAACTGAAATACACTTTGCTCCACAGGGTTTATATACCGGTGTGGTCACCACCGGTACTACAATGTACAGGAGCCATCAGAAAGTAGTCCATCACCTTAAGGTATCCTCTTAAGGTGGTACAGGTTACATACACTACAATTCCTCCCCTTTTAGCTTAACAGTGTACACCCCAATTTAAACATAACATGGATAACATATATACAACTTTCACACAAAACTGTTCAAAGATTCAGTCTCTGAGGAGGCCTCCTGATCCGGGCCGGATAACGCCTTTCAGGGGTCTCTGGTTCTCGTTGCTGGGGTGACTCATCCATTTGATCTCCTATGGATTGAACATCATCATGTACGTTCGAGTCTGAGGTAACTTCTTCAACTGGTGTCTCTGCTGTAGACATGGGGTCGACCCTTGTTCTCGATTCCACAAGTTGGTCAGCATGACGTCGTATTACGTTCTCACCAACGTCTACCGTGTACATCAAGGGTCCTTGTCGGGCACGAATTGTTCCGGATTGCCATTTATCATTCCTATAGTCCCTGGCCAACACTGATTGTCCTATTTCGAAACTCCGAGTGGCCTTGTTATTTACGTGCTGGAATTGCTTGTTTTCGACTTCCCTATGCACATTGGGTTTTAACAAATCCAACCGGGACCGCAACCTCCTGTTATAGAACATTATGGCAGGGCTTTGATTTGTCACTGCATGCGTGGCGTTTCGATATGCCATCAGGAAATTGTCCACCTTGTGTTGTAGTGGAATATGGTCTTCGCTCATGGCCTTTATCGCCTTTTTGAACGTTTGTACAAATCTCTCGGCCAACCCATTGGTAGCCGGATGATATGGGGCAGATGTATAGTGTTTCACCCCATTCTTTTTCATGAATTTCTGGAATTCTTCTGACACGAACTGTGGTCCGTTGTCTGAACATATTTGTTCCGGCAACCCATTCCTTGCAAATATGGTTCTTAGAACTGCGATCGTCTTTTCAGAGGTAGTGGTCGACATCTTAATCACTTCTGGCCATTTAGAATGTGCGTCTACCGCTATCAAAAACATGGAATCCATGAATGGACCTGCAAAGTCGATATGCACACATTGCCATGGGGTTGAAGGCCATTCCCACGGATGCAGCGGTGCAATTGGAGGTGCGTTTTGAACTTTTTGGCACCCTGAGCAGCTTTTAGTCAGATCCTCTATTTGTTTGTCGATACCTGGCCACCACACATAAGCCCTAGCAAGGCTTTTCATCTTGACTCCCCCCCAGATGACCTTCATGCAGTTCCTTCAGAACTCTCTCTCTTAATTTAGGAGGAATAATCACCCTTGTTCCATACATCAATGTTCCTTGACAGACGGACAGCTGTTCTCCTCTGGCTGAGAATGCAGGTAACAGTGGTTTGCCATGTGCTGGCCATCCCTTCACTGTCAAATCGTAGACCCGAGACAGTGTCGGGTCGTTTCGGGTCTCTCTCTCAATACTCGCATTGGTGACTGGTAAGCATTCGATGATGGTCGAGTGAAATATCTCGACAGGGTCAACTGCCGGTGCCTCTTCCGCTGTAGGTAGTGGCAGGCGCGACAGCCCATCAGCATTACCATGTTGCTTTGTACCTTTGAATTTGATATCATATTGATGTGCCCCTAGGAAAAGGGACCATCTCTGAAGCCTCTGCGCCGTCATAACCGGAACACCCTTCTTAGGGTTAAAAATGGAAACCAACGGCTGGTGATCTGTCAGCAGCGTAAACTTTTGGCCTTGCAGGTAATGGTTAAATTTCTTAACTCCCCACACGAGGCTGAGAGCCTCCCTATCTATCTGAGCATAGTTGCGCTCTGCGGAGGTCAATCATCTGGATGCGAACGCGACTGGCCTTTCCAAGCCATTTGGCAACTTATGTGAGAGCACTGCCCCGATACCATATGGAGAAGCATCACAAGCTAAGCGAATAGGCAGCGTTGGGTTAAAGTGAGCCAACACTTCCTTAGAGGTGATCAGTGCCTTGCTTTTTTGAAAAGCCCGCTTACAGTCCTCACTCCACTTCCATGGTACTCCCATTTGCAAAAGAGCGTTCAGCGGGTGTAACACCATGGATAAATTTGGAAGAAACTTGTGGTAATAGTTAATCAACCCAAGGAACGACCTCAACTGGGATACATTTTCTGGAGCGGGAGCTTTCACAACAGCTTCGATCTTGTCAGGTGACTTATGAAGCCCCTCCTGGTCAATGACGTGGCCGCAGTACGAGATTCGCTTCTGAAAGAACTCACATTTCTGGCGATTAACTCTGAGTCCATATTCTTTCAATCTGGTGAGCACCTGCTCCAAATTCGCGAGGTGTTCCTTATCATCATCTCCTGTAATCAGAATGTCATCCAGGTAGCATTGAGTGCCTGGAATTCCCTGCAATACCTGCTCCATGGCCCTTTGCCAAATCGCTGGAGCCGATGCCACTCCAAAAACCAGTCTATTATACCGATATAAGCCCTTATGTGTGTTGATCATGAGATACTGGCGTGACGCTTCATCAACTTCCATCTGTAGGTACGCCTGCGCCAGGTCTATCTTGGTGAAGTGTTTCCCGCCAGACAGCGAAGCGAAGATATCCTCAATCCGCGGAAGCGGGTATTGCACCGTGTGACGAACCGGATTAACAGTGATCTTGAAATCGCCACAGATGCGAACCTTCCCAGGTTCCCCCGGCTTGTTGCTCAACGAACGCTTCATGACGGGAACAATGGGTGTGGCCCATTCACTCCAGTCCACCTTTGACAGTACTCCTGAACATTCTAGCCCTTCCAGCTCTGCTTCCACAGCAGGTCGTATCGCATAAGGTACCGGTCTGGCTTTGAAAAATTTTGGGTTTGCATGTTCTTCAACCTTGATGTTTGCCGTAATTCCTTTCAGTGTTCCCAGTCCCTGTTGGAACACCTCCTTAGCATCGTCCAATATTTTGGACAGTCGTTTAGGTTTGACATCGTCCTCTTTACAGGAATCTACAGTTAGTGCTTGTAAGGAATGCCAGTCCACATTTAATCTCCGGATCCATTCCCGTCCCAGTAGTGGCGGACCTCCCTCAGGCAACACATACAAGTCCATTTCCTGACTTTCTTTACCATTGTAGACCACCTTTACCTTTATCTTTCCGATGGGGTATACTCTTTGCCCCGTGTATGTTTTCAATACAATCTCCGTATCCCTCAGGGGAATGTGTGAGAATAACCTTTTGTAGTCTTGCTTATTCATGACCGTCAATGCCGATCCAGTGTCCAATTCAATCTTCACTTGGACTCCTGCTATCCGAAGCATGACCCAGATAGTTTGGTGGTCTGCTGTGTTACCCACATTATGTATTTTTAGACAACCCAGTTCCTTACTGCTGGAGTCTGAATCCGTCTTCTGTTCATCTGAACTGTTCTCTGTCACCTTGTGTACTTTTTTGTACTTCTCCTGTGGCGACTTTTTGCTACTGGTCTTCTTTCCTGACTGGCATACTCTCGCTATGTGACCAAGTTTGCCACATTGCCTGCATTCTTTATCTTTGAACCAGCACTGGTTCTGGTCATGCGTTGTCCTTCCGCAACGATAGCACTTTACTGCGCCCAATGCCATTTCATTGGTGCTGAATTCCAATGGCCTTTGCTGCATTTCTGCAGTGCCTCGTGCTGCTGCCTCGTGCGATGCTGCAATGCTGAAAGCTTTGTCCAGCGTAAGATCCTTTTCCTCTAGCAGTCGCTTCTGGGTTCCTTCCCTTAGTAGCCCACACACAAACTTATCTCTCAGAGCGTCTGCTAGTCCTGTACCAAACTGACAGTACTTTGATAACTTGCGCAGTTCGATTAAGAATTCAGCGTTGCTTTCCTCTTTAAATTGAATTATTTTGTAAAATTTAAATCGTTCCGCTATCAGCAGCGGCGTGGGGTTTAAATGCTCTTGCAGGATAGTAACAATATCCGCGAAACTCTTTCCTACCGGTTTATCTGGTGTTACAAGGTGCCTTAATAACCCGTACGTCTTCGCACCCATCGAGTTTAATAGGGTTAGTGCTTTCTTATCCACCGGTACCTCATTCGCTGTACAGTAAACTTCAACGCGTTCCACATAAGTGGCCCAATCTTCCACATCGCTATCAAAAGCAGTGATGTTACCCGTTTTTGGCATCCTTGTTGAGTTTCCTTTATTTTATTTTATTTTTCAAAATGGCGGCTTCCCGCGCTTGGCGGCTTTTCCCGCGCTTGTCTTCTTCCCCCGCCGACTAAAAATGGCGATTACCACGTTGTTGCCGTTCTCGCCTCCCAGCGGTCCTTTATTTCCCCCGACGCTGCTGCTCTTGTTCCCCGCCGCTCCCGCGGTCCTTGTGGACATCAACGCTTTTCTGGCTGCTGCGCGTCTCTTCCCCGATTGCAGTCCGGCCCCTGACATCGGCTGCGGTCGTGTTCTCCGCCCTTCTCTTCGTTTTCTCTCCCCTTCTCCCACTGTCAACTCGGCCGACTTCCCCTCCGTGCCGCTCGATCGGGCTTACCCGCCGCTGTCGTAGAAGGGATGATCACTGCCTGTTGCTGATTGTGGACTTCGTGGCCAGCAAACCAACCCGGGTTCCCGATGGCCTCCCGTGCGATGCAGTGCTCAGCAGGATGTTGAGGGCAGATGCCCCTTTTCGATGCCCGTTCTGAGGACGAAGCTTCCTTGGATGCAAAACTGCCGCTAGGTACGATCAGACTCGTCGCCACTGTTGAGTCTGTGCTTTCAAATGTAGTTATGCTGAATAACTGGACACAGGCTACAGAATACTTAAACAGGTCTTTAGTAACTGAGGGTCCTCTTTTTATTTGAACCCAAAAAACCCAATTCGACTGTAAATAAACAAAAGTTCAACTAAATCTTAACAAATCAAATTAAAATATGGTGTTCCGAATTGATGATGCACTCCAGTCCCCGCGGCGCCCAACGGTCATGGAAATACTCAAGCGTACCGATGGACACCGCGTTCTCCATCTCCAGGGCCACCCGGGCGCGAACATGGCCGCGGAAGAGAGGCAGGCAATCCAGCTGGACGACCCCCTCGACCACCCGCTGCCTGGACCAATTGATTGCTCTTTTAGCCAGGCCCAGGAGCAGGCCCACAAGGAGGTCCTCCAGCCTGTCCGCTCCCCTCCGCACCGGGTGACCGTAGATCAAGAGCGTGGGACTGAAGTGCAACCAAACATCGAGGAGCAGCCCCTTCAAGTAGTGAAAGAGGGGCTGCAACCTCTCACACTCCATATAAACATGAAACACGGACTCCTCCAGGCAGCAAAAAATGCAGGCGGCCTGGGAGTCCGTGAACCTACTTAAAACCTTATTGCACGGGACCGCTCCATGCAACACCCTCCAGGCCAAGTCCACAATGGAACAAGGGAGGACTCCCGCGTAGAGAGCCCTCCATTGGGGACCTCCACCACCGCCAGTCGGCAAGACGCCACGCCAAGGCGTGTCCGGATGGTAGACGAAGATGGCAAAGTGGAGAGTGTGCAGGAGCAGCCCGTACAGGAAACCCCTCCGCGTGGAATGAAAAGGCACGGAGGGTATTTCCTCGAGACGGCTCAAGTTGTGAGGCGTCGGCTCCCGAGGGGAGTTTCGGGGCCGGGCGCCGATGAGGAATTCCGTCCGGACGGGGGTAAGCTCGAACGGGATCGCCCCACGTGCTTGAGCCACCTCGATACACCTAGTGGAGTCGGGGCCCAGTGCCGCTTTCACCGACTCGATGGCTTCGGCCGCGAGCCGGACGTTGGCCCAGGACAGGCGCCACGCCAGCTCCTCCAGCGCCATCCAGCCCGCTCCTCCGACATCGAGCAGGTCCCCGACTCTGGTCACATTGCCAGTCACAGCCCTGCCCTCCGCCAGCCACCCGAACCCGCATTCGTGGAGGTGCGGATTCCTGAGCAGCGGCTCCCGAATGAGAGCCACCGCTCCTGATGGGGGAGAGCTCCGCCTGGAAGCGACGTAGTTCCAAACCCATAGTAGTTCCTGGTAGAAGACAGGCAGCTCCTGCAGGTCGGCACGCCTACCGCCCACTTTCACAAACAGGAGCTGCGTGTCGTAATTGAGGCCGTGCAGCTGGCGGAAGAAAAATGTTGCCAGCGCACACCATCTCGGAGGAATCTCAATGTACAGGTATCTCTGCAGCGTCTGAAGACGGAAAGTCGCAGCCTGGGTGCGAAGGCACACCAGCGCCTGACCGCCCTCCCTAAGCGGGAGACACAGAACCGCGGCAGAGACCCAGTGCTTCCTTTTGTCCCAGAAGAAGTCGATGAGCTTCTTCTGCATCTTGGCGACAAGCGCAGGGGGAGGGATCAAAGTGACCAACGGGTACCACAACATGGCGGCCACCAGCTGGTTTATGACCAGCGCTCGACCCCTGTAGGACAACACTCGGAGCAGTCCTGTCCAGCGTCCAAGGCGAGCGGTGACTTTGGCCTCCAGCTCTTGCCAGTTCGCCGGCGAGGCGTCCTCGGCAGGGCTAAGGTAGACTCCCAAATAGAGGAGGTGCGTGGTGCTCCAGGCGAATGGCCTGAACTCCTCCGGCAGGGAGTCCACCCGCCACTGACCCACCAGGAGTCCGGAACATTTCTCCCAGTTGATCTTGGCGGAGGATGCGTCCGAGTAAATCTGCTGGCATTCCCGCATCCTCCGCAAGTCAGTGGGATCCATGACCGTGAGGAGCACGTCATCGGTGTAAGCCGAGAGGACCACATCCACGCCCGGCCCTTGCAGAGCCAGTCCCGTCAACCTCTTCCGCAAGATGCGCAGGAATGGCTCCACGCAAATGGTGTATAACTGACCGGACATGGGGCATCCCTGATGCACCCCCTCCCGAAGCGAAGGGGCGCTGTCAAGGACCTGTTAACTTTAATCAGACACTCTGCGGCAGCGTACAGAAGTCGGATCCGGGTGACGAAATGCGTCCCGAACCCGAATGCGCTCAGAGTCCCGAAGAGATACTCGTGATCCACCCTGTCGAACGCCTTCTCCTGATCCAGGGAGAGGAAGGCGACCGACAGACCAGCCCTCTGGGAGTGGTGGACCAGTTCCCGGACCAGATGGATGTTATCGTTGATGGTCCGGCCCGGGACCGTGTAGGACTGGTCGGGGTGGATCATGTGGGCCAGCACGGTGCCAAGGTGAGCAGACATGGCCCTGGCAAAGATTTTATAGTCCGTGCTGAGGAGGGAGACCGGGCGCCAGTTCTTAAGGAGGTGGAGATCGCCCTTCTTAGGCAGCAGGACAATGACCGCCCTGCGCCAAGAGAGGGGCATCTCCCCGGTCGCCAAACTTTCCCCCAGGACCCGCGCGTAGCCGCCCCCCAAGACGTCCCAGAACATCCTGTGGAACTCCACGGTCAGCCCGTCCAGCCCCGGGGACTTTCCTCTAGAGAGCTGGCGGAGGGCGCCGGTCAGCTCCGCCAGGCTTAGCGGAGCGTCCAATTTTTCGGCGCCCTCCGGACTGACCTTCGGCAGGTCCTCCCACAAAACTCTGAGCGCATCCTCGCTGGACGGATCCAGAGAGAACAGAGCCCCGTAGTAGGCGCGGGTCTCCGCGCTGATTCCCTCCGGATCCGAGACCAGAGATCCGTCGTCAGCCAGCAGCCCCATAGCTGCTTACGGACCCCTCGTCTTTTTTCCAGCGAGTAGAAGGGGGAGCCGCGGTCCAGGTCCCGCAGGAGCTGGATCCGTGACCTCACGTACGCGCCTCGGGACCCGATGAGCTGCAGGTCCTTCAGCGCGCCCTTCTTCTCTTCGTGCACCTTCCGCAGGGCCGAGCCCCCGACGACTTGACCGAGATGGGACTCCAGGTCGAGCACCTCCTTCTCCAACCGCCCGACCCGGGCCTCCCGCCTCTTGGTCGACCCCTTCGCGTACTCCTGACAGAAGAGACGCGCGTGAGCCTTGCCCACGTCCCACCACAGCCTCAAGGAGGGGAAGCCCCCTTGCTTCCTTCTCCAGTTGACCCAGAAATGACAAAACGAATCCCGGAACCGCGCGTCCTCCAGCAGCAGGTTGTTAAAGTGCCAGTACGCGAACCCCCCCGTGCACGCAGCGGAATGAGCTCCGCCCACACCAGGTGGTGGTCCGTGCACGGCACCGGCCGCATGGAAGCCGCCGGAACGCAGGAGACGTACGCCCGGGAAATGTAGAGGCGGTCGATTCTGGACCCTCCTCCTCCAGACCTCACACTAGTGAAGGCGCTGGAGTCGGGATGAAGACTTCGCCAGACGTCCACCAAGTCGAAGGACCCGACCAGGTCCCTCAACTTCTCCATTGCCGGCGGGCATCGCGGGGGACCCGGATGGTCTCTCGCCTCGAGGGTGCAGTTAAAATCCCCCCCGAGGATGACGCACTCGCCCACGTCGATGGAGCCCAGAAGAGCGGACACTTCTTCAAAGAAGCGCACTTGCTGCGCACCGGCCTGAGGGGCATACACGTTCACTAGATGGAGCGGCACGCCCCCCAGGCGAACAGTGACCTGGAGCAAGCGGCCCGGCAAGTGCTCCTTGACCCCCAAGCTCTCCGGCTGAAAATGCGGGGCCAGCAAGATAGCCACCCTGCTGGAATTATTGGAGAGGTGACTCATGCTGACCCCTCCTTGCCACTCCAGGAGCCACGTGGCTTCGTCTCCCGGAACGGTGTGGGTTTCTTGCAGGAAGCACACTGCATACTTCCCGTCCCGAAGGACCGAGAAGTTATTGAATCTGCGGTGCGCCTCCCTGCTGCCGTTGATGTTGAGGCTGGCTATGGTTATCTTCATGTCAGAAGCATAGTGCAACCTCTACCTACACCTAACAGCGGGAGGAAGCGCAGCCGCTAGTCAGCCGCCACTTCCTCAGCAGCCCAGTGAGAAACGTTCTGAGCCGCCGCAGCTCAAGCGGGTTCACACCCTCGTCCGCGCCCATGATCTTAACGGTGGCGCAGACGGATACGATGAGCAGCATCAGCTCCGACCACCTGTCGAGGGCCAGCCGGACCTTCTTGCGCCGACCCAGACACGTGGCCATAAAATCCCGCAGTTCCCTTACGGGAATGAGGGGAGACTCGGCAAAGGGCACGAGGTCGTCCATCGCCTCGTCAGGGCTGGAGTCTGAATCATCCTCCGTGCCCATCACCGAGTCCCCATCCTCCTCCAGGGGGTCGTCACCAGCAGCCGACCCGTCCACCGCGCAGTGCGCAGTGAACAGCTCGGCCGCACCAGCCAGCCCCGCCTCCGCCTGCATCCCACCCCCAGGATCGGCGGCAGAGGATTTCTCCCTGGGCTCCTCTAGGTGTGCTGGGCCAGAAGACGGCGGGGGTTCAGAGCTCCCCTCCGCCCCAGATGCCGGAACAACCGGAGAAACTGGGGAGAGAACAATTCCCAGCTCCTCCAGTACGTCCGGCACCAGAGACGTAGCCAGGGGGCCATCCTCCTCCCCGTCACCAACCTCCGACCCAGCGGATGGGGTGTTCTGAATAAAATCCTCAACCAGGTCGAGCAGCCCCTGGGAGATGTCCGGGTCGCATTGGGTGAGCTCATTATCCCCGAGCTCGCCCGACCCAGACCCCAGGCCGCCCGACCCGGCGAGGGGTAACGGCACCGATAGAACATCAATTTCGTTTTCTGCCGCGGGTTGTTCCGCGACCCCCCCCACGGGCAGAGTCTCGTCCCCATCCCCGGGAGGCACGCGCCGGACAGACACATCTGTCTCAGCCTCCCGAGGGACAGGCGACCCCTGCCGATCGCTGGTGATGACGACAGTGGGGGGGGGCGCAGTACCCGCGGCGGGCGACGACTCCCCCTGCTCGGAGGGACCTTCCTCCTCCCGGTCCTCCTCCTCTTCCAGGGGGTCGCGCCTTCTTTTTAGCACGGAGGGAGCGAGGGAGATCTCCATGCCTGCAAAGGCCTCCTCCTCAACTCCCTCCGGCGGAGCAGGTTTGTCGGGTTCCTCGGGCCCGAGCCCGGCCGCAGGTATTGGCGTTACTGCTGCGGCGGTTGCGGCCACAGGCTCGGGCACGAGGCCCCTCCCGCTCGCGTCTGCCCCGATCAACTCCACGAGGAGCGCGGGCGTAAGGGGCTCAAGGGGCAAGGGCTGGCCATCCACGGGGGGACCCGCCCTAGGATGTTTCTTTTTTCCCCGTGCCTTCCTTCCGGCCGGACATGCTCCCTCCCCCCCGCCGGAGGCCTTGGTGGCATCGGCCCCCGACGTCAACCGCGCATCAGACGTTCTTGACGCGCGGGCAGACCCGGGGGGAGGAGCGACGGTGGCGCCAGCCTCGGCCGCACGTGATGATCCGGTGGCCTTGGAGGCGGGGCATTGCTTCCTAATGTGCCCCACCTCCTTGCAGGCGTGGCACCGCACACCGTCCGACGTCCAAAAGACGCGATAGGCGGTCCCCTCGTGGAGGACGACGAACGCCCCGTCAGTGTCCTCCTCCCGCGCCAGCTGGATAAACAGCTGGCGCCGGAAGGAGAAGACGTGGCGAAGGCTGGCCTCCCGGAAGCCGAGCGGGATGGGCGTGATCCCCGATCTCACCTCCCCAAGTTGACGCAAATGGTGAAGGAGGAGCTCACCAGGAACATAGGGCGGGACGTTGGAAATGACGATCCTCTGCGCGGTGGCCTCGAGAGGATCCACCGGCAGGAAGGTCCAGCCCACGGTGAGCCCCTTGGTGACAGCCAGGGACACCGCCCACTCCGACCCCAGGAAGAATACAGCCTTCCCATACATTTTCGAGGCCGCGACGATGGCTGAGGGGCCGACAACCCCAGCCATGGCTTTGACGCAGGCCTCAATGGTCATAGTGGGGTGAGTGTAGCTCTTCACCCCAAGCTTTTTTGTTATTAATCTAAATGGTGACGGGGCAGCAGAAACAGCAGGAGCAGCTGTGGCTGTCGCCCCGCCACCGGCGAAGATGCAGTTGCCATTCTGGGGTGCTTTTATAAGGGCTACACTCACCCCAAGTCACAGGCCTGAAGGTTTTAATGGCCTCGGGTATATATTTTTTTTGGTCCTCTATTGAGCAGAGAGAGCTGTTTAAATTGAAGGCACACCTCTCCCCTTTATTGATTGAACTTGGGAGAGGGGCCTTCTCCCCTCTGCTCAATAGGCAATTAATAAAAAAGAGATGAAACTGAGGTGCCTTAGAGAAACAGGCAGAGAGGGACAAAGAGAGAGAGAGAGGGGGGGTGGGAAGGAGGGAGGCCGCAAGGGCAGTGTTGCCACTCAGGATGGTGGGTGGGTGTAGGCAGGGGTGCACTCTCCGATGGAGTTTAAAAGTCTTTGGTGGTGGTGGTCTTCTGGCAGGGGGAGAAGATGTCTTCACCTGGGAAAGCTGGAGATGCCCAGGCTCAGTCCTGCAGCAGGTCTTAACGATGCAATTAATAGGATTAAATTAAAGACTTCACCTGGGCAGCTCCAGCTCTCCCAGGCCAGGCAATAGAAGGGATGCTAATTAGTGGTGTGCATGGCCTAGCTTTTAACACGAGCCACACACACACACTACACCCCTTGATGATCCGGCCTTGCTTCTTCTTTTCTCCCCCCACCTAAAATACAAAGTCTTTGGGAGAGTGCCCCAAATAACACCCACCTGTAGATGTTCAGAACGATGTTTCTTCCCTCCTTCCAAACAGTTGGTTGTTTTATGCTGACGTTTCTCTCCCCTCTCTCCCTCTCCTGAAGTGGAGGCCAATTTGGGGAGGCAGTGATAGAAAAGGCCTCTCCCCTGGTTGGTGTTGATGCTGGCCTCCTTTCTCCTTCTCCTCCTCTGTCCTATCTCTCCAGGCACCCCAGTTGCTGTGATGATGTTGGAGGAGGTGGAGGTGGTGGTCTATCGTTCTCCTCCACTTCCTGGTCAGGAGACAACCACTTTCCACTCTCCACTCTCTTGGTTTGGCTGCTCCTTCTCCTCCTGCTGATTGAAGCAGCTGCACAGCCAGAAATGCACTGAGGTCTGTAGTAATTGAGGTCAGGGCTGAACTGAAATATACTTTGCTCCACAGGGTTTATATACCGGTGTGGTCACCACCGGTACTACAATGTACAGGAGCCATCAGAAAGTAGTCCATCACCTTAAGGTATCTTCTTAAGGTGGTACAGGTTACATACACTACAAAATCGTAACCAGCTTGTTCATGATTTTGCGATAAGGAGTTATGCCCCAACAAGCTCTTGCACCCCAGCACTAAATAAGAAAATTGGGCCTAAAAATTTGGTTGCTTTGTGCCTCCCATTAGCGCCCTAAGAGGGCGCAAAGCAACTAGCGCCCGGGCGCAGCGCTGCCAACGCCTCCCGCAAAATTCAGTGGGAGATTACTGGCGGCGGTAACCGTTAGCGCCCCGCGGCGCTGCACCGCCGGCGATGATGTCATTGCCGTGCGCAGCTCCTCCTGACTTACCGCTGGATGCTATATCCGACGGGGTTAAGGGGGCCTACCTGTGGCCGGGATGGTGCTAATTAAAGGCGAGGTGCCGGGCGGCCATTTTTGTTGCTGGCCGCCTGCCAGCACCTGCCCCTGTTGCTGTTCCCCGCCTCCTGACCAGCCCCCCCCCATGGGGTGCCGGCTGCGCTCCGTGAGCCCGGCACTTCTCTTGCTGGCACTCCGATCCCTGGTGGCCCAGCTGGGCCCCGGGTCACACTGTGCAAGGCCCCTCCCCTTTCAGTAGTGTAAGATTTACAAAATTTCTACATTTCCCCGAAGGCTGTTATTAATAAATGGGACCCCGCGTGGACATTTTAAAATCAAAATGGGTACCCAAGATGGCATCCGTGCCTTGTGGCAGAAAGCCTGTGGGATTTTAAAATGGACTCTGCAACACAGAGAGCTTGTGGATCGAAACCCAAGCTGCAGGTTTCTGTGAAGAGAGACTTTGTATTTTGGAACCAGACAGGACTCTGAATTATGCATAAGACCGAATTGGAGACAAATCTAAATTCAGTTTAGGCCTTTAGTTAAGGCCATCAAGCAGTCTACATATATTATCGGAAACAGATTAACAGAGCCATCGAGGCTGGACAGGCCCATTGTACTGGTCTCGCTAGATGTACTCCTATCCAGTTATCCAGTCAGCTAAACACTCATTCAAATAACGCCTCGAGAAACAGGGTGCGGTTTTGAAACTTTACTTGAATAAAATTGTGGAACTGTAAACAAAGACAAAGTATGTTTTGTACACAGAGCTGAGTACTATACATTAGATGTTACATAAGATACAAACATGTTTATGAAAACAGAATAGGCTAACTGTATAAGTAAATAGCACTGAAGCTAAACCTCAGTAGCTAACAGCTAATAAACTTCTTATTGACAAAGTATCGTCAAAATACTACACCGACAAGGTTGTTATCATGTTACTAAACAAGGATACTCACAGACATTTTGTCTTGCCTAGCATATAAGGAAGGATGGAGGAGGATTGAGAATGGTTGCTTCATGTGGGCTTTGTTCACAACTCAGCAAAACATTCCCTGGAATACTACTTCAGGGGCAGACAGGAAGAAGGTCAAATAACACACTGCTATACAATAACTACCACTAGAGGGTGCTATCTGCATGTAATAAGTCCAGAACACCCATCAAGGAACTTTCATGATAATACAAGTCAATTATCGGGCCGGTAGATGCGATTACCGGCCATCCAAAAAAACAGTTAGTATGGATTGCTACCATTATTTAAAATAGCCCGCCAAAATTAAGAGTAAGATTTGGCGCGCAGATAAGGGTTTTCGAGGAGGGCATAATTGAAGGCCCCCGGGTAGCAATCGGTCTGTGCTGTGCTGTCCTGGTGCTGCTGCTCTCTCTGCTCTTTGGCCCCTCGCCCTCATGGCTGCCGCTCTTTCCCCGTCCCCTGCTTACCCCCTGGCCTTTGCCCGTGCCTTTCCCCATTCCATCTGGAATCGCCCCGGCACCGGGTCGGGCGGACACGGACAATTCAGGCCAGGCAAGGTGGGATGCGACGAGGGGAGGAGGGAAGACCACCGGAGGGAAGGCCACCTGAGGAAGACCGGCTGAAGAAGACGAACTGAGGAGACGAACTGAGGGGAGGCTTCGAATTATCGGGCCTTCAGCCTCAACCGACCTTCGAATATCTGCACACCAACTCAATCTATCGGCTGGCGACGAAGAATCATCCCTGCAAGGTAGAGTACCCAAACAGAGACTTTAACTTTGGGGTACTCGAACCTGGACAATGCCCTTGCAGCGCTCAGAGGCCACGTGATGATGGCAGGCTCCAGAGAGCACCAAGAGCGAACCCCGAACCAAACCGCTGTTTTGAGTCCAACAAACCCTTTTGATTGGTGAGCATGAAGTTCTGACCCCTCATAGCTTAACCTAGTTATGTATGGGGGGTGGGATAAAGATAAGGGGATTGTTAAGATAGTTGTTTTCCCTCGATGTGCTGTGTGTTCCCCATTCCCTGTATAAGTATAGTTATTCTTCTTCTGCATTTTCGCCTGTAGAAGTGTACACTGGTAATTTTCCATAAGGTTGTATCAGTTTTTCCTCTTCAATAAAATCTTGGTTTTTGTTTACATCCAACCACCTGTCTACTCGAGTCTTCTCTGTACCGCCGCCTTGTACCTAAGTCCGGTGCCTAGAACCCAGGGGCGTGGGAGCGATTCGAACTGCTCACAAAACAGACAGAGGCATAACTGACCGGGCGTACGCGCCAAACACCACCACACGCCACCCCCTACAGAAATGGCGACCACGGCAGGACACCGGCAACAGGGTTGCGATACAGTAGACAATGGTTCGGATGAGCGAACCGTGATGGAGGAAAGGATTTCTGATTATGTGTTTAGCAAGGTGAATATCACTAAGAAGTGGATCACCACTCTGTTAAGGGCTGAGCATCCGCTAGATGCAGCAGCTAAGTGGACAGAGGGAAAGGAACACAAGAAGTCCTTAGAGAAGGCAGTTTGGCTGATGTGCTTTAAAAAGCAGGTCCAGCTCTTGGACGGGCTCGTTGCAGCACAGGCAGTCGAGTTAAGGGAGTCAGCCCTGGAGATCCAGGATAAGGCTCTCGCAGGGGAAAAGTTATTTGTAGCTTTGCAGGCTTTGAACCAAGAGAGAGTACGTTTAGTGGGAGAACACAAGGCACAGTTGGAATACCTACGGTGACAAGTCACCGAGGCCAAGGGAAACGAGTTCAGGTTGCGGGAAAAGAACGCTCGCTTGGCAAGGCAGATCAGGGAACAGGAAGAGAAAGTACAGGAGGTAAAAGCCGCTTACAAGCTAGCAAGTGAACAAGGGTTTGAGTAGGCAGACCACGGCCCCTGTAGAGAAAGGATAGAAAATCTGAGCCGATCCTCCGGAAGGCAAAAGACATGATATGCCTCATAAGCCCAAAGGCAGGCCAGGCAGATTTTATGGGGAACGAGGGGAGGACAGTTCCAACGTCACCGGTGGTGCCCAGGGATGACCCGGTTGAGAGAGAGGAGACCTCACGGCCGCCACCCATAGCGCCAAGTTTCAGCGAGGTTTGGCAGCAAGGTGGGGTGGAACCGGGGGTGGAACCCGAAGTGGAGCCAGAGGTGGAGGCGGAGGTAGAGCAAACCCTGCCCGAGAGGCCGGAGCCAGGACTGATGTGCCCAGCACGGCATCGGAGGTTCGGCCCACCCGCCAATGGCGACAGTGAGGGACCCCACCAAAACCAGTTCATATTACCCTTCGACACCCAACAGCTCAGGGTTATGGTCAACCATATCCCGAAGCTTTCCGCAAAGGGAGACCCCGCGATCCACTTCAGGGAACTAGAGCAGACCGCCAGCGTCAACAACTGCGATGATGCTCAGAAGGCCAAAATGCTGCTATTCTCCCTGGAGAGTAATCTCCTCCAATCCCTCTCTGATGAGTGTAAAAGGGAGCAGAGCGGGTATGAGGAGCTTAGAGATGCGGTTCTAGATGCCATGGGGATGGATGAGGGAAACCTTGCTCCCGCGTGGAGAAGACGAGCCAGCTTTCTGGGGAAACCCCGCAGGCTTTTGCGGACCGGCTATGGCCGGTGTACCGGAAAGCTTGCCCGGGGATGCCAGGCCGGACGTTCCTGAACGGGGATTCCCTGACACATTGGCTCCGTTGCCTGGTGGCGAACAGCTTGCCACAGGTCCGGGCCAAGGCAGAAGCCTGGTTCGACCCCAAAGATCCCCAGACCACAGAACTCACGGTAATTAGGCAGCTCACTCTGGCTTACAAAAACAGTAGAGGAGCTGATGCACACCCACCCAAGGGGAAGGTGCATGAGATAAAACCCGGACCGGGTAGGAAAGAGTGGCACCAGGAAGGGAGTAACCCCCCCAACACCAAGACCAATTGATACGGGTGTGGGAAGGATGATCACTGGCAGAAGGAGTGCAAAAACCCTTGGAAGGATAACAAGGGAAAGCATCCCACAGCCCCAGCCCAAAAAGGGGGGGTAGGGACCCCTTCCACAGAGGTTGAGTCACTTTTGGACGCCATGCGGTCCTTACTGACTGGCCAGGGGAGAGTGGCAGCCGCCACCGGTGCTCTCACCCCGTCAGCCCCATCCAACCCACAGCCGTGACTAGAGCCAGCGCAGCCTGTTTATCTGTGTTCGCTCCGATATGATGAGTGGAGCAGACCCCTTTTGGAGATGGAGGTGGAAAAGGTGACGAGGACTTATCTGTTAGACACGGGGGCATCGTGCACCGTGGTCTACTCAGCTAACCCCATTGCCTCACCTCTCTCCAGCGGGGTCCCATACACGGGTAGGGAACAGGCTGGCTCGGTTTCCATCCCGCTCGCCACTCGGATAGGACCACTCCGCTCCAAGTGGACGTGTGTCCTGATGAAATGGGATGTGGAGGATGGAAGAGGAGTGATGGGAGCTGCCTTTATAGTGGGCTACGGGATCCTAGTGGATTTGAGGAATCACTGCCTTTGTGGGGCAGGTAAAGTAAAGAACGGTGAGATCGTAGTAATCCCGGGAAAGGAAGGGAAGGGGACCCTCTGCACAATGAAGCCCAAAGAGGATTATAACCTCGGGCTCATGGTCAGCAACACCCCACCAGAGTTCCAGGCATTTGTGCAGGCCCACCTGGCCACATTTGCCACTCACAAACATGACTGTGGGAGGGTCACAGGGTTTGAGGTCAGCGTAGACAGGGACCCCATGGCCCGACCACAGAAACAGTATAACTTCCCCAGGGAAGCAGAGCCAGACATGGAAGCAGCCATGTCCTCGTTAGTGCAGCAGGGAGTTCTGAGACCGATAGCTACCCACGTGAATTCTCTGTTATGGCCGGTCAGAAAGCCGGACAATTCCTGGAGGGCCACGGTGGACTATCGGGTGCTCAATAGCAACATCCCAGCCTGCGCACCCAGAGTAGCAGCAGTTGCCAACCTCACTGGGAGTATTCCAGCATCCGCGACCACTTTCACGGTGCTGGATATTTCAAATGGGTTTTGGTCCATCCCTGTAAGGAGGGAGGATCAGTACAAGTTTGCCTTTACATTTAAAGGGCAACAGTACACGTGGAACTGTTTGCCACAGGGCTTCCACAACAGCCCCAGCATTTTCCATCAGTGCATGGCCGACAGTTTGAAGGATTTTAGCCAGCCCAGACAGTTGGTTCAATATGTGGATGACCTGCTCCTGTTCACTGATTCGAAGGAGGAGCATGGCCTGCTATTGGCCGAACTACTGGAGCTGTTAGGACAAAAGGGTTTCAAGGTAAATCCCAAGAAAGCGCAGATCGGCCAGCCGGAGGTGAAATTCCTCGACCTGACCGTGCGCGCTGGAGAGAGGGCCATAGATAAGGCTAGGAGGGAGGCGGTACAAGAACTACCGGCCCCTAACACAGTAACGGGTGTGAGGTCATTCCTAGGGCTGACCGGGTACTGTAGAGACTTCATTGAGGACTATGCAGCCACCGCAGCCCCTCTGCTCCGACTCCTACACAAGGGAGTGGAGTGGCTTTGGGATGAGGGTTGCCAGGCAGCATTTGTCAGACTCAGGAAGGACTTGCAGACTGCGCCAGCTTTAGGGGCCAGAGATGGGGGGCAAAGAGTTTTTCCTGGAGGTAGCAGCCAGCGGGGACAGCTTCAGTGCTGTGCTGCTCCAAGAACGGCATGGCCGGCTGCGGCCGGTGGTCTACTCCTCCAGGATACTCACAGATGTGGAAAGGAGCCATTCCAATTGTGAGCGGCATCTTTTGGCCACACATTGGGCTGTGAAAAGATCATTGATCGTCACAGGCACCTCTCCCATCACCCTCCTCACCCATCACTCACCCACCCAGATGCTTCTGGATGGGAGGATCAAGGATGGGACAGTGAGCAGTGTCCGTATTGCCCGCTGGACCTTGCTCCTCTCACAGATGGATCTGAAGGTGAAGGGTCTCTGTGAGCCAAAGCTCGCAGCCAACATGGTATATCCTGGAACAGCCCACCGGTGTTCCATTGAAGGGGTTTGGGAAGTAAACATAGGTTTACGGGCCGGGATACATCCCACAGGCCACGAGATCTATGTAGACGGTTCCAGCACGGTATCTGCTGGCAAGCGTCTCAAGGGGTGTAGAGTTTACGACGCAGCGGCAAACATTGCCCTGGCGATTAAGCTCCCCAGCACCATGAGCGCCAAGCAGGCTGAACTGTCCGCGGTGGTGTACGTCGTTACACACCCCAAAATCTTCCCCACCCCCTACACGATTTGCTCGGACAGAATGTTCCTGTGCAATTCGTGTACGGAGTACCTGGCCATCTGGTCCCGCCGCGGATACACCTCCGCTGACGGGAGACCCCTCACAGTAAAGCCCCTGCTGGAAAAGATCCTGGCAGCAGTGGGGGAGGAAGGGGAGGTTTTCATTCACAAGGTGAAGGCTCATTCCTCCACAGAACCCCGCAGCCAGGGCAACCAGCAGGCTGACTTGCTCACCAAGGAGGGTGCCCGCACAGGCATTTTCTGGGACCCATTTCGATCCAGACCCATGGCGGCGGTCAGAGGTAGGGACGGGACCCAAGGGAGTGTAGGAGTTGTGTTAGCGCCGGAACTTAAGACGGTCCAAGCCCAAGACCCCGTCCTCAAAGCAGTCCTCAGTGCCATAGCTGAGGGAAAGGAGATAGAAGGTCCGTACGGTACAGCGACTGTCTCCGTTAAAGAGGGTATTCTGTTCCGGGGGGAACAGTGGGTTGTGCCGCAGCAGCACCAGAGGGAATTCCTTCAACTGGCCCATGAGGGTCCAGGAGCGGGACACCCCGGGCCTGAGACCACCTGGCAATGGGTAGAACAGGCGGGATGGTGGCCAGGACTCAGGGACGATGTCCGTGAGTTCTGTGCAGGCTGTCTCGTGTGCGCTGCGAACAACCCTGACCCCCACAAAAGGAAGGTCCCTATGGGATACGTCAGGAGGGTAGAGGGACCATGGCAGTCAATACAAGTTGACTACATCGGGCCCCTGCCCACCACCCAGGGAGGCTATAAGTACTGCCTAGCCCTGGTGGACGTGTTTACCAAGTGGGTAGAGGCCTTTCCCTGTAAAACTGCCACAGCTCTGGGTACTGCCAGGATCCTGGTCCGGGAAGTGTGTAAGAATTCGCAATAATTTACAGTTCTGAAGATTCATTTTTTTGATTAAAGAATCCCTGGGCGATGTGCTTTTAAATTTCCAGGGATAAAAATGGCTGTCACCACATGGCCGAAGACAAAGGACAATGCTCTGTTTACAAAGCAATTGAATGCTATTAGCATTTGTTTGTATATCGAGTGGATACATCAAAACTGCAGAAGAGACTTTTGCACCTTGAATGGGAACCGTTTAAGATTTGAATGGGTTTTAAATCACCCAGCGCTGGACAATAGAGCAGTTGTATCTCCCTTTTGTTTCAGCCCAGGAAGCTCCGGAAGACACATTAATCCAGTCCAACCACTCTGAGGTAGCCAATCACAGCTTTCTCTTGTGTATTGGACCCTTTTGGGTGGGGAATTTTGCACACAGCCCTTGCAAGGAAGAATGGGAGGGTCTGCACCAGATATAAAGATAAATGCTGAAGCTATCTCTCTCTCTTACTTCGCTGGACCACAGGTGAGCAGGGTGTTCTGACTCCTCAGCAAAGCAACCGAGTTAAGGAGTTTGGGGGATGGTAATTTAAAGGGATATTGCTAAGATTGTTTAACCAACATTGTAGTCACTTACCCCTCGTTTTTGCCATCTGACTTACCCCATTTTAAGCAATTTTACTGTAATTACTGTGTTCGTGTGGGGTGTGGGATAGTTTGATATTTTGATTATAGTTTCTTTTAGTTAATAAAACTTGATTTTTTTCTCTCATCCAAACTACGTGTCTGTTTTAATATCAATAATTATAAGCCCTGCAGTCAGAACTGGAAGGTGGGTAGCGATTCGAAACCGTTGTTTTAAAATTGGTTTTATTTTAAAATTGGTCTGAGTGCAGGCAAAGGCTGCAAGACCAGGAAAATTACTTTAAACCAGTTTAAAGAAGCCCCAAATCCTTATAATGGCGACCGCGGGCAGGACTGCAGGCCGTTTTTGATATGATAAGTGGTCTGGATCTAGAGAAAGCATCAGTTACTGTCTTTCTTGCTTTCAGTCTGTGGGCAGCCCTGCGGAAGGTAGTGGCAGTGTGTAAGCTGACCTATCAGGTGGCTGGGCTAGGAAGGGTGAGATGGGAGAGCAGGAGGAGTTTAAAGAGGCCAAGAATCGGGAGTCCCAGCTTGAAAAATGCCAGGCGGAGGTAGAATGCCTCAGAGGTGTATGAGGCCAGAGCTAGTGGTATGAGGGTGCAGGAAGAGAATGCACGCCTCACACTAGAGGTCACGAAATGCCAGGCATTTATAGAGCGCCTTGTGCAGGAAGTCACAGAGGCGAGGGACAGAGAGATGAGGCTACAAGAGGAGAATGCACACCTCACCCAAGAAGCTAGCGAGAGAGAGAGCCATGCGAGAAACGAGATAGAATTCCTAAAGTACCAAATCACTGAGGCCAGGGAAAATGAGATGAGACTGCGGGAAGAGAATGTCAGGTTTGGTGAAGCAGATCATGGCCCCTGTAGGGCAGAGATAGAAAGCCTTAACATGGCTTTAAAGGCATCAAAGGGAATGATTTGCATGATCAGCCCGAAGGCAGGTCAGCCGGATTTTACTGACAGCCCAAGTAGAACCATCCCACAGGCAGCACCCAGAACAGTGCTGGATTGGGAATTAGAGACCCCAAGACCGCAGCCCACAGCTCCGAGTCTTGAGGAGCTCTGGCAGTGAGGAGGGGTGGACAATGGGGTGGTAGGAGATCACCAGCAGGTCCCACTAGGCAGGCGGGGACCAGGACCAGTGTACCCCCTCCAACAACGGAGGTACGGTCCGCCCGTGAGGAGTGAGCCTGAGAATAGGAATCCTCAGCCCACAGCAAGTTCGAGTTCACAGGCAAGCACTGTGGCTTGTGTGGGGGGAGGAGCCATTCATATTCAGAGTAAGCTGTTTAAGCCAGGGAACAGGAAAGGAGAGTTCTGGGACCCCTGTAGAGCAGGTCCGGTAGCAGAAATCCGGGACAAGGGAGGCACACAGGGGATAGTTTTGGCCCCAGAAAAAAGGCAGGTCCAAAATTCCCCATTTAAAGCCACCTGGGTGAGGGAACATGAGTTTGCTGTCCATGCAAGTTCAAGTTCACAGCCTACAAAAACAGGAACTGTGACTTGTTTCCAGGGAAGAGCAGACAAACCCAGAGAGAGATTTGCACTGGCAGGCTGCCAGGTACATTATACAGTGCGGGCTATTTGGACATGGGGGAGAAGCTTCCCAGCCAGCTGGGGCTGTGACCCAAGCTCAGGGTCCGCCAGCCAAAGTTTCCCCCATAGAGACACCCCTCAGAAGGTCTCAGCGGGTGCCCCAGCCTAAGAAAGCATGGTCACCCACTTTACAGTGGAGTAGGGCGGACTCCCGAGCCGGGGAGAAGCCAGAGAACAGAGGCCCCCACTCAACAGCCATAAGCTGCGAGGGACCAGAGACAGGAGGCAGTCCAGCTTCGCTGCAGCCAGCAGCAATCTGTGACAGTGCCAGAGATTAGACTGGCCATCCGGAGACGGGCGGCATTTGTATTATAGCTATGTGTGTGTATAATTTTTTAAGGTGGATTTTAAGTTTTGTTGATTTAACTAGTTTCAAGTTAAAGTGCAAAGAGTTTAAGTTTACATGTGTGCCGAATGTTTGTATTTTGGTCCGAGGTCAAGGGACCCGACCATGTCTCCACCTAAGGCAGGAGGTCAGTGAGACCTGGCTGCATGTCCTTTTAAGTTTTTGCAGGAGATTGGAAAATGAAGCAGCCATGTTCGCCCAGCCCGAGCTGGACATCGAATGAAGATACGGAATGTTGGGGATCACCTCGCCACTGGACGAATCCAGGAGACCCCGCAGCGGTCTTCAGGAAAAACCGGACAGAGTCCGGAGGAACTTGGCTACTCCTCCTACGGGCAGAAGGTGGCTCCAGCTGGGTGGGGCACGGCCCCCGACCCAGCACTATCCTGACCGAAGTTCACTTGCGGGAGACCTCGCTGTCGAGGAGTCACGATGGGGAAGTGCGGGCGCCTTGTGATAGGGACGCGTTCCCCGGGGGTGGGTGGTGATGGCCCGGGAAGATTGTATAGAGGAGGGGGAGACCCAAGAGTCACGTGGGTGCGGTCGGGGGAGGGAGGTACTCACCCGGGGGCCCACGGGCAAAGAGGATAAGTGTGGCTGGGAAGGATGAGTGGGTGGCCGGATCAGTGTGGGGCCAGGGAGTGCCGCCACACAGGCACCCATCATTTTCTGCAGCCAGTCGAGGGAAGACGGGAGGGGGAGGGACTGGGAGTCATGAGATCCCATACTCCCCGGTCTCGGTCTGTGCCAAGGTAATTTTAAACGTGAGGGGTACCCCGCCTCCACAAAGGGACAAGGGAACGGTTCGGGGCTGGTGGAGCAGGCTGGTCGGTAAATCCATTCTGCCTGTTTTAAAGTTTAAGCTGATCAAAGGGGGGTGGAAGGTACTTTTACTGCCCGAGTGGGAGGAGCAATACCCACTCGAATTTCGCGACCCATCATCGGCACGTGATGATCGGGGTTCATTTAAGCATGTTGTTTAATGATTTTTTTGTATTTTGTGTTGCAGCCCCAAGTTGAGCAGAGGCGTCGGATCCTCTCCGTGCTTGGGACCAGTTTGTGACAACTCCAAGTTGAGCAGAGGTGTAGGACCCTCTCCGTGCTTGCGATAATTTGAGTACATTGTGTAACTAAGATTGCAACATTTTGTAATAACTTATGATGTAAAAAAAAAGTGATTGTAAATTTGGTTTACACTGTATAATGTTACAAGAGTGTAGGGGTATGAGACCCCTTGTTGAAAACGGAAGTATCTGTAAGATGCCAACCGTACCATGGTTTTTTTTCTTGAATTAAAGGGGAATAGACAGGATGGGGATCAGTGGCAGATAGCTATTAGGTAAATACAGGGGATGGTTGTTTGTGGGGGGGTCAGAAATTATTGCTCATTTCTTCAAGAGGATACTACAAGCAAGCTGGAAGTATCCAAGGGCAGGCTGTAAGAATTCGCATTAATTTACAGTTCTGAAGATTCATTTTTTTGATTAAAGAATCCCTGGGCGCTGTGCTTTTAAATTTCCAGGGATAAAAATGGCTGTCACCACATGGCCGAAGACAAAGGACAATGTTTTGTTTACAAAGCAATTGAATGCTATTAGCATTTGTTTGTATATCGAGTGGATACATCAAAACTGCAGAAGAGACTTTTGCACCTTGAATGGGAATTGTTTAAGATTTGAATGGGTTTTAAATCACCCAGCGCTGGACAATAGAGCAGTTGTATCTCCCTTTTGTTTCAGCCCAGGAAGCTCCGGAAGACACATTAATCCAGTCCAACCACTCTGAGGTAGCCAATCATAGCTTTCTCTTGTGTATTGGACCCTTTGGGTGGGGAATTTTGCACACAGCCCTTGCAAGGCAGAATGGCAGGGGCCTCACCAGGTATAAAGATAGATGCTGAAGCTATCTCTCTCTCTTACTTCGCTGGACCACAGGTGAGCAGGGTGTTCTGACTCCTCAACAAAGCAACCTAGTTAAGGAGTTTGGGGGATGGTAATTTAAGGGGATATTACTAAGATTGTTTAACCAACATTGTAGTCACTTACCCCTCGTTTTGGCCGTCTGCCTTACCCCATTTTAAGCAATTTTACTGTAATTACTGTGTGCGCGTGGGATAGTTTGATATTTTGATTATAGTTTCTTTTAGTTAATAAAACTTGATTTTTTTCTCTCATCCAAACTACGTGTCTGTTTTAATATCAATAATTATAAGCCCTGCAGTCAGAACTGGAAGGTGGGTAGCGATTCGAAACCGTTGTTTTAAAATTGGTTTTATTTTAAAATTGGTCTGAGTGCAGGCAAAGGCTGCAAGACCAGGAAAATTACTTTAAACCAGTTTAAAGAAGCCCCAAATCCTTATAAGTGTTCTCGAGGTGGGGGCTACCACAGTATGTGGAGTCCGACCAAGGGAGTCACATCACCGGACAGGTGATGCAGAACACCCTGATGCTGCTAGGCATTGAAGGGAAATGGCACGTGGCCCACAACCCCCAGTCATCGGGGATTGTAGACGGCATGAATCGGACCCTAAAAGAAAGGTTAAGAAAGGAAACGGTGGACTCGCCCCGTAAATGGGCCGAAGTCTTACCGTTGGTTTTGATGGGGATCTGGGCCAGCCAGTCTAAAAGCATGGGGTATTCCCCGTACGATGTAATGACTGGCAGGATTATGCGGACCCCCACCCATTTACTAGCCCCGGTGCTCATGGAGGGTCAGCTCAGGGAGGTAAACCAGGACAGGTTCGCCCGAAACCTCTTTGAGCACCTGAAGCAGGTCCATGAGCAGGCGGCCGGGAACATGGGAAGGCAGCATCGGAGCAACCGATTGCTGCTCGAACCGAGAAAGCACCACGAGTGGGAGGTAGGAGATCAGGTCATGGAAAGGAATTATGCCTGAGTAGGTAGTTTGGAACCATTGTACATGGGGCCCTACAGTATCTATCTATTTTTTATTATATATATAAATGAGTCTGTCCGTCTGTCTGTCTGTCTGTGTGTATGTCCCCGCTTAACTCAAAAGTTATAGAGGGTACCTACACATATGTTATATCAAAAGAAAGCTTATGATTAGGGGAGTGTGATAGGCATATGTACTTTTTGGTCAGACAAAAATTGCTCGGACAGTATACAAAAAACTTTCAAAAAACGGACAAAATCCGCTGATTAGTGTTGAGTGACGTGATGGTTGACCAATCCTACAGACAAAATCCGCTCATTAGCGTTGAGTGACGTGATGGTTGACCAATCCTACAGGGGAAGCGGGGTGCATCATGGGGGGCGTTTCATGGCGTGTGTGGGCGGGGCCTAATCCTGCCGCCTGCCGTGAGTGCGGGAGCGGGAAAACAGATACACAGACATCGACAGAGACAACCACGTGGCCCGAGAGCCCGAGAGACAGCGAGCATACACACACAGAGACACATACACCCGCGCGTCCCCCCCTCTCTCTCCTTCCCCCCCTCCCTCTCTCTCTCCTATTTATCTACACAGAGAGAACCGTGCAGCCCGAGAGACAGCGAGTGGGCGAGTGGCGGCGTCGGGCCGGTGCGTCAGCTGACCTGGGGTGACTCGGGCCGGGCCTCAGGCGCTGCCCCGCGCACGGGGGCTCCGGGTCACGAAGGCCGGGCTCTGAGTCCAGCCCCTTCCCCGGGGTGTCTTCCTCTCTTCTCTATCTCCTTCCCTCACTCTCTCCTTCCCTCTCTCTCTCTCTCTCTCTCTCCTCTTCCCTCTCTCTCTCTCTCTCCTTCCCTCTCACTCTCTCTCCTTCCCTCTCTCTCTCTTGCCATGAGTGCGGGACCGGGAAAACAGATACACTGAGCGGGAGCTCAGCTGAGGTGAGTCGGGCCGGGCCTGAGGCGCTAGGACGCACACGGGGGCTCCGAATCACCGCGGCCGGGCTCTGAATCCAACCCCTTCCCCGTGGTGTTTTCCTCCTTCCCTAACTCTCTCCTTCCCTCTCTCTCTCTCTGTCTCTCTCTCCTGCCCTCTCTCTCTCTCTCTCCTTCCCCTGCTCTCTCTCTCTCCTTCCCCCTCTCTGTCTCTCTCCTTCCCCCTCTCTCTCTCTCTCCTTCCCCCTCTCTCTCTCTCCCCTTCCCCCTCTCTCCTTCCCCCTCTCTCTCTATCTCTCCTTCCCCCTCTCTCTCTCTCCCTCTCCTTCCCCCTCGCTCTCTCCTTCCCTCTCTCTCTCTCCTTCCCCCTCTCTCTCTCTCTCTCTCTCCTTCCCCCTCTCTCTCTCTCCTTCCCCTCTCTCCTTTCCCATCTCTCTCTCCTTCCCCCTCTCTCTCTCTCCTTCCCCCTCTCTCTCTCCTTCCCCCTCTCTCTCTCTCCGTCCCCTCCCTCTCTCTCTCCTTCCTCCTCCCTCTCTCTCTCTCCTTCCCCCTCTCTCTCTCTCTCTCCTTCCTCCTCTCTCTCTCTCTCCTTCCTCCTCTCTCTCTCTCCTTCCCCTCTCTCTCTCTCTCCTTCCCCCTCTCTCTCTCTCTCCTTCCCCCTCTCTCTCTCTCTCCTTCCCCCTCTCTCTCTCTCTCCTTCCCCCTCTCTCTCTCCTTCCCCCTCTCTCTCTCTCCTTCCCCCTCTCTCTCTCCTTCCTCCTCTCTCTCTCTCCTTCCCCCTCTCTCTCTCCTTCCCCCTCTCTCTCCTTCCCCATCTCTCTCTCTCTCCTTCCCCTCTCTCTCTCTCTCCTTCCCTCTCTCTCTCTCCTTCCCCCCTCTCTCTCCTTCCCCTGCTCTCTCTCTCTCTCTCCTTCACCCTCTCTCTCATTAATGTCAATGGTAACATTGCAAAATTATAATTCTGCTTGCTACCTCAAAATTCACATAGAAGGAAAACTGTAAAACTTGGAGTATATGGCTACTAGCGATCCCCATTAACAAAAAACTAAGTTAAAGAACCACCTCCTGGGTGCTTAGCAAGAGTTCTTCAATCCCAACAGTTTTATAAACAGTTTTATAAACATGGCAGAGGGTTCTTCAGTTCACTCGGCAATGCCGGGTACTCCAGCCTTCCCCCTCTCCCTCTCGCTCCTTCCCCCTCTCTCTCTCTCTCCTTCCCCCCTCTCTCCTTCCCCCTCTCTCTGTCTCTCTCTCTCCTTCCCTCTCTCTCCTTCCCTCTCTCTCTCTCATTCCCCCCCTTTCTCTCTCTCCTTCCCCCTCTCTCTCGCTCTCCTTCCCCCTCTCTCACTCTCTCCTTCCCCCTCTCTCCTTCCCCCTCTCTCTCTCTCTCCTTCCCCCTCTCTCTCTCTCCTTCCCCCTCTCTCTCTCTCTCCTTCCCCCTCTCTCCTTCCCCCTCTCTCTCTCTCCTTCCCCCTCTCTCCTTCCCCCTCTCTCTCTCTCTCCTTCCCCCTCTCTCTCTCTCTCCTTCCCCCTCTCTCTCCTTCCCCCTCTCTCTCTCTCTCCTTCCCTCTCTCTCCTTCCCCTCTCTCTCCTTCCCCCTCTCTCTCCTTCCCCCTCTCTCTCTCTCTCCTTCCCCCTCTCTCTCTCTCTCCTTCCCTCTCTCTTTCTCTCTCCTTCCCTCTCTCTCTCTCCTTCCCCCTCTCTCTCTCTCTCCTTCCCCCTCTCTCTCCTTCCCTCGCTCTCTCCTTCCCTCTCTCTCTCCTTCCCCCTCTCTCTCTCTATCCTTCCCCCCTCTCTCTCTTTCCTTCCCCCTCTCTCTCTCTCCTTCCCCCTCTCTCTCTCTCCTCCCCCCTCTCTCTCCTTCCTCCTCTCTCTCCTTCCCCCTCTCTCTCCTTCCCCCTCTCTCTCTCTCTCTCCTTCCCCCTCTCTCTCCTTCCCTCTCTCTCTCTCTCTCCTTCCCTCTCTCTCTCTCTTCTTCCCTCTCTCTCCTACCCCTCTCTCTCTCTCATAAGAACATAAGAAATAGGAGCAGGAGTAGGCCATACGGCCCCTCGGGCCTGCTCCGCCATTCAATAAGATCATGGCTGATCCGAACCTAGACTCACGTCCACTTCCCTGCCCTCTCCCCGTAACCCCTAATTCCCTTATCTGCTAGGAAAATGTCTATCTCCATTTTAAATTTATTTAATGTTGCAGCTTCCACAGCTCTCTGGGGTAGCAAATTCCATAGATTTACTACCCTCTGAGTGAAGAAGTTTCTCCTCATCTCAGTTTTGAAAGGGCAGCCCCTTATTCTAAGATTATGCCCCCTCGTTCTAGTCTCACCCATCAGTGGAAACATCCTCACCGCATCCAACCGACCAAGCCCCCTCACAATTTTATATGTTTCGATAAGATCGCCTCTCATTCTTCTGAACTCCAATGAGTAGAGTCCCAACCTATTCAACCTTTCCTCATACGTCAACCCCTCATCTCTGGAATCAACCGAGTGAACCTTCTCTGAACCGCCTCGAGAGCAAGTATATCTTTTCTTAAATATGGAAACCAAAACTGCATGCAGTATTCCAGGTGTGGCCTCACCAATACCCTGTATAACTGCAGTAAGACTTCCCTGTTTTTATACTCCATCCCCCTTGCAATATAAGCCAAGATTTCATTGGCTTTCCTGATCACCTGCTGCACCTGCATACTAACTTTTTGTGTTTCATGCACCAGGACCCCCAGATCCCATTGTACTGTAGCACTTTGCAGTTTCTCTCCATTTAGATAATAACTTGCTCTTTGATTTTTTCTGCCAAAGTGCATAACCTCACACTTTCCAACATTATATTGCATCTGCCAAATCTCTGCCCACTCACTTAGCCTGTCTATGTCCTTTTGCAGGTTTTTTATGTCCTCCTCATTCACTGCTTTCCCTCCCATCTTTGTATCGTCGGCAAACTTGGATATGTTGCACTCGGTCCCTTCCTCCAAATCGTTAATATAGATTGTAAAGAGTTGGGGTCCCAGCACTGACCCCTGCGGAACTCCACTAGTTACTGATTGCCAGCCCGAGAACAAACCATTTATCCCAACTCTTTGTTTTCTGTTAGATAGCCAATCTTCCACCCATGCCAATATATTACCCCCAATCCCGTGACTTTTTATCTTGATCAGTAATCTTTTGTGTAGAACCTTGTTAAATGCATTTTGGAAGTCCAAATACACTACATCCACTGGTTCCCCTTTATCCACCCTGTATGTTGCATCCTCAAAGAATTCGAGCAAATTTGTCAAACATGACTTCCCCTTCATAAAACCATGCTGACTCTGTCCTATTAAATTATGTTTATCCAAATGCTCTGTTACTGTTTCCTTAATAATGGACTCCAACATTTTGCCAACCACAGATGTTAGGCTAACTGGTCTATAGTTTCCAGCTTTTTGTCTGCTTCCCTTCTTAAATAAGGGTGTTGCATTAGCAGTTTTCCAATCTACCGGGACCTTTCCTGAGTCCAGGGAGTTCTAGAAAATGATCACCAATGCATCCACAATCCCTACCGCCACTTCTCTCAAGACCCTAGGATGTAGGCCATCAGGTCCGGGGGATTTATCCGCCTTAAGTCCCATTATTTTACTGAGTACCATCTCCTTCGTGATTTTAATCGTGTTTAGCTCCTCCCCCCCCCCATTGCCCCCTGTTTGTCCAGTGTTGGGATATTTTT
This sequence comes from Somniosus microcephalus, assembly GCF_052327205.1. NCBI lineage: Eukaryota > Metazoa > Chordata > Chondrichthyes > Squaliformes > Somniosidae > Somniosus > Somniosus microcephalus. The sequence continues at coordinate 195,648,856 of NC_140991.1, read as the reverse complement.
AGTGTCCTCTACTGTAAAGACTGATACAAAACATTTGTTCAGCGTCTTTGCCATCTCCATGTTCCCCACCACAAGTTTCCCGGTCCCATCCTCTAAGGGACCAACGTTCACTTTAGCCACCCTTTTTCTTTTTATATAGCTGTAGAAACTCTTGCTATCTGTTTTTATATTTTTTGCTAGTTTACTTTCATAATCTATCTTCCCTTTCTTAATTAATCTTTTAGTTATTGTTTGCTGGCTTTTAAATGCTTCCCAATCTTCTATCCTCCCACTAGATTTGGCTACTTTATATGCCCTTGTTTTCAGTCGAATACTATCCTTTATTACTTTACTAAGCCATGGATGGCTGTCTTTTCTTTTACTCCCCTTTTTCCTCAGTGGAATATATTTATCTTGAAAGATGTGAAATATCTCCTTGAATGTAGACCACTGCTCTTGTACCGTCTTGCACTTTAATCTGTTTTCCCAGTCCACTTTAGTCAATTCTACTCTCATACCTTCATAGTTTCCTTTATTTAAGCTTAGTACGCTGGTTTCAGATCCAACTCTCTCACCCTCAAACTGAATTTGGAATTCAACCATATTATGGTCACTCATTCCAAGGGGATCCTTTACTAGGACATTTTTTATTAATCCTGTCTCATTACACAGGACCAGATCTAAGATTGCCTGCCCCCTGGTTGGTTCAGTTACATACTGCTCAAGGAACCCGTCCCTAATACACTCTATGAACTCTTCCTCAATGCTGCCATGCCCAATTTGATTAGTCCAGTCAATATGGAAATTAAAATCCCCCATGATTATAGCTGTTCCCTTATTACAAGCCCCAACTATTTCCTGATTTATACTCCGACCAACAGAGTTGCAACTGTTAGGAGGCCTATAGACTACGCCCGCTAGTGACTTTTTCCCTTTATTATTCCTTATCTCCACCCAAACTGTTTCACTATCCTGATCCTTTGACCCAATATCATTTCTGACTATTACAGTGATTCCATCCTTGATTAACATAGCAACCCCACCTCCCTTTCCTTCCTGTCTGTCCTTCCTAATTGTCAAATACCCTTGTATGTTTAGTTCCCAGTCATGATTATCTTGCAGCCATGGTTCCGTAATGGCCACCAGATCATACCCATGTGTAGTTATTTGCACCGTCAACTCGTCAATTTTGGTACGAATGCTGCGTGCATTCAGATAAAGAACTTTCAAATATGTTTTCTGACAATGTATTCCTGCTTTTATCCCCTTTACTACTTTACCTTTATCATTATACATTCTGTCCCTTCCTGACACACTCTGGTTTTTAATTCCCCCACTGCTACCTTGCTCTATTGCCTTCTCCGCTGTCATTTTTATTTTTCACTCTCTTAAAACCTCCCCCCCACTAATTAGTTTAAAGCCCTCTCTACAGCCCTAGTTATTCGATTCGCCAGGATTCTAGTCCCAGCACTGGCCAAGTGAAGTCCATCCCAACGGAACAGCTCTCTCCTGTTCCAGTACTGATGCCAGTGTTCCAGGAAGCAAAATCCATTTCTCCCACACCAGTCTTTGAGCCACGCATTTAACTCTCTAATTTTATTTACCCTTGCCAAATTTGCACGTGGCTCAGGTAGTAATCCAGAGATTATTACCCTTGTGGTTCTGCTTTTTAATTTGGCCCCTAGCTGCTCAAACTCCCTCAGCAGAACTTCCTTCCTTGTCCTATGTATGTCGTTGGTACCAACATGGACCACGACAACTGGATCCTCCCCCTCCCACTCCAAGTTTCTCTCCAGCCCAGAGGAGATGTCCTTAACCCTGGCACCGGGCAGGCAACACAGCCTTCGGGACTCTCGCTCTCGGCTGCAAAGAATTCTATCTATCCCCCTAACGATACTATCCCCTACCACTACAACATTTCTTTTAACTCCCCCCCACTTGAATGGCCCCCCGCTCCACGGTGCTGTGGCCAGGTTGCTCATCCTCCCTGCAGTCCCTGTTCCCATCCTCACAGGGAGTAAGAGCCTCAAACCTGTTGGACAAGAGCAAGGGCTGCGGCTCCTCCAACACTACCTCCTGGATCCCTGTACCTGCCTCACTTCTAGTCACACCATCCTGACCCTGGCCACGGACTACATCTGAATTAATTAATCTAATTGGTGTGACTACCTCCTGATACACAGAGTCCAGGTAACTCTGCCCCTCCCTGATGTGTCTCAGTGTTTGAAGCTCGGACTCCAGCTCTTCAACACGGAGCCGGAATTCCTCGAGCAGCCAACACTTACTGCAAATGTGATCACCGTGAGCATCAATGGTGTCCACCAGCTCCCACATATTGCAGCAGCAACACATCACCTGATCTCCCATTCTATGTAATTAATTAAATTTATTAATATTATTTTTAAATACCCTCTGCCCCGATTCTAGATGATGAATATCGCACCTTAGAAACTATAAACCACAGAGTTTAAGCTTAAAAAAGAGAGAAATACTTACCAACCAATCATTTACCTGCTTTCTGGTGACATCACACTTGGATTACTTTTTATCTCTCTCCTTCCCTCCGAGTTCCGAGTTCGGAGACTGGTACGCCTTACCTGGTCTCTGGGGCCTTTTATAGCCCCGCTCTGCCGCTCGAGATTCCCACCGACGTTGTGAGGCCTTACCTGGTCTCCTTCCCCATTTCGCTCTCTCTCCTTCCCCCTCTCTCTCCTTACCCCTCTCTCTCTCTCTCTCTCTCTCTCTCTCCTTCCCTCTCTCTCGCTCCTTCCCTCTCTCTCTCTCCTTCCCCCTCTCTCTCTCTCTCTCCTTCCCCCCTCTCTCTCTCTCCTTCCCCTCTCTCTCTCTCCTTCCCCCTTTCTCTCTCTCTCCTTCCCCCTCTCTCATTCCCTCTCTCTCTTTCCTTCCACCTCCTGGGTGCTTAGGAAGAATTCTTCAATCCCAACAGTTTCATAAACAGTTTTATAAACATGGCAGAGGTTTCTTCATTTCCCTCGGCAATGCCGGGTACTCCATATACTTCTGCTTGCTACCTCCAAAGTGACATAGAAGGAAAACTGTAAAACCTGGAGTATATGGCTACTGGCGATCTCCATTAACAAAAAACGAAGTTAAAGAACCACCTCCTGGGTGATTAGGAAGAGTTCTTCAATCCCAACAGTTTCATAAACAGTTTTATAAACATGGCAGAGGTTTCTTCATTTCCCTCGGCAACGCCGGGCACTCCTGCTAGTTGTAGATAAAGCCAGCCCCATGGTATACGCAGTGAAGATGCCCCGGCGTACAAAATGGTTTCACATCAACCAGTATAAGCTGTTTACACCTGAAAGGGGAAAGCAGCCAGTTGGGAAAAGGTCTGAGGATAAAGATCCTCAGCCTGCAGCAGGAGCGAGTTCACAGACTGCACAGGCAGGCGCTGTGGCTTGCTTGAAGGGAGGGACCATCCCGCCCATCGAGTGGGACACTCCCCCACTCTTCTGGGATCCAGACGAGGGGGAGGGACCTGAGGACAAAAACCCCACCCCTAGCCCAGGTGTAGAGAGGGAGGGACCTGAAGTCGAAAACCCTGCCCCGGACCCAGCCATGGGACCTGGGGGCGGAGACACTCAGCTCGCGGCAGCAGGCTGCGAAAAGTTATCTGCCCCCAGCCCAGGTTCGGGAGGGGTCAAGCTGTATCCCTCAGCACAAAATTGAACCCCCACCGCCACCCCTTCATTTTCTTTTTCTCTTGGTTACCTTCTGCTTCTTAGAAATATGAGATAGCTACTGAGCAGCTCAACTACATGGAAGGAAGTCTTGAGAACACACTTTCAATGCAAAGGTAAATATTATCAATATCTCCCAATACGATTACAAATATATCATAGAATTTGGTTTTAGTTCACATCGCTTGTAGTCATCATTTGTTTGTAATGAATGTTCTGTTCTTGCCTTTCATTAAAATGATCTGTAGGGTTTGGTTGTACTGGGGCCTAAGTTCCTTAGCACCCTAAACCAGGCTCAATGCTGGTGACGCGCAGTGATGGCGCACCGGAACGGAGAGGCCTGAGGACCAAGCAAAATTCATCCTCAAGCTTCATCGCAATAATTCAGACAAGCTACGGTCGCCAATCAGGCGCCCCAATGCAGCTCGCCTGTTGGGGCCTGACCAACTTTGCCACATGTTGAGGTCCACAGGTAAGTCCGGGAGGGGATCAGGAGTGGGGGGTAAGGGCGGGTCGGCAGTAGCTCGCTGTTGTTTTGTGGAGCCAGGAGGAGTGCTCCTGCTCTTTCAGACCACACAAAAAACATTTTGGAAGGTTTGGGGCCATTTTTTTGAGAGGTCCCTTTTAGGACCTGCTGATTCGGCTGCTCAAGAGCTATAAATACAATCGGAGCTTGCAAGCTTCGACTAGTGTAAACAAATTTACCAATCCAGATCGAAAATGAGCACAGGAACCTCATTTCAATATTGAAATGAGGCGGCACTCATTTCAGGTGGCTGATATGGCCGCCCAAAATAAGCCCCTGACCAATTTAGCAATTATCTGAACGACCGTGGAGATGGGATGTGGGGCTCTGCCCAGCTAAATTTGTTATCGTTCATGAATATAAAGTAACCAGCTGCTGTTATGTTAAACTCTGCCCTCCGCTCACTGGATAGCAAACACCTTTGTTTGAACTTCCTCCGTGAAAGTTACAATATTGAAATATACTTGGTAGGATCAGAGGACATTTTAAGTGGATCAGCTTATGACAACCTTGGATGTAGTGATAATTCAATCATAATGATCAAACACAAATTTGCTCAAATCAATTATAAGTGAAATCTATTGTAAATCTTGTTACTAAAGGAGGAAGGCAGTAATAGAGGGCAATGATAACCTGAATGTGGAAGTGGAGAGGGGGTGGGGTTGGGGTGGCTGGTGGGAGGAGAGGACAGCATCCTAACTGGTGACTGTCACAAAGTGAGAGGATGATAAATCTGAGGAAGAAGACAAAGTTCCCAAAGGATGGAGTCAACACAAGTATAAAAGCACAAATTGTAAGTTGATTAAGAGAAACAAAACAAGCATTGATGGTGGAGCTGACAGACACTTGGAAGACACTTGGAAGACAGTGCAGAAGCTGCCAAACAACACACAGAGCAACAGCACTAAGAGATTCAGTGTTAAGCACTAGGAAGTGAAGTGTTTTGTGCCAGAAATAGGATTTTAATAATTTCTGAAACCATGAGATATGGGAGATAATGGAGGAAGTCTGAGGCCTGTTATCTGAATTCTACCTAATGCAGTAGAAAGTGAGCCATATGTTGCATATGGCTGCAGGGAGACCAAGTGATGATTAATGCAGCAATAATTCAAGGCCTAAAAAATAATGGGCTTTCAGAAATAATGAAGGATAGGTACTGTACCATTTAATGATGAGTTATGGAAAACAGACAGTTTACAATATAATGAAAATATATCACAAAACACCATGGAACAAATTTGCTAGATATATTCACTATAATATCCAAACACTAAATTATATTTTCAAGAAAGCCATTTAATATCTTAATAGAGACATATTTATTTATTCAATTATAAATGTGATATTTGAAAAGATCTGTGCCAGATGCTTTCTAAGACCCATTTAAAATTGACCAATATTTCTTTGGTTCCTTTTTAGTCCATAAAAATGCAGTGGAGCTTCATGGAAAAATAATCAGAAGGTTCAGATAAATGTCTGCAAGTTCATAACGCTGTGAAAATGACCTGCATTTGACAGAATGTTTAAATATGTGGCTAACCCCATTAATTATAAATGCAATTATTTAAAGATAGATTATTCCTGTTATAGTCACAAACACAAGGTCAACTTTTAAATATGATGCAATCTATAACCTTTTTATGCCTCACCAGATAATTTAAATATATATTTTACGTAAGTTTACTGAGTAGTCAAACTTCATTGTAATAAGTCTCTGTTGTTTACTCAGTAAACGTATGTTCATAACAAGCTGTTTCATTGCTCCTGGTAGAAGTTCCATTCTTTTCATTAAAGGAACTCAACCCTCAATAAGATGAATCTTTAAGAATGAGATAAGAGGAATTGCTTTGTAGGTCCTCGTGAGTCTGCAGTAATGAGGTTTGAGTTGTTAGATCCGTGGTTCAGTGGATAAAGAATTACACGGATGCTGTATATAACAAAGAACAGGTCTTTACTGGAGGAGGGTCATCTCTAGACTGGAGTACAGAGGCATGCGCACAGCTTATATACCGGTGTGGTTACTGCCGGTACTACAGTATACAGGAGCTGTAAAAAGTAGTTCTGACTTAAAGCACATACACTACATGAGTATATCTGGATTCAGCACACCTTATAGATTTGTAACATTTGTACAATACATTACTCCACTTGAGTTTTATGCAGTATATTTCATTGTTAGGATTCATTTTACTACTGTTGCACTATCAATTAATTGGGTTTGACCACAGTTTGCAGCTCTAATGCAATTTGGAGACACTCGAAAAGTGCAATATGTTTCAAATTTACCATGTCCAGGTGATCTGTTATGGGGATAGGAGAAATATTAATGCAATATTGGTAGCTCAAGCAGTATAATTCTTATGCTTTTTATGGTAGTGGACCTGCATCAGATCTGTCCCACCTAAGATATTGGTAATGGAGGCACTATTTGGCATTTCAATTAAAATCAGCTGGAAACATGCACTTTCATGCAGCTTAATTCAGTGAATTTTGGATTTCAAATTTTTTTTTTGGTTTTGAATTTACTTTGTACCAGTTGTCCTTAAATTTGCTGTACCATGAACGTCTTTCGGTTGAAATTCTGGTGTCAAGGTGGAAGTTCTTTGTAAATGGAACTAAGTGAAATTGTGAATATAAACTTGGCGATGCTAACCCGTATGCCAACAAATAAATTCAATGGTTGCAGCATGGTTTATGCTTTGCTTTAGCACTTGTGCACTGAGTATACTATTATCATAGAAATTTACAGCATAGAAGGAGGCCATTTGGCCCATTTTGCCCGTGCCAGCTGACAAAGAGCTAACCAGCCTAATCCCACTTTCCAGCACTTGGCTCGTATCCTTGCAGGTTATGGCACTTCAAGTGCACATCCGAGTACTTTTAAATGTGATGAGGGTCTCTGCCTCTACCACCCTTTCAGGCAGTGAGTTCCAGACCCCTACCACCCTCTGGGTGAAAACATTTCTCCTCAAATCACCTCTAAACTTCCAAACAATTACTTTAAATCTGTGCCCCCTGGTTATCAATCCCTCTGCTAAGGGAAATAGGTCCTTCCTATCCACTCTATCTAGGCCCCTAATAACTTTATACACCTCAATTAGGTCTCCCCTCAGCCTCGTCTGTTCCAAAGAAAACAACCCCAGCCTATCCAATCTTTCCTCATAGCTAAAATTCCCCAGCCCAGGCAACATCCTCATAAATCTCCTCTGCACTCCCTCTAGTGCAATCACATCTTTCCTGTAATGTGGTGACCAGAACTGCACGCAGTATTCTAGCTGTGGCCTAACTAGTGTTTTATACAGTTCAAGCATAACCTCCCTGCTCTTATATTCTGTGCCTCGGCTAATAAAGGCAAGTATCCCATATGCCTTCTTAACCGCCTTATCTACCTGCCCTGCGACCTTCAGGGATCTGTGGACATACACTTCAAGGTCCCTCTGATCCTCTGCACTTCTCAGTGTCCTACCATTTATTGTGTATTCCCTTGCCTTGTTAGCCCTCCCCAAATGCATTACCTCACACTTCTCCAGATTGAATTCCATTTGCCATTATTTTGCCCACCTGACCAATCCATTGGTATCTTCCTGCAGTTTACAGATTTCTTCTTCATTATCAACCACATGGCCAATTTTTGAAACATCTGCAAACTTCTTAATCATACCCCCTACATCCAAGTCCAAATCATTGCTATATACCAGAAAAAACAAAGGACCCAGTACCAAGCCCCGCAGAACCCCACTGGAAACAGCCTTCCAGTCACAAAAACACTCTTCAACCATTGCCCTTTGTCTTCTGCCTCTGAGCCAATTTCAGATCCAACTTGCCACTTTGCCTTGAATCCCATGGGCTTTTACTTTCGTGACCAGTCTGCCATACGGGACCTTATCAAAAGCCTTGCTGAAATCCATATAGACTACCAATAAATATTACTAATTTGTTCTGCTGTTCAATAACTTTCCTCTAAAGCAGTATAACAAGCTTCAGTCAATATAAGGCTTTGGGGAGTTATTTAAAGTATGGCACTTTTAATAATTTATTTTTACCAAGTTACTAAAATAAGAACACTACACTGGGTGCATGAACTAATATGGGCAAAATGGTTTTCCTCATCCGTATTTATCACGTAATCTTGTGAAAATATCTCTCTTCACAGAACGCACTCACACACATATGGAGGCAAATGCTGAGCTTCTTCACAATTGCATGCACTTAATCCTCACAGTGATCTCTTCCTGTGTGATTAAATATACCAGTACTCTGATGAAACTTATACTCCATCCAATAGTGCGTTACCATGGAGCAGAGCAATGGCTGGTCTGGAAAAGCAACGCTGTTTGAATACATTTTGTGAGTTGATTTCATTTCAATTATGATGTAGGCAGGAATGCTGATGTCAGCAGTAGAAACGTTGATCAATATAAATGTTTTACTAGCACTTTCTAGTTTTATTGTTGCTTAATATGTCTCCACTATAGGAAAAACAATAGTAGACTATCTTAATGTTTGGTGTTACCATACCTATATGCTATTACCCAGCATAACAGTCAGTGCAATGTTAGAATAAAAGGTATTACTGTCTTTAATAATCTACTGTAATCAATGTTATGACTAAAACAAAATACTGGTGATGATCTACATAGAAAACGTTAATACCATAAGCTACTTGTATGCGGCTTTAGAACAGTTGGATGTAATGTCATTTTTTTACAGCTCTTTCACCAATGGAATAATTTTTAAAATATTATGCTGCATAATTTTTGTATGGTTCTAAAAGGTAGCCTTACATAGGAGTGTATTGTATGTTGCTTCCTCTTATAAAATAATTTCCTATAACCTACCCTGGTAGATCCCTGGTTGTTTCCACAGAAACTGATTCTGGGCTATCAGGCACAGCTTCCCAAGATGATTCCCACTCTCATGTCCATGCAGCTATAGCCTCTCTCAACACTATCTTTCAACCATGGAATAAATACGTTATGTCAAGGGATAGTTATGATGGATAAAACGATCTGTCACATTTCAAATCTAGTGATGTGGCTGATCATTTTAAATTTGTTTGACTCTAAGCTTAGTGTCTCTGGGCTGGGGTGGACCCCACATTACTTTATGCATAGCTAGAAATTGCATTGCGAGGAAAGCTTAATCTACAGATGCTGCATATTTCTGCAATGAGACCAGTTGGCCTTACTAGGTTAATACCTTTTAATTGTAAATCCATTAGTATTGACCTCACCAGAAGTACTTCCTCATAACTATCTGCATAGTTATCAACCTATTGAATGTGGCAGATTGTCAACTCGTTACCTTGTTTGGCTGGAAACCGATTCTGGGAGACCAGCCCGATGTCTTTAAACCCTAACAGGCGTAATAACTGCAGTCTAAATTGCACAATCCAACTGCGTAAAAACAGATTTCTGATTTACTTTGTCTCAGTTCAATTTTCGCAGTAAAATAAATAGAGATGGTGGCAGATCTGAGACAGGTTTCTGAGAAAGAGAGCCCTAATCCTATGAATTCCACTTAACATAGTGCACGTTTGTATCCAAGGATATATAAGTCAATACTTCTGTAATCAAGGGAAATCTGCTCTATTGACCTTCCTCTATGGTCTACTTTTTATTTTTAATAAACCTGAGTTGTACTTTATAGTCTAAATTGCGCAGAGCGTTTATTCTTCTGCTATTCAAAAACTAAGAGAACACGAGAGGGCTTGCGTCAATTCAGTTAATTACAGTAATGAAGGTTTCTGTTCAACCCCAAAGCAAGCTATATCACCAGATATTAAGCATTTAAGCCACATATCCAGATCATATGGAGTGAGGACACATTTATTGTGTGGTCTTTGCTGCTGAGCACAAGAGAAAGATCTGGTGAAACCCTAAAGACATAATTGATAACATCAAGCTATATCCCATTGCAATGTGTCTCTGGGATATTGCCCATCATGCTTACCAAGACGATGACCACACTCAATTCAATAACAGCCATAGCCTCTCACAACATAATCTTTCACTGTGGAATAAACGTGATGACAAGCAATGAGTTATTCAGAGCATGTGTTATACAAGTTCTGTACAAGACAGAGGGACCATGTAGTATATCAGTGAGTTTTCATGAAGAGCTACTCTATATTTAGTTTTGTGCAGGAAATCATGGCTGTATCTGCTGGAGCATCTCTCTAGACATTCCTTTGTATTTGTAAGATCAGCCATCGGGGCTTGAGGGGGAGGGAGGGTGAAAGATCAGCCATCGGGGCTTGAGGGGAGCGAGGGTGAAAGATCAGCCATCGGGGCTTGGGGGGAGGGAGGGTGAAAGATCAGCCATCGGGGCTTGAGGGGGGAGGGGAGGGGAGGGTGGAAGATCAGCCATCGGGGCTTGAGGGGGAGGGAGGGTGAAAGATCAGCCATCGGGGCTTGAGGGGGAGGGAGGGTGAAAGATCAGCCATCGGGGCTTGGGGGGAGGGAGGGTGAAAGATCAGCCATCGGGGCTTGAGGGGAGGGGGTGAAAGATCAGCCATCGGGGCTTGGGGGGAGGGGGTGAAAGATCAGCCATCGGGGCTTGGGGGGAGGGGGAAGGAGGGTGAAAGATCAGTCATCAGGGCTTGAGGGGAGGGGGTGAAAGATCAGCCATCGGGGCTTGGGGGGAGGGGGTGAAAGATCAGCCATCGGGGCTTGGGGGGAGGGGGTGAAAGATCAGCCATCGGAGCTTGGGGGGAGGGGGAAGGAGGGTGAAAGATCAGCCATCGGGGCTTGAGGGGAGGGAGGGTGAAAGATCAGCCATCGGGGCTTGAGGGGGAGGGGAGGGAGGGTGAAAGATCAGCCATCGGGGCTTGGGGGGAGGGGGTGAAAGATCAGCCATCGGAGCTTGGGGGGAGGGGGAAGGAGGGTGAAAGATCAGCCATCGGGGCTTGAGGGGAGGGAGGGTGAAAGATCAGCCATCGGGGCTTGAGGGGGAGGGGAGGGAGGGTGAAAGATCAGCCATCGGGGCTTGAGGGGATGGGGTTGAAAGATCAGCCATCGGGGCTTGGGGGGAGGAAGGGTGAAAGATCAGCCATCGGGGCTTGGGGGGAGGGGTTGAAAGATCAGCCATCGGGGCTTGAGGGGGAGGGAGGGTGAAAGATCAGCCATCGGGGCTTGGGGGGGGAGGGGAGGGTGGAAGATCAGCCATCGGGGCTTGGGGGGGGAGGGGAGGGGAGGGTGGAAGATCAGCCATCGGGGCTTGAGGGGGAGGGGGTGAAAGATCAGCCATCGGGGCTTGGGGGGGGGAGGGGAGGGTGAAAGATCAGCCATCGGGGCTTGAGGGGAGGGAGGGTGAAAGATCAGCCATCGGGGCTTGGGGGAGGGGAGGGGAGGGGAGGGGAGGGTGGAAGATCAGCCATCGGGGCTTGGGGGGGAGGGGGTGAAAGATCAGCCATCGGGGCTTGAGGGGGAGGGAGGGTGAAAGATCAGCCATCGGGGCTTGGGGGGAGGGGAGGGGAGGGGAGGGTGAAAGATCGGCCATCGGGGCTTGGGGGGAGGGGGTGAAAGATCAGCCATCAGGGCTTGAGCGGAGGGAGGGTGAAAGATCAGCCATCGGGGCTTGAGGGGAGGGAGGGTGAAAGATCAGCCATCGGGGCTTGGGGGGGAGGGGAGGGTGGCAGATCAGCCAGTGCAGCGGGGGGGGGGGGGAGGGTGAAAGATCAGCCATCGGGGCTTGGGGGGGGAGGGAGGGTGAAAGATCAGCCATCGGGGCTTGGGGGGGGAGGGGAGGGGAGGGTGGAAGATCAGCCAGTGCAGCAGGGGGGGAGGGTGGAAGATCAGCCAGTGCAGCAGGGGGGGAGGGTGGCAGATCAGCCAGTGCAGCAGGGGGGGGAGGGTGGAAGGTCAGCCAGTGCAGCAGGGGGGGGAGGGTGGAAGATCAGCCAGTGCAGCAGGGGGGGAGGGTGGAAGATCAGCCAGTGCAGCAGGGGGGGAGGGTGGCAGATCAGCCAGTGCAGCAGGGGGGGGAGGGTGGAAGGTCAGCCAGTGCAGCAGGGGGGGGAGGGTGGAAGATCAGCCAGTGCAGCGGGGGGGGAGGGTGGAAGATCAGCCAGAGCAGCAGGGGGAAGAGATCAGCCTCAATCTGCGGGGGACGTCGGCCATCATGACAGGCAGAGAAAGGCTTCTCTTCTTGAGGCTGGAGGAGGCCGAAGGCTTCCTTGAGGGGCTTGGAGAGCACGCCTGCACCTCTTGGCCCACAGGAGTGCTGAAAAAGGCACACTTTGTGGAGCCGGCAGCTCCTGACTCCCTTTCACTGCCGGGTGTGATGAAATATATGCCTTCATCACCCCCTGTGTTTTACGTGCTTTGTATTGTGTGTGTACCGCCCCCTTTTTCCTATTGTGTGTATTGGCTACGCCCCTGTCTCTTGCCATATAAAGGTCTCAAGAGCTGTATGAGTCATTCTAGCAGGCGAACCCGATGTGTAAAGACCTGCAAAGTTCTTAGTGAGTAAAAGCCTTTAGTTGAATCTTTAAACTCCTTGGCCTAGAAATTCAGTCGCGCCACTTTTGGGGCGCTAAAGTCGGGCGGTCGCTAAAGTTAGCGCCCGCCGGAAAGTGTAGACCACTTCGCCGAAATTCAGTAGATTTGGCCAAGGAGTTTGGGCGAGCGCTGAAACTGGCGTTGCACTCCTATCTTTAGGCGCTAAGCCGGCGATGCGGACTGATAACGCCGAGGCCGGGCGCAGCGCAGGTGCGGTCATGTTTTGATTGACAGCAGACACCCTGACGCCGGCCAGCTCTTAAAGGGGGAAGGGTCGATTTTGTCTGCTGCCACGCCCTGCATAGTGGAGCCCTGCAGCTAGGCCTCAACACTGCTGGTGGACCCAAATAGCGCCTGAAGCCATGCAGAAGGCCCGTGAACGAGCGCAGCGCTTCTCAGAGCCTGCTTTGTGGGTGCTGCTTAAGGGTTTGGAAAAGAGAAGAGAGATCTTGTGCCCGGACAGTGGCAAGAAGGCTCCCAGGTGGCAGTTCAGGAGAGCCTGGAGGGAAATCGCCCACAGGGTGTCAGCCACCAGCGATGTCCCCAGGACTGGTGACCAATGCCGCAAGAAGTACAACGACCTCACTCGGATTGTCAGGGTGAGTAGCCTTTCCAGTGTCCTCCTCATCCTTGCATGTGCACCTCACATTATGGGCAAAGGGACCTCAAAGGCCTAATGGCCAGCCCTCCTCCCGCAGCTATGGCACTGGCATGATCATCAATAGCACTTTCTGCACTTTACACACTGGCCAAGCTATTCGACCATGGGAGGCAGTGCACACAACAACAGGGCACCACACTGGCCAAGCTATTCCACCATGGGAGGCAGTGCACACAACAACAGGGCACCACACTGTACTTAGAGGCCGTCCTTTCTCTTGCAGGCCAAGCTGGCCCAGAATATGAAGAGCCGGAATGTCACCGGGGGAGGCCGTGCCCAGTTCCAGGAGCTCAGTGAGCTGGAGGAGCGCGTGGCTCGACTCATGCGTGGCCGGGTGGTTGGCCCCGTTGCTATTGGTGATGCGGACCCTGTGCTGGGCCCCAATGGTAAGGACATGACCGTTTGGACCTCTCTCGTTCCCCTTGCGCTTCAGATCTACATCCTTTGCCACTGTCCGACCAATGCGCATAATGCCACCACTCATGCCTCCCTCGCTGACGCCCTGTCCTCACTCTAAAGCTACTCTTGTGCCTTCCTGCTTTCAGCTGGTGAGGAGGAGGTCCATGAAGCTGAGAGTGCCAGTCCCTCGGAAGAGGAGGACGACGAGGACCAAGAGGAAGGCGGCACATCGGGGGAACCCTCATCCGCGCCAGGGGATGGCAATGGAGGGAAGACGTCTTGCCTGGAGGAGAGCCAGGGAGAAGTGTTGCAGGGGGGTGTAGCTCCTGGGCCCAGTGGCGTCCAGGCACGCGGGAAGGGTCGGGCAGCACGGCTGCCTTCTCCCCAGAGGGGGGAAGTGTTGCCGGGGAGGGCAGTTGCTGGGCCCAGTGGCGTCCAGGCACACGGGAAGGGTCGGGCAGCACGGCTGCCTTCTCCCCAGAGGGGGGAAGCGTTGCAGGGGAGGGCAGTTGCTGGGCCCAGTGGCGTCCAGGCACGCGGGAAGGGTTGGGCAGCTCGGCGGCCTTCTCCCCAGAGGGAGAGTCCGCCCTCCAGTCCAGAGACGGTCCTCGCCCAGGAGGTGCGCCTCCTTGATGAAATGTCCGCGGCCTCGGAGCGGCGCCACAACGAGTTCATGGGGGTTGTGGGACAGATGCCTCAGGCCATTGAGTCCCTGGCTCATAGTGTGGCCGCTTTCGGGGACTCACAGGCCAGGGGTGTCGACCAACTCGCGGCAGCACAGGCCAGGGGTGTCGACCAACTCGCGGCAGCACAGGACGCGAGTCGCGAGTTCATGAGTGGTGCCGTGCAGACACTGGCTGATCTGATGCGGGCACAGACCAGGGCAGTTCGGGCACTCACTTCTGCCACACTCGCGGTGTCACGGAAGCATCGCCAGGGCACCCGCCGCCCTGCTGCAGCACAGCGGTCTGGCCTCCACCAGATTGCTGCGGTTGCTGCAGTGCCAGCCCGGCCGAGTGCCAGTGTCTCTGGCGACCAGCGAACGCCTGGCATCAGCCAGCTTGCCCCCATTGCTGCAACCGCCACTGCCACTCCCCCAGCCAAGGTGCGACGAGCTGATGCAGAGACTGATGCTGCCCAGCCACAGCTGCAGCAGTCAGCAGCCGGCCCCTCCAGGGCCGGACCTCGTCTAGGCCGACCCCCAAGGGCATCTGCCGTCACGCAGTGTGCCCCTCAGGAGCCTTCCCCCAGCCTTGCCACACCCACAGGGCCCAGGTTGAGGCGGAGCAACAGGTCGTGCAGGGGCCGGAGAAGCCTGCACAAGGACTCGCCCTCTCGGCACACCAAGTAGAGTGTGTTGCCAACTGTTTTTTTTATATGGGGGTGTTTGTGTTCTGGGGGGGGGGCTTATTTTGGGAAGGCCGAAGATGAAGGCAAATGTTTTTTTATATGGGGGTGGTTGTGTTCTGGAGGGGGGGGGTGCTTATTTTGGGAAGGTCGAGGATGAAGGCAAATGTTATTGACAAGTTTTGTTATTCCTCCCCAGGTTGTGGGAGTGAGATATGTTTTTGACTGTTTTTTGGGGGTCTTGTCTGTTTCTCTGTTTCATGTGGGAAGGGCCCTGAGTTTGTTAAATAAAGCTTTTTATTTATTCAGCTTGTCCAGGTGTCATGTTTCAAGTGGTTGTTGCGTTAACCGGCTGAGGGCTTGCGGAGCGGCTGCATTCAGGTGCGTTCATTGCCACAAGCCATTCCCTGACAGGGGGCCTAGAAGTGCCGTTCAATAAGCCGCTGGCGGACGGCCCTTGGACCTTGTGGCTCCCTCCTGGGCTGGTACTCCTCCTCCTCCTCCTCCTCCTCATGGTCCTCCTGCTCGTCCTCCTGAGGTGGTGGTCCAACGTGAGGTGGCAGTGCCTGAGTCCTGCGGATAGCCAGGTTGTGCAGCATGCAGCAAACGACGACGAACTGGGAGACTCTATCCGGCGAATACTGTAGAGATCCGCCGGAACGATCCAGGCAGCGGAACCATTGCTTGAGGACGCCAATCGTTTGCTCTATGATGTTCCTTGTGGCTTGATGGCTTTCGTTGTATGCCTCCTCCGCAGGGGTCCTGGGCGCGCGGAGCGGGGTCATGAGCCATGTACACAAAGGGTAGCCCTTGTCCCCAATAAGCCATTCCCTTGGTGGAGGCTGTGCCTCGAACATGTCAGCCACAGTAGTCTGGCGCAGGATAAATGCATCGTGGCTGCTTCCTGGAAAGCGGGCATTGACAGCTAGGATGCGCTGCCTGTGGTCACACACCAGCTGTACATTGAGGGAATGGTAGCCCTTCCGGTTGCGGTAATCCTCGGCATTGTCGATAGGTGCCCGCATAGCCACATGCGTGCAGTCAATGGCGCCCTGCACCATGGGGAAGTCGGCGATCCTGGCAAATCCAACTGCACGCTGCTCCTGCCTCTCTAGGGTCATGGGGAAGGAGATGAATTGGTGTCTCCTTGCGAAAAGGGCATTGGTGACCTGCCGGATGCAGTGATGCACGGCGAACTGGGAGATGTTCGCTATGTCCCCAGCAGCGGCTTGGAAGGAGCCGCTTGCATAAAAGTTCAGAGCCACCGTGACCTTCACTTCCACCGACAGAGAGGTCCTGCACATCAGCTGTGGACGCAGATCTCTGTGAAGCAGCTGGCAGATCTCTGCAACCACCTCCCTTCTGAAGAGCAGCCTCTTAACACAATGCGCGGCAGTCATGGTGAGATAGGACACCTGCTGCCGGTATTCCCTGAGTGGGTAAGGCCTACGTTGCCGACGCCTGATGGCCCCTCTGCGTCTAGGCATGGCTGCCCCTCTCACACAGCATCTGCGAGCCCTTCGCACATAATGCTGGAACTGAGGGTTGGAACCCCATGCAGCCCCCATAATAAACTTGCAAACAGTGAAATCACAAGAGTCAAATTTCCAAGCTCTGGCCAGAAGCCAAAAATACCTCTCCTATGTTGTCCCAAATCAGTAAGGTCTGTTCCTTGGTCTCTGTACAGAAATCCAAAGCACTGAAGTCATTGCAGCAAAATGGCTGGCCTTTACAGTTCAGTGTAAGTGCCCTTTAATTAGCACTCCCCGAGGCCCGCAGGGCCTCTGCTGCGTTCCACTTCACAGTTCTTAACAGCGCCACGCCCACATTGGGCGGGCGCCACTGAATTTCCGGTTTGGGGCGCACAAACAGCGTTGCACGACGAAATGACGTCATAAGCTGCGCGCGCAGCTGAGCGGGCGCAAACACTTTGCGCCGGCGCTAAATGTCAACTGAAGTTGGGCGTAGGCGCAGATCGGCCTGCGCCCGGGCGCTAAGTGCCTAGCGCTGGAAATCTACCCCTCTTATGGCGTTAACGGCTGGCGAACGCAACTGAATTTCTAGGCCCTTGTCTTTGAGTTATCGATGGCACTTCAATTTTAATCACTAAAACAACAAGATGGATCGACTCCTGAAACCAGAGTGCTTGGATCTGGACCCCCATGCCTCAGACGCAGCCACACAGTTCGGACACTGGTTCCAATGCTTCGAATTTTTCATTGCAAACTCATCCACCGCCATAGCAGCCGCCACCGGAGACGTGAAACTGGGAATCCTGCGAAACTGGGTGAGCCATTGGGTCTCCCCTCTCATCCAAGATGCCACCAGCTACGGGGATGCCTGCACCATTCTGAAGGCCCACTACGTGCGGCCAATAAACGAGGTGTACGCCAGGCATCTTCTGACTACTCGCACGCAGCGGCACGGTGAGTCACTAGAGGACTTTATGCTAAGCCTAAAAGTACTGGGCAGAGACTGTAACTGTAAGGCCGTGCCTGCCACCGTGTACATGGAGGAGCTGATCCGAGACTCCTTTATTGCGGGCCTCAGCTCAAATTACATTCGTCAGAAGCTGTTTGAAAAGGAGGGACTGGACTTAAAACAGGCTATGGGTATAGCGCGATCGCTGGATATGGCCCAGAGGAACTCTGAATCCTGTTCCCCAGGCCACGCGGCCCACTCCGCCTCGTGCGCGCCGTGGGGGCCGCCATCTTGGAAGCCATCTTCACCTCCCAGGTCTCAGGCCAGCCCAGCACCATCGGAGCCCCAGCCTCCACCCAGGAGCCCCACTACTGCCGCGATGCATCGGGGCCCGAAATGCTACTTCTGCGGCCAGGACAAACACTCCAGGCATCTGTGCCCAGCGAAGGGCACCACCTGTTTTAAATGCGGGAAGAAAGGACATTTCAGCAAAGTCTGCAGAGGGAACCCCGCCTCCAACTCCACCACCGCCGCGTGCGCGCCGTGGGAGTGGCCATCTTGGAAGCCATCTTGTCCACCCTCATGGAGTCCACCATCTTGCCCCGACTACACGGACCTCCAGGACCCACTGGTGGCCTCGATCACAGTGGATCAATCTAGGCCGCATCCGTTGTCTAAATCGATGATGGACATAGAGGTAAATGGGAACAAGGTTAAATGCTTGATTGACTGCGGGAGCACCGAAAGCTTTATTCAGCCTAGCCTGGTAAAACAACTTTCACTAACGATAGTCCCCACACAGGGCAAAATCGCCATGGCTGATAAGACTCATACCTCAAAAATCACAGGTTTCTGCGCGGTTATGCTGTCGGTAAAAGGCACTGATTACAGAGATTTTAAACTATTGATAATGCCAGATCTCTGTGTGAGCGTGATCTTGGGTCTGGACTTCCAGTGCCACCACCAAAGTATCACGCTTACCTACAGTGAGTCCCAGCCGCCCCTCACAGTGTGCAGTCTGGCTACCCTGAAGGTCAAGCCCCCCTCTCTGTTCGCCAACCTCGCACCCAACTGTCGACCCATAGCGACCAAGAGTAGGCGGTACAGCTGGGAGGATAGATGGTTCATTGCGTCGGAAGTAGAAAGACTCAAGCGGGAGGGTATCATCGAATGCAGTACCAGCCCGTGGCGCGCCCAGGTAGTAGTAGTTAAGGGTAGCGAAAAGAAGCGGATGGTGATAGATTATAGCCAGACGGTTAATCTATACACCCAGCTAGACGCCGACCCTCTGCCCCGCATAGCGGATATGGTTAACCAAATCGCGCAATACCGGGTGTTTTCCACCATCGACCTAAAATCGGCATACCACCAGCTCCCCATTAGGCCGGAGGACCGTCTATACACCGCCTTCAAGGCGAACGGACGCCTCTACCACTTCCTCAGAGTCCCCTTTGGGGTAATGAATGGGGTCTCGGCCTTCCAGCGGGAGATGGACCGCATGGTCGATGAGAACCAGTTAACAGCCACCTACCCATATCTAGACAACGTCACCATCTGCGGCCACGGCCAGCAAGACCACGACTCGAACCTCGCGAGATTTCTGAAAACCGCCCTCAGACTCAATCTCACCTACAACGAGGATAATTGTGTCTTTAGCACCACGCGCCTCTGTATCCTGGGCTGCGTGGTGGAAAATGGGGAAATCGGTCCGGACCCCGACCGATTGCGCCCCCTACGGGAGCTACCCCTACCAAACACTCCCAAGGCCCTGAAAAGGTGCCTGGGGTTCTTCTCCTATTACGCCCAATGGGTCCCCAATTATTCCGACAAGGCCCGTCCCCTCCTGAAATCAACGTCCTTCCCGAACTCTCCACATTTGAGTACGACATAATATATAGGCCGGGGGCCCTCAACGAATCCCCTGACGCCCTATCACGAGGAATGTGTGCCACCATCCAGGGGGACAGGCTACAGGGCCTCCACAATGGCCTCTGCCACCCGGGGGTCACCCGGCTATTCCACTTTATAAAATCCCGTAACCTGCCCTATTCTATCGAGGAGGTCCGGTCTATGACCAGGGACTGCCGCACCTGTGCGGAATGCAAGCCCCGTTTTTTCAGGCCCGACCGAGCCCACCTGATCAAAGCTACACGGCCATTCGAGCGCCTGAGCTTAGATTTCAAGGGACCACTCCCCTCCACCGACCGCAATGTGTACTTTCTCAACATTGTGGACGAGTACTCCCGCTTCCCATTCACCTACCCCTGCCTAGACATGACCAGTGCCACGGTCAGCAAGTGCCTCGGCAACCTGTTTTGCAAGTTTGGCATGCCCAACTACATCCACACTGACAGGGGGGCGTCGTTCATGAGCGACGAACTGCGCCAATACCTGCTGTCGAAGGGGATAGCCACGAGTCGGACCACTAGTTATAACCCCCGGGGTAATGGGCAAGTGGAGAGGGAGAATGCGACAGTGTGGAAGGCGGTCACCTTAGCACTAAGGTCTAAAGGCCTCCCCACCTCCCGCTGGCAAGAGGTCCTCCCAGACGTGCTCCACTCGATAAGGTCGCTACTGTGTACTGCTACTAATGCCACTCCTCACGAGAAGATGTTTGTTTTTCCCCGCAAATCAAGCTCAGGAGTGACCCTACCCTCGTGGCTCTCCACCCCAGGGACCGTCCTATTACGAAAGCATGTGAGGGGCCACAAAATGGATCCACTCGTGGAGGCAGTACACCTACTCCACGCAAACCCACAGTATGCGTACGTCAAGCACGCCGACGGGCGTGAGGACACCGTGTCCATAAAGGACCTCGCCTCGGCAGGAAGCGACGACGACGACGATCCATCACTACCACCCCCAGAAGAACCACCACCACCCCCAGGCTTACCACCCCCAGAAGTACCTGCAACACCCCCAACACATGGGTATGCCAAGGAGGGCACCACGGACTCCCGGTCGGAACCCGAGGTACTGTTGCGACATTCAGGAAGGACTATCACACCCCCGGACAGACTAAATCTGTAGAAGGGGTGAATGTGATGAAATATATGTCTTCATCACCCCCCGTGTTTTACCTGCTTTGTATTGTGTGTGTACCGCCCCCTTTTTCCTATTGTGTGTATTGGCTACGCCCCTGTCTCTTGCCATATAAAGGTCTCAAGAGCTGTATGAGTCATTCTAGCAGGCGAACCCGATGTGTAAAGACCTGCAAAGTTCTTAGTGATTAAAAGCCTTTAGTTGAATCTTTAAACTCCTTGCCTTTGAGTTATCGATGGCACTTCACCGGGTTTCCTGACCCCCTGGGAAACCTGCTCAACAGCAGTGTCCTTCTCCACGGCGGGACTCTCGGATGCCTTGCTAATCGCCACCGTAAAAAAGGCGGTGGGCTCATGCATGCCATGTTGGGGATGTGTTCCCGTATTTAAGCCGTTAACCCCTCTCCCCAACCCTCTACAACCATTGTGGTGGGGTTAATATTGAGGCCAGTGCGTGTTGCACTTTTCTTGACAGCCTTCTTGGGACCAGCAAATGTTTTGCTGACAAATTCCCAAGTTTGCTGCACAGGTAAGATAACATTGATTCTTTCTGTTTCACCATTCAGGTTGCTCTGGCTCTGTTTTTGACTGCATGGTAGCCGAGTAGCTCCAAAAGAGAGCACCCTTCTTTCAAGGACCTCCCACAGCAACACCTACAGCTTCACTGAAACAGCAGCTCCACCTTGGTAACTTGCTGCCGCCATTGCTCCCTTAGCACAGCTTTAATGGTGAGCAGGAGCACTCCAACTGCTGCTGCATCTCAGATCAGATCCCCAAACCTCCACATGCTCGCAGCACTGCATGTTGGGAGGTCAGCTTATTGCATCACAGGCACATTCAGCGCCTGAAGAATAGTGGTCCCGGCACAGCTAATACCCAGACCACATTATCGGCCCAAATATCTGCAAATCACACGTTATGTAACAATCATTGTGACATACAGTCTCCAATTTTTCCCAATCTGGTTTAGTCACTGTGTCTTTTGCTGCTTTCACTGCATGTATTCTCACAGATGTCTGAGGTTATGTGCTACGCGCTGCCAACCTGACAAAAAGAATTTAACACACAAATTCTGACTCCTTTGATCCATGCCAAGAGGCAGCAGCAGAAAAGAAAGGCCCCATTACAGCTGCCTGTCTCCCCTGAGCATATTTCACAAATACATGGTGCCGTGTTACTGCAATCACACGCAGGTGTGCGTATATCGGAATACTGT
The DNA here is from genome assembly GCF_052327205.1 of Somniosus microcephalus. Taxonomy (NCBI): domain Eukaryota; kingdom Metazoa; phylum Chordata; class Chondrichthyes; order Squaliformes; family Somniosidae; genus Somniosus; species Somniosus microcephalus. Next base: position 195,627,061 of record NC_140991.1, on the reverse strand, counting down.
AACATTGTGGGTTTGTTTGAAGAGGTCCCCAGGGCTAAAATCAGGTCTGCATTGCAGGGCCTAAGAGAATGATTTCATTGTATAACTGCCAGCTCAGGCTCAACCCTTTTAGTCACAGTCTGTTCCTCCACTAGTTTGCTCAAACCCATAGCTGACTATACCAGGCATTATATGTAGTCAGTATTTGGTCATGCAAGCAAACACAAGTATCATACAAAAGACTGCATTCAGCAAGCGCTTCAGATAATCTTCAAAAAATACTCTGGATTCTTTCTGGTGGAACCAAAAAGAAGAAATGATCTTTAATTACATAGAATTCCACACGTTTCCACAAATGGATTTTTTTTAATGGTACTCCATTTGTAGATTGAATCTACAATCAGCTAGAGCCATTCCAAATGACCATGGACTCCAAATGACCATCATGGGGTTGGTTCTCCAGTTTGGGGTGTGTTTTGATGGAATAACCTTAGATTATTGCTTTAATTATTTATCTGGATATCAGAACTCAGAGCTAACTTTGCCTAAAATATGTTGATGGAGAAAATATTTTAAGCAGAAGACTAGTAATTGACCATTGACCACAGTGAAAATCAAACCAAAACATGAGCCTAGAAATTACTACTGGTGATATGAACTGATAAATACTTAATGCATTTGCCTGACATGCCTTTGTCTGCTAATTTAATGGAACATGTTAACTATTTATTATTTTAATATATTAAATGCCTGGCTGCTAATATCACCAATGATAATTTCTAGCCTACAGTTTATTACCCCATATTAGGGGATCAATAGGGGTGATTCTGCAATCCAGTGCTTCCAGCTGGGAGCTCTGCTCACATGGACTGTACTAGGGGTAGTTAGAATGAGGTAAATAAAGTTTAACTGTTGTTAGTAATAGCTGAGACTGGTGGAAGTAGAAGATCTTTTAAGCCTGAAGAGTGCAGAGACTTTGACAACTAATTACTGGAGCTGGGAAAGAGCTCTCGGAGTATTGTTTTTTTGTCTTTTAACTAGACAGTGCTGGACTTGCGTCTGACTACCTGTGGCATTGCAAGACCACTGGGATATCTTTGCACGCACCCATAATGAGAGTTTCTAAGTAGCAGGTATGGAATTCCCAGTGGACATTCCTTTGTTTGCCACTACAAGGGAGAAGAGCTGTAGAAAAGGATGGAAGAAATAAGAGTGAAGCAGCATATGGGGAGGATATGCCGTTCAAGATATCACCCCCTCAATAGGAGAGCTGTGCACCCGACTGCATGTAGACCCATGACCGCTATGATGTGGAAATACAGCTGGATTAAGTGAATTTAAGAAATACCTGCAGAAAATATACCCAGTTAAAGTAACATCTCAGGTCAAAAGTAACAGACACAAGGCAGGTGGTGGGATCATGGGGGCATCTCACAGAGGTCTTGCGTTCAGGAAGCGAGGGGGACTTTGGGGTAGAGGATGCCTTATATTTCCTTCTGGGGTCTGGAGAAACACTACTACTCCTCCAAGTTGCAGAAGGAAAAGAAAAATACTTGGCCTAGCAGGAAAGCCACAGCAGCTTCCTCTCTCAGGCCTGAGTTAAAATTGCGGCCAGGTCCTGATGACATTATCGAGACCCACCATTCTTATGTAACAAAGGACCCGCCGGCTTTGGATGGGTGTCCTTGACGCCTGTTCAGAAGAGCAGATGAAAATCACAGAAGGCAGGTTCCTGGCGATGCCAAGGTGGGTAAGTTACTCAGGGCAGTTTTAATTGCCTGACAGCCCAGTTTATGCCGGACTGGTAGGATTAAAATCGTTCCCATGAGTTCAAGATCTCAGTCAATTCATGTGGAGAGATGCTGAGCGAAAGCCAGGTGTATTGCTAGAGAGAGAAGAAAGTTTAAAGGGATCCATGTTCCACTCTTACATCTTACAGCCAGTTTTATTGTCAAAGGCCTGGGAGGAGTTGCTTTTGTGGCTGTGAATAATATGTGTCATGGGAAGTTCCAGTTGGAGGAAAGAAAACTTCAAAACAAGAAGTGTTGAATCCCCTGAGAGTGTCCACTGTGCTCCAGCCTTGGCTCAGTGGGTAGCACTCTGAGTCAGAAGGTTGGGAGTTCAAGAACCACTCCAGAGATTTGAGCACAAAAATCTAGGCTGACACTCCAGTGCAGTGCTGAGGGAGTGCTGCACTGTTGGTGGTGCCGTCTTTCGGATGAGATGTTAAACCGAGGCCCCGTCTGCTCGCTCAGGTGGATGCAAAAGATCCCATGGCACTATTTCGCAGAAGAGAAGGGGAGGTCTCCCTGATGTCCTGGCCAATATTTATCCCTCAATCAACATCCTAAAAACAGATTATCTGGTCATTATCACATTGCTGTTTGTGGGAGCTTGCTGTGCCATGTTTCCTACATTACAACAGTGATTACAGTTCAAAATGGCTTCATTGGCTGTAAAGTGCTTTGGGATGTCCTGAGGTCGTGCAAGGTGCTATAGAAATGCAAGTCTTTTGTTCTTTATGGTACTGAGGAATACAGACAGGAAGGTCCTAATTTGATTTCTGGTGTTTGCTGATCAAGCCAATATCAGCATAGATAGCAGTAAGGTGCTATAATTGGTCACAAGCTTGATACAGAAAAAATTAGGCCAGAGTTCCCATTCATAATTGCTGTGTTGTAGGAAACTCTGCATATATGATTGTTAACCGAGGACAGGATCAAGTATACCAGCAATGCCGTCCACACCTGATAGTTGTTATCTGAACTCACATAAAAAATGGCCATTTGGGCAAGGAATCAGAGGCCTGTCAGCACACAGTGGAAGTGTACCCCAGCATGAAATAATGAATTCTGGAGAGCAAAGTATTTGGCCTTATAAAAATTTGAACTCCTGTTCCTTTCTACACATCTATTATTTTTAAGCTTTTGGTTTGAATTATTTTTAAATTTTTTGGAGGTAAAATCTATATTAAGTGAGGAACATCAGTGCTGGAGAATGCAACACTTTTCATATCAGAATCAAACACTCCCCCATTGGGGAAAGTCAGGTGCAGACTAATACTCCTTCTACCCTAGTCCAATGATCAGCTTCAACCTAAACCTCAAGAAGAACCTTATACTGCACAGGTGTGACACATTCCATTTCCCAACTGAACCATGCTGTGGCTAAATTACAGCCAATTTAGGGTAGTATTGTGCTGTGAGTGCATGCTAGTAGGAACTTGGTTGAAATTGTTCAACTGCATTTCACATAGAAGCCTCATAGCCAGCAGAGAAAGGAACGTTTCATTCCATCAGTCTGAGCTGGATTGAACAAAGGTGTCAGCTATGAAAGACCAATACCTAATCCACGGCACCACCCCGTTTCCTTCTTCATCCCATTTAAGGATTGTGGAGGTAATGAAATGCCATAGTCCAAGAATTGATTGTCTAAGGAAATAAATAAGTTTAAGCGATGACTAAATAATTAAATAGCAAAGATCAATACCTTCGAGTGATTAGAAGGCAGTAATCCAATCAATGGGATCCAATGACATCATAAACTGCATGGACAAGTATCAGAACAGTTTCTATTCATTATCTGATGCTTGATATTAGATCACTGCTTGAAAATCACTCCGGATTGTGTGTTATTTTAACAACATAAACTGCTAATTTCTAGTGGGGTTTATTTATTTGGGGGTCAGTTTCTCTGGTTGCAGTAATTGTCAGTTCAGATATCAACTGCTAGTGTCCAGTGTCGTTGGTGTATAAAGGCAATCATACTGTAGCCACAGTAGCAAGTTTATCAAGAAATGGTTGACAGTTGACTTCTGGAGAATTCTGTAGCTGGCCTATGTTATGTAGAAGATAATAAGTATCTGTGATTGATATACAGGGCTGAATTTCCTAATTCTGCCCCTACTGGGTCAACGTAGAACTTCTGCCTGCCATCCTGACCCTGCTATGATTCTGACCCATTTTTCTTGGATTAGCATTCATTTAATATGCAGGGCAGGCTCCTCGCGGGATCCCTGCCACCAAGAGGGTGCCTGCTGATGCCAACAAGGAATGTCCTGACAGTGCTTGTAGACCACACAAAAGGGCAGAAGAATCCTGAGGACTTCAGCAAAATTTTACTTAATCAAAGTCAAGTTGTTCAACAATTAAGGGATCAGACAAAAATGAAGGCCAATACTAGGCCCCTTTCCTCCATAAAAGGACTTTGGGGCCTTCCTGCCAATGACGCAGGGACTACTACCAGCTTTCACCTGGTGGTCCCAGAAATGGAAGTAAGAGGGGCGGATGGGAGGGGACTGGACTAAGAACCCAGGCCTCACATCTCCACTAGCGAGGCCCACTAAGATAAGTTTAAAAAAAAACTTTTCTTAGTGGGGCCAGGACAAGCAGGACTGCTACCCCAGGCCCCACAAGGAAAGTCCTGGCCACTGCTGCCCCAGGCTTGTAGCCATGAGTTCCTGCAAATGGACTCCGCGCCACCCCCCCCCCCAGACTTACCTTGTTGCTGGAGGCCTTCTTCCAATGCTGGCGGGCGGTTTCTGGAATGACTGATTTTCATCCTTACCTGCTGGCCAGCTGCCACTTTCCACCAGAAGCAACCGAGCAGCTGACCGTTGGGATTCTAACTCACAACCCCCCGGCATCTGTTTCCACCAAGCATTAAAATCGGCCCACAGGATCCAAGGACAAAAAGGCCAAAGAGCGTTTTTCCTATTTTTGACTTTATTTTGCAACCCATCAAGGAAAATGTAGACCTCTCTCACCCCAGACCTTCCCCTCCCCTCCCCTTAACCCTGAGACCCTCCCGAATCCCTTCCCAGACACCCGAGTGCTGGGGTCAATTGCGTCAGTCCCTGGCGGCAGCATCTTGCCCCACGACATTCCACTCCTGCCTGTCCACCAGCTACCGCTTCCCACTGGTTTCCGGCGGGAGTCTGGCTGGGCTTATGCAGATGAGGCCCAGGAGCTAAGGCTGGGATAGTTGGCTGTCCACCTCGGCTCTCGCCTGCACAACTGCCGTCCCAAGTTAAAATCGGGGCTTCAGAGTAGAGTCAGGTCTGGCATTTCATTGTAAGCATTCAACCTAATATTTCAATTTATCGTCCTGCTATACAACATTTTACTTTAAAATAAAAAATTAATAAAGTGCATTTGAAGTTTAAATAAAAGTGAATTGCAAATAGTGTGGCGGAGCCACTAAGGGACTCCGATCAAATGTATATAATTCCCTTTAACAATATGTTAGCTATAGCCTGAGTCTGTATCTTTGTATATATTGTTTGCATGTACAGAGCGCGGTTCGTTTAAGAGCGCAGGCAAACGCGATGACGTCACGCCATTCATCATGTGATCCCCCACCGGCGGGAAAAATGTGATGACGTCATGACGCCAGCCACGGGACCGCCCAAGCAGTCTTCGTCGAGCCTCCGAACTGACTAGACCTGTATTCGTAGTTCTCTTGCAACTGTTTGTTAAACTCAATTAGTTTTACATTAAACATCGTTTGTTTGATCGCCTGAGTCGACCTCAGTCTCTTGATAGGAACTAGACATTCCTACATTGGTGACCCCGACTTTTGCGAACAGTTTTCGCAGAAGGAACGAAGCATGGAAACAAACGCCGTTGCATTGAAGCTGCCGCAATTCTGGGAGCAACAAGCGACCGCGTGGTTCATCCAGGTCGAAGCCCAGTTTGCATTACGGAACATTGTTGCGGATCAGACCCAATATTTTTACGTGGTCTCCGCACTCAACAGCTCCACCGCGTCAGCCTGCTTGAGAACCCCCCGGACGACCGCAAGTATGAAACAATCAAGGCGCGGTTGTTACAGGTCTTTGGGCTCAAGAAGTCGGAGCGCGCCCACCGACTGCTCGCTATGCCCGGCCTCGGGGACGCCAAGCCATCTGAGCTCATGAGCCAAATGCTCACGCTCCTTGGCTCCGAACCGGAATGCTTCCTCTTTAGGGAGCTCTTCCTCAGTCAGTTACCGGAGCAAGTACAAGCTGCCCTGGCCAGGTCCGAAGTCACAGACTGCGCAGTGCTTGCTGCCGAAGCGGACAAGATTTTCGTGGTGACGCAGCAGTACTGCGCTGCCATGAGGCACCCATCCCCCACAGATGCCACCCCAGCTCCTCAACCTTCGGGGCTGTGCTCCTACCACGCGCGGTTTGGCGCGAAAGCCAGATGTTGCCGCCCTCCCTGCAGCTTCTCTCCCCAAAAAAAACAACTGCAACCCCGGCAAAAGAAGAACGGGTCTGACGGCTGCCCCGTGGCTGCGATGGCATTCGGAAATTCTGGCAAGCTGTTGTTCATCACCGATTCCATCTCTGGTCGGCGATTCCTATGCGACACCGGCGCACAGTGCAGCATTATACCCACGTCCGCTATTGATGTTCAATATGGGAGGCACGGCCTCTCACTTGAAGCGGCTAATGGTGGAGCTATCCGGACCTTTGGCAAACAGCAGGTCCAGGTGTGCTTCGGCGGCCAGCGATTTGTTTGGGAATTTGTTACAGCCAGGGTTTCACAAGCCATCCTCGGCACCGATTTCCTGTGCGCCAACGGCCTCCTGGTCGATGTGCGGAACCGGCGGATGATCAATGCGGCCACGTTTCACTCCATTCCTTGCCACCGTGGTACCACCGTGTCGCGCACCGTCTCCTGCGCTTTCCCAACTCCGGACGAGTTCGCTCGCCTGCTCTGTGAATTTCCGGACCTGACCAGACCTACGTTCTCCTCTATGGCCACGAAGCATGGTGTGGAACACCACATCACTACCACCGGCCCCCTGGTCCACGCGTGGGCCCGGCGCCTCAAACCCGGCAAGCTGGCGGTCGCGAAGGCGGAGTTCGCTATGATGGAACGCCTGGAGATTATTTGCTGGTCCAATAGTCCCTGGTCTTCGCCTCTCCACATAGTACCAAAACCTGGCGGCGGATGGCGGCCATGCGGCGACTATCGGCGACTTAACGATGCTACCACTCCTGATCGATACCCGATCCCCCACATTCAGGATTTCTCTGCCCATTTGGCTGGGAACACCGTGTTTTCCAAGGTGGATCTGGTCCGAGGCTACCACCAGGTCCCGGTACACCTGCAGGACGTGCAGAAGACCGCAGTCATCACCCCATTCGGCCTTTTTGAATTTTTGAGGATGCTTTTTGGGTTGAAGAATGCTGCCCAGGCCTTCCACCGCCTCATGGACTCCGTGCTGCGGGACCTCAAGTTCCTTTTCGTCTATTTAGACGACATCCTCGTGGCCAGTTGAAATAAGGAGGAACACATCGCGCACCTACGCACCCTCTTTCGTCACCTCAGCCAACACGGCCTGATTCTCAACCCGGCCAAGTGTCAGTTTGGTCTGCCCCACATTGATTTCCTGGGACATTGCATCACATCAGAGGGAGCGGTGCCTTTGCAAGCAAAGGTAGAGGTGGTGACATCCTTTCCGCGCCCGCAGACCATCAAGGCCCTGCAGGAGTTCCTCGGGATGGTAAATTTTTACCACCGCTTCGTGCCTAAGGCAGCTCTGCTCATGCAGCCCCTGTACGAGGCCCTCAAGGGCAAGTCTGGCAAGGACCCGGTAAGCTGGACGGTCGACATGGACCGGGCGTTCGTTGACACAAAAAGCGCCCTCGCCAATGTGACCATGCTGGCGCACCCGCTGCCAGGTGCCACCATCGCCCCCACCACCGACGCGTCAGACTACGCCATCGGCGCAGTGCAGGAACAGTGGGTAAATGGAACGTGGCAACCGCTGGCATTCTTCAGCCGTCAACTACGGCGAAACGAGCGGAAGTACAATCCTTCGACTGGGAGTTGCTGGCTCTTTTTCTGGCCATCCGCCATTTCCGGTTCTTGCTGGAAGGACGTCCTTTCACTGCTTTTGTAGACCATAAGCCACTAACGTTTGCTATGGCCAAGACTGCTGAACCGTGGTCAGCCCGACAACGATGTCAGTTAACGTTTATCTCTGAATTCACCACTGACATTCAGCATGTGTCCGGTAAGGACAACCTGGTGGCGGATTGCCTCTCCCGCGCGACCGTTCAGGCAGTCCAGCTCGGCATCGACTATGCCCTCATGGCTGCGAATCAAGCCTCGGATCCAGAGGTGCAAGCTTACCGAACCAGCCCTTCTAGCCTCCAAGCGGCCGACGTCAAATTCCACACCGCAGGCACCACGCTACTTTGTGACGGCTCCGTAGGAGATCCTCGCCCTATCGTGCCGGTCGCCTGGCGCCGAAAAGTGTTTGATGCCATACACGGGTTGTCACACCCTGGCATGAAGGCCTCGCAAAGGCTGATGTCATCCAAGTTCGTTTGGCGGGGCATGCATATGGATGTCCACGACTGGGCCAACACCTGCGTGGTCTGCCAAAAGGCCAAGGTGCAGCGTCACGTCAAAGCTCTATTGGCCACCTTCGCTGTTCTGGAGCGACGGTTCGATCACGTGAATGTGGACCTGGTGGGGCCACTTCCACCTTCTCATGGGTTTACACATATCCTTACGATGGTAGACCGCACCACTAGATGGTCAGAGGCAGTTCCCTTGTCATCCACCACTTCGGCAGAAGTAGCCAGGGCATTCATTTCCTCTTGGGTCGCCCGTTTCGGGGTACCGGCGGACATCTCTTCTGATCGGTGACCGCAATTTTCCTCTGAGCTCTGGAACGTAGTGGCTCAGGGGCTTGGCATCAAGCTACACCGCACCACAGCCTACCATCCACAGGCGAACGGCCTGTGCGAACTGTTTCACAGGTCACTCAAAGCCGCACTGAGGGCCAGCCTCCAAGGCGCTGGATGGGCGGACAGGCTACCATGGGTCCTGTTGGGTCTTCGCACGGCACCCAAGGAAGATCTTCGCTCGTCCTCGGCAGAGCTCGTCTATGGCCAGCCGCTACACGTACCAGGGGATTTCCTTCCGACTCCAACAGAGCCATGGTCCGCATCCAATCAACTCATCAGCCACCAGGAGGCAGCCAGGTGTTTTGCACCAGTACCAATGTCGCATCACGGCTTTCAGAACTCCCACATCCCAGCAGAGCTGAAGAACGCCGAATATGTGTTCATCTGCCACGACGCTCATCGGGATCCGCTCAAGGCCCCTTACACTGGTCCTTTCCGCGTTCTGGAGCCGGGAGACAAAACTTTCTCGGTGGATATCGGAGGTAAACTGGACCACATTTCGGTTGACCGGTTGAAGCTGGCACACTTGGACCTTGACTGCCCAGTCGAGACCGCACAGCCGCCAAAACGTGGCCGACCGACCACAGTCGCCGTGCCAGATCAAGTTCAACCGCCCGCCAGCCCGCCCGCCGTCCAGCAGCTTCCACTCCAAGTGTACAGAAGTCGCTATGACAGGCTTGTCAGGCCTCCTCGCCGTTTCACTTTTTCTGTTAAAGACAATTCTGGGGGGGCGCATGTGGCGGAGCCACTAAGGGACTCCGATCAAATGTATATAGTTCCCTTTAACAATATGTTAGCTACAGCCTGAGTCTGTATCTTTGTATATACTGTTTGCATGTACAGAGCACGGTCCCTTTAAGAGCGCGGGCAAACGCGATGATGTCACACCGTTCATCACGTGATCCCCCACCGGCAGGAAAAACGTGATGACGTCATGACGCCAGCCACGGGACCGCCCAAACAGTCCTCATGGAGCCTCCGAACTGACTAGACCTGTATTCGTAGTTCTCTTGCAACTGTTTGTTAAACTCAATTAGTTTTACATTAAACATCGTTTGTTTGATCGCCTGAGTCGACCTCAGTCTCTTGATAGGAACTAAACATTCCTACAATAGTACTAAAGGGCCTTTGTAGACTAAATAGACTGCAGCATACGGGATCCTTGGCTTTATAAATAAAGGCAAAGAGTACAAAAGCAACAAAGTTATGCTAAAACTTTATAAAACATTGGTTAGGCACCAGTTGGGGTATTGTGTCTAATTCTGGGACCCACATTTCAGGAACGATCACCTCCCCCTCCCAGGACCAACCTAAAGGCCGCTACCAGGGAGGCAGCCATTGCAACTTTGCTCTCATGGAACTAGCGAGTTGGCTCTCAACATTTGATTGGCATCTGCAGCTTGCAGGCAATAGGCTAATGAGGCCTGAGGCCCAATTTCGGAGGAGCCTCGGGCCTTCGACTTCTGGTGCATGCTCCCAGCACGCCAACTATTTCAAGGCCAAAAATGGTCCGGAATAAATTTTCACCCGCAGGACTTTAACATAAGTAACAAAAAGAATGTTACATCAGCGGCTGCCTGGGGAATATCAGTCAGAACTAATTTATCTCAGACACAATGCTGCAGCCTACATTTATGTTTGTGCGTTTAATTGTACAACGGATTGAGACATTAGCAACAGGAATGTATTGATAGACTGATTTTAAAGAATCCTATACAGTATTGCATTAAAATATATGAAACTAAATGACTTGGGCATACAGGAAACACATGCCAAACAGTAAATGATTTTCCACTATTTCAAAAATCATTTAAAGATCCCAGGTCGTATTGCACAGTGTATTTCAAATAAATCGTAGTATTCAGGGCTGTAGCCCTTGTGGAAAGCTTGCAATCATGGCACAGTATAGTATACAAATTGTGATTTTTGTGGCGTACATAATCTACAATAAACACTTCACTCTTTCCATTTTTGCTATTGCATGATGTTTGCATCACATTGCTATAGAGAGAGTTGTATTAATACATTAGCAACATCATTTGCTTAACTATAGGGTGCACATTGGTCGCGGCGAGTCCATGCACCAACCATTTTCCCAATTTGGAATAGAGGGCAAGTGGTTCAAAACAACGTTTATTGAAAATATCTTTTAATTTGTTCAAAAATAGTTCACAGACCCTTGTCTCTGGTGAGTCAGGACTTCCAACTGGTCAGTGTTATTTTATGCTTTCCTATTGTGGCTGCTTTACAACATAGGAGGAAATGGTCTGAAATGATAGAGTAAAGTTAAAGGGGCTGTTTCCATCATTCTCATACATTAACACAATGAGAGATGAAAGCAAGTTTAAAATCAGGCACAGCACATTAATCTCTGCCATCAAGAACAGTCTGATTTCTGAGTGATGATACATGGAAGTGCACTCTGCTTGGGCAACTGCCCTGATGCAAAGTAAACATAGAATTCAGTGACATTTATTTAACTTCCTTTGTTTTTCTTTCAGAAATGACGATGGCAAAGCAAAAGAAAAAAAGATCCTGCCATATTCAATTCTCAAGTGGAACACTGAGCATAATGTACCATTGTAGACAAAAAATGGACACTTCACAAAATCAAAATATAAATGCAGACAAGGAAAATTATTTGGTCCATCTGAGCTTATCTATGCAAAAAGAAAGCGCCACATTCACCTCACAGTATCCAACTCATTCTTGAACAACTCTTAAGGTTTTCACTTCCACTACACTACCCAGAAGTCTATTCCAAGTGTTGATCACTCCTAAATACACCTTTCACTGGTTTCAATCTACAGCCCCCTTGTTCTACTGTCATAGCCTACCTTAAAGTAATGCTCCAGATTTATTGTTTCTGTACTGATTAATATCTTATACACATATACTTCCTTCATCGCACCTCAAATTGCAAAGAGAGAAAATGGAACAAAGAACAAGAAGGGCTTGGATGTTTGCAATTGATAAACGCCAAAACAGGAGAGACTGGGAAGAATCTGATGAAACAAAAATCAAACAAGCAATATAATGCCTGGTATGGATTTTAATTTTCTAAATTGATTTTTTAAAATGTTTTAGCCAAGCTCTAAAAATTATTCAGTATAATGTTTTCTTTCTGCACAAGGTCACTGTAGCTTATTGTCTTTATCTTTCTGATTCCTGTGCTTTGTCCCTGCTACAGAAATGTTGCTTTGCCTGCTTTGGTCACACTTATAGTATAGATAATCAAAGTATGATCTATAGATTGTTGTAGTCATAGAATCATACAGCACAGAAGGAGGCCATTTGGCCCATCATGCCTGTGCTTGTAAAAGCTAGCTGATAATGTAAAGATTCTCTCTCCTCAGGTATTGTCTCCCACTCCTTCAGATCTGCCGTTGTCACGGGGCCGTGCATTCACGGGGCCGTTTTGCTAGGGTTTCGGTAGTGGTGGATCCAAGTGCAGGAAACCTATCCAAGGACTCGAGACCAGGTAGAACTTGAAAGATGCTTCCTTGAGACTCGAGAACATAGAAACAGGGTAACACTCGAAAGGAGATTCACTTGAGACTCGAAAACACAGAGACATAGTAACACTCGAAAGGCAATTCCTTGAACTTCGAAAACACAGAGAGACTCGAGAGAGCTGCTACCTGCAGGCAGGTGAACCCAGGACTGAGCAAAGAGGACAGGAAACAGGAAGCTTAAATACAGGCCAGAGTGGTCACGTGACATAATTAATCAAATGAGACAGGAGACAAATACATTAACAAGACACAGGCGAGGCCAGAGGCATTGAGACAAAAGAGGGACAAACCTCACAACTTTACTCATTCTCTGTCTTGCTCTCTGTGGTGCTGGTTGAGCAGAAGGAGAGTGGAAAGTGGTGGTCTCCTTGACCAGGGAGTGGAGGAGAAGCAGAGACCCCAGGCCACCACTACCATCAACCAGCAACATTATCAACTGAGGTGCCTGGAGAGAGAAGAGGAGAGGGAAAAAGGAGGCCAACATCTGCAAGAGGAGAGGCCTTTCCACCACTGCCTCCCCAAATTGGCCTCCATTCCGGGAGAGGGAGAGAGGGGAGAGAAACAGCATCCACACCAACTGCTTGGAAGGAGGGAAGGAGCGCTTTCTTCACTGAACATCTGCAGGTGGGTGTCATTTGGTGCATTCCCCAAAAGACTTTGTATTGTTGGTGGGGGGAGGAAAGAAGACCGGCCGGAACATCAAGGGGTGTCTGTGTGTGTGTGTGTGTGTGTGTGGCTCTTGTAGATTACTAGGCCACACACACCACTTAATAAGCGCCCCTTCCATTGCCTGGACTGGGTCAGCTGGAGCTGCCTAGGTGAAGCCTTTTATTACATCGTGAAGACCTGGTGTAGGGCTGAGCCTGGGCATTCTCCAGCTTTCCCAGGCGAAGACATCTTCTCCCCCTGCCTGAAGACCACCAACAGAGACTTTATTTTTCCATCGGGGAGTGCACCCCTGCCGACACCCACCCACCTACCATCCTGAGTGGCGACCCTGCCTTTGCGGCCTCCCTCCTTCCCACCCCCCTCTCTCTCTCTTTTTGTCTCTCTCTTTGTCTCTCTCAAGAGGCACCTCCTTTCCAACTTTTTTATTGATTGCCACTTGAGCAGAGGGGAGAAGGCCCCTCTCCCAATTACTTCCAACAAGGGGAGAGGTGTGCCTTTAATTTAACAGCTCCCTCTGCTCAAGGGAAGACATTAATTAAAAACCGGAGGCCATTAACACCGTAAGGCCTGTGACTTGGGGTGGGTGTAGCTCTTTTTTTAAAAAAAAACACCCCACAATGGCGACTGCATCTTCGCCGGTGGCGGGGTCAGCCAGGACTTATGCGGGAGTGGCAGCCACAGCCACAGCTGCTCCCGCTTCTTCTGCTGCCCCGTCACCTTTCAAACTAATTACAAAAAAGCGTGGGGTGAAGAGCTACACCCACCCCACCATGACAATTGAGGCATGCGTAAAGGCCATGGCTGGGGTTGTCGGCCCTTCAGCCATCCTCGCCGCCTCAAAAATGTACGGGAAGGCTGTGTTCTTCCTGGGGTCGGAGCGGGCGGTGTCCCTGGCCATCACCAAGGGGCTCACCGTGGGCGGGACCTTCCTGCCGGTGGATCCTCTTGAGGCCACCGCGCGGAGGATCGTTATTTCCAACGTCCCGACCTATATTCCTGGTGAGCTCCTCCTCCCCCACTTGCACCAACTTGGGGAGGTGAGGTCGAGGATTACGCCCATCCCGCTCGGCTTCCGGGAAGCAAGCCTTCGACACGTTTTCTCCTTCCGGCGCCAGACCTTTATTCAGCTGGCACGGGAGGAGGACACTGACGGGGCTTTTGTCGTCCTCCATGAGGGGACCGCTTACCGCGTCTTCTGGACGTCGGATGGTGTGCGGTGCCACGCCTGCAAGGAGGTGGGGCACATCAGAAAGAACTGCCCCGCCTCCAAGGCCGCCAGATCGTCTGGCGTGGCCGAGGCTGGCGCCGTTGCCGCCCCCCCCGGATCTATCCGCGCGTCGGGTGCCACTGATGCGCGGTCGACATCGGAGGCCGATGCCACCGGGGCCTCCGGCGGGGGGGAGGGAGCCCGTCCGGGCGGAAGGAAGTCGCGGCGCAAGACCAAACACCTCAGGGCGGGTCCCCCCACGGAGGGTGAGCCCCTAAATTTAGAGCCCCTGACACCCGCGCTCCTCGCGGAGTTGGTCGGGGCAGACGAGGGCGGGAGGGGCCTCGTGCCCGAGACTGTGGCCGCTACCGCCGTGGCGGAAACACCGATACTTGCGGCCGGGCTTGGGCCCGAGGAACCCGACAAACCTGCCCCGCCGGAGGGAGCAGAGGAGGAGGCCCCTGCAGGCATGGAGGTCTCCCTCGCTCCCTCCACGCTAAAAAGAAGGCGCGACCCCCTGGAAGAGGAGGAGGACCGGGAGGAGGAAGGTCCCTCCGAGCAGGGGGAGTCGTCGCCCGCCGCGGCTCCTGCGCCCACCCCCCGCTGTCACCATCTCCAGCGTTCGGCAGGGGTCGCCTGTCCCTCGGGAGGCTGAGGCAGATGTGTCTGTCCAGCACGTGACTCCCGGGGATGGTGACGAGACCCTGCTCGTGTGGGGGGGTCGCGGAACAACCCGCGGCAGAAATAGATCTTCTTTCGGTGCCGTTACCCCTCGACGGGTCGGGCGGCCTGGGGTCTGGGTCAGGCGAGTTCGAGGAAAGTGAGCTCGCCCAAAGCGACCCGGACATTTCCCAGGGGCTGCTCGACCTGTTCGAGGTTTTAGCTAAGGACACCCCATCTGCTGGGTCGGAGGCCGGTGGCGGGGAAGAGGAAGGCCCTCTGACTGTGTCTCCGGCGCCGGACGTCTTGGAGGAATTCGGTTTTGTTTTTTCTCCGATTTCTCCGGCCGTTCCGGCGTCTGAGGCGGAGGGGGGCTCCGAACCGCCGCCGTCTTCTGGCCCGGTGCCCCCAGAGGAGCCCAGGGAGGATTCCTCTGCCACCGATCCTGGGGGTGGGATCCAGGCAGAGGCGGGGCCGGCTGTTGCGGCCGAGCCGTTCGCTGCGCACTGCGCGACGGACGGGTCGACCGCCGGTGATGACCCCCCCGGAGGAGGATGGGGTCTCGGTGATGGGCGCGGAGGACGAGTTGGATTCCATCGCCGACGAGGCGATGGATGACCTCGTGCCCCTCGCCGAGTCTCCCCTCATTCCCGTCAGGGAACTGCGGGATTTTGTGGCCGTGTGCCAGGGTCGTCCAAACAAGACCCGGCTGGCCCTCGCCAGGTGGTCGGAGCTGGCGCTGCTCATCGGGTCGGTCCGCGCCGCCATCAAGACCATGGGCGCGGACGCGGACGTGAGCCCGCTCGAGCTGCGTCGGCTCAGGTCGTTCCTCACTGGGCTGCTGAGGGAGTGGCGGTCGACTAGCAGCTGCGCTCCCTTCCCCCGTTAGGTGTAGGTAGAGGTTGCACTATGCTTCTGAGATGAAGATAACCATAGCCAGCCTCAACATCAATGGCAGCAGGGAGGCTCTCCGCAGATTTAATAACTTTTCAGTCCTTTGGGACGGGAAGTATGCAGTGTGCTTCCTGCAAGAAACCCACACCGTTCCGGGTGAAGAGGCCACGTGGCTCCTGGAGTGGCAAGGAGGGGTCAGCATGAGTCACCTCTCCAGTGTTCCTAGCGGGGTGGCTATCTTGCTGGCCCCGCATTTTCAACCGGAGATCTTGGGGGTCAAGGAGCACGTGCCGGGCCGCTTGCTCCAGGTCACTGTTCGCCTGGGGGGCGTGCCGCTCCATCTAGTGAACGTGTACGCCCCTCAGGCTGGTGCGCAGCAAATGCGCTTCTTTGAAGAAGTGTCCGCTCTTCTGGGCTCCATCGATGCGGGCAAGCGCGTCATCCTCGGGGGGGGATTTTAACTGCACCCTCGAGGCGAAGGACCGTTCGGCCCCCCAGCAATGCCTGGCGGCGATGGAGAAGTTGAGGGATCTGGTTGGGTCCTTCGACTTGGTGGACGTCTGGCGACATCTCCACCCCGACTCCAGCGCCTTCACTAGCGTGAGGCCTGGAGGAGGATGGTCCAGAATCGACCGCCTTTATATTTCCCGGGCGTACGTCTCCTGCGTTCCGGCGGCTTCCATGCGGCCGGTGCCATGCACGGACCACCACCTGGTGTGGGCGGAGCTCGTTCCGCTGCGCGCGTGGGGGTGGTCCGCGCACTGGCATTTGAACAACCTGCTGCTGGAGGACGCGCGGTTCCGGGATTCGTTTCGTCGGTTCTGGGCTGACTGGAGAAGGAAGCGGGGGGGCTTCCCCTCCTTGAGGCTATGGTGGGACGTGAGCAAACGTCCGTCTCTTCTGTCAGGAGTACGCGAAGGGGTCGACCAAGAGGCGGGAGGCCCGGGTCGGGCGGTTGGAGAAGGAGGTGCTCGACCTGGAGTCCCGTCTCGGTCAAGTCGTCGGGGACCCGGCCCTGCGGAAGGTGTACGAAGAGAAGAAGGGCGTGCTGAAGGACCTGCAGCTTGTTGGGTCCCGAGGCACGTACGTGAGGTCGCGGATCCAGCTCCTGCGGGACCTGGACCGCGGCTCCCCCTTCTACTCGCTGGAAAAAAGACAGGGGGTCCGTAAGCAGCTCTTGGGGCTGCTGGCCGACGACGGATCTCTAGTCTTGGATCCGGAGGGAATCAGCGCGGAGGCCCGTGCCTATTACGGGGCCCTGTTCTCTCCGGATCCGTCCAGCGAGGATGCGCGCAGAGTTTTGTGGGAGGACCTGCCGAAGGTCGGCCTGGAGGGCGCCGAAAAATTGGACGCTCCTCTGAGTCTGGAGGAGCTGACCGGCGCCCTCCGCCAGCTCTCTAGGGGAAAGTCCCCGGGGCTGGACGGGCTGACCGTGGAGTTCCACAGGGTGTTCTGGGACGTCTTGGCGGGCGACTACGTGCGGGTCCTGGGGGAAAGTTTGGCAACCGGGGAGATGCCACTCTCTTGGCGCAGGGCGGTTATTGTCCTGCTGCCTAAGAGGGGCGATCTCCGCCTCCTTAAGAACTGGCGCCCGGTCTCCCTCCTCAGAACGGACTACAAAATTGTTGCCAGGGCCATGTCTGCTCGCCTAGGCGCCGTGCTGGCCCACATGATCCACCCCGCCCAGTCCTACACGGTCCCGGGCCGGACCATCCACGATAACATCCATCTGGTCCGGGACCTGGTCCACCATTCCCAGAGGGCTGGTCTGTCGGTCGCCTTCCTTTCCCTGGATCAGGAGAAGGCGTTCGACAGGGTAGATCACGAGTATCTCTTCGGGACTCTGTGCGCATTCGGGTTCGGGACGCATTTTGTCGCCCGGATCAGACTTCTGTACGCTGCCACAGAGTGTCTGATTAAAGTTAACGGGTCCTTGATGGCGCCCCTTCGCTTCGGGAGGGGGGTGCGTCAGGGATGCCCCATGTCCGGCCAGTTATACGCCATTTGTGTAGAGCCTTTCCTGCGCCTCTTGCGGAAGAGGTTGTCGGGACTGGCTCTGCAAGGGCCGGGCGTGGAGGTGGTCCTCTCGGCTTACGCCGATGACGTGCTCCTCACGGTCACGGATCCCGCTGACTTGCGGAGGATGCGGGAATGCCAGCAGATTTACTCGGACGCATCCTCCGCCAGGATCAACTGGGGGAAATGTTCCGGACTCCTGGTGGGTCAGTGGCGGGTGGACTCCCTGCCGGAGGAGTTCAGGCCCTTCGCCTGGAGCACCACGCACCTCCTCTACTTGGGAGTCTACCTCAGCCCTGCCGAGGACGCCTGGCCGGCGAACTGGCAAGAGTTGGAGGCCAAAGTCACCACTCGCTTAGGACGCTGGACAGGATTGCTCCGAGTGTTGTCCTACAGGGGTCGAGCGATGGTCATAAACCAACTGGTGGCCGCCATGTTGTGGTACCGGTTCGTCACTTTGATCCCTCCCCCTGCATTTGTCGCCAAGATACAGAAGAAGCTCATCGACTTCTTCTGGGACAAAAGGAAGCAGTGGGTCTCTGCCGTGGTTTTGAGTCTCCCGCTTAGGGAGGGCGGTCAGGCGCTGGTGTGCCTCCGCACCCAGGCTGTGACTTTCCGTCTTCAGGTGCTGCAGAGATACCTGTACGTCGAGAATCCTCCGTGATGGTGTGCGCTGGCGACGTATTTTTTCCGCCAGCTGCACGGCCTCAATTACGACATGCAGCTCCTGTTTTTGGAAGTGGGCGGCACGCGTGCCAGCCTGCTGGAGCTGCCTGTCTTCTACCAGGAACTGCTATGGGTTTGGAACTACGTCACCTCCAGGCGGAGCTCTCCCCCGTCAGGAATGGCGGCTGTCCTTCGGGAGCCGCTGTTCAGGAATCCGCACCTCCACGTCTACGGGTTCGGGTGGCTGGCGGAGGGCAGGGCTGTGCCTGGCAAGGTGACTAGAGTCGGGGACCTGCTCGATGGCGGAGGAGCGGGCTGGATGGCGCCGGAGGAGTTGGCGCGGCGCATGTCTTGGGCCAATGTCCGGCTCGCGGTCAATGCCATCGAGTCGGTGAAAGCGACGCTGCGCCCCGGCGCCACGAGGTGTATCGACGCGGCTCAAGCACGTGGGGCAATCCCGTCCGAGCTTTCCCCCATTTGGATGGAATTCCTTATTGGCGCCCAGCCCCAAAACCCCCCTCGGGAGCCGGCGCCTCACAACTTGAGTCGTCTCGAGGAAATACCCTCCGTGCCTTTTCATTCCGCACGGAGGGGTTTCCTGTACGGGCTGCTCCTGCACACTTTCCACTTTGTCATCTTCGCCTACCGTCCGGACACGCCGTGGCGTGCCGTCTTGCCTTCCGGCAGAGGCGGTGGTCCCCAATGGAGGGCTCTCTATGCGGGAGTCCTCCCTTGTTCTATTGGGGACTTGGCCTGGAGGGTGTTGCACGGAGCAGTCCCGTGCAATATATTTTTAAGTAGGTTCACGGACTCCCAGACCGCCTGTTTGTTCTGCGGCCTGGAGGAGTCCGTGTTTCACATATATGTACAATGTGAGAGGTTGCAGCCCCTCTTCCATTATTTGAAGGGGCTGCTCCTCGATTTTTGGTTGCACTTCAGTTCCACGCTCTTGATCTACGGTCACCCGGTGCGGAGGGGAGCGAGCAGGTTGGAGGACCTCATCGTGGGTCTGCTCCTGGGCCTGGATAAAAAAGCCATCAATTGGTCCAGGCAGCGGGCGGTCGAGGGCGTCGTCCAGCCAGATTGCCTCCCTCTCTTCCGCGGCCATGTTCGCGCCCGGGTGGCCCTGGAGATGGAGCACGCGGTGTCCGCCGGCGCGTTCGAGCACTTCCGTGACCGGTGGGCGCCGCGGGGACTGGAGTGCATAATTGGATTGGACAACCAAATTTTAATTTGATTTGCTAAGGTTTATTTAAAGTTTTAGAAGTTTCGTTACAGTTTATTTGTTTAATTTACTTGGTCTTTTAAAAGAGGGACAAAACCGAACAACTTTATTAACTAGCCTGATTACTTTGATGAGATCAATTACTCGAGAAACAGGTGAGGAGAGCGGCCCAAAAGGCACGGCAGCAGTGCACTGAGGCCTCAAAAACCGCCCTCAGGCGGCGAGCAGAGGGAAGTGCCGCTGCAGCCGTTACAGCCGTCATCACTCTTCTCTTCAAAAAAGCAACCCTTGACCCCTCTGTTCATCTCCAACCTCCCTTTCCTCTCCAAAAATGTTGAACGTGTTGTCACCTCTCAATCGGTGCCCATCTTTCCCGGAACTCCATGTTTGAATCCCTCCAATCAGGTTTCTGCTCCTGCCACAGTACCGAAATGGCTCTTATCAAAGTCACAAATGACATCCTATGTGACTGTTACTGTGGTAAATTATCCCTCCTCGTCCTTCTCAGCCTGTCAACATCCTTTGACACTGGTGACCAAACCATCCTCTTCCAACGCCTCTCCTCCGTCATCCAGCTGGGTGGAACTGCCTTCACCTGGTTCCATTCTTATCAATCTGATCGTGGCCAGAGAATCACCTGCAATGATTTCCCTTCCAGCTCCCGCACAGTTACCTCTGGAGTCCCCCAAGGATCTATCCTTGGCCACCTCCTATTTCTCATCTACATGCTGCTCCTCAGCGACATCAACCGAAAACAGAATGTCAGATTCCAAATGTACGCTGATGACACCCAGCTCTACCTCACCATCACCTCACTCAACCCTCCACTGTCTCAATTGTTAGACCACTTGTCCGACATTCAGTAGTGGATGAGCAGAAATTTCCTCCAACTAAATATTGGCAAGACCGAAGCCATTGTCTTCAGTCCACGCCGCAAACTCCTTTTCCTAGCCACCGGCTCCATCCCTCTCCCTGGCAACTGTCCAAGGCTGAACCAAACTGTTCGCAACCTTGGTGTCCTATTTGACCCTGAGATGAGCTTCTGACCACAAAACTGCGCCATCACTTAGACCGCTTACTTCCACCTCCGTAACATCGCCCGATTCCACCCCTGCCTCAGCTCATCTGCTGCTGAAACCCTGATCTATGCCTTTGATACCTCTAGACTTGACTATTTCAACACATTCCTGGCCAGCCTCCCATCCTCTACCCTCCATAAGCTTAAGCTCATCCAAAAATCTGCTGCCCATGTCCTAACTCACACCAAGTCCTGTTTACCCATCAATCCTGTGCTCACTGGCCTATATTGGCTCCCGGTTGAGCAACACCTCGATTTTAAAATTCTCATCCTTGTTTTCGACTCCCTCAATGCCCTCACTGCCCTCACCCCTCCCTATCTCTGTAACCTTCTCCAGCCCTACAATCCTCTGAGATATCTGAGCTCCTCCAATTCTGGCCTCTTGCGCATCCCTGATTTTAATTGCTCCACCATTGGTGGCTTTGCCTTCAGCTGCCTAGGCCCTAAGCTCTGGAATTCCCACCCTAAACTTCTCTGCCTCTCTACCTCTCTTTTCTCCTTAAGACACTCCTTAGAACCTACCTCTTTGACTGAGCTTTTTGTTCATCTGCCCTAATATCTCCTTATGTGGTTTGGTGTCAAATTTTGTTTAATGCTCCTGTGAAAAGCCCTATGTTTTACTATGTTAAAGGCACTATATTAATACAAGTGTTGTTGTTGTTGTTCCTTCTCTAGCCTACATATCTCAGCCATCAAATCTCTTCCTACTCCCAGTTGGCCTCAGGAGGTATGAAATGGCAATGAAGGAAGGTGCTTCAACAGTTCACATGCTGTCATGCAGCACCAGTCATCTCTTTGCCCTCCCCTAGAGGATAGAAACATAGAAGATAGGAGCAAGAGTAGGCCATTCGGTCCCTCAAGCCTGCTCCGCCATTCAATGAGATCATGGCTGATCATTCAAATTCAGTACCCTGTTCCTGCCTTCTCTCCATATCCCTTGATCCCTTTAGCCTTAAGAAATATATCCAACTCCTTCTTGAATATATTTAATGAATTGGCCTCTACTGCCTTCTTTGGCAGAGAATTCCACAGGTTCACCACTCTCTGAGTGAAGAAATTCCTCCTCATCTCTGTCCTAAATGGCTTACCCCTTATCCTTAGACTGTGACCCCTGGTTCTGGACTCCCCGACCATCGGGAACATCCTTCCAGCATCTAGTCTGTCTAGTCCTGTTAGAATTTTATAAGTTTCGATGAGATCCCCTCTCATTCTTCTAAACTTTTTTTTTATTCATTGATGGGATGTGGGCGTCGCTGGCTAGGCCTGCATTTAGTGCCCATCCCTAATTGCCCTTGAGAAGATGGTGGTGAGCCGCCTTCTTGAACCGCTGCAGTCCATATGGTGTAGGTACACCCACAATGCTGTTAGGAAGGGAGTTCCGGGATTTTGGCCCAGCGACAGTGAAGGAACGGCGATACAGGTCCAAGTCAGGATGGTGTGTGGCTTGGAGGGGAACTTATAGGTGGTGATGTTCCCATGCGTCTGCTGCCCTTGTCCTTCTAAGAGATCGCGGGTTTGGAAGGTGCTGTTGAAGGAGCTTTGGCGAGTTGCTGCAGTGCATCTTGTAGATGGTACACACTGCAGCCACAGTGCACCGGTGGTGGAGGGAGTGAATGTTGAAGGTGGTGGATGGAGTGCCAATCAAGTGGGCTGCATTATCCTGAATGGTGTCGAGCTTCTTGAGTGTTGTTAGAGCTGCACTGATCCAGGCAAGTGGAGAGTATTCCATCACACTCCTGACTTGTGCCTTGTAGATGCTGGAAAGGCTTTGGGGAGTCAGGAGGTGAGACACTCGCTGCAGGATTCCCAGCCTCTGGCCTGCTCTTGTAGCCACAGTATTTATATGGCTGGTCCAGTTCAGTTTCTGATCAATGGTAACCCCCAGGATGTTGATAGTGGGGGATTCAGCGATGGTAATGCCATTGAATGTCAAGGGGAGATGGTTAGAGTCTAGTTTGTTGGAGATGGTCATTGCCTGGCACTTGTGTGGTGCGAATGTTACTTGCCACTTGTCAGCCCAAGTCTGAATGTTGTCCAGGTCTTGCTGCATATGGACACGGACTGCATCAGTATCTGACGAGTCTCGAATGGTGCTGAACAGTGTGCAATCATCAGCGAACATCCCCACTTCTGACCTTATGATGGAGGGAAGGTCATTGATGAAACAGCTGAAGATGGTTGGGCCTAGGACACTGCCCTGAGGAACTCCTGCAGTGATGTCATGTGATTGAGATGAATGACCTCCAACAACCACAGCCAACTTCCTTTGTGCTAGGTATGATTCCAACCAATGGAGAGTTTTCCCCTTGATTCCCATTGACTTCAGTTTGGCTAGGGCTCCTTGATGCCACACTCGATCAAATGCTGCCTTGATGTCAAGGGCAGTCACTCTCACCTCACTTCTTGAGTTCAGCTCTTTTGTCCATGTTTGGACCAAGGCTGTAATGAGGTCAGGAGCTGAGTGGCCCTGGCGGAACCCAAACTGGGCGTCAGTTATCAGGTTATTGCTGAGAAAGTGCCGCTTGATAGCACTGTCGACGACACCTTCCATCACTTTGCTGATGATTGAGAGTAGACTGATGGGACGGTAATTGGCTGGGTCAGATTTGTCCTGCTTTTTGTAGACAGGACATACTTGGGCAATTTTCCACATTGCCGGATAGATGCCAGTGTTATAGCTGTACTGGAACAGCTTGGCTAGGGGCGCAGCTAGTTCTGGAGCACAAGTCTTCAGTACTATTGCCGGAGTGTTGTCAGGGCCCATAGCCTTTGCAGTATCCAGTGTCTTCAGCCATTTCTTGACATCACGTGGAGTGAATTGAATGGGCTGAAGACTGGCACCTGTGATGCTGGGGACCTCAGGAGGAGGCCAAGATGGATCATCCACTTGGCATTTCTGGCTGAAGATAGTTGCAAATGCTTCAGCCTTGTCTTTTGCACTCACGTGCTGGGCTCCACCATCATTGAGGATGGGGATATTTTTGGAGCTGCCTCCTCCTGTTAACTCTTTAATTGTCCACCACCACTCATGACTGGATGTGGCAGGACTGCAGAGCTTTGATTTGATCCGATAGTTGTGAGATCGCTTAGCTCTGTCTATCGCATGTTGCTTCCATTGTTTGGCATGCAAGTAGTCCTGTGTTGTAGCCTCACCAGGTTGACACCTCATTTTTCGGTATGCCTGGTGCTGTTCCCTGCATGCTCTCCTGCACTCTTCGTTAAACCAGGGTTGATCTCCCGGCTTGATGGTAATGGTAGAGTGAGGGATATGCCGGGCCATGAGGTTCCAGATTGTGGTTGAATACAATTCTGCTGCTGCTGATGGCCCACAGCACCTCATGGATGCCCAGTTTTGATGTCCAGTGAGTACAAGCCCAATCGACCCAATCTCTCCTCATACGTCATTCCTGCCATCCCAGGTATCAGCCTGGTGAATCTTCGCTGCACTCCTTCCATGGCAAGAACATCCTTTCTCAGATAAGGTGAGCAAAACTGCACACAATACTCAAGGTGCGGTCTCACCAAGGCCCTGTACAACTGCAGCAAGACATCCTTGTTCCTGTACTCAAACCCTCTCGCTACGAAGGCCAACATACCATTTGCCTTCTTAACCGCCTGCTGCACCTGCATGCTTACTTTCAGCGACTGGTGCACAAGGACGCCCAGGTCTCGTTGCACTTCCCCTTCTCCCAATCTATTGCCATTTAGATAATAATCTGCCTTCCTGTTTTTGACATCAATGTGGATAACCTCGCATTTATCCACGTTATATTGCATCTGCCATGCTTCTGCCCAATCACCCAACCTGTCCAAATCATACTGGAGTTCCTCAGTATCCTCCTCACAGCACACACACCCACCCAGCTTTGTGTTGTCTGCAAACTTGGAGATATTACATCTAGTTCCCTCGTCCAGATCATTAATATATATTGTGAATAGCTGGGTTCCAAGGACCGATCCCTGCGGTACCCCACTAGTCACTGCCTGCCACTCGGAAAAAAAGCTGTTTATTCCAACTCTTTGCTTTCTGTCTGCCAACCAGTTCTCTATCCAAGTCAATACCTTGCCCCCAATCCCATGTGCCTTATTTTTACACGCTAATCTCTTATGCGGGACCTTATCGAAAGCCTTTTGAAAATCCAATTACACCACATCCACTGGTTCTCCCTTATCTATTTTACCAGTTACATCCTCAAAAAATTCCAGTAGATTAGTCAAGCATGATGTACCTTTTGTAAAGCCATGTTGACTTTGTCCGATCTGGTCACTTTTTTCCAAGTGCTCTGCCATTACATCCTTTATAATGGACTCTAGCATTTTCCCCACTACCGATGTCAGGCTTATCGGTCTGTAATTCCCCATTTTCTCTCTACCACCCTTTTTGAACAGTGGGGTAAACCATATATACTTTTATATGGTTTGTCTATTCTACTGGTCACCTGTCAGCTGCAACATGAAATGCTCCTATTGCTAGAGTTGGATTGGGTGAATTGATGGACTAAAAAGCAGAACTGAATAGCATAATGCAGCAGGGTTTCAACCATATTACAGAAGGCATTGACACACCTTACTTATGGGCAAGCCAAGTAAGCCTTTAAACTCCCAATAAGACTCTTCATTCTACCAAAAAAGAATGCAACAGAGCTTAGGATGGTAACCAAAGTAACCTAATTGAATGGAGTTCTGCCTGCCACAAAATCCATCCCAAAAATTGAAGGGGATTTAGGATCATTTGATATTGCAAGAGTGGATCACAGCCCTACAAAAAAATAAAAGAACACCACCACACAAAGTGGACTCAGGTGCACACCACATGGAGGCCATCAGAATGCTAACAGACTGGCGATCAAACCCTGCAGCCAGCCAGCACCCTTACTCCTCCCAATACAAAATCACTGAGAAATGTTGTTAGGTGTCACAAACAAACATCAAGCACTGCGACACATCAGGCCCACGAAATGTCTCGCAATTTCCTTAAGTGCTGTAACCGGCAAGTCACATGAAAATTTCCGTCAGTTTCAACTCCGATCATGCCGACTGGTCCCAATGCCAACATTTCCTAAGAATCCGCTGACCATATGTCGGAATGTAAAATCCAGCGTAAACAAGCAGAAATCAGGGTAAACATTCAGGGCCTGAAGAAAGTGCGGAAACCTACGCCATATACCTTCATCAAGTTCCTATTTATGTTTGAAAGTTTAGATGTGAAGCCATCAGTCCATCATTAGGCACAGCATGTTTAAGAAAATGCAATCGTGGAAGCTTTTCAATTTTAATGCAACTCATTCTGATGCCATGAAAATGCATTCAAAGATATAGAGAATAGCGTGCCGACCTAACTCCTGCCCTTTCTCTCTGAATGTCCCAGTGCAGACCCATATTTCTGATCCTCTACACTAAAGAGGGTGCCAGTTTCTGAGCTGGTTCACGCAAGAGTAAGGTCAAGTGACATGTATGTTCTCGAAGCCTGTCCTCCTCCTTCCTCTGCTCCAACAAGGCCCTCTATCTCAGCTTGCCTGGAAAGGGACGAGAGGGACAAGGGTTAGCAGTTCTTATTAAGGGTAAGCGGAGACAGATGATTGTGAGCTCAACGCAGCAATACTTTGTCAAGCAGCGTGTGTATAGGGAGAAGAGAAAAAGAGAGCAATATGGCCAAATACTCTGCAGAGCAGATCCTCCAGCCTCGCCAGTCGCTACACTCCTGACATTCCCCCTGCCCACATTATCCATGGTAGATGCTTGGTGACCATCATCCTGTCCGTGCCTGCTCCCTGCCGTTGTGTGCCAGCTTCTCCTGCAAGGAGAGAGTATGTTAGTGTGTGGGTTGGTGGCTTGTGAAGATGAGCCTGTCAGGGTAGAATAGTGTTGCTGATGAATGAAAGATGGCACAGGTGTGAGGAAGTGAAGGGAAGGGGAATAATTATGAAGCCAATTGCAGGTGCATGTGTGCCAGTAGCAGCAGAAAAAGATTGAGTGAAGCATGCTACTGTGATTGGAGGAGAGTGACAAGAAGCAGGTCAGGAAATGCTTGAGAGTGCTGGGACTACAGGTGGTGCAGGGCTAAGCAGAGAGTGAGAGAGACGTGAATGGGAGTCATACCTTAGCAGCTCTGATTTTTTTTCCAGAATTGCTGTCAGGGTGTTAGGTGCAATGGTCCTTGCATTGACCATCTCTGCCCCCTCGTGCCTTTAAATGGCAACACTGACATCCCACTCCCTAATCAGCGAGTTTCCAATGAACAATGTGAGTAGTACCGACAGCTCAGCAATCGTATTCAAATTCATATTTGCGTCGTTGTTTCGTATGATTGGGGAAAGCTTATAATAGGATGTCTAGTTTGGCTATCCATTCGATGGCCTCCTGAGATGCTGAGTGGTGAAATGAGGTGCCTCCCGCAACAGATCTTAGTGGGAAGGTTGATGTGATGAGTTCCATGGTCTGGGACTCATGGCCACAGTCACATTTCGGGTCGTCCCTCATCTTCCAGCTTCTTGTGAAGCAGTTGGCCACATTGTCCATGCCCTGTCCGTATTCGGTTGCTGTCCACTGCCTTTGAGGGAGGTTGAAGCCAGGGAGCTCTGCTGTTGGGGCAGTGATGAGGTGCTGGTTCTTTATGTTGCATGCGTCCCATGATTCCGTCCATCTGGATAGTGGGTCGATACCAGCTGCATGAATATTGGCTGCTGTTTTCCAGAATGGCCGTCGCAATTTTAAGTGCTTTCGTGGTGGGTTTTTCAAGTATTCGTGAATGGGAAGGTCGATGTTGCTCATGATTTTTCCATCTCGGGGAGCACGTTGGCATCGTGGTGAATGGCAGGTGGGCCAATGTGGGACAGCACTGGGAGCCACTCAGTTAGAGTGGACTTGAGCATCTCTGGCACCGTCCTCATGGCGGCGTTTAGCTGCATGTCCACGATCTTTGTGTGGCGGCTGCAGGACTATGAGGCAGAGCAGTATTGTGCAGCAGAGTAGACTAGGGCCACTGTTGAGGTGCTAAGTGTTCTGGCTGTGCTCCCCCATGACATTCCAGCGAGTTTCCAGACCAGGTTCACCCTGGTTTTTACTTTTGGCCGGTGTTGGTGAGATGGGGCCAATAGGTGAGAATCCTGTCCAGGGTGACGCCCGGGTATTTTGGGTGGGGTTCATGGGCAAGTTTGCCTTCCGCAGAAGGAAACATTGCGTTCTTTCCCGGTGGCTTTGTTGTTCAGATGGAACGCCGACACAACTGTCTGCTCTGCATTGGGGCAGAGGTGCCAGGTTTGGAAATGTTACTTATTAGCATCCTACTTGCTTCCTCTAGTGTTGATGCCTGCGTCAGCAGTGCTATGTCATCGGCATATGCAAACTTCCGGGATTAGGTGCAGAGCATGTCCGCCGTATAGATGTTGAAAAAGGTCAGTGCGAGCACCGACCCCTGTGGCAGACCATTGTTGAGCGTCTGTGTCCGGCTGGTCTTGTCACCAAGATAGCCGTGGAACTCACGGTTACTCATTAAGGTGTTGATAAGCCTGAGAGTCTTGCAGCATTTGATGATTATTGAAAGCTCCAGTAGCAGACCTTAAGGCCAGACAGCGGCGTAAGCCGATGACAAGTCTATGAAGGCAGCTCCAGTCTTCAGCTGCTTCTGGAACCCTGCCTCAATGTTGGTAGTGAGTGCAAGGACCTGGTCAGAGCAGCCTCTTCCCTCTCTGAAGCCCGTCTGCTCATTTGGGAGGCAGCTTCTAAAGCGAGTTTTATCCGGTAATGGATGAGCCGTTTGACCACCTTGTAGATCGTAGACAGAAAGGTGAATTTGTGTGCTCCAATTTCACGTGAGCCTGTTGCTTATGCCACGGGCGTGTGTTCTGAACGTGATGCCCATATTGCGCTGAATTCTGGCATTACTCGGATTTCTCGGCCACTATCTTTATAGAAAAGTATTTGGCAAACATTTTTTATTGCTTGCCAAAAACACAATTGCGCTATTCATAAGAATGCATTATTTCCTGCCTTGCACGTGGCATTTCTGAGGCACAAACGACACATAGCTTTTCTACCTGTACAGTTATGATGGCGATCTTTTAATGAATTACCACCCGGGTGCGGCCATGTTAGCGGCACCTGCAAAATTCACCTGCCGGTTTGTGGTGGTGCTACACACTATCACCACGCCTGCCTGCGCCCGGAGATCGTGACATCATCCAGCCGCGCATCACCACGGTAGCGCCCCAGACCGGAAATTCATTCTCGCCCCCTGCCTCAGCACCTGCCGTTAGGAATGGTAGGTAGAGGAAGCGGTTTGCAGTCGGCTGGGAGCTGTATGAGTGCTATTTAAAGGTGTGAACAATGCTGCCTTGTCACTTTGACAGAAGCAGACAGGGGTTTTAACAATTTGAGGTTTTCCTGCTTGAAGGAGTTTTGTTCCTGACAAAAATTTATCAGGCTCATTTGTCTTACTTTTGATACTACAACATTTCCAACACCTAATGGGGGCTGTACTGGCACTGGATTTTGCCCTCCAGCTTCACCGTCGGAGGCAGAGAGAAAGACTGGAAAACGTGGTCAGAGGGAGGAGGGCCAACAGGGCTCTCAACAGAGACTTTACCCTCCTAGGGTATTCTGGGAGCAGTTCTCCTCCATTCATTTGCTTCAGCAAGGAGGTGGTCACAGAGCTGTACCACCTCCTGCAGCCAGACCTCCAGCCTCAGATTAGGACCAGGATGTCTCTCAGTGGCAGTGAAGGTCACAGTCACTCTCAGTTTCTATGCCAGTGGCTCCTTCCAAGCTTCAACAGGGGATATTGCAAACATTTCACAGTTCGCCATCCATTGCTGCATCTGGGAGGTCACAGATGCTCTGTACAGAAGAAGAACGGAGTACACCTCATTCCCCATGACCAGAGACAAACAGCATGAACGCTCATGTGGCTTTGCAAGGATAACGGGCTTCCCCATGTTTCAGGGCACCATTGATTGCACCCACGTAGCATTGCAGGCACCTCTGAACATGCAGTTGGTGTGCAACCACAGACAGCGCATCCCGCCTTCAATGCCCATTATCCTGGCAGCAGCCATGATGCATTCATCCTACGCCAGACTGGTGTCCCAGCACTATTCCACCCACCGCATCAAGCTTGCGGCTGGCTGCTCGGAGACAAGGGTTATCCACTCACCACCTGGCTGATGACACCCCTCCGCAACCCAACACTCCTGCTCAGCACGCATACAATGAGAGCCATAGCGCCACCAGGAACCTGATTGAACAGACTATCGAGGTGCTAAAGCAACGGTTACGCTGCCTTGACTGCTCTGGAGGAGCCCTGCAGTACTCCCTTGATCGAGTCTCCCTTTTTATTGTTGTGTGCTGCGTGCTGCACAACCTGGTCATTCTGAGGGCCCAGCCATTGCCACCAGGGATTGCAGGTCCACCTCAGGAGGAGGAAGAGGGACAGAAGGAGGAGGAGGTGGAGGAGGAGGATGAAGAGGAGGAAGAGCAGCAGCAACGTAGGAGGGAGGCACTCAACGTTGCTTCTGCAAGGCCGTTTGTGATCGCCTCATTACATAGCGCGTTCAATAAATGAGATAGCACATGACATTTGCGCAGAACAACCACATCATTACAACCAGCTCGCAGCCCCTATCACCAGGCAAAGGTCAAATGAGAAACATCACAAAATTTGCTATGTCGAATTAAAAATTTATTATTGTGCTCAACTCTCTTATCAAACACAACCAATAATAAACAAATACAACAATTTATGAACAAACACAACTGGTTCTTAGCAAACTGAGCAATATATTTACAAACACATCAACTTTTGTACACACACTCCCCCCATTTGCTATTAATATTTTATTTATTGGGCCTTCCTCAATGATTTCCCTCCCCTTTGCAATTCCCCCTCCCAACCCTACTGCTCCTCCGTAATATGGCCCCAGTGGCTGCAGCAAGGCTGGTGGAAGGCGACCGAGCCTGGGAGCCAGAGACTGCAGATGGCCTTGCAGGACGTCCTCGACCAGCTCTGGGCCTGGAGGGCCCGGCTGCAGATGCACCACCTCAGCATGGGCGGCAGCAGCCTGGGCTGGCTGTGTTACAGGCTGTGGCAAGTGCAATGGCGGAGTGGCAGTGGTGGGAGCAGGAATGCTGTCATCTTGAGAGAGGACAGCACCTTCCTGCTCGACCAACACACTGCCACTCCCCCAGGGCAGAACCTCAGAACCCTTGCCATTGCATCCATGAGCTCAGTATGTTTGCTCAATCGCCTGTGTGGTCATCGCCTCGCCATCGAGGTCCTCATCCAAGTCCTGTGCAGCAGAACTCGCACGTGCACTCACCCTCTGGGGAGATGGCCCCAGAGCTTCCCTTTCCCCATGGCATTGCTGCAGCCCGCTGGGTCCTGGAGCTTCATCCACATCAGACCCATTTCCTAGGCTCCCCTCCAGTGAATGCGTGGCCCCATTATCAGACCTCTCGCCCTCGAGCGACACAGGCAGTGAGGCGCTGGCTTGTTCCTCCTTCTCTCACACGCCGCTGCCACTGGGAGGCTGAGGGACAGGCGGGTCAGATGGTGGCTGATTATCTGAAAGCATTAAGGGTGGATTTAATGTCAGGGCAGGGGGTGCAGGAAGGGAGCAAGGAATGGAGGCAGTATACTTAGATGGAAAGTGGGAAGGGCCTGTGTTGTGAAGGGGAAGTGGTATGAGAGAAGAGGGAGTGGCGAGGAACATACCATTGTTGTTCAAGGGGATCGACCTCTCGAATTGCCACAGCGCCCACGACCTGGGCCGTGTTGATGCTGTGCACTCACTCCTCCAGGTCTGTAAGGGTTTGCAGCTCCGCCTGACCTCCTCCCATGTATTGCTGCTCCCTCCTGTTATGAGCAAGATTGGCCTGCAAGTAAAAGGACAGCGTGTGAGTGAGTGTGCAGCCATGTGTTTGGCAGATGTGCCTACCATAGTTGAATAGCTGTTAATGTATGCAAGGCATGTGCAAATGTGACTTTTAGTAGATGGGCATAGTTGGTGGGTGAGTGTTGGGGATTTGGTGGTTTATACCGTCTGTGCACAGAGTGAGGTTGAGATGGTGGGATGTGTTAAGTCCGTGAATGATTGAGACACGAACTAGCAGGAGAGAAACAAACAGAACTTTACTGGTGAAAGGCATAAACGAATCTAACAAAACAGAGGCTCTCTAGCACCTTTTATACAGGGGTGGTCACTGCCGGTACTGCAGTCTGAGACCAGTTATTCTCTTAAAGGTACATACACAACAATTCCTCCCCTTTTAGATAAACAGTACATAACATTCATTTAACAACTAATGATAACGAATTACAATCACAATTACTGTTGCTAGATACATTGGTTAAGTTTAATCAATTATAAGTTCAGTCTTTGAGGAGACTTCCTGATTCTGTCTGGATAACGCCTCTTTGGGGTATCAGGTTCTTCTGGCAATGTTGAGTCGGAATCAATGTCATTGATTGGTTCATCTGCTTCCAATATTACCGGGTCTGCGATAGCTGCAATTGGAACGTCGATTTCATTACCAGGTGTATCAGATCGTGGTGTGGAGTTGATGTTTTCCAGTGACTATAGAATCTGGTCAGCATGTCGTCTTACAATGCTCTCCCCAACGTCCACGGTATACATGAGAGGTCCTTGTCGTGTACAAATCGTTCCTGGCTGCCATTTCTCAGTGCGGTAGTCCCGGGCCAAAACTGGTTGACCTATCTTAAAACTCCTGGTCGGCCTTTCATTCATATTCTGAAACTGCCTGTTCTCCACATCTCTTCGGACGTTTGGCTTAACCAAACCCAAGCGGCATCGTAGTCTTCGATTGAAGAACATCATGGCTGGAGTTTGGTTGGTAACCGCATGTGTCACATTCTGGTAGGCAAACAAGAGGTTGTCCACCTTGTGTTGTAGAGGTATATCTTCATTACACATTGCCTTGATAGCCTTCTTGAATGTTTGAACAAACCTCTCGGCCAATCCATTAGTGGCTGGCTGATATGGGGCAGATGTGTAATGCTTAACACCATTGTTCTTTAAGAACCTCCGGAACTCTTCAGACACAAACTGTGGTCCATTGTCAGAGCAAATCTGTTCAGGCAGCCCATTCCTGGCGAATATGGTTCGTAAAACTGTGATAGTTTTTTCCGTGGTGGTTGAGGACATTTTTATTACCTCTGGCCACTTTGAATGTACATCCACCGCAATTAAAAACATCGAGTCCATGAAGGGACCAGCAAAATCAATGTGCACCCTTTGCCATGGAGATGAGGGCCACTCCCATGGATGCAGAGGAGCTTGTGGTGGGGCGTTTTGGACCTTCTGGCATCCTGCACAGCTCTTGGTCATCTCTTCGATTTCTCTATCGATTCCCGGCCACCACACAAACGCTCTGGCTAAGCTCTTCATTTTTACCCCACCCAGATGACCCTCATGAAGCTCATTGAGCACTCTATCCGTCAACTTTGGTGGAATTACTATTCTGGATCCACACATCAAGGTTCCTCTGCACACTGACAGCTGTTCTCTTCTCGGCGAGAATGCTGGCAGCAGTGGTTCGCCATGTGCTGGCCATCCCTTCACCATTAAATCATAGACCCGTGATAGTGCCGGGTCATTCCGTGTTTCCTTTTCTATGTTTGCATTCGTCACAGGGAGACATTCGACTATGGTCGAGTGGAATAACTCCATTGGATCCACTGCAAGGTCTTCTTCTTCCACCGTCGGCAACGGTAGGCGTGACAATCCATCAGCATTTCCATGCTGTTTAGTTCCTTTGTACTCGATGTCATATTGGTGTGCCCCTAGGAAAAGGGACCATCTCTGCAGCCGTTGTGCTGTCATTATCGGTACGCCCTTCTGAGGGTTGAAAATGGAGACAAGAGGTTGATGATCGGTTAGTAGAGTAAATTTTTGACCGTGATTGAACTTCTTCACCCCCCACACTAGGCTGAGAGCCTCTCTGTCAATCTGGGCGTAGTTACGCTCGGCAGAAGTTAACGAGCGTGACGCAAAAGCTATCGGCCTCTCCGAACCATCAAGGAATTTATGTGACAGTACCGCCCCAATGCCGTAGGGAGACGCATCACACGCCAGCCTGATTGGCAGTGCTGGGTTGTAGTGAGCCAATACTTCCTTTGAAGTGATTAAGTCCTTACTCTTCTGAAAAGCACGCTTACAATCATCGCTCCATTTCCATGCTACCCCCGTTCGTAGCAGGGTGTTCAGTGGGTGCAGAATTGTCGACAAATTCGGCAAAAACTTATGATAGTAATTCACCAACCCGAGGAATGACCTCAGCTGCGACATATTTTCAGGCGCTGGGGCCTTAACAACCGCTTCAATTTTGTCAGGGGACTTATGTAACCCCTCTTCATCAATCACGTGGCCACAATACGATATCTGTTTCTTAAAAAATTCGCACTTGGGCGGTTGGCTCGCAGCCCATGTTCCCGTAGTCTAGTGAGCACCTGTTCTAGGTTGTTAAGGTGTTCACTGTCATCTTCACCTGTTACAAGGATGTTGTCCAAGTAACACTGAGTCCCCGGAATCCCTTGCAGGACTTGTTCCATCGCTCTTTGCCATATCGCCGGAGCCGATGCTACTCCGAATACCAATCGATGATACTGGTAAAGACCTTTGTGAGTGTTTATCATGAGATACTTCCTAGAGGACTCTTCAACCTCCATCTGCAAATATGCTTGTGCTAGGTCAATTTTTGTAAAACGCTTCCCTCCAGACAGCGAGGCGAAGATGTCTTCTATCCTTGGAAGAGGATATTGTACTGTGCGAAGGACAGGGTTCACCGTCACCTTGAAATCCCCACAGATGCGAATCTTCCTTGGCTCTCCAGACTTATTGGTTAACGTTTTCTTCATGACAGGAACGATGGGTGTCGCCCACTCGCTCCAGTCGACCTTAGACAACACGCCCGCCTTCTCCAGATTCTCCAGCTCTGCCTCGACGGCTGGGCGAATTGCATATGGTACCGGTCTCGCTTTGAAAAACTTGGGAACTGCATTCTCTTCTATTTTTATCGAGGCGGTTACGCCTTTAAGCATGCCCAGTTCTTGTTGAAATACCTCTTTGGCGTTAGCTAAGATTGTTGACAATCGTCCAGGAGTGACGTCTTCATCTTTTTTACCGTCCACCATCATTGCATGAATGGAATGCCAATCTAAGTTTATCTTCCTGATCCATTCCCGTCCCAATAACGGTGGTCCACCATTTGGCAGTATGTAGAGATACAATTTCCGTATTTTCTTGCCATTGTATTCGACAGGCACCCTTATTTTTCCTCTGGGGTATACTTTTTGCCCCGTATATGTCGTCAAGACGATGGATGTCTCTTTCAAGAGTATGTGTGAAAATAGCCGCTCGTAGTCTCGTCGATTCATGACGGTTAGCGCTGATCCTGTATCCAATTCCATTTTAACTTGGGACCCTGCAATCGTGAGAGTGACCCAAATGGTTCGGTGATCCTCTTTTGCGATTACATTGTGAAGTTTGAGACAGCTTAGTCTTCTGTTTCCGGATTCACTATCGCTCATCTGGTCTTCGGAACGACTGTCCGTCATCTTTTGTACATTCTTGTACGGTTCCTTAGCAGCCTTTTTGTTGTCGCTGGTCTTCTTCCCAGACCTACAAACTCGTGCAATGTGTCCAATCTTTCCGCATTGTCTGCATATTTTGTCTTTGGACCAGCAGTCCTTCTGGTCATGGTTAGTTCTGCCGCAGCAATAACATTTTGCAAATCCCCGTGTCATTTCGTGGGTGCCGTATTCCTGTGGTTTTTGTTGAATTTCTGCAGCTCCCCTGGCTGCTGCTTCATACGATATTGCCACGCTGAAAGCCTTATCTAGCGTCAGCTCTTTTTCTGCGAGTAACTTCTTCTGTGTTCCTTCACTCAGGAGTCCACAGACAAATTTGTCCTGTAGGGTATCTGCCAGTCCTGCTCCGAACTGGCAGTGCTTTGATAGCTTGCGTAGTTCCGTAAGATACTCAGCATTGCTCTCATCTTTGTGCTGAGTTCTCCTGTGGAATTTAAATCTTTCTGCTATCAACAGCGGTGCAGGGTTTAAGTGCTCCTGTAGAACAGCAACAATTTCGTTAAAACTCTTCGCCTTCGGTTTGGCTGGAGTAATCAGGTCCCGCAATAGGCCGTGCATTCTAGCGCTCATTAAGTTTAACAATACCGATGCCTTTTTCCCCTCCGCTATATCGTTTGCCTCGAAATATACCTCTACTCTTTCCACATACGTGGTCCAGTCCTCTAATGTATTATCAAAAGCAGTGATACAGCCAGTCTTCGGCATCTTGCAAATCTAAAATGGCGCCTCCCGCGCTTTGCCTTCTTCTCCGATTTAACAAAATGGCGCCTCCCGCGCTTTTCCTTCTTCCCCGCTGTTGTTAGCGCTGCTTTCCACGGTTTCCTGCGCGTTAAATATTAATTCGTTTTCTTTTATTATCTTCCCGTCGTGGAGCGGACCCTCTGGGACACTTCCCTCCCTCTTCTGAGGTCCGAACGCTGCCCAGCTTCGAAACACCGGCCGCGCCCTGTATGCTCCACCCTCTCTCTCTCTCTCCTTGCTTCCCAACTCGCTGCCCGGCCCCGTTGCAGCCCAGGAAGGATCAGAGCACTACCTGCCACCAGCCCGATTAGCTGGGAAACCACGGACCGAGGAACCCAGCCTGGCTCTGGACAGTCTCTCCTGCAAGTTTTGAAATCGATGATTGACGGTCGACGCCCGTTTCTCGAGTTTCAATGGCCTATTTTTTTTTTTCTTTCTTCTGGCTCCAACCTTCAACACGTCGTCAGAGCTGCTGCTGAGTTGCAGGTAAGTTCGTTTCTAACTCGTTGCCAGTGTTAAGTCTGTGAATGATTGAGACACGAACTAGCAGGAGAGAAACAAACAGAACTTTACTGGTGAAAGGCATAAACGAATCTAACAAAACAGAGGCTCTCTAGCGCCTTTTATACAGGGGTGGTCACTGCCGGTACTGCAGTCTGAGACCAGTTATTCTCTTAAAGGTACATACACAACAGGATGTAGAGGTTTTTGAAGCATGTACTCAACCTGACCACCCGAGTGAGGTCCTTGAACTTCTTGCGGCACTGGATGGGAGCCTGTGGACCACACTTCTGGCCGAGATGTACTGGGCCACCTCCCTCCACATCCTTCTGAAGTCCTGCGGCAATGGCCTCCTGCCAGTGTCCAGGAAGAGCACTGCCCGTCGGCGTTCCACAGCCGCAACCAGAGCCTCCAATGCCTGGTTGCTGAACTGGCGAGCTCTCTCGCTGGGCATCTGATCAGCCATGAGATTTGTGATTGATGTTTTGCAGCTCCTTGCAGGCCCAGGCCACAAGCAGCAATGATCAGAATGAGGCTGTGCGGCATGATTGAACCTCCCCTTTAAGAACTGGAAATTGCCAGTCTGTCTGAGTACTTGTAATTGACAACGCCGAAACTTGATTAGCGCTCTGTGGTAGAGCCCCCACTCCCCGACATTAACGCCCTAAGAGGAGTGTGTAGCGCTTGATTTCACACTCCACTTCCCTATTGGGGCACTAACACTGAATTTCATTGTTGCCAGCGCTAATTAGCACCGGGCACTGTTAGACCCCAAAATGGTCGATACCGAATTTCTCCCCCATTGTTTATACAGATGAATAAGAAGGAAAATAATATAATTTGATTTAAAAAGTACAGTTTTAATCTAAATAGATTTATACATCTACAGTCTATTGTAAATCCTGCATTTTGCAATATGTAATAGCTTTATGCTAAGTGTTCCAAATTAATCCACACTTTCCATAGCCGGGTCTTTAGTATGAATATAACCATTCAGAACTGATTTTTTTCCCCCACTAGAGTAGCTAAATGTGTGATTCATTTAGCAATTCCCTAATGCATATCACCTGTCTGATAGAATAAACAGTAAAACAAAAGCTTGCTTTTGGACAGAAAAGCTCTGCAAATGCCATGACTGAAAGTATGAATTATCTGTATGGAAAATCCAGCTAAGGTTAAATAAAATCTTGATTGGTCTTTGGAAACAAGCAAAGAATATGTACTTTAAATCACCATTCACTAGAGTGGTCCCATCTACAGTAAAATGGAACAACAGCAAGTGTGGACTTTCATTTCTTCAGGTTGTGAATTGTTTTAGGAGATTTTTAAAATGTAAAATTTTAAATTAATTTTTTTTTTCTTACTTTTCTTTTGTCTGTTTTTTCTCTCTCTCGTAAGCCAATCCTTCTCTCCCTCTTTCTGTACCTGATTCGACATTGATTCACCCCCTTTTCAGTCCTTCTGTTTATTTCCCAATCCTTAAATCTCATTGATTAAGGAAATACCCTGTTGCTTGCCCTGTTCACTCAGGTCCCAGGTGCCCTGTTTTCCTCGCTGCACTGTTATCAGCCCACACTTTCTTTGTGTGCAATTGTTTTTGAGCTGGAGGGTGCAGGGGCAAGTCTAACTAATGGCAGATGCTGTTGCATGCCCTACTACAGCAAAATCTGGCCCATGGTCGACTTTAGCTGTGGTACATTGAGCATTCAGCAAGTTATTAAAGATTTTTCTACAGTTCATCTGCAGAGTTTCTGCAAATAGTTAATTTTTCCTATCAACAAAAAGATCCTAGGGGGAAGAAGCAGGTAAGAGGTTTTGATAGAGTAAATAAAGAGAAAGTGTTTCCACTGGCTGGAGGGTCAGTAGCCAGAGGACACAGATTTAAGATAATTGGCAAAAGAACCAGATGGCGATGAAGAGAATTTCTTTTACGCAGCAAGTTGTTGTGATCTAGAATGCGCTGCCTGAAAGGGCGGCAGGAGCAGATTCAATAGTAACTTTCAAAAGGGAATTAGATACATACTTGAAAAGGAAAAATTTGCAGGGCTTTGGGGAAAGAACGGGAATGGGACTAATTGAATAGCTCTTTCAAAGCACTGGCACAGGTACGATGAGCTGAATTGCCTCCTGTGCTATATGATTCTGTGTTCTCCTGTATAACTGAAGCACATTACAGTCATTCTATTTATTTTCCTTTGTATGTTTGTGTGTTTTTCCTCTCCGCCTTTTGCCTTATGTTTATTATGTCCGTGTATAATTGAGACACGGACTGCAGGAGTTGATTATAACAAGTCTTTACTGAATGGAGACAACCTGGAAACTGAAACTACAGAAGCCTGCTAGGGCCTTTTATACAGGGGTGGTCACTGCCGGTACTGCAGTCTGAGACCAGTTATTCCCTTAAAGGTACATACACAACAATTCCTCCCCTTTTAGATAAACAGTACATAACATTCATTGAACAACTAAATAATAACTAATTACAATTACAATTACAGTTGCTAGATACATTGGGTGAAGTTAAGCAATTATAAGTTCAGTCTTTGAGGAGGCTTCCTGATTCTGTCTGGATAACGCCTCTTTGGGATATCAGGTTCTTCTGGCAAGGTTGAGTCAGGATCAATGTTGTTGTTTGGTTCGTCTGCTTCCAATATCACCGATTCTGCGGTAGATGCAATTGGTACTTCGGTTTCATCGCCAGGTGTATCAGATCGTGGTGTGGAGTTGACGTTTTCCAGTGACTCTAGAATCTGGTCAGCATGGCGTCTTACAATGCTCTCTCCAACGTCCACGGTATACATTAAAGGTCCTTGCCGTGTACAGATCGTTCCTGGCTGCCATTTCTCTGTGCGGTAGTCCCGGGCCAAAACTGGTTGACCTACCTTAAAACTCCTGGTCGGCCTTTCATTCATATTCTGAAACTGCCTGTTCTCCACATCTCTTCTGACGTTTGGCTTAACCAAATCCAAGTGGCATCGTAGTCTTCGATTGAAGAACATCATGGTTGGAGATTGGTTGGTAACCGCATGTGTCGCATTCCGGTAGGCAAACAAGAAGTTATCCACCTTGTGTTGTAGGGGTATATCTTCATTACACATTGCCTTGATAGCCTTCTTGAATGTTTGAACAAACCTCTCGGCCAATCCATTAGTGGCTCGATGATATGGGGCGGATGTGTAATGCTTAACACCATTGTTCTTTAAGAACCTCCGGAACTCTTCAGACACAAACTGTGGTCCATTGTCAGAGCAAATCTGTTCAGGCAGCCCATTCCTGGCGAATATGGTTTGTAAGACTGTGATAGTTTTTTCTGTGGTGGTTGAGGACATTTTTATTACCTCTGGCCACTTTGGATGTGCATCCACCGCAATTAAAAACATCGAGTTCATAAAGGGACCAGGAAAATCAATGTGCACCCTTTGCCATGGAGATGAGGGCCATTCCCATGGATGTAGAGGGGCTTGTGGTGGGGCGTTTTGGACCTTCTGGCATCCTGTACAGCTCTTGGTCATCTCTTCGATTTCTCTATCGATTCCTGGCCACCACACAAACGCTCTGGCTAAGTTCTTCATTTTTACCCCTCCCAGATGACCCTCATGAAGCTCATTGAGCACTCTATCCTTCAATTTGGGTGGAATTAACACTCTGGATCCACAAATCAAGGTTCCTCTGCACACTGACAGCTGTTCTCTTCTCGGCGAGAATGCTGGCAGCAGTGGTTCGCCATGTGCTGGCCATCCCTTCACCGTTAAATCATAGACCCAGGCAAGTGTCGGGTCATTTCGTGTTTCCTTTTCTATGTTTGCATTCGTCACAGGGAGACATTCAACTAGAGTCGAGTGGAATAACTCCACTGGATCCACTGCCAGTTCTTCTTCCACCGTCGGCAACGATAGGCGCGACAATCCATCAGCATTCCCATGCTGTTTAGTTCCTTTGTACTCGATGTCA
This sequence comes from Somniosus microcephalus, assembly GCF_052327205.1. Classification (NCBI taxonomy): domain Eukaryota; kingdom Metazoa; phylum Chordata; class Chondrichthyes; order Squaliformes; family Somniosidae; genus Somniosus; species Somniosus microcephalus. Next base: position 195,586,668 of record NC_140991.1, on the reverse strand, counting down.
GATTGGTGTGCCCCTAGGAAAAGGGACCACCTCTGTAGCCATTGTGCCGTCATTACGGTGGCATAGTGGTTAGCACAGTTGCCTCACAGCGCCAGGGACCCGGGTTCGAATCCAGCCTCGGGTGACTGTCTGTGTGGAGTTTGCACATTCTCCCCGTGTTTGCGTGGGTTTCCTCCGGGTGCTCCGGTTTCCTCCCACAGTCCAAAGATGTGCGGGTTAGGTTGATTGGCTATGATAAATTGATCCTTAGTGTTAGGGGGATTAAATACGTGGGGTTACGGGGATCGGGTGGGATATGGGTCGGTGCAGGCTCGATGGGCCGAAATGGCCTCTATCTGCACTGTGGGGTTTCTGTGATTCTGTGATTATCGGTACGCCCTTCTGAGGGTTGAAAATGGAGACGAGAGGTTGATGATCAGTTAGCAGAGTAAATTTCTGTCCGTGCAGGTAGTGATTGAACTTCTTCACCCCCCACACCAGGCTGAGGGCCTCTCTGTCAATCAGGGCGTAGTTACGCTCGGCTGAAGTTAACGAGCGTGACACAAAAGCTATCGGCCTCTCTGAACCATCAAGGAATTTATGTAACAGTACCGCCCCAACACCGTAGGGAGACGCATCACACGCCAGTCTTATCGGTAGTGATGGGTTGTAGTGAGCCAATAGTTCTCTTGAAGTGATTAGGTCTTTACTCTTCTGAAAGGCCCGCTTACATTCATCGCTCCATTTCCATGCTACTCCCGTTCGTAGTAGGGCGTTCAGTGGATGCAGAATTGTGGACAAATTCGGCAAAAACTTGTGGTAGTAATTCACCAATCCGAGGAATGACCTCAGTTGCGACACATTTTCAGGCGCTGGAGCCTTAACTACCGCTTCAATTTTGTCAGGGGACTTATGCAACCCCTCTTCATCAATCACGTGTCCACAATACGATATCTGTTTCTTAAAAAACTCGCACTTAGGGCGATTGGCTCGTAGCCCATGTTCACGTAGTCTAGTGAGCACCTGCTCTAGGTTGGCAAGGTGTTCACTGTCATCTTCACCTGTCACTAGGATGTCGTCCAAGTAGCACTGAGTCCCCGGAATCCCTTGCAGGACTTGTTCCATCGCTCTTTGCCATATCGCCGGAGCTGATGCTACTCCGAATACCAGTCGATTATACTGGTAGAGACCATTGTGAGTGTTTATCGTGAGATACTTCCTAGAGGATTCTTCAACCTCCATCTGCAAATATGCTTGTGCTAGGTAAATTTTTGTAAAACGCTTCCCTCCAGATAGTGAGGCGAAGATATCTTCTATCCTTGGAAGAGGATATTGTACTGTGTGAAGGACTGGGTTCACCGTCACCTTGAAGTCCCCACAGATGCGAACCTTCCTTGGCTCCTCAGACTTAGTGTTTAACGTTTTCTTCATGACAGGAACGATGGGTGTCGCCCATTCGCTCCAGTCTACCTTAGTTAACATGCCTGCCTTCTCCAGATTCACCAGCTCTGCCTCGACGGCTGGGCGAATTGCATATGGTACCGGTCTTGCTTTGAAAAACTTGGGAATTGCATTCTCCTCTATTTGTATCGAGGCGGTTATGCCTTTAAGAGTGCCCAGTCCTTGTTGAAATACCTCTTTGGCGTCAGCTAAGATTGTTGACAATCGTCCAGGAGTGACGTCGTCATCCTTTTTACCAGCCACCGTCAGTGCCTGAATGGAGTGCCAGTCTAAACTTATCTTTCTGATCCATTCACGTCCCAATAATGGCGGTACACCATCTTGCAGAATGTAGAGATACAATTTCCATATTTTCTTGCCGTTGTATTCGACAGGCACCCTTATTTTTCCTCTGGGGTATACTTTTTGCCCCATATACGTCCTCAAGACAATGGATGTCTCTCTCAAGGGTATGTGTGAGAATAGCCGCTCGTAGTCTCGTCGATTCATGACGGTTAGAGCTGATCCTGTATCCAATTCCATTTTGACTTGGGACCCTGCTATCGTGAGGGTGACCCAAATGGTTCGGTGATCCTCTTTTGCGATTACGTCGTGAAGTTTGAGACAGCTTAGTCTCTTGTTCCTGGATTCACTATCGCTCATCTGGTCTTCACAACTACTGTCCATCATCTTTTGTACTTTCCTGTACGGTTCCTTAGTAGCCTTTTTGTTGTCATTGGTCTTCTTCCCAGACCTGCAAACTCGTGCAATGTGTCCCATCTTTCCGCATTGCCTGCATATTTTGTCCTTGGACCAGCAGTCCTTCTGGTCATGGTTTGTTCTGCCGCAGCGATAACATTTTGCAAATCCCCGTGTCATTTCGTGGGTGCCGTATTCATGTGGCTTTTGTTGTATTTCCGCAGCTCCTCTTGCTGCTGCTTCGTACGATACTGCCACGCTGAAAGCCTTATCTAGCGTCAGCTCTTTCTCTGAGAGTAACCTCTTCTGGGTTCCTTCACTCAGGAGTCCACAGACAAATTTGTCCCATAAGGTATCTGCCAGTCCTGCTCCGAACTGGCAGTGCTTTGATAGCTTGTGTAGTTCCGTAAGGTAATCAGCATTGCTCTCATTTTTATGCTGATTTCTCCTGTGGAATTTAAATCTTTCTGCTATCAGCAGCGGTGTAGGATTTAGGTGTTCCTGTAGGATAGCAACAATTTCATTAAAACTCTTCGCCTTCGGTTTGGCTGGAGTAATCAGGTCCCGCAATAGGCCGTACGTTCTTGCGCCCATTAAATTTAGCAATACCAATGCCTTTTTCTCATCGGCTATTTCGTTTGCCTCGCAATATACCTCGACTCTTTCCACATACGTGGTCCAGTCTTCTATTGCATTATCGAAGGCAGTGATATCGCCAGTCTTTGGCATCTTGAAAATCTAAGATGGCGCCTCCCGCGCTTTGCCTTCGTCCCCGATGGATCAAAATGGCGCCTCCCGCGCTTTTCCTTCTTCCCCGCCGAGTTAAGATGGCGCCTCCCGCGCTTTCCCACCGCTGCCGCTGCTGCCAACGCTGTTGCTGGCGATTATATTTATTTTACTATCCTGTAATGGCGTTGCCCTATGGTCTTCGCGCCTCCCCGATCGCTGCTGCCAACGCCGCTCTCCGCGGTATTTTTATTTTTCTATCGCACTTCAATATTTGCTCCGCTAATTGAAGAACCGTTCCCGTCATGGAGCGGACCCTCTGGGACACTTCCCTCCCTCTTCTTAGGTCCGAACGCTGCCCGGCTGCGAAGCACCGGCCGTGCCCTGTGTGCTTCACCCTCTCTCTCTCTCTTTGCTTCCCGACTCGCTGCCCGGCCCCATTGCAGAGCCACCCGATCGAGCTCTAGCCCGCCGCAGCCCAGGAAGGATCAGTGCACTACCTGCCACCAGCCCGATTAGTTGGGAAACCACAGACTGGAGACCAAGCCTGGCTCTCGACAGTCTCTCCTGCACTTTTCAATTCGATGATTTGGAGGGCGGTTGCCCATGGTCAACGCCTGTTTCTCGAGTTTCGTTGGATTATTTTTTTTTCTTTCTTCTGGCTTCGACCTTCAATAACGTTGTCTGAGGTGCTGCCGAGTTGCAGGTAAGTTTGTTTCTTACTCGTCGCCAGTATTATGTCCGTGTATATTTGAGACACGGACTGCAGGAGTTGATTATAACAAGTCTTTACTGAATGGAGACAGCCTGGTAACTGAAACTACAGAAGCCTGCTAGGGCCTTTTATACAGGGGTGGTCACTGCCGGTAGTGCAGTCTGAGACCAGTTATTCCCTTAAAGGTACATACACAACAATGTTCCTTTTTAAATGCTGTTCATCTGTAATATCGTCTAGTTCTGATGAAGGTTCCATACCCGAAACGTTAACTTGTTTGACCTGCTTTTGTTTTGGTGTATTTTTCAATATATTCTCTATAACATAAAACATTGAAGTTACCCTGTAGCATCCTATATATCCCACAAGAAACAATCCAAAAGAATTGATAGTTTGTCTCGTGCAATCCCACAGGATTTGTTCAAATCTCCAATTAAAATGTTATTAGATCCTATGTAATATGTATTAAGATGTTTTAGGGACTATTATTATAAAGGATTGTCGCTACAATTTAGGTACTAGGTAATTGCTGGACTGATTTAGCAATTATGTGGGAAATGCAATTCCACAATTCCACAACTTGTGCTTTATCAGTAGCTCAATGTGCACCATTCAAGGCAGACAATGCCTTGCAGTTAAATTTCATTGAAAAGTCTGTCAAATATTTCTGAAAAGGGAAGGCAGTCAGATTTGCAAAAATGAGGAATAAGCAGACTGACAAATGTCTTTCATTTCCTTAGCAGAAATTATAATGCTTCTGTCTCAGTGCCATTTGGAAGGAATAAGAGCAGCAGATTTATTCCTGTTTATTCCAATACTCAGTCTCTCAAGGGCTTGCACTCACTGTGCTTATACCCTGGCCAACTCCAAATCCTCTGGTGGATTCTGCACATCGTGTATAGTTTTATGCTCATTTCGTCCAATTCTGATCACTGCTTGATCTCCATCTTCCCTCCCTCCTCCCCCAAGTACAGGTAAACCTCATAATCCAGTCTTTGATACCTGATGGATGTCTTTCCCAAAGTGTTGCCATTATTCTTAGGGGATTTTTAACCCCAAAAACAGGTGGGTTTGGGTCGGGTGGGATGAACCTGACCCGCCTTGAATCTGCCCTCTTCCAGTTTTAATGGAGGCGGGATGGGGTGGGGGGGGGCAACCGCTCCCAGGAGGCGGGTTGTTCATTTAAATATTTTAATGAGACTGCGTGCCTCATATTTTAGCTATATTTTAAATTTAACCCTGGCTGGTCGGGTTTCCGGAGCCTTGGGAAGCCAGGCAGCTAAAGGGAGATGAGAACAGCTTCGTGAAGAGATAAGTGCCTATTCAGCACTGCTTATGGGCCAGGAGGAGTAGGAGCGCCTCCTCCCAACCCCCAAGCTAACCTGCTTCCCTCTCCGTGAATGGACCACCCCTGCGATCAGACACTGCCCCGCGATCACTGACCCCCTCCCCGCGATCACCGATCACCCCCGATCTGTCTCCAACCCTCCAAACCACTCTGTACCCACCCACCCTCCCCACTCGCAATCTTTACCCCAGCAGCAGGAAACTGACCTGCTCCTGGGCTGCAGCCTCCTCTGGAGCGTTCCCCGCTCAACAGGCAGCCAAGCCTGTCAATCAGGCTGCCTTCCAGGTGGGGATCCTGTTAAAAATAAATGCACGCGTGCTGTAAAACTCCACAGCATTCGGGGAAACCTGGACTTCCGGGTTTACCGATCAGAACTCCTTACCCCCGCTTGGAAATCCCGCTCCAATAAAGATCGGGTCCAAAGGATCTAAGTTTAAAACTACAACTGGCTGTGACATTAGCTTGTCCCTAACTGTACCACATTGTGCGGGAGTGAAAATTGGCCATTTTAAGTCCTGTTGCTATTTTAAATCTAGTGAGAAAATAATACCATTGGATAATGTGTCTTCTACCTCAGTTAAGCACCAAAGCCACCCTATTCAGCAACATTTTTGGAGGAAAAATCCTTCAGTTCCCTTGGTAAGTGTAGGACCTCTTAATCTGTATCCATTCATATCACTAGTTCTTGGATTCCACTGCTCTAGAAAGTTTTGATTTTATTTTAAAAGTTCACTTGGCATTGTGCTAGGCCTACACCATTAAAAATGAAACCTTGGTCTGTTGTAACAACATCGGCATCATAATGGCTTAAAATATGAAAGAACTTAACCTACCTCAAGAGTCCACTGTAGGAACCTACTTAAGTTTCTACTCTGGGATTTTTTTTTTAAAGAGTCCTGTTATTAAGTAGATTACACACAAGTTTAAGGAGCAACTAAAACATTTAATACTGGTAAAAAGTACAAAACAGAACCCCAAACTTCCTTAACATCCAAATGCAAGCAACACAGTTTTTGCCCCATGATGACCAACAAGTTCAGGATATATTGGCTCGGGTTATTCAAATTCACAACCCCTCATTTTTTCAGATTTTTTTAGTTCTCAGTTGTGTTGCTTTGGAAATAAGAAAAAAATTACTTTTTTTGGGTTGGTGGGGGAAGAAGCCAAAAAAAATTAAGTTAAATGATTTAATTTACACCTCTTGCTGGCTATTCATCAAGTGGGAGTGACACCCATTTATGGGGACATCCTCAATGCAGCCCAGGCTTTCCTCAGGTCTGAAAGAGAATGCATGGTGGTGAGGGTCCTTAGAAAAAAAAGATTTAACCAATTCACTTTAAAGAGGAAACTAAAGCTGGGTACTGCTAGGGACAGAACAGCTGTTGTGGACTGACAGGATCCTTCAGGGGGTGGAAGCATCACATGAATTTTCCAAGCTACACTTCTCCTGCCTGAAGTGTTATTGCTGCTGCCAGCTGCTCTGTATCTGAAGGCAGGTTTATGTGTTTGAAGATTTATGATCAGTAATAAAACTCTTGAAAAAAGTTAATCACTATTGTTAAGTGGTAGAAATCTTTACAGTGGTGGCAGCTTAGGACAAAAAGCATGCAGTTATCTCAGAGTGATGATTTCCTGATGGCTGAAGAGTTGAGAGAAGACACTAATCAAATCATTGGACTGGGGAAGGCCTGATTCCATAAGGAGCACATACCTTCTACTCAACTGCACACAGATCGGCTGTAAGATCGAAACAACAGGAGCTATCACCGCAGAAGAAAATATTATCTGTGTTAAACTTATTCCTGTCTCTAGAATTTTCAGTGGTCATGTCCAAGGCTGAAGATTTTGAAATAGCTCCCAATCAAAAGATTAAGGCCCAGCTTACTTCATCCATCCAGAATGCACCTAAAGGCTCCCTCACCCCACCCTGCAGCATCCAAATGGTTCTTAAATGATCCAAGGTTTTCATATTTAGTTATTCACAAGTCCATTTCATGTATTGTTCACAAGTCCATTTCATGTATTATTCACTCACTTTTTGTGTGGAGAACTTTCTAATATTAGTTCTAAATTTGCATTCTCTGGATTTACCTCTTCCATACCATTTGCTATCTTGTATACCTTTAGATGCATTGTTTCAAGGCTGAAAAGTTTATTCCATCTTTCCTCATAACACAGAACTCTAAGACAAAAGAGCAGCCTCTTGGATCTTCTACACGTTTGAATCTCTCTCCTGTTTCATGGTGACCAGCACTGGACACAGTACTCAAGGTGCGGTCTGTGGTTTGATCGAGAATTCCTCTAACTTTTATTCTATTGTGAGAAGTTGCACAACACCAGGTTATAGTCCAACAGTTTTATTTGAAATCACAAGCTTTCGGAGCGCTGCTCCTTCGTCAGGTGAAGTGAAGAGAAGCATATAGACACAGCATATATAGTCAGGGAGCACTGCCAGATGATTACAGGTAATCTTTCTAACTGCCCTTTATCACACCTCGGCAGAGAGATAATCACAGCAATCAAAGGTGTGGATGGTGTCCAAATAGGTCAGTCGGGAAAACATTACATCAAAGAACAATGAGGTGGGGTCACAAGGGGTCAAATGTTGCAGATGCTGGGGTCTGTATGAAAAACAAAAAACAAACAAAATTTTTTTTGCTGGAAATCACAGCAGGTCCGGCCGCATCTGTGTAGCGAGAACAAGCCAATGACGACTCGAGTCTGGATGACTCTACATCAGGTGGGGTTACATGTAGCGTGACATGAACCCAAGATCTCGGTTGAGGCCGTCCTCATGGGTGCGGAACTTGGCTATCAGTTTCTGCTCGACGATTTTGAGTTGTCGTGTATCTTGAAGGCCGCCTTGGAGAATGCTTACCCGAAGATCGGAGGCTGAATGTCCTTGACTGCTGAAGTGTTCCCCGACTGGGAGGGAACATTCCTGCCTGGTGATTGTTGTGCGGTGTCCGTTCATCCGTTGTCGCAGTGTCTGCATGGTTTCGCCGATGTACCATGCTCCGGGGCATCCTTTCCTGCAACGTATGAGGTAGACAATGTTGGCCGAGTCACATGAGTATGTACCATGTACCTGGTGGGTGGTGTCTTCACGTGTGATGATGGTATCTGTGTTGATGATCTGGCATGTCTTGCAGAGTTTGCCATGGCAGGGTTGTGTGGTATCGAGGTCGCTGTTCTCCTGAAAGCTGGGTAATTTGCTGCGGACGATGGTCTGTTTGAGGTTAGATGGCTGTTTGAAGGCGAGTAGTGGAGGCGTGGGGATGGCCTTAGCGAGGTGTTCGTCGTCATTGATGACATGTTGAAGGCTGCGAAGAACATGGCGTAGTTTCTCTGCCCCGGGGAAATACTGGACGACGAAGGGTACTCTGTTGGTTGTGTCCCGTGCTTGTCTTCTGAGGAGGTCTATGCGATTTTTCACTCTGGCCCGTCGGAACTGTCGATCGACGAGTCGAGTGTCATATCCCGTTCTTACGAGGGCGTCTTTCAGTGTCTGTAGGTGTCCATTGCGTTCCTCCTCGTCTGAGCAGATCCTGTGTATTCGCAGAGCTTGTCCATAGGGGATGGCTTCTTTAACGTGGTTAGGGTGGAAGCTGGAGAAGTGGAGCATGGTGAGGTTTTCCGTGGGCTTGCGGTAGAGTGAAGTGCTGAGGTGTCCGTCTTTGATGGAGATTCGTGCGTCCAAGAATGAAACCGATTCTGAGGAGTAGTCCATGGTGAGTTTGATGGTGGGATGGAACTTGTTAATGTTATCGTGTATTCTTTTCAGTGATTCTTCACCGTGGGTCCATAGGAAGAAAATGTCGTCGATGTATCTGTTGTATAGCGTTGGTTGGTGGTCCTGTGCAGCGAAAAAGTCTTGCTCGAACTTGTGCATGAAGATGTTGGCATATTGGGGTGTGAATTTGGTCCCCATGGCTGTTCCGTGTGTTTGGGTAAAGAACTGATTGTCGAAGGTGAAGACATTGTGGTCAAGGATGAAGCAGATGAGTTGTAGGATGGCGTCTGGCGATTGGCTCAACACCAACACCGGCATCTCCACATCATGGCTTGTATTCTATTGTTTTTTGCTAAATAGTTAAACATTCTATTGGTTTTAATGCAAACAGATGGTAAAAAAGTAACAAATTACTTATGGCCACGTACTTTGAGTGATCACAAAGGTAGTAAACCAAAGCTTAATTGTAGAACAGAAGTTAAAATGAAGATATCTCACAGTTAGATTTCACATGCAACCACCCACCAACTTCCCCCACCCCCGCAACACACAGAGACCAATGCAATCAGATCGTAGAAAGAATGGTTTAAAAATATTTTATTAACATTTTGAATATAATCAAAGCAAATTATTTCCTGAATATTCTCCAGTGTTTTGTACAGCAGGACCACAATCAATCAGGTTTGGACCTTATTATGTAACTATTTGGAAATAAGTCATACTTCTGGTTAATTTATCCTACAATGTATGGGCAAGCTGCAATCTGAGTATATACAAAATATTTGATATTGCTTGGAACACCTTACAGAAGGAACAAAGACGATGGGGCTGGAATTGGATAGCATCAGCCTGAATGATCCCTGAAACAGGTAGGGCCAAGGCACACCCGATATTGGGCCTCAGGCCTCATTTAAATTGGATCAATGAGCTGCAGACGCCTGTTGCGCGCCCCCAGACAGTTTACTGGCGATGCGGATGTAAATTTCTGGCTGCTGCGTTACCGGCAGCGATCAGGAAAGGGCCGAGCGGGTTGTGACATGGAGTTAGGTGGAGCACTCGGGCTCCTCCTGGCTCCTCATTCAAGTAATTATTTTTTAAAAACTTACCTTTTGGTAGCAACCTCCAGCAGTCCCTTTAAAGACCACTTGTTAGACTGCATGTAGACTTGGTAATCCTGAACTTAGGAGGCCTGACACAGGCTGCGTTCAGGGCAGCTTAATTTCTAGAAGGGGTCCTGAAACAGGCGTTCAGCCTTCTATTTGCATATCCAAAGGGCCTAACGCTCAATTCAGGCACAGACCCTGGACACCTATACTTAAGCCTTTAGCAATATGGTAGGTGGTGCACTTCTGGTGCGGAATTTGCCCGCGGATGCTGCCCACCATATTGGAAACTTAGGTGCCCATTTTATGCCTGTAAAACGGGAGCGGCATCAATGAATTTCTAGGCCAACAATTCAATATGTCCAGCATGTTTAAATCCATTTTCAGGATCAGTAGAGAAAATTTCTATCTTCCTTCTGCTTCAGCCTTACACCTCTTTATACCTGTAGGATCAGAATTCTGTCCATTTGCTATTCTCTTACTATTTCCAACCTTAGCAATGCCCACATTATGGGTCTTGGTCTATTACATAACAACATAAGAAATAGGAGCAGGAGTAGGTAATTTGGCCCTTCGAGCCTGCTCCGCCATTCGATAAGATCAAGGCTGATCGTCTAGCTCAACGCCACTTTCTTGCACTATTCCCATATCCCTTGATTCCTTTAATATTCAAAAATCTATCGATCTCTGTCTTGAATATACTCAACGACTGAGCCTCCACAGCCCTCTGGGGTATAGAATTCCAAAGGTTCACCACCCTCTGAGTGAAGAAATTTCTCCTCATCTCAGTCCTAAATGGCCGACCCCTTATTCTGAGACTGTGACCCCTGGTTCTAGACTCCCCAGCCAGGGGAAACATCCTTCCTGTATCTACCCTGTCAAGCCCTGTAAGAATTTTGTATGTTTCAATGAGATCATCTCTCATTCTTCTAAACTCTAGAGAATATAGGCCTAGCCTACTCAATCTCTCCTCATAGGGCAATCCCCCCCCATCCCAGGAACCAGTCTGGTGAACCTTCATTGCACTCCCTCTATGGCAAGTATATCTTTCCTTAGGTAAGGAGACCAAAACTGTACACAATACTCCAGGTGTGGTCTCACCAGGGCCCTATATAATTGCAGTAAGGTGTCTGGACACTTTGGCGCCCATCTGGATTCCACAATTTAAAAAAAGACCAAGTATTTGAAAACTGAAAATATGTCAAAGTAAGTAATGTAAAATTGGTTTGATTCCTGAGGGGTGATTTTCCCATTGGAGGTGGGTTTTGGTTTGTGTAGGTTCCAAACCCTCCTCCACTGATTGCAATTTCCCCCTAATTGGCCAGTTGATTTCAGACGTGTGGGTTGCCCTGGGTCAATTAGTGTTTTGGAACTGAAACTCGCCTCTGCTGACATCGCTTTTCCAGCCTCATTTAAGGGCCGCTTGCTGCCTTGGATCATTCCACTCGATTTCTGTCGATGCTGCACCACCTGTAATATTTTTTGAGAAACCACTATGTCCAATTCCAAGGCAAGGGCCTCCCCGAGGTTCTCGGATGAAGCGCTGCAAATGTTGGTTGAGGGTGTGAGAGCTAGCAGGGAGGTGCTCTTCCCCTCATCTGGGAGGAAGAGGCCTCCCAAAGAAACTAAGGCTGTGTGGGTACAGACCTGTGTGTAGATTGGGTGAATGTTTATGTGTATTGACGAAATGCCATCCCTGTTGGAAAGCATTAAAATGATTTGATGGCATAATGTTAGCGGGATAGCATCTGTTCTTTCACCTTAGGTAGCTCCACATTGCGGGCTCCGCGACACTTGCATTGTCAGGTTGGTGGCCAGAGTGAAAGAAGGCCAGAGAGCCATGTCCATTGTCTAGCATGTCTTAAGATGGAGCCAAGGATGTGTGCCAACATGGGCAACCTATGCAAATCTGGCCAACATAAGTTCATCCCTTGCATCATGACAGCCATGTGCTCGCGTGCTGCCACTGGTCAATACACCGGCGCTCTGATCTGCTCCTCCTCCTCCTCCTCCTGCTCCTCCACCTCCTCCATATCCTCCACCTCCTCCTCCTCAGCCTCATCCGAGGAGGCTTGGAACTGAGCCACTTGCTCATCTGGAAGCTGCAAGCCACGACGCTGTGCGATGTTGTGCAGTGTACAGCAGACCACGACCATTCTGGAGACCCTGTGTGGTGTATACTGCAGGGCTCCATCTGATCGGTCAAAGCAATGGAAGTGCACCTTCAACATCCTAATGGTTTGCTCAATGATGGACCTGGTCGAAGTGTGGCTGGCGTTGTAGCGCACTTCAGCCTCATTAGCTGGCCTCCTGATCAGAATCATTAGCCACTTCTTCAGGGGGTAGCCTTTGTCACCAAGGAGCCATCCGTGAAGTTGGTTTGGTGGATTGAAAAGAGGAGGAACACTAGAGTTCTGCAGGATGAAAGAGTCATGGCACTACCACAGAATTTGGCGCAAACATGCAAAATCTCCTTCTTGTGGTTACACACCAGCTGTACATTGAGGGAGTGGAAGCCCTTGCAGTTGACAAAGACAGTTGGGCTGTGATGGGTGCCCTAAGGGCCACATGTGTGCAGTCTATGACGCCCTGCACCATTGGCAAGCCTGCCATATTTGCAAAGCCAACTGAACGCGCGGTTATACTTGCTTGATCCCTTGAGAAGTGAATGTAATTGTGCACCTTTGCGAAAAGGGCATCGGTAACCTGCATGATGCAACTGTGGGCGGCTGACTGGGAGATGCTGCTGGTGTCTGCTGATGATCCCTGGAAGGATCCCGAGGCAAAAAAGTTGAGTGCGGTGGTGACTTTGACAGCCACTGGTAAGGGGTGTCCACCCGCTGCTCTGGGCTCCAGGTGTTGGTGCAGCAGTACGCAGATGTCTCGGACAGCCTCTCGCGAAAGTCTCAACCTCCTTTGGCACTGCTGCTCACTCATGTTGAGGTAGCTCACCCTCTGTCTGTAAACCCTCAGTTGTGGGTATCTCCTGCGGCAAGGTGCCTTGATGCGCTGGCGCCTTCTGCCCTGTGCAGCATCAGGTGGGTGAGCCGAAGGTTGGGGCTCCTGCTGGTGTTGCTGCTGAGCTGCCTGGTTCTGCTGCTGCCGTGGATGCTCCACATCCGAATCTGAGGTCCATGGTGAAAGGAAATGAATGGTTCCCATGCTACTTACAGATGCCTCCGTTGGGGAAGCGCTCATTCCAAGCGGGGAGAGAGTCTTCCAAGGAGCTCCCACAGTTGATAGATAGAAGCTGAAGCACCTCTGACTTTGGTAGGCCTGCTAAAAGTTCTGAAAGACATTTTAAAGCAAAGTTCTGCCACCTGTAACTAATCCCTGGTGAAAGCTCCATTTAAATGTTGGACCTGCAGATGTGAGGAGGCCACCCACTTGTGGAAAAATAACGAGGGCCTCTCAAAATAGGATTAGAGCGGCCCTTAACGACCATTTAAGGTTCTTAACAACCTCTCTGGCCTGCTGGAGGCGGGACAGATTCCCACCCAGCAAAACAGGCACCAGCAAAATTGCGCAGAGTCGGGATGAAGGCAGGTTCCGAACCCACACTTAGTTTTTACGATTTTCCCGCCTTTCCCGCCTCCAAACCTGCCTCCTTGGGGCTGGGAAAATCGCCCCCATGATCTCTGCAGAGTTGTCCAATATCAGCTGGATTGCTACGGGGTCCATCAACATATAGCCATCAAAAGTTATAGCATAGAAGAAGGCTATTTGGCCATTGTATCTGTACCAGATTTTTACTATAGAAATCCAAAATGAATCCCACTGCTCAATATTCTCCCCCAGAGCACTGTAACTTCCTCTGCTGCAAATATTGACTCAACTTTCCCTGAAATGATGCAATGGTGCTTGCCCCCTGCCCCCCACCTCTCTGCCGCTGCTCCCAGCGATTGTGAGCGAACTTAGCCTTCAAAAGAAAGGGAAGTGTGTGTGAGTGTGGTGTAATGTGTTTGGTTGGTGTGCCTGCCATAGTTGAATACCTGTCAATGTGTGCAAGGTGTGAAACGTGGGTGTGTGTGCTGCAGCAGTGGTAAGGTTGCGAGAGTGAAGTGAAGCTATTATTGTGAGGTCTGAGTGGTGAGCGGGGGAGATTGTTGGTAGGTGAGTGATGGGGGTGTGGTGCATTGAGTCGTGTGTGATGCTTGTGGTGGAGATGGTGGGATATGGCATTTGCCTTCACTCACCTTGACCTGTCGTGTGGTCATTAAACTTCTTGCGGATTTGTATCCAGGATCTGGGGACCACACTGTTGGCCGTCACATGTGCAGATAGCTCCTGCCAGAGCCTTCTAGATGTATGGGCCGATGGCTTCCTACCAGTCTGCGGGAAGAGGACAGCCCGCCTCCTCTCCACGGCCACCACCAGTGCCTCCAGAGCCACATCTGAGAACTGTCTAGCTCTTTCCCTCTGCTGCTGCTCAGCCATCTCTTGCAATTCACTACTGCTTCCAAGTGGCGCTCCAAATAGAATGACAATGAGGTGCTGCTGTATCAAAGAACCTCCTCTTTAAGTAGTAGAGAGAGACTCGGTCAAACATGACTTGCAATTAGGCTGCACCCGACATTGACCCACCTGTTGAGTGGTAAGCCAATGAGCAGTGGTTTTAGTGCTGAGATCAGCACTATAATCAAGTCAATGAGCACTCAGCGTGAATTTTGCATGCTATCTAGACCACTTTGACCGGGTGCAGCTAAATAGCACTGGACTATGACATTGCCCGTTTTCAGGCCATATTCAATTTTTAGGCTTGTGATTAGAGGAGGAAAAACCAGCAAGACTTCTTGTGTGCGTGTGTAGAAGTCAAGTGAGGGCAGGAATGGGCTCAGCTACAATGACCTCCATAGTCAAATAACCCATTGATGTTCAGTATTCAGGCTCACCCATGTTCCTACCTTCAGGAAAAAAGGGGTGAAAAGCAAAGGAGAAAAACAACTTGTTACAAATCCCTCCATTCTCTGTAGTAAGTGGTACATTTTTAAATAAGTCAACTAAATGTGAAGAAGTGCTTTGCATCATCAAGTTAATAGCAAGCTTTGCTGGGGTGAGGTGGCACAGGATCATAACTCACAGCTTGCACAGTTGAACATCCGAAACAGGCTTTAAATAGCACGGACAAATACCAAAATCCAAGGCAATTAATTTTGTTTTGTGTAGGACCATGAATATTCAAATAATCCCACATTTCCACTTTGCACTGTTATTTATGTTCTGTGCACTGTTATGATTTCCATAAATTGAAATACAGATTAAGGGAATTTACTTAATAAAGTAAGTTTGAAAAGTATAATTTGTTATTTTTACACTTCTCAGTAAGTTTAAACCTTCAACTATTGTGCCAATTTTCCGCTGGTGGTGCAGTATTGGCATATTGACAGAAGTGCATCAAAGCATTTCGCATTACAAGTGCAGGGGAGCAGACCTCCTGAGATTTACCAAGGTCCCTTCATTAATGACGATGCATGCCAGTTGATTGAGCCAAGTGCCAGGAGCATGGAGGCTGGGGAAGGGTAATCTGGGTAGGATGTTAAAAGTGCGGAGCCAGCTCATAAAAGAGGCACCTGCACTTCCTATGGGAGGAACCATTGTGTTTTCTGCTGCATGCTAGAGGATGACCCAGGAGATGGCCAGGATGTAGGGAGCAGGAAGGACAGCTCTGTCTTTGCACAGAGCCCTAGAAGTCATATTAAAGTAGATTATTCAATTGTCATTTTGGCAGTGAGAGTCACCCTCCACAAAAGGCATTCTGTAATTACTGCATGGCAAGAGATGGTGGAGCAAGTAAACATGGTGTCAGCTGTCAGAATAAAGTTCAACACTCTGAAGAAATTTGTCATGGGGCTCGATTTTGCCAGGCCCGAGGAGGAAATCTCAAAAAATGGCGGGGGGGCCCGATCCCGCCTCCGAGCAATTTTCCCAAATGCGTGTTTTCTGACCCCGTTTCCATCCCGCCTCCAAGAGGCGGGATAGGCCCTTAAGGCCCTTAACAACCAGTTAAGTGCCTCTATAATCTCATTTTGAGAGGCCTTTCTGATTTTACCACTTTTCCCACATCCTGCACGTCTCCTCTGGAACACGCCAGTGAATCCTGGCGGCCTCACAAGTGGATTGCTTACTAACAGCTGCAGCTCCACCATTAAAAATGAGTTTTCAGCGATCATCATTTGCAGGTGGCAGAACTTTGTTGTCTCAGGTTTGGGGGAACTTTTAACAGGTATACACATTGTTGTGGAAGTTTGGAGCCTGACACCCATCTCCAGTATGACCTCCTGGGAAACCCCTCTCCCCACCTTGAATGAGCACTTCCTCAACTGAGGTATATACCAGCAGAATGGGAACCATTTATTTCCTTTCCTCATGGACATCAGATTCGGACAAAGACCAGCCGCGGCAGCAGCAGAACACTGAACAACAGCAGCACCAACAGCAGCAGCACCAACAGCAGCAGCAACAGCAACAGCAGGAGCGCCAAGCTGCTGCTCACCCACCTGAAGCTGCACAGGCCAGAAGGCGCCAGCGCGCGACCACATTGCTGCCCGATATAAAAGGGACGCAGTCATCTTGGCCAGATTTGCTTAGCCTGCACAATCAAACAATTTTGCCTCGCACCTTCTTATCAAACCATCGACAATGGCCAAGAACCTGCGGATTCCTATCGCTCTGACCACCATACTGACAATTGCAAGTCACCCTAAGCCCTCAATGTGGAAGTCCCATTAGCGAAATTACATACACCACAACTGCAACAGTTTGCCATCAGAATTTTTTATGACAATAAACAACTGATGGCTTTTCAAAATTAAACACAACATTACACCCAAGTGACTAAGGTAGCCAGCCTTACCATGGAGGTAGCCAGCCTTACCATGGAGGTAGCCACCCTTTCCAAGGAGGTTGCCATCCTTTCCGTGGTGATGCATTCATGCGCCAATGCCTCCACAAAGGCTTTGCTCATGTTAGCGATGGACTACTCCATTCGCTCCACACTCGCAGCGATCCTGGAGACAAAACCTGTCAGAGACTCTTGCACCTGTTCCTGGAGTTCCAGCGCTGCTCTCCTTCTGGATGGACCCGGAGGCACAGGGTCAACATGCAGCTGAGCCGAGCTGGGAGCATCCTCTCCACTGCGACGAGGACTCTCTACTGCTGTCCCTGTCTCCACCATCTGCTGATGCTCACTTGTGAGCTGTGATACACCAGGTGACAACACTGTACTATCTCGCAAAGGTACCACCGAGGTGTGAGTGTCTGCGCTGGTGCTGGGTGCACTGAATTCTGCTGACGCTGTGCCCTCAGAGGTTGCAGCTTCCTCTGAGGAGTCTGGAGGCTCAGACTGTTCCTCCTGGGTAGTGGGGATGGGGACTTTCGATGGTCCTGTGGGGGAGTAAAGGAAAGAGTCAGAGATGTGAGGCCAAGGTTACATGCACATTGAATATTGCAGATGATCAAAAGTCAATCTGTTAGAGCTTCAGAATCATTATCAGTGACTCATGCTATGTCAATGAGAGAGATGAGAAACTATTCTGTCACCAGCTTGCTCTGATGCACCCGTCTGTCCATCCCCCACTTGCGCATCCTCCTCCACTCCCACGATCTCGAGGACTGCCTCCTCCCAGGGGGTGAGCTGGGCTACTGAGGGTGGCCCTCCTCCTGTCCTCGCTCTTTCCCTCTTATTGTGAGCTCTCTTTTTCTGCAATGAGGGAGACAAGTGGAGTTTGAGTGAGAATGAAGGAGTGAGTGTAGAGAATCCGTATCATTGATGGTTAGAAGGAGACAAAGATGGAGTGAGGTGGCAAGACCAAGGGCCCTCCCTGTGTGTTGTAAGTTGTTTTCATAGCATCACAGCGATAGGGAGTGTGAGGGCAGTATAGTCAAATAGTTAGGTGAATGTGACCATAGAGAGGGAATGGGTAAGGGTGCAGGGATGTCAGTGTCAAGTGGGATGTGGAGTAAGAGGTTGCTAAAGCTGAGTGCTGGTGAGGAGAGGCAATGGGGATCAGATTGAGGGTGATGGCAAAGTCACCCTCACTTTTCCAGTGCACAGAAGGTCATGAAACCTCTTCCTGCATTGCAGCCAGGTTCAGCGGCACATAGACAAAGAGTTGACCTCCTGGGCCACTTGCATCCATACAGCTTTCGTCTGCTGGGGAGGCTTCTTCCTCCTTGAGGAAGGGAAGAGCACCTCCTTATTTCCTCTTGCTCCCTCCACGAGAGCTTGCAGGGCGGCGTCATCGAACCTTGGTGCAGACTTTGGCCTACTGCTGGACATATTGGCTGGAGGAATCTATCACAGCAAAGGGCATAAGGTTTGCAGTCTGCAGAAGAAGCAAGGCTGCTTGCAGGCCTTAAATCCAGCAGCATTGATGACATAATCGGTGGCAACTTTCAGGATGGAAAGACTAAGTGGGCCAGGAGTTCCCACACGCTGGAAATCAATTGCCCAATTAGGGGAAAATCGCATAATTTTCCCACATCAAATTGGAGTCGGGTGGCTAACACGAAAAGCGGCTGACACGCCCCCAGCCCGCCCCAATGGCAAAATCGAGCCCATAGTGTTTGCTGATATTTACAATGTGCTGGTATAGCATGACACATAAACACTTTCACCTCAACCAGCTCCACAATGACATGGAATGTTTCCTTATCTTTAGGGACCTCTGTCACATTATTACAAGGCAACCCGTCTTCATGCATGCCGCAGCTTTCAAGTCCCAGGAATCCTTTCGCTGATGGTGTGTAGGGCCAGTAAAGATTCCACCAACACCCACTTGCATGCTGCATCTTCTCGTGCTCTGGAGGCACATTGGCTGATTCTGTAGCAATGGCGGGGCTCATGAAACTATCACCATCAATCTCTTCATGATTTCAGGAAAAAGAGGTGCATCACAGAAGGAGGAGGCTGGCAACTGGAGCGGCTGACTCTGGATATGGTGGGCTTCATGCCATCCAGACCATTAGAAAGGGCTGTGCAGGTGGCCAACCTTGTACCCTTTCTTGCAGATTTTGTTCCCTCAAAGAACATAGGAACATCGGAATTGCTAGACGAAAAAAGACCAAGGTCCATCTAGTTCGCCTTCTACCATCCTGATAGATGCATGACACAATGGAGTAGTTGGCTAATCGTAGCCTATCATTTAGTCTACAACAGAAACTGAAAGGACACGAGGAAAACCCTAGTGGTGGAGAGGTTTGGGAACCAAAGGTTCAAAGTCACCTTTATTCTCCCAAGCATGCTACAGGGACCACAGGTCGTGGCTCAAATTGCTAATTTATCGTATCCCACAATGTTATTGTCTGAAAGAATTCTATCTAATTTGCATTTGAATTAATCAATACTAACTACTGCCACAGTCTCCCTAGGGAGCCTGTTCCATAGATTGACCACTTGCTCACTTAAATATTTTTTCCGCAGATTGTTTTGAATTTACTCCCTTCTAGCATAGGCCATGTCCTCTGGTTGTACTGTTCTGGAGAACTGAAATAACTTGTCATGGTCTTTGTCATGTACTTGAGCATTCTGACAGTAAGCAACTTACCAGGCACTACATCATAGCATGGCATATGTTGGTTACTGAAAGGTGGCACAGTGAGTATCTTGTAGATTGCAGTGTATGCTTCTCCCTATTGTGTTTCCATAGGTATGGCTCAGGTGCAGCAGCAGGGCTTGAGGCTGCTGGCTCATCCACCTCAGAGAAGCTAACATCACTCAATTCACCTGCCGCAAGTAACAGTCGAAAAATATCCATCCAAAGAAACATGCAGATTTAGAGCAGGGAGCACGGTGTGAAGCACACAGCATGAGTGCAGGTGAAGCAGGAAGAAGCTGGGTTGAGGGCCAGCCTCAGATACTGAGGTCTGAGACAGTGGCCGGGGATGGGAATGGAATCGATGGCCAAGGTGGAGACAAGCTGGTTAGATTGCCCCACAGAATTGTATTTGTACAGTGCTTCAATTCACTCTTAACAACATAAAAATAAAAAGTCCTTTCAGAAACCAGCCAAGATATCAGCACATGCCTAAACCAAGAGGATCAAAGGAAATTGGTCCTCGAGCCTCATCAACATACTCGGTGCAAGCTGTTGATGCTGATCGTGTCTCCACCTGTAGCTCACCCGAGCAAAGACATCAATGTTGGTTTACCTGCCATGCTGGCAGAGGCCCTCAGGTAAGTCCTGGGAGGCGGGATTGGAGAGGGTTACGGGGAGGGCCAATCGCAACTGCTGTGGAGTCAGAGGAACTCTCCTGCTCTGCCGGAAGGGTTTTAATTTTTTTATACTTGTTATCTCCATGCAGGAAGCCAAAAAAAGGACCCACACATTTAGCAGTGGAACCAACGTCTGCGTTGATTGGACACAGGCCGTCCCATTGCTAAATTGATACACTTTGCGCACGTTTTACAGCCAGAGAATGAGTGCAATGCATGCTAATTTCTATCCCAGAGTTTCATTTTCATTTCAGAATATAGTGATCTTTGTAAAATTTCATGTGTAAAAATTATAATAGAGATTTTACAGTTTGAAGCAAGAT
This sequence comes from Somniosus microcephalus, assembly GCF_052327205.1. Lineage (NCBI taxonomy): Eukaryota > Metazoa > Chordata > Chondrichthyes > Squaliformes > Somniosidae > Somniosus > Somniosus microcephalus. The sequence goes on along the minus strand of NC_140991.1, from coordinate 195,566,389 downwards.
GAAGTTTTGGCTCGTTTTAACATGTTGCACTTTATTCTGCAAAATCACACAGAAAATCTCAGCACAAAGTGAAAATCAAGCCCGCAATATATTTCACTACGTTTTATGATTTGAGAATAAAGTCGTTGTATTTACCAAAAAACCTCCCCTTATTCTTTGTTAATTGTGTGTGGACTCTACCCCCTAACACTTCGAAGTGATTTCCCTGTGGAAGGAGTAAGCATGTTGGAGGATGTACGATTTCATGACAACCATTTGGGATTCTGGTGACCCTGAACCTCCTTTACTAATATAGCACCAACATTATTTTAAAAAGTTGTGTAATGGTGGGTACTCGAGCTCCAGTCTTTGTATCCTATTTGTGACCAGACCCAATCCCAATCTCAGGTGCTATCTTGAGCTCTGTCAGCAGCCAGGCTAATTCCCAATCCTGAGTACTGTCTTTTGTAAAGCCCATCTGAAGTTAGCGACAATCATCAGTTGCCTCATGTTGTTAATCCCTGTACTCACTGTGCCAATAGATGCAATGCAATCTATCACTACAGTATCTTGAAAAATGATATTGCTATGTAATATATATTTAAATAACTGTGGCAGAGCCACCAGGGGGACTCTGATCTAATGCACATAATTATCTTTAACAAATTATTAGCTATAGAATGAATCTGTATCTTTGTTCATATCATTGCATGTACATAGCGCGGTCCCTTTAAGAATGAGACCAAACGCGATGACGTCATCACGTTGATCACGTGATCCGCCAGCGGCGGGAAAATGTCATGACGTCAGGCTGAGGAGCCGCCCTAGCCAGTCCTCGTGGAGCCAGCAAAGAGTACAGACCTGTAATGTAGTTCTCCTGTGTTTTCATTTTAAACTCTGTTGATTAGTATTAAACATCGTGTGTTTGATAGACTGACTCGATCTCAGTCCTTTCGTTAGGAATCTAGCCATTCCTACATAATGATCCTTAACATAACCTGATACTCCTATTTGATGGGTGCAAATGGGAACATCTCACTCTGTGGGCTGAATTTTGCCAGCGCTCAGAGGGTGGGTTTGGAGGCGGGTCCGCTGACAAAATCACAAAGATTGACAGTGGGTCGATATCCCGCTGTAAACCCACCTCCTTGCCAGTTTCCCAAGTGTCGGGCCTGTCATATCTGAACAGACCCGACACCAAGCGACGGGTCAGCCAATTTAGATAGTTAAAAGCTTATTAAAAGGTCGTTAAGAACCATTTCCCCATGTACTTACTGTTATAAATCTCATCATTCATCAAGAAACTACGCGTGAAATAACGCTGGACAGCCAGCTGGTGGCGCCGTCCGAGGAGTATAAATACTCAGCCCCAGCTTGCCAGGGACATTTTGTAAGACAAGGAACTAGTGAAGTACAACTAGACCTCCATGTTCTGAAACAAGTTGATTAAAGCCTTGCTTTATGCTCAAACCAAGTGCGTAGTGAGTTTTATTATGTCACTTACCATTTTACCAGGTTTTCAATGAGGTTCCTGGAGAGCAGGTATCACGTCAGGTAAGTATGTGAATAGGTGAAAGCTGCAAAAGTGGTCTAAAACCTTCTACTTCACAGCTGTTCACTTCCCAATCTTAGAAGCTGGAGCATTAATGATTTGGAACCCACTTTTGAGCTTTATGCACTTTTGAAGTGTTTGGAGTAATCTCTTTATCCACTGTCACCTCCTTGGAACAACCTACCTCAACATTGACAGATTACTTCTGTTATCTCAACCTCAGCTGCCATCTATTCCATCAGCATCAGTGCCCATGAAAATATCTCAACTTGGTCCTCAGAATCCCAATACGATCAGCCCCAACACCAGCATCATCAGGCACACCAGCAGCACCAACAGCCACACCAACCTTCTCCGCATGCCCAGTTTTGGTTCCGCCAAGACCACTCAGCTCCCGACCTCATTACAGCCTTGGTCCAAACATGGACAAAGGAGCTGAATTCCAGAGGTGAGGTGAGAGTGACTGCCCTTGACATCAAGGCAGCATTTGACCGAGTGTGGCATCAAGGAGCCCTAGTAAAACTGAAGTCACTGGGAATCAGGGGGAAAACTCTCCACTGGCTGGAGTCATACCTAGCACAAAGGAAGATGGTTGTGGTGGTTGAAAGACAATCATCGCAGCCCCAGGACATCGCTGCAGGAGTTCTTCAGGGCAGTGTCCTCGGCCCAACCATCTTCAGCTGCTTCATCAATGACCTTCCCTCCAGCATAAGGTCAGAAATGGGGATGTTCGCTGATGACTGCACAGTCTTCAGTGCCATTCACAACTCCTCAGATAATGAAGCAGTCCATGCCCGCATTCAACAAGACCTGGATGATGTTCAGGCTTGTGCTGATAAGTGGCAGGTAACATTTGTGCCACAGAAGTGCTAGGCAATGACTATCTGCAACAAGCGAGAGTCTAACTACCTCCCCTTGACATTCAACGGCATTACCATCGCCGAATCCCCCACCATTAACATCCTGGGGCTCACCATTGACTAGATACTTAACTGGACCAGCCACATAAATACTGTGGCAACAAGAGCAGGTCAGAGGCTGGGTATTCTGCGGTGGGTGTCTCACCTCCTGACTCCCCAAAGCCTTTCCACCATCTACAATGCACAAGTAAGGAGTGTGATGGAATACTCTCCACTTCCCTGGATGACTGCAGCTGCAACAACACTCAAGAAGCTCGACACCATCCAGGACAAAGCAGCCCATTTGATTGGCACCCCACCCACCACCTTAAACATTCACTCCCTCCACCATCAGCGTACCGTGGCTGCAGTGTGTACCATCTACAAGATGCACTGCAGCAACTCACCAAGGCTTCTTCGGCAGCACCTCCCAAACCCGCGACCTCTTCCACCTAGAAGGACAAGGGCAGCAGGCACATGGGAACACCACCACCTGCAAGTTCCCCTCCAAGTCACACACCATCCTGACTTAGAAGTATATCGCCGATCCTTCATCGTCGCTGGGTCAAAATCCTGGAACTCCCTACCTAACAGCACTCTAGGAGTACCTTCACCACACGGACTGCAGCGGTTCAAGAAGGCGGCTCACCACCACCTACTCAAAGGCAACTAGGGATGGGCAATAAATGCTGGCCTTGCCAGCGACACCCAGATCCCATAAGCGAATTAAAAAAAAATCAACTGATGCTGCACTGGACACAGGGCATCATCACCTGTGCACATTGCTGCCCAGGATGCCAACGATGGCGTCACCATGTCCAGATTTGCTTCACTTAACACTGAACACCCTGGCTGCCACATGATGTGCCAGGTTGGCACCATCCCACACCAGCACCATAAAGCATCCCTACAATGTCCAAGCCATTCCTTTCACACTCATCACCATTGGGGGCGGAGGGGGGTGGAAGGGGGATGTTTTATCTCAACATTCACTGGAACTCACTAACACACTTTCAAAGGTGCACACAAATCTGTCCAAGAAGGCAAAGTGGTGACAATAAGGATTTCAATGCTTGACAACGCAATAATAGAAAGTATACATGAACATTGGCTAAAACACCCAAGTGCCTACCCTTGTGTGTTGTTAGTTGGTATGATTGGACTAGGATGAGGGTGAGAGTGAGGGGTGGCTAGTGAGATGGAGAAGTGATAATGTAGATAGATAGAGAGGGATGGGTGGAGGTGCAAGGTAAATTGGTGTGAGTAAGGATGAGCAGGAGCAGGGTAGGGAAGGCAGAGTGATGAGGATGTGATGAGTGCCACAGCAGGATGAGGTTGAGTGTGGCTTTGCAGTAACGTTTCACGATCTGTTCAGATCATTGAAAGGTATGCGCCACTGCAACCTGGTCCTCCTGCCGACATCCCTGCTTATTTCCTCCTCTGCAATGTGCAACCAGGCTGCATTGGTGTCCTGGGGAGGTCTCTTCCACCCATTGGAAGGGAAGAGAACCTCCCTGCATGCTGTGACTCCCTCCGTAAGCATATGGAGGGAGTCATGGGAGAGCCTGGGTGCAGCCGTGCATCTTTGTGCAGTGCTGGTCAATGTTTGCAGCACCTCAATACTGTAGAACACTGACAGCACAACTGTCAAAATCAATTTGGAAATGGCCCCTTTAAGGAAACCGGCTGATGACGCGTCACCAAATGATGTCATCAGACCCGCTTCCTTTTAATTGGCCAGGAACCTCGCAAGGCGGGCTTAAGAAGCTCAGTCAACGTAAAATCTTGTTGGAGGCCTGGATCCAGACAGATGTGAGATCCCCACACGCCACGGACGTTGCCCGGCACTGACCCACCGAGGTTGGAAAAATCCAGCCCAGTGAGGGTGCATTGGAATCTTTCTTTTTCTTTAACACTTTTTGAAGGGAGTACTTTATACTGAAAAATACTTTCCCCTCCTGAGTAGCATTTACCTTTAATACTGAAATGAATACTGCTTTATACAGGAAATACAAACTCATGGTGAGGCCACTTACCCATAATTCTTAACAGTAGGAACGTAAGTGTATTTACATATAGTAACCCAGGTGGCCAGAATGCATGAGCTGGAACAGCTGAGAAACATTCACATAATAAAGTGGAGGGAAGAGTGAGTAATGCACTAAAACAAGTGACTTCACCACTGGGGTTTGGTTCCCAATCGAAATATAATAAAAGTTTCAAATAGTTTCTTCTCTTTTCAAGACTGTTGCAGCGTTAAAGACTTTGACAAATGAATGACAAATTATATTTACTGTAGAGACTCTTCTGTGACAAGTGGGATCAATTTTAACTGTTATTGGTGAGAAATGGGGCTGGGAAAGAGGGGGGGTGCAGGGAAGAGGGGGGCTGTGAATTGGCCGCCCTTCTAACAACCTATCATATTTTTCTTTCCATTATAAAACTAGATGGGATTAAAACAGGAGGCCAATCCAACCCTGGTGGGAACAGTTAAAATCGACTCCAGTATTTGTGTCATTTTCAAGGACATTTGACAAATTTAACTTAACAAAATGAGAGTGGAAATGACTGTCAGCAAATGTTTGAAGCATTCATAATAAATTGTACACTCCACTATTTTTAACAGAGGCATTAACACGATTATTTTAAATGGGTTGAAATAACAGAGAGAGGAATTTCATATGCTTTCAAATTATAAAAATTAGCAACAGTAATTTCCATCCTACAGTTATAGTCAGATTTGCTCATGAGAATACACATTCTTAAAAATAAAGCACAACTGTGAATGGGTTTTCACAATTTTTAATATTGCAAATTGTCACACACTACCATTGCTTACTAAAGATGTAAGCATCCAACACTGGAAAATCAATCCATCTTTCCTCTACAATAGTTTCACATTCATAACTAAAATATTTGCTCCTTTTTGTTATTTTGAGATATGTGACCCCTCCAAAAAATGTTGTACCCATTTGTCTGTAAGGTATTCCATTACGTACTATATTTTAAAACTATTTTATTCCCTAAAGATCATACGAATGTGTGAAAAGGGCTGTAAATCATGAAAAGGATTGTTGTCTAAATGTTTCTCTAGGCCAACCAAAAACTCTACTGTGGTTTTGCTAAGACTTTCTTGAATTGTATGTTTAATTATGTCATAAACAAGAATGAAAATATCACGCTCTTCTATGCATGCAATGGTTTCTGGTTGAAAATGCAATGCCCACAAATTTGGGCAGGTTAACTCCATGAACTTATGACATTAATCAATTTAGATTAACTACCCAGAAGCAATGTTTTGATTAATGAATGTGGGTAGACCTCAAGTCTTTCATCATGCCTGCAGTCATAGTTACAATACGTCAGGGAATTTTTACATCCACAACTTCTATTTTCATTTATTGATTGAGCTCCAGCTCTTCAATCATTTTGCAAACATAATACTGGCCCTGATTGAGTGTGTTTATTTTCAATATTGAAGAAGCCTCACGTGTTACACTTAATTCAACACATTTGAATGGATTACTGCTAATATTGAGAGCCATCTCAAGGTCTTCAGATAAATGGTTAAAGAATCTCTACAACCAGATTAACATTTTATTTTCTCTGTCTTTTTTTTGCCAACCAATTCATCACCATCCATAATAGATTTGCTGGAAACAACGGTTTCAGTCAGATGAAAGACAAAAATTTACTTCATTTTTTTCACTAACTACTCAGCATTGTGGCACTCAGGCACATTCTATTAGTCAGTGCTTGCTGAGGATCCTTTGCTTCTGCACCTTTGCAGTCTACGGATGAATTACAGTATCAGACAACATTGACATTGGTCATGGTTTTCATCCAATAATTCATCTTGGATATTTTAGTTTAATATGGGATGATCCTGGTTTTTTTCCTGTAATTAGAGATCTGCTAAAAAAAATTGCAGGAACAGGAGATTTGAAATATTTCTGAAAATGAGTTATGAGAAGATCATTAATTAGAAAGTAAAACTCCATTGTACTAAGTTTTCCTTAAAGGCGGCTATTTTGGCATTTAGGGGGGTGAAATTCAAGCCTGTCTTTCTATCATAAAATCAGCATTAGACCTCTGAATTTTGTGATCTACCTCACCCGAACGGTGCTGGAAGTGCACCGGATGTTTTACTGGTTCGGATAGTTGTCATGGGCGCCCGCCTGAAACAAGAGTTAGGTTCCTTAAATATGCAAATCGAGGTCCTACACTGGTTGTAGGACTGTGAATGCAAAATTCAGGTACAAATGGATGGTTCCTGCACCGCACGTGCTCTACCTAGTTGTACCAGGCGTTGAGTGGCTAACCACGATCCTTAAACAGACCGCTGGAGGCCACTCAAAAAAGGCCAAGGAAATTTTCAGTTTTCATTTTTCTGGCCCAGGAGATGCAGGAGCATACCTTCTGGGCCTACCAAAAAACTGCAGACCACTATTCGCGGCCCATTCATGGCCCTCCCAGAGACCCCTTCTATGCAACCCCCCACCCCCACAACAGACTTGACCTGCTGGCCAGCTCAGCATAAGAGTCAGTTGATTTCCTGCCCTCCCCAACTGGCGAGCTGCAGCAGAGCACCCATTTGGCATGCGCAGCTCGCCGGCGGCATTTAAATGAGACCAGCAGCCAAATTTGGCTCGAGCCTCAGGCTGCCCATGGCCTTCAAGCATACAGCAAGTGTTGCAGGACATCCATGAGGATGATGCCACAGAGGACCTCTTTCATTCTGAGGGTGCACAATCACAGGACCTACAGCCATGCACCAACGCAAATACTCACACTTCAGTGGTTAGTTGTGTTTTCACCTGGTGATTCACACGTCACAAGTGAACACGAGCAGACACTGGTAGCAGGGACAGCTGTGGAGAGTCCGCGTCGGGGGGCACAATACTCTCCAAGCTTTGCTTAGCTGGACACAGATGCTGAACCCCAGGGACTATCATTGAGAAGAAGAATGCTAGCAACTAAGCCAGGTACTGACAGACATGCCACACATACTCTCCACAATAGTGGAGAGGCTGGAGGAGTCCAACTTGATTGCTAGTGGATTGATGGCACAGGGAGTTGCGAGAATGTCAGCCATGGAGAGAGTGGCCTCCTCCATGGAGCTTCTTGCCTGGCTCTCAAATGAATCTATGCAAGCCATGACCACGGCCATGCAGGAGATGTCTGCTGCCTTAAACAGGTTGACAGATACCTTATCCGTTGCTTTACAATGCGTCACTGATCTCTGCCAAGCTGCTCTCCAGCAGAGCTTTAGGAATGATGTGGTGCTGGCCCAGGAGAGGGATAATTGTGAAAGGGGACAGAAAGTGGGAACTCGACTCAAAGCGCTCCCACTTCTCACCCATTGCCCCCTCCTCAGCCAATTCCTGACATGCTGCTCGTCTCCTGATGGCCGAGTCTGGCCCTGCGCAGGTGCAGGTGGAGCAGTCTTTGGTGGGGCCCACAGAGGCTCCAAAACCCAGAGGGAGTAGGCCAAAAGCATCTCAGTAGTCAGGGTAAGGATCTGAGCAGCCGACCTCTACCTCTACTGAAGCCACATGGGATGCACCACGTAGAAGTGATAGGAAGTATAAGTTGAAGAAATTTTAATTCACCAAGGATATACACATGGGTTTTTGACAAAATTACAGTATGCAGACGATGCTTGCGTCTGCGCACACTCTGAGGCCGAACTCTAAACCATCGTCAACACCTTCACCAAAGCATACGAGAGCATGGGCCTTACACTAAACATCCGTAAGGCAAAGGTCCTCTACCAACCTGCCCCGCCACACAGTACTGCCCCCCGATTATCAAAATCCACGACGAGGCCTTGGACCACTTTCCATACCTGGGGAGCCTACTGTCAACAAGGGCAGATGTTGATGACGAAGTCCAACATCGTCTTCAGTGTGCCAGTGCAGCCTTCGGTCGCCTGAGGAAGAGAGTGTTTGAAGACCAGGACCTCAAACCCAGCACCAAGCTCATGTTCTACAGAGCAGTAGTGATACCCGCCCTCCTGTATGCTTCAGAGACATGGACCATGTACAGCAGGCACCTCAAAGCACTGGAGAGGTACCACCAACACTGCCTCTGCAAGATCCTGCAAATCCATTGCCAGGATAGGCGCACCAACGTCAGTGTTCTCGTTCAGGCCAACATCCCCAGCATCGAAGCTTTGACCACGCTCGATCAGCTCCGATGGACGGGCCACATCGTCCGCATGCCCGATCCGAGACTCCCAAAACAAGCGCTCTACTTGGAGCTCCGACACGGCAAGAGAGCCCCAGGTGGGCAGAGGAAATGCTTCAAGGACACCCTCAAAGCCTCCTTGAAAAAGTGCAACATTCCCACCAACACCTGGGAATCCCTGGCCAAGACCGCACAAAGTGGAGGAGAAGCATTCGGGAAGGCACCGAAGACCTCGAGTCTCTTTGCCGGGAGCAAGTGGAAGCCAAGCGCAAGGAGTGCACGTGAACCCAAGAACCCCACCCACCCGCCCCTTCAAACACCATCTGCCCCACCCGTGACAGAGACTGTAGGTCACGCATTGGACTCATCAGTCACCTGAGAACTCATTTTTAGTGTGGAAGCAAGTCATCCTCAGTTCTGAGGGACTGCCTAAGAAGAAGAAGAGAAGGTGTTGTTACGTTTCCTTTTTTTGTAATGTCACATAAAATTTATTGATTAGCACCACTTCCAAGTATTACCCATTATTGCATTCTAAGTGCCAACTTGCCCTTTCGCTTGTTTCATGATGTCAGTACATGATGGGACCTATTGGGTGGATGTGCAGTTGGGTGTTTGAGTGGTGGAAGGACTGTTTAGTGCAAATGGAGGGGGAGGGGGTGCCTGGAGGTATGAGCGGGCTGCAGGATTTCATTTCTTATGTTTTACACTAGGTGAACCTTTGAGATAGTAGGGCATCCCTGGCACCTCAGGCAGCAATGAAAGTGGCTGGTCTGGTGATGGGTGCCCCATTTTCATCCTCCTCCTCCTCCTCCTCTTGCTCCTCTTCCTCCTCTATTTACCCCTTATCCGAAGTTGAGTGATGAGCCCCTTCATCCTCCTCCACCTGAAATCCTCTCTGTTATGCAATGTTGTGCAGGACTCAGGACACCACTATGATTCAGGATACCCTCACTGGCAAATACTGAAGGGCATCTCCGCACCTATCTAGGCACCGGAAGTGCATCTTCAACATTCCTATGGCTTGCTCTATGACATCAACCATGAATTAATGCCTTTGTTAAAATAGCGGAAAAGGAATTTCATATAAATGTATTAAGCAATCATATGCTACTATCTCACAGGGTAATTTCAAGCCCTAATTATTTCTTTGTAACAACAGTATTTTACTTTGGAAAGACCTTAGTTACAGTGATGAAGTACAGATCAATTTGTCTGTCTCAGCTTTATTTATATTTGCAGTAGTAACAACTCAGTCTGTTCAATCACCCCAATTGTAATCCAGAGGAGCACATTCCAGGTAGCTTGTGAAGGTACATTCCAGCATACAATATTTATGTTTTCATACTGGTACTTCAGCTTCCCTTGGAAAAATTATGAAGTGTAAACAATGAAAAAATCCATTACATTCATTTAGCCAAATGTAAAACCTACTTTACTGCACATATGGCATCCCTGTCTTGTAACTTTACAGATGAAACACCTCCAAAAATGCAATATCCATACAACTAAAATTCTTAGTCAGGCATAGCAATCACACTTCAAAGTATCACACATGTAAAGTCACACTTCCTTCCAGTTGGCTCAAATTTTATATTCACAAAATAGTGACAAATAATTGTTAATTGAATAATGTTGATTGTTTTTCATATTACTCAGCAGGTAGAGAATCTGCCAATGAACAAGTAGCAAGCAGGTATAAAAGGTACCAATCAAGTGCCAGCAAAAAGATACCAATTAAATAACTATCAAGGGGAATAAGGAGAAAATGCTTTGACAGCCATCTTGTTTTGTTAGTAGCCTGAGGACATGATATAAAGTTTCTAACATACCAAACACACAAAAATGACAAAATTCATGACAAAATTACTAAATTTACCGATACAGTTGTGTGTTCTATGTTTGAATCTTTCCAGCAACATTTTGCCTTCCCCAACTCTTAGGAGCCTGGGGCTTGAGATAAGTGTTTCCTCGATTGTGACTTCTACTGAGCCCTCTGATCCAATTTCTGTCTGTAAACTATGTGCTGTCAAGTTACTTACAATGCCACAGTCTGCAATATGTGCATTCAGTCTTACTTTCTGCAGACTGTAGCCTCTAATCCTATGATTTATCTATGTACGAATGGGCTTTATTTCCTGTTGGATCCATTTTTTTGTAATTATCTTTTTTTTTCCTGTGCATTTTATGTTTCCTTTTTGTTCCTGTATGGTTTGTACCCACATCTTTTATTATTGGTGCTGCTTTTTGGGTTTTCCTCTTCTTTCCCTGTTTTTTTTAAATCATTCTCAAGATGTGAGTGTCATAGCAAGGCCAGTGAATATCGCCCATCCCTAGCTGCCCTTGAGAAGGTGATGGTTCTTCTTGAACCATTAGAGTCAAAGAGGTGAATGTACTCCCACAATGCTGTTAGCGAGGAAGTTCTGGACTTTGACACAGTGACGATGAAGGAACGGTGATATACGTCCAAATCAGGATGGTGTGTGATTTGGAGGGAAACTTGGAATTGATGGAGCTCCCTTGTACCTGGTTGTGTGACCTTGAGACCTGTGGCCTGAGCCCAAGTTGACCACTCCCCACCCAGGGGTGTATATAAACTTTTTGGGAACATAGAATACTTTCATTTTATTTTATTTCTGGTGATCTGTGGTAAGTTACTTTGAGCAATAGGATTACTTGCTGCTGCTCAGAATGAGCACTTGGCTGTCAATCTTTACACACGTCAAATTTCCAACATCTCAATTCCAACTTTCTGCTGGTAGGAAAAGATATCACAGATCAGTTCTGATCAGATATCTTTATTCAATTCAGGTGAAAAATGCCATAAACAAATCCTCACTTCCTAAGACTTATCGTGAGCACATTCTCTGACTTATCCAGTTGTGAAGAAAAGATTAAAGTTATAACAATAATTATAAAATAATAAAGTACTGAGAAATACCTGTGATTGCTGCTTTTGTTGTGATATCTTGCTGGCTGACTGAGAGAAAATTAAGGAATTTGCATATGAGCTAATCAAGTGAAAAAATTGCAAATGAGCCTATCAGGCGCAAGAGATTTGCCTCGAATAAGTTAATTCATAGATAATTAGCCTGTGCCAAGTACGACACTGACATGGCAGGAAGTATACACAGATATACCCTCTTTTACAATATTACCAGCGGATTTCCTGTGGCGTTGCTCGTAGTGAGTCAGAGGACATGCCGTTTTCTAATACTGGAAATTATACCATCTAATGTAGAATATATCATCAGGGCCACTGGTTTACAGTGACTGAATAAGGTCACACAAACTGTGAGCATGGTGTATTATTCCTTCTTGACTGCTCTCTATCCTTCAACAAGGTCAACCACACCATCCAGCTTTAACACCTCCCCTCCACTGTCCCGCTCACTGGGACTTCCCATACTTAGTTCCACTCTTACCTATCCAATGAAAAGCAGTGTATCTCAAGTAGTGACTTCTCTTGCCATTCCCACACAAGTGCCTCCCAAATCCCACCCCCCCTCCCCCCAGGATTCTTCATTGACACCTTCCTCATCCTCATCTACATGCTGTCTGTAGTGTATGTGCTTTAAGTCAGAGCTACTTTTTACAGCTCCTGTATACTGTAGTACCGGCAGTGACCACACCGGTATATAAGCTGTGCGCATGCCTCTGTACCCCAGTCTAGAGATTACCCTCCTCCAGTAAAGACCTGTTATTTGTTTATGTACAGCATCCGTGTAATTATTTATCCACTGAACCACGGATCTAACAGTGGCGACGAGTGTTGATGCGAATCTACCTGCAACATAAAAAAAAAAATAGTCGAGTCCAGGAACACGGGCGTCGACCGCGAGCAATCGCCCAGCAGTCAGGCAGAGATCCAACTTCGCTGGGGAGGCTGTGGAGAGCCGGGCTTGGTTCCCCAGCCACAACGAGCAGTAAGAGACCGACGACAGGTCCAGAGCAGGCCCTTCCCGAGCAGCGGCAGCTGGAGCCGACCGACGGCAGAGAGAGAGAGCCGGGCAGTGTCGACGGGGTAAGAAAGAGGGTGAAGAGAGCAGGGCGCAGCCGGGGGTTGATCACCGAGCGGCGTCGAGGAAAATACTGCAAACCGGAGAGAGAGAGGGTAAGAAACAGTCGGGTTCTAGACTGAGCGGCATCGACAAATATCAAGAGAAGAACACGCAGAGCACAGCCAGGGATCACGGGCTGATCAGGGTCCGCGGGGCGAAGCAAGGGGAGACGCCATTGAGCCGCGGAGAAGCAGGGAGAGCGCGGGAGACGCCATTGAGCCGCAGAGAAGCAGGGAGAGCGCGGGAGGTGCCATTGAGCTGCGGAGAAGAAGGAAGAGCGCGGGAGATGCCATTTTGCAAAGCCGCAGCGGAGAAGACGGGCGAGCGCGGGAAGGAAGGAAAGCGCGGGAGACGCCAGTTTGTGCCAGCGGAGAAGAAGGGGAAGCGCGGGAGGCGCCATTGGTGATAGTTAACGCACAACCAAGGATGCCGAAGAGTGGCAGTATCTTTACGTTTGACAATGAAGTCGAAGATTGGGCGACATATGTGGAACGTATTGAGGTGTACTGCAGGGCGAATGAAGTGCCAGATGCTAATAAAGCACTGGTTCTGTTAAATTCCATGGGTGCAAAAACTTATGGGTTACTGCAAAATCTAATAACCCCAGAGAAGCCGGTAAACAAGAATTTTGAAAGCATAGTAGAAATCCTACAGGACCACTTAAACCCCACACCGCTGCTGATAGCAGAACGATTTAAGTTCCATAAATGGAACCAATACAAAGACGAAAGCAATGCTGAGTACCTAACGGAACTGCGCAAGATATCGAAATACTGCCAGTTTGGAGCGGGACTAGCAGACACGTTAAGGGACAAGTTTGTGTGTGGTCTACAAAGTGAAGGAACCCAGAAACGGCTTCTATCAGAAAAGAACCTTACACTGGACAAAGCTCTCAGTATGGCAGTATCACACGAAGCAGCCGCAAGGGGCGCTGCAGAGATACAACAGAGACTGCAAGAATATGGCACCAATGAAATGACCTATGGAACAGGGAAGTGCTATCGCTACGGCAGAACAACACACGACCAGAAAGATTGTTGGTTCAAGGACCAAGTGTGCAGACAGTGTGGGAAAGCAGGACACATAGCAAGAGTCTGCAGGTCTGGGAAGAAAACCAACAGTAAGAAATCGCCACAGGAGAAGTACAAAAAGGTACACCAGGTGATGGACAGTGGTTCAGACGAACAGAAAAGTGGCACAGACTCCGGAAGCAAGGAGCTGGGTTGTCTGAAACTACATAATGTAACCGAAATGGAGGATCACCAGACTATCTGGGTTACACTCAAGATAGACGGAGTCCAAGTGGAAATGGAATTGGACACAGGGTCAGCTCTAACAGTCATAAATCAAAGTGACTACAAGCGGCTATTTTCACACATACCCTTGAAAGCTACAGAGATTGTCTTGAAGACGTATACGGGGCAAAAAGTCTACCCCAAAGGAAAAATAAGGGTGAAAGTGACAGATAAAGGTTAGGAAATACCTAAAATGGATATATATGTATTGCCAAATGGAGGACCACCACTGCTAGGACGTGAATGGATCCAGAAGATACATTTAGATTGGCATTCCATACAGGCACTGAAGGTGGAGGCCAAAAAGGATGACGATGTCACACCTGGACGACTGTCAAAAATGCTAACTGATGCAAAAGAAGTGTTCCAGCAGGGACTAGGAACACTAAAAGGAATAACAGCAAAAATTAAAATAGAGGATAATGCAAGCTCAAAGTTTCTGAAGGCCAGACCAGTGCCTTATGCGATCAGACCAGCGGTTGAAGCAGAGCTGGAAGGGTTGGAACGTTCAGGAATACTGTCCAAAGTGGACTGGAGTGAGTGGGCTACATCCATCGTTCCTGTAATGAAGAGGTCGTTGAGTAATACGCCTGGGGAACCAAAGAAGGTCCGCATCTGTGGGGATTTAAGGTGACAGTGAATGCTCCACCAAAACTGACCTAGCCCAGGCGTACTTGCAAATGGAGGTAGAAGAAGCTTCCAAACATTACCTTACGATCAACACCCATAAAGGTCTCTGTCAATACAACCGGCTGGTGTTTGGAGTAGCCTCGGCTCCGGCTATCTGGCAAAGGGCGATGGATCAGGTCCTGCAAGGGATTCCAGGGACCCAGTGTTATTTGGACGACATCTTGGTCACGGGCGAAAATGACGGTGATCACCTCGCTAACTTGGAGAATGGGCTACGAACTAATCGCCACAAGTGCGAGTTTTTCCAGGAACAGATCTCATATTTGTTATGTTCATTAATAACTAGACATTCTTATTATGAACACAGCTAGCTTCTAGCTAGTCATTTATTCAGTACACGTTCTCTAGGTACAGATGCTGCATGTGTGCTCCTGTGTGCAGGCTGCCATCTTGACTGTTGCCTTGTGGGTAGCCTAGCCTCATGGGTAATGTAGTCTTAATGTATGTATAGCTGGGTAGTGTAGTTTTATACATACAGCTATATACAGCTCTACTGCTCCACCTAGTGTCCACCACAGAATGACATGTTATTGATCACTACAGTATTGCGGCCACGTCATCGATGAAGAGGGGTTACATAAGTCCCCTGACAAAATAGAGGCAGTAGTCAAGGCTCCAGCACCGGAAAATGTGTCACAACTGAGGTCGTTCCTCGGGCTGGTAAACTTTTACCACAAGTTCTTACCAAATTTGTCTACGGTATTACACCCGCTGAACACCCTACTGCAAACAGGGGTACCATGGAAGTGGAATGACAAACGTAGACGAGCTTTCCAGAAGTGTAAAGAATTGATCACATCAAAAGAGGTGTTGGCCCATTTCAACCCAGCACTACCAATTCATTTGGCATGTGATGCATCACCCTACGGCATTGGAGCGGTGCTGTTGCACAAATTCCCAGACGGGTTGGAGAGGCCAGTAGCCTTTGCGTCTCGGTCACTAACCTCAGCCGAGCGCAACTACGCCCAGATTGACAGGGAGGCCCTCAGCCTAGTATGGGGAGTAAAAAAATTCAACCACTATCTGCATGGACAGAAGTTCACCTTGCTGACTGACCACCAACCACTTGTCTCCATCTTTAATCCTAAGAAGGGCATGCCAGTAATGACTGCACAGCGGTTACAATGATGGTCCCTGTTTCTAGGGGCGAATCAATATGAAATAGAATATAAAGGCACAAGACAGCATGGGAACGCTGATGGGCTATCGCGCCTGCCACTGCCTACGGTGGAGGAAGCACCAGCAGTGGACCCTATTGAGATATTTTATTTGTCGATAATTGAACGATTGCCAGTAACAAACGCGGATATAGAGAAGGAGACCCGCAATGATCCGACGCTGTCACGGGTATATGAATTGACGGCGAGGGGATGGCCAACACATGGCGACTCCCTGTTGCCAGCATTCTCATCCAGAAGAGAACAGCTGTCAGTATGCCAGGGGACAGTGATGTGTGGATCCAGAGTGGTGATTCCACCCAAGTTAAGGGAGAGAGTGCTAAATGAGCTACATGAAGGTCATTTGGGGGGAGTGAAAATGAAAAGCCTAGCTAGGGCTTATGTGTGGTGGCCGGGAAATGATCAACAAATCGAAGACCTAACTAAGAGCTGCTTAGGATGCCAGAAGGACCAAAATGCACCATCACATGCCCCTCTACACCCATGGGAGTGGCCCTCCTCTCCATGGCAACGGGTTCACATTGATTTCGCTGGTCCATTCATGGACTCAATGGGCTAGATTTTCAGTATAGGCAGTTTAGGGGCGCTAACCTTAGCGCCCGCCCGAAGTTAGCGCCCGCCCCAAAGTAGCGCCCCGTTGCCGGGAATTCAGTGGCTTCGCCCTAAGAGGTTGGTGGAGCGCTAAAAGAGGCGTTCCACTACTCTCTTTAGGCGCTAAGCCGGCGGTCCAGAGGGATAGCGCCCAGGCGGGGCGCAGCGCGGGTGCGGTCATTTTTGGACTGACAGCAGACCCCGTGGCGCCGACCAGCTCTTAAAGGGGGAAGGGACGAATTGGTCTGCTGCCACGCCCTGCACACTGCAGCCTTGCAAAGAGGCCTCAACACTGCTGCTCAGCCCCAGGGAGTCATGGCAACGCCAGAGAAGGCCCGTCAGCGTGCCCTGCGCTTCTCAGAGGGTGATCTGGACATAATGGTCACAGCTCTGGAGGTGAGGCGCAAGATCTTGTTCCCAGAGAGTGGGAGGAATCCAACCCACCACGACTACACCAAAGCCTGGAAGCAGATCGCCCAGAGGGTGACGTTCACCGGCGATGCCCCCAGGACCCACAAACAATGTCGTAAAAAATACAACGACCTGACCAGGATTGTCAAGGTGAGTAGCCTTTCCAGTCTCCTCCTCATTCTTGCATGTACACCTGACATGATGGGCAAAGGGAGCTGAAAGTCCTATTGGCCAGCCCTCAGCCAGCAGCATTGGGACAGTCATGAGCATCAAATGGCCATTCGGCACTCTACACTTTGGCCAAGCTATTCCACCATGGGAGGCTGTGCACACTACATCAGGGCTTCACTCTGTCCAAGCTATTCCACCATGGGAGGCAGTGCACACTACATCAGGGCTTCACTCTGGCCAAGCTATTCCACCATGGGAGGCAGTGCACACTACATCGGGGCTACACTGCGCACTTACAGCCCGTCCTTTCTCTTGCAGGCTAAAGTAGCCTTTAATCGCCAGGCCCGTGCCAGGGGTGGCCGCGCCAAGCTGCAGAAGCTCACTCGGCTGGAGGAGCGCGTGTGTGTGCTCATGGGAGCCCGTGTGATCGTCCCCACAGCGTGCGGAGTATCCGACCCTCCACTGCCCGGCAATGGTAAGGACCTCGCCTTTTGGCCCTCTCGCGTCGCACTGGCCCATCCGAGCTACCTCCTTTGCCACTGTCCCACCAATGTGCTGAATGCCACCAGTCCTAACTCCCTCGCTGATGCCGTCTCCTCACTCTGAAGCTACTCTTGTGCATTCCTGCTTTCAGCTGGTGACGACCAGGACCCTGAAGCTGCCAGTGACAGCACCTCCGAGCAGGAGGAGGAGGAGGAGCAAGCCGGACCATCGGGGGAACAGTCACGTCCCGCAGGAGAGGAGGAAATGCTTGACACCTCCTCACTGGACGAGTGCCTGGAGGAACTGTCGCAGGGCAATGCAGCTTCTGGGACCAGTGGCGTCCAGCCACCCAGGAGCCATGCGCGTGGCCCGCGGCCTTCGCCCCAAAGGGGGGAAGGATCAGAGGGGAGTGCTGCTCATCGGCACACTCGCCGCCACCAACGTGGCAAGGGTCCCTTAGTTCGGCCCCCTCCTCCCCAGCGGGAGAGTCGCGACTCCAGTCCGGACACCTTCACCTCGGAGGAGGTGCGGAAGCTGGATAAGATGGCCGAGGATTCGGACCGGCGCCACACGGAGCTCATGAGCGTGGTGGGGCGCATGCCTGAGGCCATCGAGTCGCTGGCGACCAGTGTGCGCGAGTTCGGGGCAGCAACTGCCGCGAGTGGCCGCATGCTGACTGATGCCGTCAAGACCCTGGCGGATGTGATGCGCGCGCACACAGGACAACAGGGGCACTCACTGCTGCCACACGCGCTGTCTCAGGCAGGCATCGCCAGGGCAGCCGCCGCGCTGGACCATCCCAGCAAGCCGCCCCTCGGCTGATTGTTGCGGATCCTGCAGTGCGGGCCCGGCCGAGTGCCACCGCGCCACAGCACCAGCCAACGCATCCCAGACGCCAGCTGGCCCACATTGCGCCATCCGTCGCCGCCATTCCCCCACTGGGGCGTCAAGGGCAAGCGGCTGCAGCTGATGGTGGCCAGGCTCAGGTGCGCCACTCAGCAGACGGCCCCTCGAGGCCCAAACGCCGTGTAGGCCGCCCCCCAGCGGCATCTGGCAGAAGGGCATCTGAGCCTCAGGCACCTTCCCCCAGCCTCGCAGCAGCCACTGGGCAGAGCTTGCGAAGGAGCAGCAGGCCGGGCAGGGGAGGCAAAAGGCTGGGCAAGGTCTCGCCCTCGCGGGCCACTCAGTAGAGGGTGTGGCCAGCTTTCCTTTTATATGGCGGTGGCCATCTTTATTTTGCCCATGGCTGTGTTGTTGGAGGGCTTATTTTTTGCGTTAGGCCGACGTTGAGGCACGGTTTGAAGAAATGTGGAGTGACTCCTCCCCAGTTTGTGGGAGTGAGTCGTTTGTTGGGCTTTTTGTGGGGCCCGTTTATTGTTTTTGGGGATTCATGTGGGAAGGGCTTTTCATTTTTGTGTAATAAAAAATTATCTTTATTCATGCAGTCTCCATGGTTGTTCTTCTTAGTGTTTGTTGGCTTCACCGGCTGAGGGGTTGCGGAGCGGCTGCATTCATCTTCCCTCATGGCCCCTGGCCATTCCCTGACAGGGGGCTTAGAAGTACCGTGTAATAAGGTGGCGTCGTGCGGCCCTTGGCCCTGGTCGCTCCCTCCTGGGAACGTACTCCTGCTCCTCCTCCTCCTCCTCCTCATGCTCCTCCTGCTCCTCCTCCTGAGGTCCAACGTCAGGTGGCAGTGCCTGAGTCCTGCGGATAGCCAGGTTGTGTAGCATGCAGCAAACCACCACAAATTGGGAGACCCGGTCCGGCGAATACTGGAGAGCTCCTCCGGAGCGATCAAGGCAGCGGAACCGCTGCTTGAGGACCCCAATAGTTAGCTTGATGATGTTGCGGGTGGTTTGATGGCTCTCGTTGTAGGCCTCTTCAGCAGCGGTCCTGGGCGCGCGGAGCGGGGTCATGAGCCAGGTGCACAAAGGATAGCCTTTGTCCCCGAGTAGCCATCCTCTTGGGGGAGGCTGTGCCTGGAACATGTCATGCACAGTACTCTGCCGCAGGATAAAGGCATCGTGGCTGCTGCCTGGGAAGCTGGCATTGACTGCCATGATGCGCTGCTTGTGGTCACAGACCAGCTGCACATTCAGAGAATGGTAGCCCTTCCTGTTGCGATACTGCTCGCCATGCTCCAGAGGGGCCCGCAAAGCCACATGCGTACAGTCAATGGCGCCCTGCACCAAGGGGAATTTCCCGAGTCTGGAAAATCCCAATGCGCGCTGATGCTGGCTCTCCAGGGCCATGGGGAAGGAGATGAATTGGCTTCTCCTTCTGAACAGTGCTTCGGTCACCTGGCAGATGCAGCGATGCGCGCCGTACTGGGAGATGTTTGCTATGTCCCCAGCAGCGTATTGGAAGGAGCCGGTGGCATAGAAGTTCAATGCCACCGTCACCTTCACTTCCACCGATAGAGACGTCCTGCACCTGAGCTTTGGCCGCAGATCTCGGCGAAGCAGGTGGCAGATCTCTGCAATCACCTCCTTTCGGAATCGGAGCCTTTTAACACATAGCACGGCACTCATGTTTAGGTAGGAGCGCTGCTGGCGGTATAGCCTGACTGGGTAAGGCCTACGTGGCCGACGCCTGTAGCCCCCTCTGCCTCTAGCCAGGGCTGCCCCTCTCACAATGCGTCTGCGAGCCCTACGGACATGGAGCTGCAGCTCCGCGTTGGCACCCCATGCAACCCCCATCAAATCCTGGCAAACACTCAAATTTCCAAAAGGCCACTTGCAGCGCTCTGGCCTGAGTCCAAAAATACCTGAGCTCTTGCTGCTTGAAACCAGTTAGCTATCCTCCTTGTTGTGTCTCCAGAAATGCATTGCACAAGAGTGTTTTCTGAAAAAAGGCTGGCCTTTATACTGGAGAGCACGTCCCCTTTAATTTGCGCCCCCCGGGGCCCGTGCTGGTTGTGTTGCGTTCCTTTTTCCAAACGCTCCGGCCGCCAGCCGCACAATGGGGTGGTCCGACTGAAGTTTGGAATCGGGGCGCACAAAGGGCGTTGCACGAGGATGTGACGTCATTTTCTGCGCGCGCATCCGGGCGGGCGCTAAACTTTGCGCCGGCGCTAACGGGCAACTTAATTTGGGGCGGGGCGCAAACTGCGCTGCGCCCGGGCGCTACACGCATTGCGCCCGAAAATCACTTCTCTTAAGGCGCTAACTGCTGGCGCTATCAACTGAAAATCTAGCCCCTAGTTCTTAATAGCAGTGGATGCTCATTCAAAGTGGCCTGAGGTGATAAAGATGTCTTCAACCACTACAGAGAAAACGATTGCAGTCCTACGGACCATATTTGCCAGAAACGGGTTGCCAGAGCAGATCTGCTCTGATAATGGACCACAGTTTGTGTCCGACGAGTTCCAAAAATTCATGAAAAGGAATGGGGTAAGGCATTACACATCCGCCCCGTATCATCCAGCCACCAATGGATTGGCTGAGAGGTTTGTACAAACCTTTAAGAAGGCGATAAAGGCCATGTGCGACGAGGAAATTCCACTACAGCATAAGATGGACAATTTCTTATTAGCCTACCGAAACGCGACACATGCAGTTACCAACCAGACCCCGGCCATGATGTTCTTTAACCAAAGGTTGAGATCTCGTCTGGACTTGCTCAGACCAAATGTGCGAAGAAATGTTGAGGACAAACAATTCCAGCACATCAACGAGAAGCCGACAAGGAGCTTCAATGTAGGGCAACCAGTCTTGGCCCGGGACTACCGAACAGAGAAGTGGCAACCCGGAACGATATGTACAAGGCAGGGGCCATTAATATACACAGTGGATGTCGGGGAGAACATTGTGAGACGCCACGTCGATCAGATCTTAGCATCACAGGAATGCGTCAACCCCATGTCTCGAGTACCTGGGGATGAACCTGACATACCGGTAGTATCTACTTCAGACCCAGTAGCAGTGGAACCCGATGAACTATCCGATGAAAGGGGGTCAGAATCGCCTCTGCAACAAGAACAAGAACCTCCGGAAAGGCGCTATCCCGAAAGGGTCAGGAAGCCGCCCCAAAGACTGAATCTATAAATCGACTTTTGTTATTGAATGTACATGTAAAAATGTAATTGTTATTTGAATATTAAGGGGGTATTATTAATCTAAAAAGGGAGGAATTGTAGTATATGTGCTTTAAGTCAGAACTACTTTTTACAGCTCCTGTATACTGTAGTACCGGCAGTGACCACACCGGTATATAAGCTGTGCGCATGCCTCTGTACCCCAGTCTAGAGATTACCCTCCTCCAGTAAAGAACTGTTATTTGTTTATGTACAGCATCCGTGTAATTATTTATCCACTGAACCACAGATCTAACACTGTCCATTGTCACATCATGTGCAGACATGGGGTCAGCTTACAAATGTATGCTGATGACACTCAACTGTAACTCTCCACTAATGTTCTTGATCCATCCACTGCCTCTGTAGTGTCAGACTGTTGTCTGTCATCTTGTCTTCGATGAGCAGTAACCGCTTCCAACCAACCATTTGGAAGATCAACGCTATCCTCTTCAGCTCCCAATGCAAACTCTGTAACCTCGCCACTGACTCCATCCCCCTCCCTGGCCAGTGTCTCATGCTTAACAGACCATTTGCAGCCTTGGTGTCCTGTGCAACCCAAAGCAGAGCTTCAGAGCCCATATCCTTTCCTTCACAAAACCACCTACTTTCACCTTCAGAAACATTGCCCATCTCTGCTCATTAGCTGCTGAAAACCCTGGTACAAATTTCAGGTCTTCCTTGGATATTCTCTGCGTACAACAATGCTGGTCACTCCTGTAAGTGGTCCAAGCCTCTTACATGCAACAGTATACCCATACTGGCTGATATCTAATTACATTAGCATAATCCAGGAGTGTAACAATAGGCCCTCTGTGTGATCTGAATCAGATATCTTGGGGGTGAAATTCGATTAGGCCCGAAAACGGGCGTGGGGAGCGCGAAACATGATCTGCCCGCGCCCGTTCAAAGTGGTGCAGGCAGCACACAAAATTCGAGCTGCCTGTTTGATATAATGATTGGAGCGCTGAGCTCAGCGCTAAACACACTGCCGATTGGCTTAGCGCTCAAGAGAGGGGACAATATCGGGTGCAGCCTACTGGCCAACAATATTTTGCCTAGGTTCTCTGCACTAATTAAAGGGGCGGTGCTTTGTTGCAGAAGAATCTCATTGTCACTCTGCATCCAGCCATGGCTCAACAGGAAGAGAGAGGGCAAGGAGGTTCTCAGATGCAGCACTGGAAGCCTTCGTCCTGGGGGTGCACAGAAGAAGACAGATCTTCTACCCGCAGCGGGGCAGAAGGCCTTCCAAGTAGCACACCAGAAGGCAGTGGGAGGAAATAGCAGAAGCCGTCAGTGCCACTAGTGTTGTCCCCAGGACCTGGATCAAGAGCCGCAAGAAATTTAATGACCTCACACGAGTGGTCAAGGTGAGTGAATGCATGTTCAATTGCCATATCCCACCAACTGCACCACTAGCCTCACACAATGCTCAATGCACCATATCCCCATCATTCACCTACAACAATCTCTAGCAATCACGACGCATGCCTCACAATCATAGCTTCATTTTACCCTCAAACACTTGCCACTGCTGCAAGACTCACACCCACACCTCACATCTCGCACACACTGCCAGCTATTCAACCATGACAGGCACATCTCCCAAATACATTGCACCACACTCACTGAAAACACTTCCCTTTCTCTTGCAGGCCAAGGTGGCACATAACAGACGTAAGCAGCAGCAGACGGGCGGAGAGGAAGTACGTCTTCAGAACTTCACTGAGCTGGAGGAGACAGTGCTTGAAATCATTGGAGGGGCCGTCACTGAGGTCGTGGCGTCGGGTGAGGCTGAAAGCACTGATGATGATGGTATGCTCATACCTAATCCTTCTTCTCACATCCCACTTCCCGCTCATCCCACAATCTCTTCTCACTTACGAACTGCTAATGGTGTAAGCATGCACATCTTGCTTCCCCTTCTCCCATCGTCACAACCCAACCCTTGTACCTTTCTCCTTTCAGGTACTCAAGAACTGCCAGCAGCTGTTCCAGTACAGCTACAACACTGGCATCTCTCCGAAAATGTGGAAAACTGCCCAGGTATGTCCTGTCCACAAAAAGCAGGACAAATCCAATCCGGCCAATTACTGCCCCATCAGTCTACTCTCAATCATCAGCAAAGTGATGGAAGGTGTCATCAACAGTGCTATCAAGTGGCACATACTCACCAATAACCTGTTCACTGATGCCCAGTTTGGGTTCCGCCAAGACCACTCGGCTCCCAATCTCATTACAGACTTGGTCCAAACATGGACAAAGGAGCTGAATTCCAGAGGTGAGGTGAGAGTGACTGCCCTTGACATCAAGGCAGCATTTGACCGAGTGTGGCATCAAGGAGCCCTAGTAAAATTGAAGTCAATGGGAATCAGGGGGAAAACTCTCCACTGGCTGGAGTCATACCTAGCACAAAGGAAGATGGTTGTGGTGGCTGAAGGTCAATCATCACAACCCCAGGACATTGCTGCAGGAGTTCCTCAAGGCAGTGTCCTAGGCCGAACCATCTTCAGCTGTTTCATCAATGATCTTCCCTCCAACATAAGGTCAGAAATGGGAATGTTCGCTGATGACTGCGCAGTGTTCAGCACCATGCACAACTCCTCAGATAATGAAGCAGCCCATGCCCGCATGCAACAAGACCTGGATGATGTTCAGGCTTGGGCTGATAAGTGGCAGGTAACATTCACACCACAGAAGTGCCAGGCAATGATTATCTCCAACAAGCAAGAGTCTAATCACCACCCCTTGACATTCAATGGCATTACCATCGCTGAATCCCCCACCATCAACATCCTGGGGGTCAACATTGACCAGAAACTTAACTGGACCAGCCACATAAATACTGTGGCAACAAGAGCAGGTCAGAGGCTGAGTATTCTGTGGCGAGTGTCTCACCTCCTGACTCCCCAAAGCCTTTCCACCATCTACAAGGCACAAGTAAGGAATGTAATGGAATACTCCCCACTTGCCTGGATGAGTGCAGGTCCGACAACACTCAAGAAGCTCGACACCATCCAGGACAAAGTAGCCTGCTTGATTGGCACCCCATCCACCACCTTAAACATTCACTCCCTCCACCACCGGCATACCATGGCTGCAGTGTGTACCATCTACAAGATGCACTGCAACAACTCACCAAGGCTTCTTCGACAGCACCTCCCTAACCCGCGACCTCTTCCACCTAGAAGGACAAGGGCAGCAGCTGCATGGGAACACCACCAACTCCAAGTTCCCCTCCAAGTCACACACCATCCTGACTTAGAAGTATATTGTAACATTTGCATATTGAATTATCATTGGCCTGCAGGCAAAGGGAGGAGGGGTAGCATTACTGGTTAAAGAAGGGATTAACACAATTGTAATGAAGGATATTAGCTCTGATGAGGTGGAATCTGTATGGGTAGAATTGAGAAATACTAAGGGGAAAAAAACATTAGTGGGAGTGGTATATAGACCTCCAAACAGTAAGGCGGAGGATGGGGATAGCATTAAAAGGGAAATTAAAGAAGCGTGCAATAAGGGCACAGCAGTCATCATGGGTGACTTGAACCTACATATAGATTGGGCTAACCAAATTAGTAACAATACTGTGGAGGAGGAATTCCTGGAGTGTTTACGGGATGGTTTCCTGGACCAATGTGTCGAGGAACCAACCAGAGATCAGGCCATCTTAGACTAGGTATTATGTAACGAGAAAGGATTAATTAGCAATCTTGTTGTACGAGGCGCCTTGGGTCGGAGCGATCATAATATGATCGAATTCTTCATTAAGATGGAGAATGAAGTAGTTGACTCAGAAACTAGGGTCCTCAATTTAAATAAAGGAAACTACGATGGTCTGAGGAGCGAGTAGGGTAGGATTGATTGGGGAATGGCACTCAAAGGGTTGACGGTGGATAGGCAATGGCAAACATTCAAAGACCGAATGGATGAACTACAGAAGTTGTTCATCCCAGTTTGGCATAAAAATAAAACAAAAAAGGTGACTCAACCATGGCTAACAAGGGAAATTATGGATAGCATAAGATCCAAGGAGAGCACATACAAATTGGGCAGAAAAAGCAATAATCCTGAGGATTGGGAGCAGTTTAGGATTCAACAAAGGAGGACAAAGGGATTAATTAAGAAAGGGAAAATAGAATATGAGAGTAAGCTTGCAGGGAACATAAAAACTGACTGTAAAAGCTTTTATAGATATGTAAAGAGAAAAAGATTGGTGAAGTCAAGCGTAGGTCCCTTGCAGTCAGAATCGGGGGAATTTATAATTGGGAGCAAAGAAATGTCAGATCAACTAAATACATACTTTGGTTCTGTCTTCACAAAGGAGGACACAAATAACCTCTCAGAAATACCGCGGAACATAGGGTCTGATGAAAGGGTGGAACTGAAAGAAATCAGTATTTGTAGGGAAATGGTGTTAGGAAAATTGATGGGACTGAAGGCCGATAAATCCCCAGGGCCTGATAATCTACATCCTAGGGTACTTAAGGAAGTGGTCCTGGAAATAGTAGATGCATTGCTGGTCATCTTCCAGAACTTGATAGATTCTGGAACAGTACCCATGGATTGGAGGGTAGCTAATGTTACCCCACTATTCAAAAAAGGTGGCAGAGAAAAAGCGGGGAATTATAGACCAGTAAGCCTGACATCGGTAGTGGGGAAAATGCTAGAGTCTATTATAAAAGATGTAATAGCAGAGCACTTGGAATGCAGTGACAGGATCGGACAAAGTCAACATGGATTTACAAAAGGTAAATCATGCTTGACTAATCTACTGGAATTTTTTGAGGATGTAACTGGTAAAATGCATAAGGGAGAACCAGTGGATGTGGTGTATTTGGACTTTCAGAAGGCTTTCAATAAGGTCCCGCATAAGAGGTTAGCGTGCAAAATTAAGGCACATGGGATTGGGGGCAAGGTATTGACTTGGATAGAGAACTGGTTGGCGGACAGAAAGCAAAGAGTTGGAATAAACGGGTCATTTTCTGAGTGGCAGGCAGTGACTAGTGGGGTACCGCAAGGATCGGTCCTAGGACCCCAGCTGTTCACAATATATATTAATGATCTGGACGAGGGAATTGGATGTAATATCTCCAAATTTGCAGATGACACAAAGCTGGGTGGGAGGGTATGCTGTGAGGAGGATGTCATGAAACTCCAGTACGATTTGGATAGGTTGGGTGATTGGGCAGAAACATGGCAAATGCACTATAATGTGGATAAATGTGAGGTTATCCACTTTGGTGGCAAAAACAGGAAGGCAGATTATTATTTGAATGGCAATAGATTGGGAGAAGAGGAAGTGCAAAGAGACCTGGGTGTTCTTGTGCACCAGTCGCTGAAGGTAAGCATGCAGGTGCAGCAGGCGGTTAAGAAGGCAAATGGTATGTTGGCCTTCGTAGCAAGAGGGTTCGAGTACAAAAACAAGGATGTCTTGCTGCAGTTGTACAGGGTCTTGGTGAGACCGCATCTTGAGTATTGTGTGCAGTTTTGGTCACCTTACCTGAGGAAGGACGTTCTTGCCATGGAGGGAGTGCAGCGAAGATTCACCAGGCTGATACCTGGGATGGCAGGAATGACGTACGAGGAGAGATTGTGTCAATTGGGCTTATACTCACTGGAGTTTAGAAGATTGAGAGGGGATCTCATCGAAACCTATAAAATTCTGTCAGGTCTGGACAGACTAGATGCAGAAAGGATGTTTCTGATGGCCGGGGAGTCCAGAACCAGGGGTCATAGTCTAAGGATAAGGGGTAAGCCATTTAGGACTGAAATGAGGAGGAATTTCTTCACCCAGAGAGTGGTGAACCTGTGGAATTCTCTGTCACAGAGGGCGGTGGAGGCCAGTTCATTAAATATATTCAAGAAAGAGTTGGATATATTTCTTGAGGCTAAAGGGATCAAGGGATATGGGGAGAAGGCAGGGACAGGGTACTGAATTTGGATGATCAGCCATGATCTCATTGAATGGTGGAGCAGGCTCGAAGGGCCGAATGGCCTACTCCTGCTCCTATCTTCTATGTTTCTATGTTTCTATCTGTATGGAATACCTATTACATTCACATGTGATCACATGCTGAGTTGTCATTGGCCTGCAGGCATCTGTAAGGACTACTATTGTTTTGAAGACCCAGGCTAGGGGTCCTAATGCCATACTTTCCCCACTGTGCTGCTATGAGTAAGATCACAGACCTAATGCTTAATAAAAGAGTTAAACTGTAATACTCCGTTGTCCTGCAATTTATTATTTTTATACAAAGTATGTAAAACAAGACATGGTGTCAGAAGTAGGATTGCAAATGGACATCGTTGGAGCTCCCTTGCCTCGAATGGAATGGGAATCTTTGAAATTACCTGGAGAATGGCGCAAGTTCAAGCAACACGTGGAGTTGATGTTCTGAGGTCCGCTGAAAAGCAAAGGGGAGGAAGAAAGATGCAGCTACCTACTCCTGTGGATCGGAGAAAAAGGGAGAGACATTTTTAACACATGGTCTCTCACCACGGTGAAGCAAAGGTGCTGAAAAGTTATTTTGACCATTTTGAATCATATGTGATGCCCAAGACAAATACGATATTCGCTAGGTACAAGTTTCAGGAGAAAGTACAAGGAGCTGGTGAGTCGTTTGAACAGTTCGTGACTGAGTTAAAACTGCTGGTAAAAGACTGTGAATATGCAGATAAAGTTGAGATGGTCAGAGACCGCATTGTGTTTGGAATATATTCAGCTAAAGTGAGAGAGAAACTTTTGAATGTTGGGTCCGGTCTAACGCTGGACAAAGCTATGGACATAGCTAGATCGCACGAGATAGCCCAATCACAGTTGAAAACCATAACCGGTGCCACGAGCAGCTCGCGTGAACAGACAGTGCACGCAGTTAATAGACACACACCAAAGAACACCGCCCAGAGAGCGTGTTTCAGAACAGAAAGAACAGAGAGAGTTCTAAAAATGAGCGACACATACATAAAACGCTTCAAAAACTGTGGATATTGTGGAAACAAGGTGCATGGGGAAAAGGAGCACTGCCCTGCCAAAGGAAGGCAATGTGCTAAATGTGGTAAACGGAACCACTTTGCTAAAGTTTGCAGGACCATTTTTGGAAAGCAGCACACTCAGTGAGTGACAGCCAAATGCCAGATAGAGAGCCAAATGCAGAGGAACTATTTATTGATTCTGTGTCACAGAAAAAACAGATTTCAGAGACTGAGCAAGCCTATGCAGATATTGAGATAGGAAAACAGGGCACAGAGCTTAAGTTTAAACTAGACACTGGAGCTCAGGTTAATGTAATTCCTCTGAGTGAGTATCACAGCTTGAAGGATGAGTGTGAGCTACAGCCCACCTCATGCAGACTGACCAGCTATGGGGGTGAGCAGCTCATTGTAAAAGGCACATGCGTGATGAAATGCAAGTACAAAGAAAGCAACATGATGTTGGACTTTTACATTGTTAACACTCGAGCACCTCCAGTGCTAGGTCTAAAGGCATGTTTAGACATGGAACTCGTCAAGCTAGTGCTATCATTGACAGCACCAGTTGAGAAGCAGACAGTCATGGAGGAGTTTGCTGATGTTTTCAAAGGAATCGGACTATTCCCAGGTGAATGCACTGTTCACCTTGACCCAGCAGCAACCTCTGTGGTTTGCCCACCAAGAAGGATATCCCCTGCTCTACGTAGTCACCTGAAGGAGGAGCTGCAGAGCATGGAGAATACAGAAATCATTGTCCGGGAAACAGAACCGACAAAGTGGGTCAACGCATTAGTAGTGGTTGAGAAACCACGTACAGGCAAGCTCAGAGTCTCTCTCGATCCCAGAGATTTGAACAAGGCTATGAAACGCCCTCACTACCCTCTACCAATGCTAGATGACATCACACCCAAGCTAGTGGGAGCACATTACTTCAGTGTAATGGACGCACGATCAGGATACTGGATTATCAAGCTCACGGAAGAGTCATCTAAGCTAACAGTGTTCAACACACCATTTGGACGCTACCGATTTCTGCGTTGACCATTTGGTCTTATCTCAGCTCAGGATGAATTCCAGTGGAAGATCGACGAAACCTATGAAGGCCTCGATGGAGTAGTCGCAATCGTAGACGACATCCTAATCTATGGCAGGAATAGAGAGGAACATGACAGGAACCTTCGTGCGATGCTACAAAGATCACGGGAGAAAGGTATCCGGCTCAACCCCGAGAGAAGCATAATCGGATCCACCGAGATCAGCTATTTCAGGCATTGCCTCTCAACTGATTGCATTAAGCCGGATCCAGAGAAAATCTTCGCCATCAAGAAGATGGAGCCACCGAAGAACCGCACAGAGCTAGAGACAGTACTAGGCATGGTTAACTACTTAGCCAACTTTGCCCCAAGCCTCTCCGAAATCAACGCACCCATGCGTCAGTTGCTCAAACAATCCAATGAGTTCCTGTGGGACAAACAACATGACACAGCATTTCAGAAAATGAAAGACCTAATCACCAGAGAACCAGGACCAGTTCTGAAGGGATTCGCAAAATTTCATATGTTCCCCCCCCGAAGATTAATTGGAGTTATTAAAGAAACCTTGGAGTGACTGTGTTTTAAAAATCCAGGGCCTCTCAAAATGGCTGTGGTCAGACATGGCCAAAGGGCCTGCGGCATCCATATGGATTTTCTGATAGCTTCACAGACTGCATGTTTAATTTGAACAATGCAGTGAGGCAAGCTCAGTTGTATTCACGCCCTGAGGCAGGTTATCAATTGTTTGCCTACACAATCTAAGTTCGGGCGGAAATAGTCCCAGTTGCTTGAGGAACATTCAGAACAATTGAGGAACATTCAGAACAATTGAGGAACATTCAGAACAATTGAGGAACATTCAGAACAATTAAGGACATTCAGAAAACAATGGAAAGGCAGTTATGGTACTGATTGGTGCCATCAACATAAATGGGCCAAAATCAAGGTCCTCTTGTCTTACGTTTTCGAGCCCAAATCGGACAATGGAACGGACTGATGAGGCGCGATAATGACCCATTGCCGAGAGGATATAACTGGGGCGGCCCAGCACCTCTCTCTCTCTCTTTGCCTCGACCCAGTGTCCTGTTTGTCTGCTAGCAACCAAGAAGGAAAACCATCTAGAAAGCATCGCAAGCACATTTCGACGGCAGCAGCGGGGCACAAGTGCCAGGCCTTTTCATCTGTTTCACCGGTGAGCATTATCTTTCTGGCCGTCACAAGACAACCTAGCTAGGTGTAAGGGTGGGAGTTAAAGGGGTATTGCAAAATTGTGATTTTAGAATTTTTCCCTCGTTGTGTCCGTTTCTTCTCCCGTTAAGTGTAAAACTGTATTGCATCCATAGCAATTTCTTTTATCTTCTGTATAATACTGTTTTTCTTGTAGTGTTAGCTTTTCTAATTAATAAACATTGGTTTTCCTTGCACCAATCCACTGGTCTGTTCGTTTGTCCTTGTTACCACTCGATAAGTCCTGAGCTCAGAATCAGGAAGGGGAAAGCGATTCGCGACCGCACAGCGGGCAGGGCAGCTCAGAAAAACATAACTGGCTGACCTACAATAAGCCCCTGGAACAAAACCCCCTACCGTTCTTACCTACTTCAACCCCAACAAAGAGCTCAGACTACAAGTGGACGCGTCAAAGTACGGACTAGGCACAGTATTACTGCAAGAATGCTACGCTTCCAGATCTCTCACAGACAGTGAAATCAACTATGCTCAAATCGAGAAAGAGCTATATGCAATTCTGTTTGGATGTAAGCGTTTCCACCAGTGCATCTATGGCCGACAAGTCATTGTGGACTCCGACCACAAGCCCCTCGAGTCAATCGTGAGGAAACCACTAGCCGCAGCCCCACCAAGGCTACAGAGAATGATCCTTCAGCTACAGAAGTATGACTTCACAATCATTCACCGTCCAGGCAAAGACATTCCTGTCGCAGACATGCTCTCCAGAAAGCCTCTTAGCTGCCAGGACAGCAGCCTCAGTGAAGGCATGGGTGTGCAGGTGCACATGGTGTACAACAGCTTACCTGTGAGTGACTCAAAACTGAAGGAGATCCGAGCAGGAAGAGAGAAGGATGCACAACTGAAACTGCTGAGCAAAGTCATACATGAAGGATGGACTGAGGAAAGGAGGAAAAGCCCTCAGAGCATATCTGAATTCTGGAAACACAGAGATGAACTGTCACAAACCAACAGAATCGTCTTCAAAGGGGAGAAAATCATCATTCCTACCAGTCTCAGAGAAGAGATGTTGACAAAATTTCATGCTGGACATATGGGCATGGAAAAATGCAAGCAAAGAGCACGTAACATTATGTTTTGGCCCGGAATGTGCAAACACATTGAGGACATTGTCGGAAAATGTTCCATTTGTCTAGAACGCCGCCCATCAAATGTCAAAGAGCCCATGATACCTCACCGTATCCCAGACAGGCCCTGGCAGGTCGTGGCAACGGATTTGTTCACATGGAACAACGAGGACTACGTAGTGACTGTTGATTACTACAGCAGATTTTTTGAACTGGACAAGCTTCACAGCACCACATCTGCAGCTGTGATCCACAAGCTAGGCATGGCATGGTAGAGACTTTAGTCTCAGACAATGGCCCCCAATACAAATCAAAAGAGTTTGAGTCGTTTGCCAAGGCATGGGATTTCACACTTGTCACATCAAGCCCACATTACCCTCAAAGTAATGGCCTTGCTGAAAAAACTGTCCAGATTGCAAAAACACTCATGGACAAAGCCAAAGCAGACAAAAGAGACCCCTACATCAGTCTCCTTGAGTACCGGAACACTTCGGTTGACAACTTCAAGTCAGCAGCACAGCTGTTGATGAGCCGCAGACTTTGCTCAATCCTTCCAACAGCTGTAGCCAGAGGTCGTCAGCTGCAAGCAAGTGCATGCAAAACATGTACAGAGCCAGCAACACCAAAAGAGATATAATGACAGGTCAGCTAGACTACTGCCACCGCTGCACAATGGAGAATCCGTCAGAATCCAGGAGCACGACTACTGGAAGCCAGCAGTCATCATCCAGCCAGCTGACACTGAGCGATCCTATCATGTCCACACCCCAGAAGGACAGGTGTACTGCTGCAATCGCAGGCACCTCCTGAACACCAAGGAACAAGACTGTCATTCCGACGAGAGGATCAGTTCAACAGAGTGTGATGAACAGAGCAATACACAAAACACATCATACTTACCTGAACCTAAACCTGAACCTGAATTGTTGACCGATTCAGGAGCATGCTCAGTTTCATACCACACAAGGTCGGGACGAGAGGTCAAGCCTAGAGTTATCCTTGACTTGTGAACTGTCAAAGGGTGTAAGCGGATCGCTGCCCTAAAAAAAACTGTACATCATTTTGAAACGTTGAGATGTTTTCAGTGCTAGTTAAATGCTGAGTTTACTTATATGTTTATGCTACCGAGAACATTATGTAGAAGAAAGGTTTAAAAGTAATGCATAACATTTTTCTTTTAAAAGAAAGGGGATGTAACATTTGCATATTGAATTATCATTGGCCCGCAGGCATCTGTAAGGAATACCTATTATATTCACATGTGATCACATGCTGAGTTGTCATTGGCCTGCAGGCATCTGTAAGGACTACTATTGTTTTGAAGACCCAGGCTAGGGGTCCTAATGCCATGCTTTCCCCACTGTGCTGCTATGAGTAATATCACAGACCTAATGCTTAATAAAAGAGTTAAACTGTAATACTCCGTTGTCCTGCAATTTATTATTTTTATACAAAGTGTGTAAAACAAGACATATATCGACAATCCTTCATCGTCACTGGGTCAAACTCCTGGAACTCCCTCCCTAACAGCACAGTGGGAGTGCCTTCACCACATGCACTGCAGCGATTCAAAAAGGAGGCTCACCACCACCTTCTCAAGGGCAGTTAGGGATGGGCAATAAATGCTGGCCTTGCCAGTGATGCCCACATCCCATAAATGAATTAAAAAAAGCCCAGCCTGTCCCCTACATTGCAGAGGAGGAGAGTGAAGGAGAAGAAGAGGCACCGTCACTCGATCTGACACTCCCAGGCACCAGCTCAGAAAATGGCACTGTACGTATTTTAGAGGGTATTATAGAGGCGGGATCTGCATGTGAGGAATGAGTGGGCTGCAGCAAGGCCAGGGGAAAAGGGTAACTTGGGTGCCAGCTTCCCGGAGGGTGTATTCGCGCATGAGTTCTGCTGCACGGGATTCAGATGATGACTTCGATGGGGCGGCCTTCAGAAGAAGGGTAATGGGCATGCACACAGAAATACTAGGTGTAATGGCAAGTCTGCCGGAGAGCCTCTTGTCAGTGTTAAGGAGCATGGTGGAGTTCGACTGCTGCCCATGCCGAGGTAGTACAGTCTGCAGCCGAGCCTTCTAGGCCCAGATCTGCTCGAGGTCGTCCTGCAAGGTCATCTGCAGTCTCCCCCATGGAAATTCAGCAGCCTTCCAGCAGCCTTGCTGAAGCCACTGGGGTATCACGGCATAGGAGCACAAGGACAGGCAAAGGCACAAGAATGCACAAGGGTGAGTTTTTGGCGATGTTATGTAGTTTTGCATTAATTTATTTATAAATTATGTTTGGAATGTTTGTTTTGTGGTGGCTCTCATTTTAGCTTTGTGCCTAATGCTGTGATGTTTCGTGACAGAGAGATGGTAAGGTAGGGAAGTGGTGAGCAATGGGGATTTGGGGTTTCATTCAGGGGAACCGGATTCTGATGAGACACTCATAGACACCCCACCCAGAACGGGGCTCTGCTGCCTGCCTCCTCCCTTCCTCCTCCTCCTGAGGTGGTCGCGGAACCCATGGTGGCAAAGGCTGCACCCTCATCATGGCCAAGTTGTGGAGAGTGCAGCAGACCACCCGCTCCGGTGTGCACTGGAGGACCCCTCCTGAGCGGTCAAAAACGGGCACCATTGCTTCAGCACCCCGATGCTCTGCGAAATGAGGTTCCTCGTGGCAGCACCGCTCTCATTATATGAGTGCTGGTCACGAGTGGTGGGGTTGTAGAGGGGAGTCATCAGCCAGGTGTAGAGCGGATAGCCCTTGTCTCCAAGCAGCCGCCCTCAGGTTCGACATGGTGGCTGGAAGATTGCTGGCACACCAGACTGGCGCAGGATGAAGGCATCATGACTGCTGTCAGGATACTGGGCATTCACTATCATGATGTGCTGGGCGTGGTCGCACACCAATTGAGGGCCACGGTGACCTTGAGGGGCGCTGGCAGCGACGTTGTCACCCTGCTCTGAGGCTGCAGGTCTGGTTCCAGGAGGTGGCAGAGTTCAGTGACCATCTCCTTGGTGAAGTGGAGCCTCTGAATACACTGCTCCTCGCTTAAGTGCAGGTAGGAGAAATTCTCTCGGAAGACCCTGGGTGGGTAAGGCCTCGTGCTGAGAGCCCTCCTGCCCCACCTCCTCCTCCCACTGTGAGCAACTTGTCTTCTTTGCTGCCTCTGCTCCATCTCCCTGTCATGCTCCAGCATGAGTGGGACTGCAAGTAGAGCCCCCATGACTGGGAGCAAGTGGTCTGAGCAGAACCCTTGAAATCAGAAGCAAGGCCTTCTCCACTTGCAGCACCACTCCCTGTCACCTCACCAACTTTAAATAACTGTAGAAAGCTCTAAACTGTTGCACAAACTTACACAGAGTCAGTAGAAATCAGAAAACAAGTCACCTGCAAGTTGTTGCTGATCCCCTTAAATAGCGCTGGTGGGGGGTCCTTCCTGCTGCTAAACACACGTTCAGCTGTTCGTGTTTTGGAGCAGGCATTGAATGGAGCGGCGACGTCCAAAATGGCAGGTTGTGCGTCAAATCAGCGTTGCACACTGATTGACGTCACAAACTGCCTCATTACAATTTTTCTAGCGAGCACAGGCAACGGCCACACTGCCGACCAGCATTTCTTTGCTGAAACCGGCCTTAACAGCTGGCGCTAAGGTGCCGAATTTCATGGCCCATGTCTTTTGTATGTACCTTCACATATACTTCTCTAATTTTTCATAAGGTGGGCTGAAACACTTTAGTGAAAAGAGGCCAGATACAAATTTTTAAGCTGCCTATTTTACAGGCAGCAATCAATGTACTGAGTAACAATAAAATTAAATCCCCCCTTGACGATAGAACCCTCCTCAGAAACAAGAAAAATAATAAAAAATATGCCACACTATCCTTATTAACCATGTGTTTAACCTTCTGGTCAGCCTTCTGATTCTGACTGGCTCTGGACTTGAGATGAGTGAGCTTCCTTTTGCTAAGCCAGAGCTCCACCCTCCCCGACAAATTGACCAAACTAGATGACCAACTGCCCACGAGTCTCTATGGATCTGCAATATTCCACAAACTGGCTTGTCTAGCTTTAATGCACATCTTCAATTCATGTGGATTTGTTTTAAACTTTTGATTTAAAACACATTTAAACATAATTCAGACCGGGGCTCGATTATCTGGCCCATAACTGCCACCAGTCAGATTCTACACCACCGATAGTTTATTGCAAATCAAAAAGTGCATTACTCATTGTAAAATTGGACCTTATAGCAATGAAATCCATCCATTGTGGAGAAGAAAATCAGACAGGTTGTAAAGCGAGCTGCTGATTCGCTATCGCGCGCTTTGTGCTACCGTCCAAGACGAGTTTCACCCCCGTCTGTCAAACCTGCAGTGTCCAGCCAAAAACAACTTCAAACCATCCGGGAGGTGCGGGGAGGGGGGGTGCTTTCCAACAAAAACTCTTGCCTTGCCTGCCGCATCTTTAGCCTTGCCCTGGGACCTCCACAGACCTTACGTACAACAGGGATCTGGGAGCACGCCCTTGTGCCAAGGTTCTTCAGGTGGCACTATGCTGGGGATCTGCAACAAAATGAGACAGAGGGCCAGAAACACCCCCTCTCATGTTAAGCCTGTGCCTACTACAGGAGCAGGCCCACTTACGCAGGTTGGAGAAGTCCAGGAAATCCCAGGGCAGCGCAGGTGAGGACAGACATTTGAAGTAACAGATTTCCACCCCTTTTTCCTCTTCACCGTGCCTAGAGAAAATCTACCCTAATAATTCAGATTGATAGTGAACTTAGTAAATTGTCTCAGATAGTTTCTGCTTCAGTGGATTCAGCATTGTGAAAGTAAAAGAGAGAAATTGGTGCAACATTTAACACTGTTCTTGTAACAGGAGCCCTCTTGTGGTTAGAAATAGCAAAAGGAGAGTCTCAGATATACTTAACATAAATGCAGCGTCTCAACATTCGACTTGTGTTAATAACATTCCATCACTGTACTACTACCCATTTCAATACAAATTAATTAAAAAAAATTTTTTTTATGGGATGTGGGTGTCGCTGGCAAGGCCAGCATTTATTGCCCATCCCTAATTGCCCTTGAGAAGGTGGTGGTGAGCTGCCTTCTTGAACCGCTGCAGTCCATGTGGTGAAGGTACTTCCACAGTGCTGTTAGGTAGGGAGTTCCAGGATTTTGACCCAGTGATGATGAAGGATCGGCGATATATTTCCAAGTTAGGATGGTGTGTGACTTGGAGGGGAACTTGGAGGTGGTGGTGTTCCCATGCGCCTGTTGCCCTTGGCCTTCTAGGTAGAAGAGGTAGCAGGTTTGGGAGGTACTGCTGAAGAAGCCTTGGCAAGTTGCTGCAGTGCTTCTTGTAGATGGTACACACTGCAGCAACAGGGTGCTAGTGGTGGAGGGAGTGAATGTTTAAGGTGGTGGATGGGGTGCCAATCAAGCGGGCTGCTTTGTCCGTGATGGTGTTGAGCTTCTTGAGTGTTGTTGGAGCTGCACTCATCCAGGCAACTGGAAAGTATTCCATCACACTACAGACTTGTGTCTTGTAGCTGGTGGAAAGGCTTTGAGGAGTCAGGAGGTGAGACACTTGCTGCAGAATACCCAGCCTCTGACCTGCTCTTGTTGCCACAGTATTTATGTGGCTGGTCCAGTTAAGTTTCTGGTCAATGGTGACCCCAGGATGTTGACGGTGGGGGATTCGGCGATGGTAATGCCGTTGAATGTCAAGTGGCGGTGGTTAGACTCTTGCTTATTGGAGATAGTCATTGCTTGGCACTTGTGTGGCACGAATGTTACTTGCCACTTATCAGCCCAAGCCTGAACGTTGTCCAGGTCTTGTTGCATGCGGGCATGGACTGCTTCATTATCTGAGGAGTTGCGAATGGAACTGAATATTGTGCAATCGTAAGTGAACATCCAAATTTCTGACCTTATGATGGAGGGAAGGTCATTGATGAAGCAGCTGAAGATGGTTGGGCCTAGGACACTGCCCTGAGAAACTCCTGCAGCAATATCCTGGGGCTGAGATGATTGACCTCCAACAACCACAACCATCTTCCTTTGTGTTAGGTATGACTCCAGCCAGTGGAGAGTTTTCCCTCCGATTCCCATTGACTTCACTTTTACTACGGCTCCTTGATGCCACACATGGTCACATGCTGCCTTGATGTCTAGGGCAGTCACTCTCACCTCACCTCTGTAATTCAGCTCTTTAGTTCATGTTTGAACCAAGGATGTAATGAGGTCTGGAGCTGAGTGGCCCTGGCGGAACCCAAACTGAGCATCGGTGAGCAGATGCCACTTGATAGCACTGTCAACAACACCTTCCATCACTTTGCTGATGATTGAGAGTAGACTGATGGCACAGTAATTGGCTGGATTGGATTTGTCCTGCTTTTTGTGGACAGGACATACCTGGGCAGTTTTCCACGTTGTCGGGTAGATGTCAGTGTTGTAGCTGTACTGGAACAGCTTGACTAGAGGCGTGGCTAGTTCTGGAGCACAGGTCTTCAGCACAACAGCCGGGATGTTGTCAGGGCCCATAACCTTTGGTGTATGCAGTGCACTCAGCCGTTTCTTGATATCATGTGGAGTGAATTGAATTGGCTGAAGACTGGCTTCTGCGATGGTGGGGATGTCAGGAGGTGGCCGATCTGGATCATCCACTTGGCACTTCTGGCTGAAGATGGTGGCAAATGCTTCAGCCTTGTCTTTTACACTTGCATGCTGGGCTCCGCCATCATTGAGGACGGGGATATTCATGGAGCCTCCTCCTACCATTATTTGTTTAATTGTCCACCACCATTAATGACTGGATGTGACAGGACTGCAGAGCTTTGATCTGATCTGTTGGTTGTGGGATTACTTAGCTCTGTCTATAGCATGCTGCTTTCTCTGTTTAGCATGTATGTAGTCCCGTGTTGCAGCTTCCCCAGGTTGGCACCTCATTTTTTGGTATGCCTGGTGCTGCTCCTGGCATGCTCTTCTGCACTCCTCATTGAACCAGGCTTGATGGTACTGGTAGAGTGAGGGATATGCCGGGACATGAGATTGCAAATTGTGGTGGAATAGCATTCTGCTGCTGCTGATGGCCCACAGCGCCTCATGGATGCCCAGTTTTGAGCTGCTAGATCTGTTCTGAATCTATCCCAATTAGCACGGTGGTAGTGCCACACAACACAATGGAAGGTGTCCTCAGTGTGAAGACGGGATTTCGTCTCCACAAGTACTGTGCGGTGGTCACTGCTACCAATGCTGTCATGGACAGATGCATCTGCGACAGGTAGATTGGTGAGGACGAGGTCAATTAGGTTTTTGCCTCATGTTGGTTCTCTCACCTCCTGCTGCAGTCCTAGTCTGGCAGCTCTGTCCTTCAGGACTCGGCCAGCTCGGTCAGTAGTGGTGCTACTGAGCCACTATTGGTGATGGACATTGGAGTCCCCCATCCAGACTACATTCTGTGCCCTTGCTACCCTCAGCGTTTCTTCCAAGTGGTGGTCAACATGGAGGAGTAGTGATTCATCAGCTGAGGGAGGGCGGTAGGTAGTAATCAGCAGGAGGTTTCCTTGCCCATGCTTGAGCTGAAGCCATGAGACTTCATGGGGTCCGGAGTCAATGTTGAGGACTCTCAGGGCCACTCCCTCCTGACTGTATACCACTGTGCCACCACTTCTGGTGGGTTTGGACATACCCAGGGGATGGTGATGGAGGAGTTTGGGACATTGGCTGAAAGTTATGATTCTGTGAGTGTGACTATGTCAGGTTATTGCTTGACTAGTCTGTGGGTCAGTTCTCCCAATTTTGGCACAAGTCCCCAGATGTTGGTGAAGAGGACTTTGCAGCGTTGGCCATGCTGGATGTGCCTTTGTCATGTCTGAAGCCAGTGTAGGGGGTTTATTCTTATAATTGCTTTTCGTTGCGGTTTGCTAGACCATTTTAGTGGGTAGTTAAAAGTCCACCACATTACTGTGCGTCTGGCATCACATATAGGCCAGACCAGGTAAGGACAGTGGATTTCCTTTCCTAAAGGACATTAGTAAACCAGATGGGTTTTTTGACGACAATCTGATAGTTTCATGGTCAGATTTTTTATTTAATTAACAGAATTTAAATTCCCCAGCTGCCGTGGTGGGATTTAAATTCACATCTCTGGATTACTAGTTCAGTAACATAACCTCTATGCAACCGTTCCCTAAGTTACTGTGGAGTCACACACAAGTGTGGTTAGTTGGTGCCCTCACTTTATTTTACTATATTTCTCCCTTATATTTCTGTTTCTCTGCACTTTCACTTCTGTTTTGCTCAGTTGTAGCATGTCACATCATGTTTAGCTCTTAAATGACCTTAAACAAATGATTTTTGTACTGACTGTGGTGATTATTCCTTGATTAGTAATAGTATTATGATTCGTTGTTTGTTAACTGCCTTGGGATATGTGTTGTAATCTCATTGGTAGTTGATGATCACATGATGTGTTGTGGCTACCTTAAATTCAGTCCTTTTCTAGCCTTAGTTGGGACTGGATGTAGAAAGATATGTTGCTAATTTTAAAGTCAATAAAGCCTAACTTTGGAAGGCAAATCTATTCTTTATTTCAATTTATTAACTTTTTGTTAGAATGGAGCGATATCTTCAACCAGAACGATTCAAGGCTGACCCCAATTCTGCTGGAGTGGATGATAAATGGAAACATTGGTATTGTATATTTAAAAACGTTTTGGGCGTGTTGGATCAAGAGGCTCTAAATAAGCTGAATATGCTGATCAACTACATTGACCCGGATGTATATAAATATATTTTGCACTGTAAAACTTATGAAGAGGCTATTTCTACATTGGAAAAGATTTTTGTTAAACCAAAGAATGAGGTATTCGCACATCATCTTTTATCTGCCCGTAGGCAGCAGGTGGGAGAATCTTTGGATACTTATTTACAAGCACTTCGGTGCCTTAGTGTTGACTGTAATTATAAGGCTGTGACGGCTGAAGAACATAAGGACGAATCGGTACGGGATGCTTTTATTAATGGATTACTGTCTAGATCAATTCATCAGCGGTTGTTAGAAAATAAGACTCTGGATCTTAAAAGTGCTTTTGAGCAAGCTTCTACATTGGATGTGGCTCAGAGAAGTTCGGATTCTTATGCTCTTTTTAATCGGCCTGCGACTATGGTTTCGGCAGTTTTGGATGAAAAGGAATTATGTGGACTTAATGGGAGTGGTTTACTAGATTTTGAAACAGTTTCTACTTCGGCGGCCGTTGCCTCTAGGATTCAGAAGTGTTATTTTTGTGGGAATATCCGGCACCCTCGTCTGAAGTGTCCTGCTCGGGAGGCTGTGTGTAGTAAATGCGGCAAGAGAGGTCATTATGCACGTGTGTGCAAATCATCAGGTTCAATTACCTTCCCTCCTTCTGGTGTGGGAGGGTCTTCCTCCACTACCTCTTCTGTGACTATTCAGCCTTTAGATAGGGCGTTTATTGCATCAATTTCTGCTGCATTTGCTCATGGCCTAAACAAAGCTATAGTTACGGCTCAAGTTAATGGGTTGGAAGTGAAGGCCCTTATAGATACGGGCAGTACTGAGAGTTTTATAAGCCTTCAGTTTGCGAAGGAGAAGCATTTGAAAATTTCGCCTGTTACGTATCAGGTGCGTATGGCTCAGACGACCCTAATTTCACAAATAGCTGGTTGTTGCTTTGTGAAAATGGTTCTTCTGGGTAATACGTATACTGATATACGCCTACCTGTTTTGCCTAATCTCTGTGCGGATATTTTGATTGGACATGATGTGCTTCAGTTACACGAGTCTCTTAGTCTTTCATTTGGAGGGACTAAGCCACCTTTATCTATTTGTGGATTAACCTCTTTATCTATTCCTCCATTATCACTTTTTTCTAATTTGATGTCGGATTGTAAGCCAATTGCTACCAAGTCAAGAAGATATAGTAGTCAGGATAGAGAATTTATTAATTCTGAAGTTCAACGTCTCTTATTGGAAGGAATCATTGAACCTAGTTGTTCGCCTTGGCGAGCACAGGTAGTTGTCACGACTAATGAGAGACACAAGAAACGAATGGTGATAGATTATTCCCAAACTATTAATAGGTATACTCAATTAGACTTGTACCCTTTGCCTAAGATTGATGAGCTTATCAATAAAGTATCTCAGTATAAAGTTTTTAGCACTATTGATTTAAAGAGTGCTTATCATCAGATTCCTATTGTTAAGAAGGATCAACCATATACGGCCTTTGAAGCTGGTGGAAAGCTGTATCAGTTTTGTCGAATACCATTTGGTGTTACTAATGGTGTTGCTTGTTTTCAACGGGCAATGGATGCTTTTATAAGTGATAACTCCCTCTCTGACACCTTTTCATACTTAGATGACATCACAGTGTGTGGCAAATCAAGGGTGGA
This sequence comes from Somniosus microcephalus, assembly GCF_052327205.1. Classification (NCBI taxonomy): domain Eukaryota; kingdom Metazoa; phylum Chordata; class Chondrichthyes; order Squaliformes; family Somniosidae; genus Somniosus; species Somniosus microcephalus. The sequence goes on along the minus strand of NC_140991.1, from coordinate 195,524,086 downwards.
GCATGATTCTAATTTAAAAAGATTCCTTCAAGCTGCGGAAAAAGTTGGTTTAACTTTTAACAAAGAGAAATGTGTCTTTTCGACTACTGAGGTAAATCTATTGGGGTATATTATTTCGGGAAATAAGATTAAACCAGATCCAGAACATCTGCGACCATTGATCGATTTACCTTGTCCTACTAATTCTAAGGCTTTGCAACGAGTTGTTGGACTGTTTTCTTATTATTCTAATTGGATTGCAAATTTTCACGGAAGATCCGGCCTCTTATTCGGGTTACGACATATCCTCTATCATGGGAGGCCAGGACATGTTTTGAGAATTTTGAAAAGGATATTTTAGGAGCAGTTGTGCATTCCATTGATGAGCAGGTTCCCTTTGTGATTGAGACGGATGCTTCGGATTTTGCAATTGGGGCTACTTTGAACCAAAATGGAAGACCTGTGGCCTTTTTCTCACGTACTTTGAATACTAGTGAAAAAAGACATTCCTCAATAGAAAAAGAGGCATACGCAATAGTAGAAGCATTGCGTAAATGGAGACATTATTTATCGGGGCGACATTTCACGCTGGTAACTGACCAAAAATCTGTGTCCTTTATGTTTGATGTTAAACATTTTGGAAAGATTAAAAATGATAAAATAATGAGATGGAGGATTGAGTTGGCATGTTACCATTTTGACATAGTTTATCGTCCGGGGAAGGATAATGTTGCTGCTGATGCACTGTCGAGGGCTTATTGTTCGGTGATTCACGGAGATGCGCTTATTAATCTTCACAATGCCTTATGTCATCCTGGGGTTACGAGGATGATACACTTTGTATGCAGTAAGAACTTGCCTTTTTCAGTTGAAGACGTCCAGCGGATGACTTCATCATGTTCTATCTGTGCTCGGTGTAAACTGAATTTCTTTAAGCCTCAACGAGCTCATCTTATAAAGGCTACTTCTCCTTTTGAACATTTGAGTGTTGATTTTAAGGGACCTCTTCCTTCAACTAATCAAAACCGATATATATTTACTGTTGTGGATGAGTTTTCAAGGTTCCCTTTTGCTTTTCCTTGTGCAGATGTATCAGCTGCTACAGTTATTAAATGTTTGACTCAACTTTTTGTCATTTTTGGGATGCCTGCGTATATCCATTCGGATCAGGGAAGTTCTTTTATGTCTTCCCAGTTGAAGGAATACCTTCAGAGTCGGGGAATTTCTACTAGTAGAACTACCCCGTATAATCCCCAGGGTAATGGACAGTGCGAACGATACAATGGGGTGATTTGGAAGGCAGTTATGTTGGCGTTGACATCCCGGAACCTTAAGAATACACAGTGGGAAATGGTGCTGCCTGATGCCCTGCATTCCATTAGATCACTGCTTTCAACGGCTACTAATGTGACCCCCCATGAAAGGCTCTTTAACTATCCGCGGAGATCTACTACGGGATATTTGGTACCTTCATGGCTTACTATGCAGGGACCTGTGTTGCTTCGACACCATGTTAGATTGTCAAAATATGACCCCTTGGTGGAGGAGGTGGAGCTGTTGGAGGCAAATTCCCAATATGCTCATATTCGATTCCAAGATGGGAAAGAAAGTACTGTTTCAATTAAAGACTTGGCTCCTTGTGGGGGCCAGCCCTCTTCTGAGGATATTAATAATGGTCATGATTCGGATAAGGTGGATGCTGTTACAGATACTACGAATATTTCCAATCCGATTGCAGATAATCATACTTCTATTAGTCAGCCTTTGGTAGATGTTTATGACCGTCCCAGTTCATCTTCTGATGGGATTTCTAATCCGGAAACCGTTGAGAATCGGGATATGGATAACCTTCCTGTTGAAGATACTTCTGTGCCTTCTGGCGTGGGAGGGCAAGGAATTTCACCAAGGTTAAGAAGGTCGACACGAACAAGATATCCGGTCGACCGATTGAAAATGGACTTTTAAATTGATAATGTTTTAAAAATTGTTGAAATATTATAGTATATTGTTTTAGTTGAGAGATACTTAATACTTATGCGTAATGTTATTATTTGTTGTTGTTCATTTAGTATTGTGTTATGTAAATAGTTTTATTCTCGTGCATAGTTTAGTTGTAAATAATTAATTGTAAATTGTAAAAGTTATTCGGTTGGAGTATATTTTAAAAGGAGGGGTGAATGTGGTGATTATTCCTTGATTAGTAATAGTATTATGATTCGTTGTTTGTTAACTGCCTTGGGATATGTGTTGTAATCTCATTGGTAGTTGATGATCACATGATGTGTTGTGGCTACCTTAAATTCAGTCCTTTTCTAGCCTTAGTTGGGACTGGATGTAGAAAGATATGCTGCTAATTTTAAAGTTAATAAAGCCTAACTTTGGAAGGCAAATCTATTCTTTATTTCACTGACCAACCCAAACTTTTACTCTGCTAAATAAACAAACTCGCGTTACCTGAGGAGGGTGTTTCTAAATATTGAGCATCAAACACTGATTAGCGAACAGCTGTAGAGAGCCTAGGGTGTTGAAAAGTATACTTAGTAAACAATAATCTAAGAAAACTAATTTTAGTTTTTAAGACACCGAATTATAAGGGTAAATTTTATGGATTGGTGTTCCTGGCACAGAACCTTGTGCGTTGAGCGTATATCAGGAATTCAGACATTGTTCAGTGGGGCCCACAGGATCCTCCTCCCATTAAAATGTTTCACCCCCATCCTATCTATTTATATAATATACTAACAATTCTGCATGCACTTTCTGCCTGTGCCATTTGCCCTCCTGTTAACGTGTTTTTATCACACTTTCTTGTGTCAACTTTTTACCATTATAAATTCCTACTTCCATAATAAATATGGATTTTGCCAATGTGAATTTGTCACGCTATAACTGCACATACTGGCCATTTGGTGGCTTTCAGTCCAGTCTCTGAACATCTACACTAGCCCCTCTCTGAGAAGTTTCAAAGCCAGTTGCCACCATTTCCTTTTATCCTCAGGTAAGTTTTTGTTTCAATTTATAGGATAATCCTTGCATTTTTTTTACATTAAAATTTCTCACATATTCTTGAATTGTAACAGTCTGTCAGCCCTCTCCTCAATTCCACTTCTGTGAAGAATTAAAGTAAATTCAGCTTTTTCTCAGTTCACCTAAGTCTTTCTCTGCTTACACCTTATCAGTGCAGTCAGGGCCCCCAGCAGTAATGACAGACCGAACAACCAACCCCGGGAAGCAAGCATTCCTTCCTTCACTTTGTTTCCCTCCTCCTCCCTCCTCATACACCTGTCCAGTTTCCATTAATAAATGTGGAACATGAATTTATAATGGAAATACAAAAATAAGTGGGCGGGGGGGGGGTAAAATTGTTTTTTGACAAAAGCATGAAACGGATGACAGGAAATCAGCCCATTTTACACTGCGGCCTATTTTCTTTTCTATTGACTTCAGTAGGGACTGAATTACACCTGGCACAATTTTGTTCCCACAGAAGTTGGAAAGTTATAATCAGAGCTTCCATTCTCTCTTCCAGAGCTTCCCTCTCAATCCTCAGGTATAGACTATCCTTTCTGGGTAATTAGTCTATCTTAAGTTTGAGTATGTCTTTTAATACCAATTCTATTTGAATAATAACAAACTGTTCCACACCCACCTCTGGTGGTTCTACAATCCCAATATTCACCTCTTCTATGGCAAAGCTTTGACAGCCACACACAGATCTCTTCTGTTAGTTGACTCGGGCTGAATGTCATTGTGCAGAAGGTGGCACAGCTCAACCAGGGCTTCCATAGTGAAGCAAAGTTATCGAAGGCAGAGCGCTTGGCTCAGACTCTAATAAAATCTATGGGGCCTGTAGCCTCTTTATGGGGGTTATAATGGATTGGCTTCATTCTCCTTTGATGTCTTTTGCTCCCTTCTTTACTCATTCTTCTCCTCCTTGCCCTTCATTAGGATAGTAAATAGAGCAGGGGCTCTCAACCTTTTTGCTTCTGAGGTTCCCCCTGCCGTGTTATAAAAATTCCATAAACCCCCTGTAACACAACACAAGTATTTTTTCTGCATAACATTTCTCTCAGTGCTGCTCCCACTTACCATGTTACTACTGCTATTGATATCCCAGCACTGCAGAAACTACTGGTCCTCACACCCATCCCACTCCCTCTTTACCTCCACAAGAGCCCCAATCACCTGAACCCCAGTCTCCCTCTGTCCCCAGCAAATCCTGACTCCCTCACTGACTGTTCCCGGTACATCAGCCGGTCCAGGTTCTCTGTTCGATTGTCAAACAGCCTTTCCCCCACCTCCAATATTTTCATCATAACTAATAAACTAAAGTGTACAATAAAAACTTAAAAAAACAATATTTTTTAAGGCTGTTATGATTTTTCTCCCAAATTGCTCGCAGCAGTGTTCAGATTAATGTTTTATTCCTGGTGCTTCCAGGACAATCCTGGAAGGTTGAAATCCTAGCTGGAGGCCAACATTGGGTGTGAACAATCAGGTCTGCTTGTGATGCCCTCCTTGGTACAGCAAGACTGCTAACAGTAATAGTATAGTAAATGAGTTTAGGCACCAAAAGGCAGCCAGCACCCTTGTAACTATATTACAGTGCGAGTCAACACTTTGAAGGCAGCAGGAGAGAAAATTTAGACAGTGCAGAATATTTAAAGGTGTTTGCAAACTGCTTCAGCTTTGCAGGTAATAAATCTCAATCCTAATAGTATCCTAATGTTGACATATCTCGCTCTTCTTTTTCCATGAAGATAGTTCCTTTCCTCCTTGCAGCTGCTGCCTATTTCCTTGCTTCTACTTCATTTGATTGACAATTGCAACCGCGCGAAAAACAAAAATAGGACAAAAATATTCAAATCTGAAACGGAACCGATGTATGTGCACACGCACGTGGAGCCGCCATTGGCTGATTTCAATAGTCACGGGATTCTTGAACTGAATGGGTTACAGTTGCCGCGGGTGACGTGTGTATTGATTTATTTTTGGGTTCAATAAAGACTCATTTCTGAAAGAGAATGTTGTTTAATCTAAAGTCTTGTTCAAGACTTTCTACAGCTTTTCACAGAACACACTATGCTGTGATGCATCTAGAATCAAACTGAAAGTAAAACTCCTCTGGACTGCTTGTCTCTCACATGACCTCTGCTGGTCAGGCACAAGTAATCAAAAACACAGACAAATATGCTGTAAGGCATAAGTAATCAAACACAGACAAATATCATCACTATTTGCTGATATCATTACAACGTGTGGCAGTGAGAATGCTTGCTGCAATGCTCCATCTCACCCTCAGTAAGCTCCCCGCTGCAGTGGAGCTAATCTACAGAACAAATGGGAAACTGTTCAACCTCTGTCGCCTCCAGTCCAAATCCAAGGTCGTCCCATTACAGTATGCAGATGATGTTGCATCTGCGCACACTCTGAGTTCGAACTCCAAACCAACGTCAACACCTTCACCGAAGCATATGAGAGCATGAGCCTTACACTAAACATCCATAAGACAAAGGTCCTCTACCAACCTGCCCCCGCCATGCAGTACTGCTCCCCAATTATCAAAATTCATGACAAGGCCTTGGACAACGTAGACCACTTTCCATACCTTGGGAGCCTACTGTCAACAAGGGCAGACGTCGATGACGAAGTCCAACACCGCTCTCAGTGTGCCAGTGCAGCCTTCGGTCACCTGAGGAAGAAAGTGTCTGAAGACCAGGACAGCAAACCCAGCACCAAGCTCATGGTCTACAGCGCAGTAGTGATACCTGCCATCCTGTATGCTTCAGAGACATGCACCATGTACAGCAGGCACATCAAAGCACTGGCGAGGTGCAGGGGGTGGTGGTTGGGTGTGGCGCGTGCGCCCAGTCAGTTATGCCTCTGACTGTTTGTGAGCGATTCGAATCGCTCCCACGCCTCTGGGTTCTAGACACCGGATTTAGGTGCAGGCGGCAATACAGAAAAGACTCAAGTAGACAGGTGGTTTGGATGTAAGAAAACCAAGATTTTAATAAAATAGAAATTAACAGTCTTACGAGAAGTTACTAGTATAAAATTACAGGCAAATACAAAATACTTATACAGGGAATGGGGAACACACGGCACATCGAGGGAAAACAAACTATATTAACAATCCCCTTATCCTTATCCCACCCCTTATACCTAACTAGATTAAGCTATGAGGGGCCAGAATTCATGCTCACCAATCCAAAATAAAGCCAACTGTTTGACGAATGCAGGTTTTGAGGTCTGGTCTTTGGTCCTTCTAGGTACCCCGTCACCACGTGGTCTTCAGTGTCACGGTGCTGGATCTGCTGCTGCGACACACCTTCTTCCCCTCCGCTGCCATCGTCGTCTCATCGCGATGTGTTCCCCTCTTTTTCTCCCTCGGGTGGTCGTCGGCGGTAACATTATGTTTATCAGACAGTTAACAGTCTTTGTCATTTAGATTTTGCTACCCATGCGTCAAACGCCAGTATATTTGTTGTGGCGTTGACACCTGCGTTATCGCAGTGTTCAACAAGAGGTTCATCTTCCCAAGCGCCAGCTTATAACTAGGTGCTTGGTCTTTATCGATATGTTTTTCGCTGCCCAGCTCTGCCCTTATTGAGTTGTTATCGTCTTCTTCGTCTCTACTTGTAATGTATATACCTTTAAGGGGGGGAACTACTTTTTACAGCTCATGTATACTGTAGTAACGGCAGTGACCACACATGTATATAGCACTGCGTAGTAATCTGTACAGATCAGTCGCAGTGTGAGCCACGTTGAGTAAACACCTGTTGTACCGTTCTCCGCAGTCTGTGTCTTATTATACACGGATGCAACATTGGCGACAAGGCAGGTTCGAACCTACCTGCAACTCTGCATCACCTCCCGGGGATTCGTTCCTGGAGATCAGTGGATTGGAGGCCAAGGCCAGAGACTCGAGAATTGCGGGGGAGGCTGTCGAGAGCCAGGCTTGGCTTTCCAGTTGAGGTTGTCCAATGAAACGGGCTGGCAACAGGTAGTGCGCAGACCCTTCCCGGACAGCGGTGGGCTAGAGCCCGACCGAGCGGCACAGCAAAGGGCCGAGCAGCATCGACGGGGGAGAGAGAGAGAGGGCAGAGCACACAGGGCGCAGCCGGTGTTCAGGGGCCGAGCAGCGTCAGAGAGAGGGAGAGAGAGAAGCGCGCGAAACCTACAGGGCGCCGCCATTGCCACGAGAACCGCCGGGAGCAGCGTTGGCAGCAGCGGGGGAGGAAGGAAAGCACGGGAGACGCCATTTTAAGCCATTGGGAGACGCCATTTTAAACCACACCCAAAGTGCCGAAGAGTGGCAGTATCACCGCATTTGACAATGAAGTCGAAGATTGGACTACATATGTCGAACGAATAGAGGTGTACTGCAAGGCAAATGAGGTGTCAGATGACAAGAAAGCATCGGTATTGTTAAATTTAATGGGTTCAAAGACGTATGGTTTATTACGAAATCTGGTAACCCCAACGAAGCCAATGGAAAAGAGTTTTGAAGACATAGTAACGATACTAAAGGAACATTTAAACCCCACACCGCTGCTGATAGCAGAAAGATTCAAGTTTCACAAACGGAACCAGCATAAGGATGAAAGCAATGCTGATTATTTAACAGAACTGCGCAAACTATCAAAACACTGCCAGTTTGGAGCGGGACTGGCAGATACCTTAAGGGACAAGTTTGTGTGTGGGCTTCAAAGTGAAGGAACCCAGAAACGGCTTTTATCTGAAAAGGACCTTACGCTGGAAAAGGCTTTCAGCATTGCGGTATCATATGAAGCAGCAGCACGGGGCTCTGCAGATATACAACAGAGACCGCAAGAATATGGCACAAACGAAATGTCATATGGAACAGAGAAGTGCTATCGCTGCGGCAGAACAACACATGACCAGAATGATTGCTGGTTCAAAGACAAAGTGTGCAGACAGTGTGGAAAAGTAGGACACATAGCACGAGTCTGCAGGTCGGGAAAGAAAACCAGCAATAAGAAACCTACTAAAGGAAAGTACAAGAAGGTACAGAAGATGACGGAAAATAGTTCAGACGAACAAAAGAGTGATAACGACTCCGAAAGCAGGGAAGTGAGTTGTCTGAAACTACATAATGTGATCACAACGGTGGATCACCGAACTATTTGGGTCACTCTCAAGTTAGCAGGAGTCCAGGTAAAGATGGAATTGGACACAGGATCAGCCCTAACAGTCATAAACCAACGGGACTATGAGCGGCTATTCTCACACATACCCTTGAGAGACACAAAAATTATTTTGAAGATGTACACGGGGCAAAAAGTCTACCCCAAAGGAAAAATAAGGGTGACCGTTATATATAACGGTAAGGAAACACCAAAACTTGACCTGTATGTATTGCAAGATGGAGGACCACCATTACTGGGACGTGAATGGATCCGGAAAATACAACTGGATTGGCATTCCATACAGGCAGTGTCTGTGGCTGACAAAAAGGATGACGACGTCACACCCGGGCGACTGTCAAAGATCCTAACTGACGCAAAAGAAGTGTTCCAGCAAGGACTCGGAACATTGGAAGGCATGACAGCGACGATTAAAATTGAAGAAAACGCAAGCCCGAAATTTTTTAAGGCCAGACCGGTACGTTATGCAATCCGCCCAGCCGTCGAAGCAGAGCTGGAGAGTCTGGAACGTTCGGGTGTACTGTCCAAGGTAAACTGGAGCGAGTGGGCTACACCCATCGTCCCTGTGATGAAAAAGTTGTTGAGCAGCACGCCTGTGGAACCAAGGAAGGTTCGCATCTGTGGGGACTTTAAGGTAAGAGTGAACCTGGTCCTTCACACCGTACAATATCCACTTACGCGGATTGAAGATATTTTTGCCTCGCTATCTGGAGGGAAACGCTTCACTAAGATTGATCTGGCCCAGGTGTATCTGCAAATGGAGGTAAAAGAAGCATCAAAAAAATAGCTCACAATCAACACCCATAAAGGTCTCTACCAATACAACCGGCTGTTATTCGGGGTAGCATCAGCTCCGGCTATTTGGCAGAGGGTAATGGAACAAGTCCTGCAAGGGATCCCAGGGACCCAGTGTTATTTGGACGACATCCTGGTCAGGGGCGAAAATGACAGTGATCACCTTGCCAACCTGGAGCAGGTGTTCACTAGATTGCAGGAATATGGGCTCCGAGCTAACCGCCCCAAATGCGAGTTTTTTAGAAAACAGATCTCGTATTGTGGCCACGTTATCGATAAAGAGGGGTTACATAAGTCCCCCGAGAAGATTGAGGCAGTAGTCAAGGCTCCAGCACCGGAAAATGTGTCACAACTGAAGTCGTTCCTCGGGCTGATAAACTACTACCATAAGTTCTTGCCAAATTTGTCTACAAAACTACACCCACTGAACACCCTACTGCAAACTGGGGTGCCATGGAAGTGGAGTGACGAATGTAGACGAGCTTTCCAGAAGAGCAAAACACTAATCACATCGAAAGAGGTATTGGCCCATTACAACCTGGCATTACCAATTCGGTTGGCATGTGATGCATCACCCTATGGCATTGGAGCGGTGCTGTTGCACAAATTCTCGGACGGCTCAGAGAGGCCAATAGCCTTTGCGTCACGATCACTAACCTCAGCTGAGCGTAACTACGCCCAGATTGACAGGGAGGCCCTCAGCCAAGTGTGGGGAGTGAAAAAGTTCACTCACTATCGGCACGGGCAGAAATTCACCTTGCTGACTGATCACCAGCCTCTTGTCTCCATTTTTAATCCGAAGAAGGGCGTTCCGGTGATGACTGCGCAACGACTACAAAGATGGTCACTTTTTCTAGGGGCGCACCACTATGAGATTAAATATAAGGGCACGAAACAGCATGGAAATGCTGATGGGCTATCACGCCTGCCACTGCCTACTGCGGAGGAAGCACCAGCAGTGGATCCTGTCGAAATATTCCATTCGACTATCGTTGAATACCTACCGGTAACTAACACTTGTATCGAAAAGGAAACCCAAAATGACCCGACACTGTCTCAGGCATATGATTTGACGGTGAAGGGATGGCCAGCACATGGCGACTCACTGTTGCCAGCCTTCTCGACAAGGAGAGAACAGCTGTCAGTGTGCCGGGGGACCTTGATGTGTGGACCCCGAGTGATAATTCCACCCAAGTTAAGGGACAGAGTGCTCAATGAGCTTCATGAGGGTCATCTGGGAGGGGTAAAAATGAAAAGCCTAGCCAGGGCTTATGTGTGGTGGCCGGGAATCGATAAACAAATCGAGGACCTGACCAAGAGCTGCTCAGGATGCCAGAAAGTCCAAAATGCACCACCACAGGCCCCTCTACACCCATGGGAGTGGCCCTCATCTCCATGGCAACGGGTGCATATTGATTTTGCTGGTCCATTCATGGACTCAATGTTTTTAATAGCCGTGGATGCGCACTCGAAATGGCCTGAGGTCATCAAAATGTCCTCCACAACCACGGAGAAAACTATTGCAATCCTACTGACCATTTTTGCCAGGAACGGCTTGCCAGAACAGATTTGCTCCGACAACGGACCACAGTTTGTGTCCGAAGAGTTCCGGAGGTTCTTGAAAAAGAATGGGGTAAGGCATTACACATCCGCCCCGTATCATCCAGCCACAAATGGATTGGCTGAGAGGTTCGTACAAACCTTTAAGAAGGCAATAAACATAGAAACATAGAGCAGGAGTAGGCCATTCAGCCCTTCGAGCCTGCTCCGCCATTCAACGAGATCATGGCTGATCATCCAAACCCTAGCACCCGGTCCCTACACCGACAGCCATCCCACCCAAGCCCTATCCCCGTAACCCCACGTATTTAATCCCCCCTAACACTAAGGGCCAATTTTGATCATGGCCAATCAACCTAACCCGCACATCTTTGGACTGTGGGAAGAAACCGGAGCACCCGGAGGAAACCCACGCAAACACGGGGAGAATGTGCAAACTCCACACAGACAGTCACCCGAGGCCGGATTTGAACCCGGGTCCCTGGCGCTGTGAGGCAACAGTGCTAACCACTATGCCACCGTACAATGACAACATTCCGCTGCAGCACAAGGTGGACAATTTCCTGTTCACCTACTGGAATGCGACACATGCAGTCACCAACCAGGCCCCAGCCATGATGTTCTTTAACCGAAGGTTAAGATCTCGCCTGGATTTGCTCAGACCAAACGTACGAAGAGATGTTGAGAGTAAGCAATTCCAGCACATCCATGAGAAGCCAACAAGGAGCTTCAATGTAGGGCAACCAGTCTTGGCCCACGACTACCGAACAGAAAAATGGCAGCCAGGAAAGATATGCACACGGCAGGTCCCACTAATGTACACAGTGGACATTGGGGAGAGCATCATGAGATGCCATGCTGACAAGATCCTAGAGTCACAGGAACAAGTCAACCCCATGCCTCGCCCATACGTACCTGGTGATGAGCCTGACGTACAGGTCGCATCTACCCCAGAAACAGTAGCATCGGAAGCTGATGAACCAACCGACGACAGGGGGCCAGAATCGCCTCCGCACCAAGAGCAAGACACTCGGGAAAGGCGCTATCCAGAAAGGATCAGGAGGCCTCCCCAAAGATTGAATATATAAATAGACTATTTTCAGCTAATGTTGCATGTTAAAAGTGTTAATTGTAATTAGTTTGATATTTAATTGTTAAATGAGTGTTATGGTACTGTTAATCTAAAAGGGGAGGAATTGTAATGTATGTACCTTTAAGGGGGGGAACTACTTTTTACAGCTCATGTATACTGTAGTACCGGCAGTGACCACACCTGTATATAGCACTGAGTAGTAATCTGTACAGATCAGTTGCAGTGTGAGCCACGTTGAGTAAACACCTGTTGTACCGTTCTCCGCAGTCTGTGTCTTATTATACACGGACGCAACACTACTCGTCTCATCTCGCCGGTTACTATACGAGTCCTGGGCTACCTGCTCAATTTCGTCTCACCCCTTTCTGCGGCCTGGGCATCCTGGATGGCTATGGACTTGGGTCTCATTCCCCCTTCCCCGCGATTGGTATGGTGTAACTGGTTACTGAAAATCTGCTACGGGGAGCGAGGAGAGAACCCATCACGAGGCCAGGGCATGAGTGCAAGTGGCAGCCCAAGAGGCCGGAGCCACGAGAGCAGGGACCAGGGCAAGAGTAAGCGAGCAAGAGAGCAGAGAGAGATTGCTACCCGGGGCCTGCAGTTATACTCCTTACGATAGGCCCTTATCTGCGTGCCAAATCAGGTTAGTTCATTGTTCCAATTTTGGCGGGCTAGTTTAAATAATTGTAGCAATCTAAACTAACTCTTTTTAAATGGCCGTTTATCGCACCTAATGGCCTGATGTCTGAGCTGTATTGTTATTAATGCATCCTAATCGGCCTGTCCAGCCTCGATGGCTTCCTTAAGCTGTTTCCGATTATTTATGCAGACAACTTGATGGCCTCAAGTATAGGCCTAACTGGTTTTGATCTGTCAACGATCTGGCTTAATGCATATTCAATGTTCTGTCTGCTTTCCAAAATACAAAGTCCTTCTTCACAGAAACTGCATTTTAAATCAAATCAACTTTTATTGTCATTGTTAGTGCACAAGTGCAGTACAACGAAATGTAGGCTTGCGGCTCCCGAGAGTGTACATTTGGATTAAGACATTTAAACATTCAACATACATTTGGCTTGTAGTATATTAACATAAATATAACCATAATAAAGTGCATTGGCAGATGTGCAGGCTTTGGAGTTTATTTGTGGAGTTCAGTAAGATGACAGCCCTGGGAAAGAAGCTGTTCCTAAATCTGGTCGTATGGGTGCGAATGTATCTGTTGCATCTCCCAGATGGCAGGGGGGTGAACAGACTGTGGCTGGGGTGGGTAGGGTCTTTGATGATGGACCGTGACCTCCGTAGACAGCGTTTCTGGTATATGTGCTCTATGGTCGGTAGCCGGGTGCCGGTAATGCGTTGGGCAGTTTTGACTACCCGCTGCAGGGCTTTCCGGTCATAGTAGCTACAGCTGCCATACCATACTGTGATACAGTTTGTCAGGATGCTCTCTATATTGCAGCGGTAAAAGTTAGAGAGGATCAGGGGTGACAGATTACATCCCTTCAGCCTCCTTAGGAAATATAGGTGCTGATGGGCCTTCTTCACCAGAGAGGAGGTGTTGAGGGACCAGGAGAGGTCTTCCGTGATGTGGACTCCGAGGAACTGAAAGCTGTCCACCCTTTCCACCACAGCCCCATTGATGTGGATGGGGGTGTGACTTCCGCCTTTGGACTTCCTGAAGTCCACAATGATTTCTTTTGTTTTCTTGGTGTTAAGGGCCAGGTTGTTATCGGCGCACCACTTCACGAGATGCTGGACCTCCTCCCTGTAGGCTGATTCATCGTTGTTGGTGATCTGGCCTACTACCGTGGTGTCATCCGCAAACTTGATGATGGTGTTGGAACCATTAACAGCCACACAGTCGTGGGTGAAGAGGGAGTAGAGAAGGCAACTCAGCACACATTCTTGTGGGGCCCCCGTGTTCAGGGTCAGGGGGGGGCAGGTGTGGTTACCTAATTTGACAGACTGGGGTCTGTTTGTTAGGAAGTCCAGGGTCCAGTTGCAGAGGGAAGTGTTCAGGCCAAGAGTTTGGAGTTTGGTGGCCAGCTTGTTGGGGACAATAGTGCTGAATGCTGAGCTGTAGTCTATGAACAGCATTCTGATGTAGGTCTCCTTACCATCTAGGTGATTCAGTGCTGAGTGTAGAGCAGTTGTGATTGCATCCTCCGTTGATCTGTTTGCACGATAGGCAAACTGGTGTTGGTCAAGGGAGGCAGGAACACTGGCTTTGATGTGGGCTAAGACCAGTCTCTCGAAACACTTCATTATGATGGGTGTGAGTGCGACAGGTCGATAGTCACAGCCGTTTGTTTTGGCACAGGAATAATGGTAGCGGTCTTGAAGCATGTAGGGACTACTGCCTGGGCCAATGACAGATTGAAGATGGCGGTGAAGACATCAGCCAGCTGATCAGCACATTCCTTGAGTACCCGTCCAGGGATGCTATCCGGTCCAGCAGCCTTTCGTGTGTTCACTCCGCGTAGAACACCCCTTACGTCGGAGGTCGACAGAGTGAGCACCTGGTCTTCCAGGGGTGGCAAGGCTTTGGTAGCCGGCTCCCTGTTGTCCCTGTCAAAGCGAGCGTAGAAGTTGTTAAGCTCCTCCGGAAGGGAGGCATCGCTAACCGGGGGACTGGTGTTTTTGCCCTTGTAGTCAGTGATGGACTGGATGCCTTGCCACATGCGCCGGGGGTCCGAGTTGCTGTGGAAGTGATCCTCTATCCGCAGTGTCTGTTTCCTTTTGGCAGTCCTGATACCCTTTTTTAGGTTGGTCCTAGCTGCACTGTAAGCCACCGCGTCGCCAGATTTAAATGCTGCGTCGCGTGCTTTCAACAGAGAGCGGACCTCTCCGTTCATCCAGGGTTTCTGGTTGGGGTATGTCCTGATATTTTTATGGGTCATGACGACCTCGACGCAGCTGTTGATGTAGAATAGCACTGTGGATGCGTACTCCTCGACGTCATTATGGGCAAACATGCCCCAATCAGTGTGTTCGAAGCAGTCCTGAAGCTCCGAGACTGCCCCCTCTGGCCATACTTTCACTGCTCTCACTGATGTTCTCCCTCTTTTGATGAGCGGTTTGTATGCCGGGGCTAGAAACAGGGAGAGGTGGTCAGACTTCCCAAGGTGGGGGCAGGGAATGGCCTTATAAGCATCTACAATGCTCGTGTAGACTTGATCCAGTGTGTTCTCCCCTCTTGTGGGGCACGAGACATTCTGGTGGAATTTCGGTAGTACAGTTTTTAGGTTTATGTGATTGAAGTCCCCCGCGACGATAAAAGCTCCGTCTGGGTGCGCAGTTTGTTGTTCGCTGATGGCCCAGTAGAGGTCCTTCAGTGCTAGTTTGGCATTAGCGTGTGGTGGGGTGTAGACCGCAGTGATGATAACAGCCGTGAATTCCCGAGGCAGGTAGAAGGGTCTGCACCTTACCATGAGGAATTCCAAATCAGCCGAGCAGGATCTATCAATTATATCAGTGTTAGTGCACCAGGCATTGTTAGTGTAAATGCACAAACCACCTCCCTTGCTCTTACCGGAGTCTGCAGTTCTGTCGGTGCGGAAGACCGTGCGTCCTTCTAGTTGGATGGTGGTGTCAGGGATGCCGTTGTTCAGCCAGGTCTCTGTGAAGATCATGGCGCAGCATTCCTTTGTCCTTAGGTTTCAATTTCCCCAAAAGCTGCTTGTGCCACAGAGTCCAAGCTTTTAAAATCTTGCAGGCTTTTGGTCACGAGGTTCGGACGCCATCTTTGGGCACCCTTTTTTTAAAATGTCCATGCAGGGTCCCTTTTATTATTAATAACCTTGGGGGGGAAAGGTGGAAATTTTGCGAATCTTACACTCCCACCTGTGATACTAAAACTTGCGTGAAGTATCATTCTTACAATGTGAGCAAAATTTTCTGACCCTCCATAGTCAACCTTCCCCTGTAATTACCTATCTAATATACCCATGACACAAGCACTTCCCATTCTGCGAAAATGTAGTGTACATAAGCATACAGAGAATAAATTACAGACTTTTACGCACATCCAAGCATGAAGGGGGTCCAACACCCCTGCACCACTTGGTACACATACATCTTTATTAACGGCATCGCAAAAAAACAAAGAAAAAAACTTTGTTTTTTTTGTGTTTGTTGTTTTCAATAAAGTTTTAACAGAATACAAGGAGAAAGACTCAAACAGGCGCATCTCCCTCCACCTTCACATAACCTTCCTTCCATATCCTCTGGTTTTGGAATTCTAAGAAGTGACATTTTCCCTTACACTGAATGAAAACTAGATACAACACTATCCCTAACTGGCAAACCATGAGAATGTGGGAAGCCAGTCTGATCCACGAAGGGACCTCTATGTTATTGAAAATGCCCCACTAGGGTGGAATCACAATATCCAATATCTTAACCCCTATCTCTACTGTTTCCTGCTCTAGACTGTAAAAATGTTTCTGCGAAACTATAACGGCTTTGAGTATTTTGGTAAGGTGTTCAGGGAGAGGGGGGATTTCGTAGCCAAAGTACGCTACGTACTTCTGCAAATTGGTAAAATTCTCCTTCACAGTGAGGTGAATAGTGGAAGGTTCAGGAATGGGGACAATTCGCTCCTGGGCCACTTGAGCTTCTGCCTCGGGTTTAAAACAGAAACTGCTGTCACTTACCGGACACCAGCTATGCTGTCCATGCTGGTAGTGGGATGCGCCGGTGGTGACACAATGGGCCAGAAATTCGTGAACGGGGCTTGCCGCGCGTGCAAGCCCCATATATGCACTTACCCGATGCTCCTGCCGATCACCCCCAGGGACGCCTGGAATTGGTGTTTCAAAAAGAAGAATCCCGGGCAGCGTATGACGTCACGCCGCCCAGGAGTGCAGCCAGCGCGAAGCCTGGAGCGTGCAGTGCAAGTGAGACACGCCCCTTAAGATCTCATTGTAGTAGGACACGCCCCCAATCTCTCCAAGCAGCTGCAGAGGACTTTGTAGTTACACAGCTGCAGGGAAAGTAAGTTATCTGCTATTTTATGAATGTTTTGTGAACTTTTATAAAATTTTAAAAACGTTTACATTATTTTGAAGAATCTGAAGTAGTTTTAAACAGAATTAAAGCAATTTAAAGACTTTTAAAAGCCCTAAAAGAATTTTTTTAATTCCATGTATTTATTTAGCAATGTCGTCGTCATACGTGTCTTCACACTGTTCCCTTTGGGGAACTGTATGAAGTGGTGGAAGGATTTATGGCCGTGATTAACGCTCATTCTGTGACCGTAACCATCTTTGAACCAGCCATTAGGGCGGTTAGTCCTATGGCGGGAGGGTTTTACGGGCTCCCACAAGCTATACAAGGAGGGGGTGCCACCCACACCCACGGACGCAAATATCCCACTGGATGTCAACCCAGAATTTAGAGCCGGAGCTCCGACTCCACTTGCCGGGACTGTCTGGAGCGGGGTTCGAAACCCTACCCTGATCTGGCCCAGCGGCGGGGATCCTACCGCTATGCCAAAGGCCCAATCCGATTAGCAACGTGAAATGGCTGGAATGAGCACAATTCACGGCATTAAAAGAACTCACAATTGAACTGATGGTGACCTCAGCAATCTCCTCAAGGAGGTGGAGGCGCAGCGCCTGCTCATCATTGGTTATGAGAAGTCAAAGGCGCTGCAAAAAGGGCAGATGATAGCTTGGTCTTTCAAGTGGCAGCATAGGGCTCCAGTCACGGGGAGGGAAAAGGCGCAGGAAATGTATGGGTGTCACCTTTTGTGCGGAGTGGGCCTTTTGCTTAGCAGTAAGCATCCCCGCCGCTGGGCCAGAAGGAGTAGGGTTTCGAACCCCACTCCAGACAGTCCCGGCAAGTGGAGTCGGAGCTCCAACTATAAATTCTGGGTGGACATCCAGCGGGATACTTGCGTCCGTGGGTGTGGGTGGCCCCCCCCCTCAGATGGGTTGTGGGAGCCCGTAAAACCCTCACGCCATAGGACTAACCACCCTAATGGCTGGTTCAAAGATGGTTACGGTCACGGAATGAGCGTTAATCACGGCCATAAATCCTTCCACCACTTCATACAGTTCCCGAAAGGGAACAGTGTGAGGATATGTACGACGATGACCTCTTGCGCAATGCACCTCCTTGGACCCTCAGTCGTGCAATTGTTAAATTTTTCATTTTTTTTACATGTAAAATGTTGGCCCAGTAATTCCCTTCCAAATGCGCGAGTACGGTCGGGGTACTTACGCGTCTGGCCGGAGGAAATGCCGGTTTTCAGCATGCACAGCGCATGCGGGGAAAACCGGCATTTCCTGTCCTCTGAACGAAGGGGTTCAGAGGCAAAACGCGTGCGCAGTAAAATTCGCCGCTTTCATTCATGATTTCAGTGAGGTCAAGTCCTTACAACTTACACATGAAAAAAGCATGGGTACAGTTGCTCCAGAGGCTGCGGAGGAAGATATTTCTTATCGTGGAGCTTCTGAAAGTATGTATGTCTGTATATATTCCTTTGCGTGTTATGTATATATTCCTTTACTTATGTGTATGAATGTATTATTTAATTATGACTTTCAGAGAAAGTAACTTATTGGAAAATCATAATTAAAAACATACATTCATACACATTAGTAAAGGAATATAAAACATACATACATATACGTAAAGGAATATATGCGGACATACAATTACTTATTACTGATGAAAAGTTTCTTTCTTAAGTGCTGGAAATGTTACATTACTCATTTTAGAACACTCATTTTCACATTCCATTCACACAGCCACAATTGCTCCTTCTACCTACCGTTCTGAAAACCCGTTTAAAAAAAAAAAAAATTTAAACTTTAAAACTTACTTAAAATTTCTTAAAATAACTTCCCTCCCTTTCCCAAACAAAAATATTGCCTTTCAGAAGCTCCACGATAAAATATATCTTCCTCCGCAGCCTTGAAACAACTTTACACCTGCTTTTTTCAAGTGTAACTTGTAAGGACTTACCCTCACTGAATCCATGAATGAAATCTACGAAGTTCACTGCGCAAGCGCTGCCTGTGCAGTCGCACGCGCTGTGCCTATGAACCCCTTCGTTCCGAGGTCTGGAAATGCCGGCGTTCCCCGCATGCGCTGTTCATGCTGAACGCCGGCATTTCCAACGGCCAGATGCGTGAGTACCCCAACCGTACTCACGCCTTTGGTCACGAATTTCTGGCCCAATATGTCCCACCTCCTATATATGCTACCTGCGGGGGAACATGGCCTTGTGCCATTGCCTCCATGGTGCAATTTATAGGTTTCGCGCCAGCAGCTCTGAACCCACACTGCGGTTTTGAATAGGCATTCAAGTGCTGGGGACACAGGATTATGTGTGCTCCCCGGCTCCGGCACCCTGAGAGGTCAGTACCTGTCATAGCGTGCTCCCACTTTATGATGTAAGGCGGGACCGCTGTGAAACGAATGTGTGCACCCCCTTGAATGACTCCAATGTTCTCAACCCTGTATACCAGTGCAGGTCGGGCTGTCCTACCCATGACCGGCATCCTAACTACGACGCCCATGATTGTGTGGTTGGACCGCCCACAATCCACGGGGACTGGGCAGGCTTCGGAAGCTAGCCGGAGTTGGCACGGGCATAATGCATTCTCAAATGGGTGGAGGGCTGCGAGGTGTTTGTTGCTAATCCAGGAGGGGACCAAACCCTGTTTTATATCCTCCAGATTACTGCGGCCCTCGCCCAGCAATCATGCCCCGTATAGCACGCACACCTCATTCTGTGTAGCCTGGTCAGAAGCATTTCTGTCCTCCCTTATGAGGGCATTTACTGTCTTTGTGTGCTTTTCCAACTTGGCTATAATTTCTTTTAAATGAACCGTCATGGCCTGGTCCTCATGCAACTCCGAGCCCACTACCTTGTTCTCATCCAGTAATATCTTCCTTAACTCTGTTTTTAAACCGTTTATCTGGATCTGCAGCTCTATGTCATCTAAACTGTTGATGACAGAGGACCCAGTATTAAATGCAGTAAAAACATAATTCCATACTCCCCTTCTTTGCCTCCCTGCGCTACCCAAAAACTCTCGGTGTGTGGTGTACAGTTCGGTTTTGTCCACATGGGCGAAATCGAACTCCTAAAACTTCTTGAACATGTCCTTTAATAGGGCCTGGTATAGCTGCTCTGTTTCTTTGGGACACCACTCTGGTAAATGTACCTCGGTGAGATTTAAAATCACGGAGGCTACCGCGTAGTGTACCCCCTGGTACAGCATCTGATCGGTGGGGACTAGTACCAGCCCATTCCCTGGTCCCTTGGTGGTGGTGGGGCACCCCTCTCAGTGTGTCCTTGCTGCCTGAGTTGTGGGCAAGGGCTATTGGGCACGCGCCACTAGCTCAGTGGCTTTAACTGGAGCTGGGTACCATGGAACTATGCATGTGTGTAGGTGGGAATCCCATTCTACCCCCTTCCCCTTATCCTGCCGGGCTGCAGAGAAGATGATAGATACGCCCGTAGGGCAGGCCCTTTTCGACCCCCACATACAGACATAGATCCCCTGTTCCAATTCCCACCACTTGTCCCAACATACACTCGTCCCTTCTTGGGTCCCGGTGACCGTTCGGTGGGTGTCGTTTCCCATCCGATCCCAGTCGGCGGTGCGATCCCCCATGTCCTTGCTCAGCTTCCTGAGCTACCACCATCTTCCCAGGGGAATCTGTCCTGTGCAAGTCAGGCACACGCGTTTCCCTTCAGTGACCCCGATCCGTGAGGCCACAACCGGTACGCTGGGGCAGGGGAGGGAGGCTTTCCCGTAGGTGAATCCGGTCTGGCTGGAGTACCGGGTGGAGTTGGATCCCAACCACCCAGGCCATCTTCCCTCGTGGGCGTAGACGGCAGGTCCCTCCATGCCGTGTTCGCTGCTCCCGGCAGTCACCACTGGAGCCTTTTCTCCCGAGCACCCGTAGATGTGCGAGTCCTCCATGTCGCCACGCCTTCCAATGCTCATCCCAATCAGGGCGAATAGGATTACGATCCCCTTCATCTTGAAAGTCTTTCTGCAAAAAGATACAAAAACATGCAGCCAGGTCCCCAAGAGATTCTCTGGCTTGGTGAAGCATAGTCGGGTCCCGCAACCTGGACTCAAACATACACACTCTTAGCAGATTACCTCCTTACCTAGAACTACCCATCACCTCACTTAGCTTCAGCTAAAACACCCAAACTTAAGCTAACTACTTAAACTTAACAATAACCAAAACTTTAAACTACCTAAACTATATACATCCGCCGCCCGTCTCCGGGCAGCCAGGCTAATTCCTGGTTGGACTGCAGCTCACCGCTACCTCCGGCGTGGCCGCACTGTCCTGCACAGTTGGTCCCTCGCAGCCTGTGGCTGCTGGCTGAGGACCTCTGTCCTTGGACCTCCCCCGACTCGAGGGGCGGCTCTTGGTAACTGGAGAGCTGGTGACCATGGCTTTCTCGGCTGGAGCGTCCGTGGGGACCTTCTAGGGACTTTGGCGGGTGGGGCTTTCTTGGCCGATGGGCATTTAACCTGAACCGCTGCTCCCTCAGGCTTGACCTCTCCCGAACCTGGGCTAGGGGCAGGTAACTCTTCGCAGCCTGCTGCTGCGAGCTGAGAGTCCCCGCCCCCAGGTCCCATGGCTGGGTCCGTGGCGGGGTTTTTGACCTCAGGTCCCTCCCTCTCTACACCTGGGTTAGGGGCGGGGTTTTTGCCCTCAAGTCCCTCCCCCTCGTCTGGATCCCAGAAGAGTGGGGTAGTGTCCCAATTGATGGGCAGGATGGCCCCTCCCTTTAAGCAAGCCACAGCGCCTGCCTGTGCAGTCTGTGAACTCGCTCCTGCTGCAGGCTGAGGATCTTTATCCTCAGACCTTTCCCCAACTGGCTGTTTTCCCCTTTCAGGTTTGAACAGCTTACACTGGTTGATATGAAACCATTTTGTACGCCGGGGCATCTTCACGACGTATACCATGGGGCTGGCTTTATCTACAATACTGTAGGGCCCCATGTATAATGGTTCCAAACTTCCTACTCGGGCATAGTTTCTTACCATGACCTGATCTCCTACCTCCCACTCGTGGTGCTTTCTGGGTTCGAGCAGCAATCGGTTACTCCGATGCTGCCTTCCCATGTTCCCAGCCGCCTGCTCGTGGACCTGCTTCAGGTGCTCAAAGAGGCTTTGGGCAAACCTGTCCGGTTGACCTCCCTGAGCTGACCCTCCGTGAGCACTGGGGCTAGGACATGGGTGGGGGTCTGCATAACCCTGCCAGTCATTAGCTCGTAAGGGGAATACCTCGTGTTTTTAGACTGGCTGGCCCGGATCCCCATCAAAACCAACGGTAGGACCTCGGCCCATTTACGGGGTGAGTCCAACGTTTCCTTCCATAACCTTTCCTTTAGGGTCCAATTCATACGTTCCACAATCCCTGATGACTGCATGTTGTGGGCCACGTGCCATTTCCCCTCAATGCCTAACAGCATAAGGGTATTCTACATCACCTGTCCGGTGAAATGACTCCCTTGGTCGGACTCCACTTACTGTGGTAGTCCCCTGTGGAAATTGACATTATACTTAGCATGCTGGGTAGAATAAAATGGCCAAGTAAAAGAACAAACTTGCTTAGGTTGTAGCTAAAGCAAGAAAAAGTAAATATGTCACAACGTGTCCAGGACCAAGAGATCTTTCATAATACCCACCCACATTGAGGATGTGATAACAGCTATAATTGACTCACTAGCACAAGGGAGGCATAAGGCTATAGAATAGATAAACTATTAATGATTGTCGCTAGACAAAGAAGCAAAACTATTGAGTAAGCTAATCATCTTGGTAACAAGATGATCAGACATGAGTAAGTAAATCATCTTAGTAAATCATCCTGACAGAATATATGATTAACTAACCTTGTCTGGAGATATTTCTGTCCTGCTGACCTTTTGATTGTCCTTGTGCAAACTCTTGATTTGTTTAAAATGATACAATACCATTACACGTGATTTATGGAACGCTTGTTTGTTTGAGTGTATAAATATGCTGCATTTGCTGATGTCCTTTAGAGATGTTGGCCTAGCCTTTGTCCAGGCAGCTCTCTCCTTGTGCAAGTAAAAATTAAACTAACAATCTGACGGTACTGCTTGTGTTTTAGAGTCTTACTTGGAGTCGAGATTTTGACAGTATAACTTGGAGGTTCCACCGAGATCGCTTACTACCTACCGGTGAGTAAACGGACAAAAACACGATGACTCTCTAAGAACGGACCCTAACTGGCCAGTTATCAGTGGCGCTTAGTCACCAAAGGGATTCCTCCTTGGACAAGTACAGTAGTGTAGTCTGTTTGTCTCGGCGGGAGTACTGCGATCTGTTAAGACTCATTTCAGGGTTGAGTTGGAAATTTTTGTTATCACTTCCTCTTTCAGCTTGACAGAAAAAGGAGACAGATTTCAAAAACCTGAACCCTGAAAACAGGCCGGGCAGATTGTTGAAAGGAAGGTAAGAAGAGACGTCTGTAGAGGTCCCTGTTTCTTGAAGGAAGGAAATGATTACACTTGAAAGAAAGGGAGAGATATCCTTGAAATAGAGGAAAAGTAAAAAAAAGGGACGCTCGTCCTTGAAAGATAGGACTTATCCTTGAAAGACAGGATTTTAAAGTAATACGTTTTACTGTTAAGGACTCAGTCTGTAGGGGCGTACAACGCAGACCGAGAATTGGCTATTTGTTTAGTTAGAGTATAAGAATTTTGATCTGTATACCACTCTGGGTTTTTGCAATTTCTGTCATCTCTGTAATATTTTTTTAGCTTTGTATTATTGTGCTACCATTGTCTGTGAGCTCTTGGAAAAACATAACAGGGGATTCAACAGGGGAGGTTGGGTCTTAGAAACATTTAAATTGGTAAAGAGTAAAAGTGATCAGGGGATCGCAACCAATAAAAATGGGAGCCAGAGCAAGTAAAATACCAGAAAAAGGCACACCTGCCTGTTACATGCTCTAGAATTCTGGTCAGACATCAATAGATGACTTACCCAAATGGGTAAAATGGACCAAAAAGGGGAAAAGGCCATTCCCACCGGATGGTACATTTAATCTAGACCGAATAACGTGTCTCGAGGGGTATCTCTTAGAAAGGGACCCAGGGAGAAGTGGTAGAAAGAAAGTCAAAACTGGCAATTACAACAAAATGGGGGACAAGGTAATGAATTTACCCAGGGAAACGGTTCTAGCCAAGCGCAGGCTCACACCCGCCCTCAAGCGAATTTTTCAGTCCACAACCCATGGGGAGCACAAAATGCTACCCAGAATCAAAGTGGACAAAGTTTAAATTTACCCTATTCAACATGACGCCTGGGACCTGACCCGCAGATTGCCCAAAAGCAATTACCCCTAGTACGATTGCCTGCAGTTTCAATCAATATGACAGAAGAGCCCAACTTAATAATAAATATGGAGGGAAAATAAATTCCTTTTCTGGTAGATACGGGAGCCACCAATTCAGTGTTGACAAAACAATATGCAGAAGGAATTCCGTGTACAGCCAGTAGTGCCAGTTGCGTAGGATTGTCAGGAGTTACTCAGACCATGACTTGGTCAGAACCCCTCAATGTGCAAGTAGATGATTACAGGAATCAACATACCTTTTTACTGTCTCAAGAAGTACCAGTGAATTTATTAGGAAGAGACTTATTATGCAAAATGAAGGCAACGATTGTTTGCTCTGAAAAAGGACTTGAAGTCCATGTTCCCGTAAACAGATGTGGTATGTACCCACTACAGATCAAATTGTCCCCGGTCCTATACGCATGGCAGATTTGTGAAGATGGTCTTAGCAAAACATCGTCAACTATTATAGGCTCCCTCCAATTTGTCCTTAGATCGGTGTCCGAATACCAGAAAGAATTGCATTTGGGCCATTGGCATACAGAGCCCCACTGCACAGCCTTTTATGATGAGACAGGAATGGACAAATACCACAGAAGGTATTATAAGCCCGTTCTGCAACACAGATATTTGCTGAAAATTCGGAAAATTTTAATTGGTCCTGAAGGCATAACCGCCACTGTTCTTTTACCCATGGAAGCATGGGACCTGTTTGAAGAAAAAGACAGTAAACCACATTGCACCCTAGTGGTGGCACAAGGACATGCACCAAGGGACTTGGGACCAATGGTTAAAAGAATGGGAGGACCAGGAATAGAAAAAGAGTGGCAAGTGCCTCAGGGTACCTTGGTCCAGTATGAAGAAAAGTAGGGATACGGGGTGGAATTGCAGACAAGCCTGCTGTTCGAAGGCAAATTTGAGGCAAGGGTGTTGGACATCCACAACTTCCCGCTCCTACCAGAAGCAGAGAAACTCCTGAGTCAAATCCCCAAGCAAGTATGGTCTAGCCACCCCAATGAGGTCGGAAAGATGTTAACTGCACAACCCTACAAGGTTACCCTCAATCCTGCAGTCCCACTCCCAAGAAAGGCACAATATCCTCTCTCCCAAGCAGCAGAACAAGGCATTGAACCAGTAATCAAGTCCTTACTTGACCAGGGCATTATAATACCAACAAGAAGTCGGTCTGCTGGGATGCCTGCCCGCACTCGCCGCCGCTTACTATGCTGTACAACAAGCACAAACTGTGACTCTAAATCATCATACAGTACTACATGTCCCACACTCTGTCGAGGTGCTGTTAACCAAATACGCCACTCGCCTAACAACAGCACGTACCATTAAGTAGGAAGTAAAATTACTGTCCAGTTCAAACTTGACCATAAAGTGATGCGCAACCCTAAATCCAGCTATGCTCCTCCCGACCATTGAGGATGGCACACCCTGTAATGTATATACCTTTAAGGGGGGAACTACTGTTTACAGCTCATGTATACTGTAGTACTGGCAGTGACCACACCTGTATATAGCACTGAGTAGTAATCTGTACAGTTCAGTTCCAGAGTGAGCCAAGTTGAGTAAACACCTGTTGTACTGTTCCCCTGCAGTCTTATGTCTTATTACTCTCGGACACAACATTGGCGACGAGGCAAATTCGATCCTACCTGCAACTCTGCATCACCTCCCAGGGATTTGTTCCTGGAGACCAGTAGATTGGAAGTCAAGGCCAGAGACACGGGCATCGACCACGGGCAACCGCCCAGTCATCCAGCAGAGACTCGAGAATTGCGGGGGAGGCTGTTGAGAGCCAGGCTTGGCTTTCCAGTTGCGGTGGTCCAGCGAAACGGGCTGGCAACAGGTAGTGCGCAGACCCTTCCCAGACAGCGGTGGGCTAGAGCCCGACCGAGCGGCACAGCAAAGGGCCGAGCAGCGTCGACGGGAGAGAGAGAGAGAGGGCAGAGCGCACAGGGCACAGCCGGTGTTCAGGGGCCGAGCATCGTCGAGGAGAGGGAGAGAGACGTGCAGAAACCCGCGAGGCGCCGCCATTGCCACGAGGACCGCCGAGAGCGGCGTTGGCAGCAGCGCAGGAGAAGCGCGCGAAACCTACAGGGCACCGCCATTGCCACGAGGACCGCCGATAGCGGCGTTGGCAGCAGCGGGGGAGGAAGGAAAGCGCGGGAGACGCCATTTTAAGCCATTTTAAACCACACCCAAAATGCCGAACAGTGGCAGTATCACCGCATTTGACAATGAAGTCGAAGATTGGACTACATATGTCGAACGAATAGAGGTATACTGCAAGGCAAATGAGGTGTCAGATGACAAGAAAGCGCCGGTATTGTTAAATTTAATGGGTGCAAAGACGTATGGCTTATTACAAAATCTAGTAACCCCAGCGAAGTCAGTGGAAAAGAGTTTTGGAGACATAGTGACGATACTACAGGAACATTTAAACCCCACACCGCTGCTGATAGCAGAAAGATTCAAGTTTCACAAACGGAACCAGCATAAGGATGAAAGCAATGCTGAATATTTAACAGAACTGCGCAAACTATCGAAACACTGCCAGTTTGGAACGGGACTGGCAGATACCTTAAGGGACAAGTTTGTGTGTGGGCTTCAAAGTGAAGGAACCCAGAAACGGCTTTTATCTGAAAAGGACCTTACGCTGGACAAGGCTTTCAGCATTGCGGTATCATATGAAGCAGCAGCATGGGGCGCTGCAGAGATACAACAGAGACCACAAGAATATGGCACAAACGAAATGTCATACGGAACAGAGAAGTGCTATCGCTGCGGCAGAACAACACACGACCACAATGATTGCTGGTTCAAAGACAAAGTGTGCAGACAGTGTGGAAAAGTAGGACACATAGCACGAGTCTGCAGGTCGGGAAAGAAAACCAGCAATAAGAAATCACCAAAAGAAAAGTACAAGAAGGTACATAAGGTGACGGAGAATAGTTCAGACAAACAAAAGGGTGATACCGACTCCGAAAGCAGGGAGCTGGGTTGTCTGAAACTACATAATGTGTTCAAAACAGAGGATCACCGAACCATTTGGGTCACTCTCAAGATAGCAGGAGTCCAGGTAAAAATGGAATTGGACACAGGATCAGCCCTAACAGTCATAAACCGATGGGACTATGAGCGGCTATTCTCACACATACCCTTGAGAGACACAAAAATTATTTTGAAGATGTACACGGGACAAAAAGTCTACCCCAAAGGAAAAATAAGGGTGACCGTTATATATAATGGTAAGGAAACACCAAAACAAGACCTGTATGTATTGCAAGATGGAGGCCCACCATTACTGGGACGTGAATGGACCCGGAAAATACAGCTGGATTGGCATTCCATACAAGCACTGACTGTGGCTGCCAAAAAGGATGACGATGTCACACCTGGGCGACTGTCAAAGATCCTAACCGACTCGCAAGAAGTGTTCCAGCAAGGACTCGGAACACTAAAAGGCATGACAGCAATGATTACAATCAAAGAAAACGCAAGCCCAAAATTTTTTAAGGCCAGACCGGTGCCTTATGCGATCCGCCCAGCTGTCGAAGCAGAGCTGGAGAGTTTGGAACGTTCTGGAGTACTGTCCAAGGTAGACTGGAGCGAGTGAGCTACACCCATCGTCCCTGTGATGAAAAAGTCGTTGAGCAGCACGCCTGGGGAACCAAGGAAGGTTCGCATCAGTGGGGACTTTAAGGTAACAGTGAACCCAGTCCTTCACACCGTGCAATATCCACTTCCGCGGATTGAAGATATTTTCGCCTTGCTATCTGGAGGGAAACGCTTCACTAAGATTGATCTGGCCCAGGCGTATCTGCAAATGGAGGTAGAAGAAGCATCAAAAAAATACCTCACAATCAACACCCATAAAGTTCTCCACCAATACAACCAGCTGGTATTCGGGGTAGCATCAGCTCCGGCTATTTGGCAAAGGGCAATGGAACAAGTCCTGCAAGGGATCCCAGGGACCCAGAGTTATTTGGACGACATCCTGGTCACGGGCAAAAATGACAGTGATCACCTCGCCAACCTGGAGCAGGTGCTCACTAGATTGAAGGAATATGGACTCCGAGCTAACCGCCCCAAATGCGAGTTTTTTAAAAAACAGATCTCGTATTGTGGCCACGTTATCGATAAAGAGGGGTTACATAAGTCCCCAGAAAAGATTGAGGCAGTAGTCAAGGCTCCAGCACCGGAAAACGTGTCACAACTGAGGTCGTTCCTCGGGCTGGTAAACTACTACCATAAGTTCTTGCTAAATTTGTCTACAATACTACACCCACTGAACACCCTACTGCAAACTGGAGTGCCATGGAAGTGGAGTGACGAATGTAAATGAGCATTCCAGAAGAGCAAAACACTAATCACATCGAAAGAGGTATTGGCCCATTTCAACCCAGCACTATCAATTCGGTTGGCGTGTGATGCGTCACCCTACGGCATTGGAGCGGTGCTGTCGCACAAATTCTCGGATGGCTCAGAGAGGCCAATAGCCGTTGCGTCACGATCACTAACCTCAGCCGAGCGTAACTACGCCCAGATTGACAGGGAGGCCCTCAGCCAAGTGTGGGGAGTGAAAAAGTTCAATCACTATCTGCACAGGCAGAAATTCACCTTGCTGACTGACCACCAGCCCCTTGTCTCCATTTTCAATCCGAAGAAGGGTGTTCCGGTGATGACTGCGCAACGACTACAAAGTTGGTCACTCTTTCTAGGGGCGCACCACTATGAGATTGAATATAAGGGCACGAACCGCATGGAAATGCTGATGGGCTATCACGCCTGCCACTGCCTACTGCGGAGGAAGCACCAGCAGTGGATCCTGTCGAAATATTTCATTCGACTATAGTTGAATACCTACCGGTAACTAACGCTTGTATCGAAAAGGAGACCCGAAATGACCCGACACTCTCTCGGGTATATGATTTGATGGTGAAGGGATGGCCAGCACATGGCGACTCACTGTTGCCAGCATTCTCGACAAGAAGAGAACAGCTGTCAGTGTGCCGGGGGACCTTGATGTGTGGATCCCGAGTGGTAATTCCACCCAAGTTAAGGGATAGAGTGCTAAATGAACTTCATGAGGGTCATCTGGGAGGGGTAAACATGAAAAGCCTTGCCAGGGCTTATGTGTGGTGGCCGGGAATCGATAAACAAATCGAGGACCTGACCAAGAGCTGCTCAGGATGCCAGAAAGTCCAAAATGCACCACCACAGGCCCCTCTACACCCATGGGAGTGGCCCTCATCTCCATGGCAATGGGTGCATATTGATATTGCTGGTCCATTCATGGACTCAATGTTTTTAATAGCCGTGGATGTGCACTCGAAATGGCCTGAGGTCATCAAACTGTCCACCACCACGGAGAAAACTATTGCAGTCCTATGGACCATTTTTGCCAGGAACGGCTTGCCGGAACAGATTTGCTCCGATAACAGACCACAGTTTGTGTCCGAAGAGTTCCGGAGGTTTATGAAGAAGAATGGGGTAAGGCATTAGACATCCACCCCGTATCATCCAGCCACAAATGGATTGGCTGAGAGGTTCGTACAAACCTTTAAGAAGGCAATAAAAGCTATGTACAATGACAACATTCCGCTGCAGCACAAGCTGGGCAATTTCCTGTTCGCCTACCGGAATGCGCCACATGCAGTCACCAACCAGGCCCCGGCCATGATTTACTTTAACCGAAGGTTAAGATCTTGCCTGGATTTGCTCATGTAACGGACTGCAGGAGTTGGTTATAACAGGTGTTTACTGAATGGAAACAAAACTGGAACTACTGTACAAAGTTACTCCACAGGCTTCTATACCAGGGTGGTCACTACTGGTACTGCAGTATACAGGGGCTGCAGAATGTAGTTCCTTCTTCAAAGTACATACACTACAATTCCTCCCCTTTTAGCTAAACAGTACATAACATTCGATGAATAATTAAATAACATATTTACAACTACAGTTGCTATATACATCAGCTGCAGTTAAGCAATTATAAATTCAGTCTTTGAGGAGGCTTCCTGATTCTGTCCGGATAACGCCTCTTTGGGGTATCAGGTTCTTCTGGCAAAGTTGATTCGAGATCAACGTCGTTGTTTGGTTCGTCTGCTTCCAATATCACCGATTCTGAGGTAGATGCAATTGGTACTTCGGTTTCATCACCAGGTGTATCGGATCGTGGTGTGGATTTGACGTTTTCCAGTGACTCTGGAATCTGGTCAGCATGGCGTCTTACAATGCTCTCTCCAACGTCCACAGTATACAGTAGAGGTCCTTGCCGTGTGCAAATCGTTCCTGGCTGCCATTTCTCTGTGCGGTAGTCCCGGGACAAAACTGGTTGACCTATCTTAAAACTCCTGGTTGGCCTTTCATTCATATTCTGAAACTGCCTGCTCTCCACATCTCTTCTGATGTTTGGCTTAACCAAATCCAAGCAGCATCTTAGTCTTCGATTGAAGAACATCATGGCTGGAGTTTGGTTGGTAACCACATGTGTCGCATTCCGGTAGGCAAACAAGAAGTTATCCACCTTGTGTTGTAGGGGTATGTCTTCATTACACATTGCCTTGATAGCCTTCTTGAATGTTTGAACGAACCTCTCAGCCAATCCATTGGTGGCTGGATGATATGGGGCGGATGTGTAATGCTTAACACCATTGTTCTTTAAGAACCTCCGGAAATCTTCAGACACAAACTGTGGTCCATTGTTGGAGCAAATCTGTTCAGGCAGCCCATTTCTGGCGAATATGGTTCGTAAGACTGTGATGGATTTTTCTGTGGTGGTTGAGGACATTTTTATTACCTCTGGCCACTTTGAATGTGCATCCACCGCAATTAAAAACATCGAGTCCCTAAATGGACCAGCAAAATCAATGTGTACCCTTTGCCATGGAGATGAGGGCCACTCCCATGGATGTAGAGGGGCTTGTGGTGGGGCGTTTTGGACCTTCTGGCATCCTGTACAGCTCTTGGTCATCTCTTCGATTTCTCTATCGATTCCCAGCCACCACACAAACGCTCTGGCTAAGTTCTTCATTTTTACCCCTCCCAGATGACCCTCATGAAGCTCATTGAGCACTCTATCCTTCAATTTGGGTGGAATTACTACTCTGGATCCACACATCAAGGTTCCTCAGCACACTGACAGCTGTTCTCTTCTCGGCGAGAATGCTGGCAACAGTGGTTTGCCATGTGCTGGCCATCCCTTCACCGTTAAATCATAAACCCTGGAGAGTGTCGGGTCATTTCGTGTTTCCTTTTCTATGTTTGCATTCGTCACAGGTAGACATTCGACTATAGTCGAGTGGAATATCTCCACAGGATCTACTGCAGGTGCTTCTTCCACCATCGGCAACGGTAGGCGCGACAATCCATCAGCATTCCCATGCTGTTTAGTTCCTTTGTACTCGATGTCATATTGGTGTGCCCCTAGGAAAAGGGACCACCTCTGTAGCCGTTGTGCTGTCATTATCGGGACGCCCTTCTTAGGGTTGAAAATGGAGAGAAGAGGTTGATGATCAGTTAGTAGAGTAAATTTCTGTCCGTGCAGGTAGTGATTGAAGTTCTTCACCCCCCACACCAGGCTGAGGGCCTCTCTGTCAATCAGGGCGTTGTTACGCTCGGCTGCAGTTAACGAGCATGACGCAAAAGCTATCGGCCTCTCTGAACCATCAAGGGATTTATGTGGCAGTACCGCTCCAACGCCATAGGGAGACGCATCACACGCCAGTCTTATCGGTAGTGATGGGTTGTAGTGAGCCAATACTTCTTTTGAAGTGATCAGGCCTTTACACTTCTGAAAGGCCCGCTTACATTCATCGCTCCATTTCCATGCTACCCCAGTTTGTAGCAGGGCATTCAGTGGGTGCACTATTGTGGACAAATTCGGCAAAAACTTATGGTAGTAATTCACCAATCCGAGGAATGACCTCAGTTGCGACACATTTTCAGGCGCTGGAGCCTTAACTACCACTTCAATTTTGTCAGGGGACTTATGTAACCCCTCTTCATCAATCACGTGGCCACAATACGATATTTGTTTCTTAAAAAACTCGCACTTGGGGCGATTGGCTCGTAGCCCATGTTCTCTTAGTCTAGTGAGCACCTGCTCTAGGTTGGCAAGGTGTTCACTGTCATTTTCACCTGTCACTAGGATGTCGTCCAATTAACACTGAGTCCCCGGAATCCCTTGCAGGACTTGTTCCATCGCTCTTTGCCATATAGCCGGAGCTGATGCAACTCCGAATACCAGTCGATTATACTGGTAAAGACCTTTGTGAGTGTTTATCGTGAGATATTTCCTAGAGGATTCTTCAATCTCCATCTGCAAATATGCTTGCGCTACGTCACTTTTTGTAAAACGTTTCCCTCTAGATAGTGAGGCAAAAATATCTTCTATCCTCGGAAGAGGATACTGTACTGTGTGAAGGACTGGGTTCACAGTCACCTTGAAGACCCCACAGATGCGAACCTTCCTTGGCTCCTCAGACCTATTGTTTAACGTTTTCTTCATGACAGGAATGATGGGTGTCACCCACTCGCTCCAGTCTACCTTAGCACGCCTGCTTTCTCCAGATTCTCCAGCTCTGCCTCGATGGCTGGGCGAATTACATACTGTACCGGTCTTGCTTTGAAAACTTGGGAATTGCATTCTCTTCTATTTTTATCGAGGCGGTTACGCCTTTAAGAGTTCCCAGTTCTTGTTGAAATACCTCTTTAGCGTTAGCCAAGATTTTTGACAATCGTCCAGGTGTGACGTCGTCATCCTTTTTACCAGCCACCGTCAGTGCCTGAATGGAGTGCCAGTCTAAACTTATCTTTCTGATCCATTTAAGTCCCAATAATGGTGGTCCACCATCTTGCAGTATGTACAGATACAATTTCTGTATTTCCTTGCCGTTGTATTCGACAGGCACCCTTATTTTCCCTCTGGGGTATACTTTCTGCCCCGTATATGTCTTCAAGACAATGGATGTGTCTTTCAAGGGTATGTGTGAGAATAGCCACTCATAGTCTCGTTGATTCATGATGGTCAGGGCTGATCCTGTATCCAATTCCATTTTGACTTGGGACCCTGCTATCGTGAGGGTGACCCAAATGGTTCGGTGATCCTC
Organism: Somniosus microcephalus; assembly: GCF_052327205.1. Classification (NCBI taxonomy): domain Eukaryota; kingdom Metazoa; phylum Chordata; class Chondrichthyes; order Squaliformes; family Somniosidae; genus Somniosus; species Somniosus microcephalus. The sequence continues at coordinate 195,490,997 of NC_140991.1, read as the reverse complement.
TTTTGTGATTACGTTGTGTAGTTTGAGACAGCTTAGTCTCTTGTTCCCGGATTCACTATCGCTCTTCTGGTCTTCGGAACTACTGTCCGTCATCTTTTGTACTTTCCTGTACTTTTCCTTAGTAGTCTTTTTGTTGTCGTTAATCTTCTTCCCGGACCTGCAAACACGTGCAATGTGTCCCATCTTTCCGCATTGCCTGCATATTTTGTCCTTGGACCAGCAGTCCTTCTGGTCATGGGTTGTTCTGCCGCAGTGATAACATTTTTCAAATCCCCGTGTCATTTCGTGGGTGCCGTATTCCTGTGGCTTTTGCTGTATTTCCGCAGCTCCCCTTGCTGCTGCTTCGTACGATACTGCCACGCTGAAAGCCTTATCTAGCGTCAGCTCTTTCTCTGAGAGTAACCTCTTTTGGGTTCCTTCACTCAGGAGTCCACAGACAAATTTGTCCTGTAGGGTATCTGCCAGTCCTGCTCCGAACTGGCAGTGCTTTGATAGCTTGTGTAGTTCCGTAAGGTAATCAGCATTGCTCTCATCTTTATGCTGATTTCTCTTGTGGAATTTAAATCTTTCTGCTATCTGCAGCGGTGTAGGATTTAAGTGTTCCTGTAGGATATCAACAATTTCATTAAAACTCTTCGCCATCGGTTTGACTGGAGTGATCAGGTTCCACAATAGGCCATACGTTCTTGCGCCCGTTAAGTTTAGTAGTACTGATGCCTTTTTCTCATTGGCTACTTCATTTGCCTTGCAATATACTTCGACTCTTTCCACATACCTGGTCCAGTCTTCTATTGCATTATCGAAGGCAGTGATATTGCCAGTCATCGGCATCTTGGAGGTCTAAGATGGCGCCTCCCGCGCTTTGCCTTCTTCCCCGATTGAACAAAATGGCGCCTCCCGTGCTTTGCCTTCTTCCCCGCTGGATAAAGATGGCGCCTCCCGTGCTTTCTGTCTTTTCCGCTGCTGCTAGCGCTGTTGCTGGCATTTTTATGCCTTGATGGCGACGCCCTATGGTCTTCGCGCACTTCCCCCCCCGCGCTGCTGCCAACGCCGCTCTCCGCGGTCCCCGAGGCAAACTGCAGCTCCTCGCGGCTTTCTGCGCTTCCAATTTCTTTTTTTTTAATTACTGTTCCCGTCATCAGGGCAGACCCTATGGGACACTTTCCTCCCTCTTCTCGGGTCTGTACGCTGCCCGGCTTCGTAGCACCAGCCGCGGCCTGTGTGCTCCACCCTCTCTCTCTCCTCTTCCCGACAACGCTGCTCGGCCCCGTTGAAAAGCCACCCGATTGAGCTCTAGCCCGCCACAGCCCAGGAAGGATCAGTGTACTACCTGCCACCAGCCCGATTAGCTGGAACACCATAGACTGTATAACCAAGCCCAGCTCTCGACAGCCTCTCCTGCAAATCTTCGAATTCGATGAATCAGAGGGTGGTTGCCCACGGTCGACGCCCGCTTCTTCTGTTTGTTTTTTTTTCTTTTTGGATTTCTTCCTTCTGGCCTCAACCTCTAACTGTTGTGTATGTAATAGGTATGTTACTTTAAACCTATGGCCAGGGCAGCACTACTTTGTAGGGCATAGTGATACCGTAGTACCACTCCTGGCCATAGGGGTATAAATAGTACTGTGGGTACTGATCTCCCCTCAGTTTCCCGCCTGTTGGTATTAAGTAAAGGCCTACGTTGAATCTTCCAAGCTGTCTCGTCATTATTGCATTAAGTATAGACACATACTTTATACTGGCGACGAGTAAGGTTCGAACTCATCAGTACACGGTGCAGCAAAGGAACGGTAGCAGTACGGAGAGAGAAGGAGAGAGGCTTCTTACCAGCCAGCCTGCAGAGTCCAGCGTCGACCGAAGGAGGCCGCCCAGCACTCCGGGTTCGGGAGGAGCGGCAGCAACGGAGCGAGAGAGAGAGGTTTCCAGCGGCGGCTGCGGCAGCTGAGAGAAGAGGCTGAATGGGCGCTCCAGCCACGGGGCAAAAGTCCACCCAGGGCCAGGTAAACTGAAATCCTTCCCGGGGAACGGGAGCTGCAAGGGCCAAAAATAACGACGCTGGAGAGAGGTCATTGACAGCAGAGGGAGAAAAGGTGGGAAAAACGCCATCTAGTGGAGAAAGTGGGAAAAGTTTTTTTTTCTCTTCAAAAGTTTAAAATGGCTAAAGAAGGTTGTTTGTCAGCATTTGTTGAAGACACAGAAGAGTGGGATGCCTATATCGAAAGGCATGAACTTTATTGCATTGTAAACAAGGTGGAAGATGACCAAAAGGTAGCAACCTTATTAAATTTTATGGGGGCAAAAACATACGGTCTGCTGAGGAATCTTCTTACTCCAGACAAGCCAGCAGACAAAATGTACGCCCAAATTGTTGATACGTTAAGGGAACATTTAAACCCTAAGCCACCATTTATAGCGGAAAGGTACCGCTTCTACAGACGCGACCAAAGGAATGATGAGTCGCAGGCAGCCTATTTAGCTGAGCTCAGAAGGTTGTCCAAACATTGCCAGTTTGGAGCCATATTGGCGGACGCGATCAGAGACAGATTTGTCTGTGGCATGTTAAATGAGAATACACGTAAACGGTTGCTAGCCAAGAAACAGCTCAGCCTAGATCAGGCGATTGAAATAGCATTGACCCACGAAGCAGCAGCACAGGGTGCTGCTGAAATACGACATAACACAACCGGCTATGACACCCATGAGGTGACATTTCACAAAGTTAAATGCTACCGTTGTGGCAAAACCACCCACGACCAAAGTAATTGTTGGTTTCGTGATAAAATATGCCGGCAGTGTGGGAAAAAGGGGCATAAAGCGAAAGTTTGTCGGTCTGGTACGAAACCCAATCATGGGGGCAATCCGAGCAGTACCAAGGCAAGGACAAAAATACATAAGATGTCTGACAGTAGCTCAGACGAGTCACAGGAAGGCACAAAAGCAGAGCCTAAAGGTCTGGGATGTCTCAAGTTATATGGTGTAGACAAAACGGAGGACCACAGCACAATGTGGGTTAAAATGAAGGTAGCAGGCGTCGAAGTTAATATGGAGCTGGACACGGGTTCAGCCCTATCAGTAATTAATGAACAAGATTATAACAGGCTGTTCAAACGCATTCCCTTAAAGGATACGGAAATTAAATTAAAAACATATACGGGACAAAAAGTTTACCCGAAGGGAAAAATGCAAATAACAGTTAAATACAACGGCAGAAAAGTGCCAGGACTTTATTTATACGTCCTACCAAACGGTGGACCACCACTTTTGGGTAGGGAATGGATAAGAAAAATCCATTTCGACTGGAAGTCGATACACGAGTTAAAAGTAGAGACCACCACGGATGATACAACCATTACAAGCAGGCTGTCAAAACTATTGGCAAAAACGCCAGAGGTGTTCCAACAAGGGCTGGGGACCTTAAAGGACATTAGAGCAAAAATGACTATTGCTCAAGACGCAAACCCCAAGTTTTGTAAGGCCAGACCGGTGCCTTATGCCATTCGGCCAGCGGTGGAAGCAGAACTGGATGCTTTAGAGAGTGCAGGTGTCCTTACAAAGATTGAGTGGAGCGAGTGGGCCATGCCCATCGTCCCAGTTATAAAGAAATCTGCAAATAACACACCGGGGCACCAAAGAAGGTTCGCATTTGCGGGGATTTTAAGATAACTATTAACCCAGTCCTGCACACGGCGGATAGAGGACATATTCGCATCGTTAGCTGGGGGTAGACACTTTACGAAGATTGACCTTTGTCAAGCTTATTTACAGATGGAGGTGGAGCAGGACTCGAAAAAGCTCCTAACGATTAACACACACAAGGGATTGTACCAGTACAATCGCCTGGTATTTGGTGTGGCGTCCACCCCGGCAATATGGCAGAGGACCATGGAACAGGTCCTACAGGGCATTCCAGGAATGCAATGCTACCTGGATGACATCCTGGTGACAGGACAAACGGATAACGACCACCTCGCTAACCTGGAGCGAGTACTTCTGCGGTTACAACAATACGGACTCAGGGCGAACAAGCAGAAATGTGAGTTTTTCCAGGAACGTATCTCATACTGTGGTCACATTATAGATAAGGAAGGCCTGCATAAGTCCCCGGAAAAGATCGAGGCAGTAGTGAAGGCCCCGCCCCCTGAGAATGTATCTCCGTTACGATCATTCTTAGGCCTTATAAACTATTACCATAAGTTCCTCCCGAACTTATCGTCCATTTTACATCCACTAAATTCATTGCTGCAAAAGGGAGTCTCCTGGAATTGGGATGAAGCATGTGAGGCTGCTTTTAAAAAGGGTAAACAACTCATTACATCAAAGGAAGTGCTCGCACACTTTGACCCAAAAATGCCAATGAGGTTGGCATGTGACGCCTCCCCGTACGGTATAGGGGCAGTGTTGTCACACAAATTTCCCAACGGGACGGAGAGGCCAATAGCATTTGCCTCAAGGTCGTTAACTACAGCCGAAAGAAACTATGCGCAAATCAACAGGGAGGCCCTCAGTCTGGTGTGGGGTGTAAAAAAATTCCACCACTACCTGCATGGGCAACGTTTCACACTACTGACGGATCATCAACCGTTGGTGTCCATATTTAATCCAACAAAAGGGGTGCCCCTGATGACGGCCCAAAGGCTACAGAGATGGTCACTGTTCTTAGGAGCACACCAGTACCTTATCGAATATAAGGGTACCAAACAGCATGGCAATGCGGATGGCCTGTCGCGGCTACCCTTGCCTGCCGAGATCGAAGAGATAGTACAGGACCCCATGGAAATATATCATACGGCTGTTATGGAACACTTGCCCATCACCAGCCAATGTATCGAGCGGGAAACACGGAATGACCCGACATTGGCAAGGGTTTACGAATTAACCGTGAAAGGCTGGCCGGCGCAGGGTGACGCATCATTGCCGGCGTTTTCGGCAAGGAAGGACCAGTTGTCCGTCTGCCGGGGCACATTGATGTGCGGAGCCAGGGTGGTGGTCCCTCAAAAATTACAACATAAAGTGTTGCAGGACTTACACGAAGGTCATCTGGGGGGTGTCAAAATGAAAAGCCTCACCAGAGCCTACGTCTGGTGGCCCGGCATTGACAGGGACATTGAGGAAGTAGCAAAAGCGTGCCAAGGGTGCCAGATGGTACAGAATGTACCACCACAAGCCCCACTACATCCGTGGGAGTGGCCCTCAACGCCATGGCAAAGGATCCACGTGGACTTCGCTGGCCCCTTCCTGGATGCGATGTTCCTTATTGTAGTGGACGCCCATTCAAAATGGCCGGAGGTCGTAAAGATGTCATCAACGACAGCCGAAAAGACGGTCGCAGTCTTAAGGACCATTTTTGCCCGAAACGGGGTGCCCGAGCAAGTCTGTTCGGACAATGGGCCACAATTTGTGGCAGAAGAATTTCAAGCATTCCTAAAAAGGAATGGAGTGCGACATTATACGTCCGCACCATATCATCCGGCTACAAATGGGCTGGCAGAGCGATTTGTACAGACTTTTAAAAAGGCCATCAAGGTGATGGGGGAGGAAAGGTTGCCACTACAACACAAGGTGGACAATTTCCTATTCGCATACCGTAATGCTGCACATACGGTGACCAACCAGGCCCCCGCCGTCATGTTCTTTAATAGAAGGTTAAGGTCTCACCTTGAATTGCTCAGACCAAACATTCAGAGAGATGTGGAAAACCGAATATTTCGTAGGGCTCCTGACAGACAGACACGGAGCTTCGAGGTGGGGCAGCAAGTGTTGGCCCGTGATTATAGGAATGAAAAGTGGCGGTCTGGTACGATAAAGGCCCACCAGGGACCCTTGATGTACACAGTTGAGACAGGGGAAGGCATAATCAGACGACATGCTGATCAACTTGTGCAGTCCAGAAACCCAACTGATTCACTACCTCAAACGTCTCAGCACATTGTTACAGCGGAATCACGGCCCAGCTCGTCGTTACAGAGGTCTCAGGATTGCGAGGAGTTCAGCACTCCAGTGATCTCCACGGCACAGGATGTGCCATCAGACACTGACGAGTCCAGCGATGAAGGGGTGATGGAAGTACCGCCGCCTACACCGAGACCGACTAGAGAAAGACGTTATCCTAGTCGAGACAGGAGACCTCCTCAGAGACTGAATCTATAACATGTTTCTGTTTATATATATATATAAGTAGACAACTCTTGATGTAAATATGTTATGTATATTGTGTTACCAAATGTTATTAGCCCTAGTTATGGGGCATCTATTGACTTAATTGCACGGGTACGTTTTAATTAAAAGGGGAGGAATGTTGTGTATGTAATAGGTATGTTACTTTAAACCTATGGCCAGGGCAGCACTGCTTTGTAGGGCGTAGTGATACCGTAGTACCACTCCTGGCCATAGGGGTATAAATAGTACTGTGGGTACTGATCTCCCCTCAGTTCCCGCCTGTTGGTATTAAGTAAAGACCTACGTTGAATCTTCCAAGCTGTCTCGTCATTATTGCATTAAGTATAGACACATACTTTATACTAACAACTTCGCTTCAGGGATGGATCCCCGTGAGGTGGTGCAGAACTGTAGGTAAGTTCGGATCTGTTCATCGCCAGTGTAACGTCCGTGTGTAATTGAGACACGGACTGCAGGAGTTGGTTATAACAGGTGTTTACTGAATGGAGACAAAACTGGAACTACTATACAAAGTAACTACACAGGCTTATATACCGGGGTGGTCACTACTGGTACTGCAGTATACAGGGGCTGCAGAATATAGTTCCTTCTTCAAAGTACATACACTACAGCTCAGACCAAACGTACGAAGAGATGTTGAGAGTAAGCAATTCCAGCACATCCATGAGAAGCCAACAAGGAGCTTCAATGTAGGGCAACCAGTCTTGGCCCGCGACTACCGAACAGAAAAATGGCAGCCAGGAACGATATGCACACGGCAGGGCCCACTAATGTACACAGTGGACGTTGGGGAGAACATCGTGAGACGCCATGCTGACCAGATCCTAGAGTCACAGGAACAAGTCAACCCCATGCCTCGCCCATACGTACCTGGTGAGGAACCCGACGTACAGGTCGCATCTACCCCAGAAACAGTAGCATCGGAAGCTGATGAACCAACCGACGACAGGGTGCCAGAATCACCTCCGCACCAAGAGCGAGAGACTCGGGAAAGGCGCTATCCAGAAAGGATCAGAAAGCCTCCCCAAAGACTAAATATATAAATGGACTATTTTCAGCTAACGTTGTATGTTAAAAGTGTTAATTGTAATTAGTTTGATATTTAATTGTTAAATGAGTGTTATGGTACTGTTAATCTAAAAGGGGAGGAATTGTAATGTATATACCTTTAAGGGGGGAACTACTTTTTACAGCTCATGTATACTTTAGTACCGGCAGTGACCACACCTGTATATAGCACTGAGTAGTAATCTGTACAGTTCAGTTCCAGAGTGAGCCACGTTGCGTAAACACCTGTTGTACCATTCCCCTGCAGTCTTGTGTCTTATTACTCTCGGACACAACACACCCCACTGCTGTGAGACGGTAACCCATCTGGTCACCAAACCCCAAGTGAACTTAAGTGAAACACAGCTAGAAAATCCAGATTTAATATATTTCGTCGACGGCTCAGCCCTCCGAGATGACAAAGGTGCTTCCCGCACTGGCTATGCCATCACGACGGACAATTCAACTGTAGAGGCAATATCATTACCAAACTCCTTTTCAGCACAACAAGCAGAACAAGAGCATGTATCTTGGCCACAGTCAAAACTGTTAATATTTATACAGATTCAAGGTATGCCTTTGGAGTTGCCCATGATTATGGACAGATCTGGAAATTTAGGGGTTATGAAACCTCTGCAGGCTCAACGATCTAGAATGCAGAACAAGTTGACAATCTTTTACGTGCTGTCCAGTGTCCACGTAAAATTGCTATTATTAAATGTCAAGCACACACAGGCAATCAGGACCAAATTGCATTGGGCAATGACAGGGCTGCAAAAGGTGCTGCTTTGTCAAATACAGGTTCCCAGGTGTCAGCCTATGTTCTTAAAAACACAAAACCCATTGATTTGCCGCCCACATTGGATGATGTATTGGCCTTTCAGTCACAGGCCAGTACTGAGGAGGTGTTAGCCTGGGCACAAGATCAATGTGATAAAACACCTAAGGGCGTGTGGGTTCACCATGATGGCCGCGTGGTGGCACCCAGATCTTTGCTCCAATGGATTGCCCGCTGTGTTCATACTTTCACACATGTGGGCAAAGGGGGGATGGCTGACTATATCGCACAGGCATGGTACGCACCGGGTATTTCGACAATTGCAAAACAAATTAGTGAAAAGTGTACTACCTGTCAGACGATGAATCCAGGAAAAACGGAGAAGGCACAGTCTGCCTCCCACCCAAATCCAACAGGACTTTTTGTGAATTTGCAAATGGATTTTATTGAATTACCCGCATGTATGGATTTTAAGTATGTATTAGTTATTATAGATGTGTTTTCTAAATGGGTTGAAGCTTTTCCATGTAAAAAAAATGATGCTGTTACCGCCGCTAAACATTTGTTAAAGGAAATTGTACCACGATTCGGTATACCTGTACAACTCTCGAGTGACTGGGTCACATTTTACTGGGACAATTATGCGAGAGATGTGTAAGGCTTTGCAAATCAATCAGCATTTTCACTGCAGCTATCATCCACAGTCAGCTGGGCTGGTGGAGCGATATAATGGAATGTTGAAAAATAAGTTAGCTAAGCTATGTGATGAGACTGGACTCAAATGGGTTGAACTGTTACCCCTAGCATTGATGGTAATGCGGTCAGCAACAAACAGAACAACAGGATTATCACCACATGAAATCATCATGGGACGTCCCCAACGATTGCCTTTTTCCGCACCGTTTACTGCTAAACAAATGGACATTCACAAAATGGAAGAAAATATGCTAAACTATTGCATTGCTCTAACAAAATGTATTTCTAGTTTCCATTCGCAGGTAAAAGAAGCCCAAGTTGACCCTGCCGAAGGAAGATGCCACAGCTTGGAGCCCGGCGAGTTCGTCTATGTAAAGGTGTTCAAGAGAAAGAGTAGCCTTCACCCAAGATTTGGGGGTCCGTCCCAGATCCTGTTAACCACCAACACTGCTGTAAAGGTGAAAGAGAGTCCAACATGGATCCACGCCTCACACTGCAAAAGAGCCCCCAAACCTGAGGAAGAGGAATCGCCAACCACATCAGTAAATGGAAATGAACATTAGGACTATGTTTCCTTGTGACACTTATAATACCTGTAATGCCCGAATTGCATGTAAACACCTTTTTGTATATGTCTTACACTTATGCTAGGGGAACTAATGCCTCTAGTTGTTGGGTATGCACACAGGTGCTCATCTGTACGAAGGGAGGAATTCCATTAAGACCTATCCCCTTTAATTCCAATAAAATGGCATATTGGCTGTTCCAACAAAATTCAGAAAAGGCAGAAGCCATGGAGTTAGAAAGGCTCCGAAGAATCCAGATCTGATTAGATTATTGTCCTAGTTAGGACAAAAGGGGGGAATGTGGAAATTGACATTATACTTAGCATGCTGGGTGGAATAAAATGGCCAAGTAAAAGAACAAACTTGCTTAGGTTGTAGCTAAAGCAAGAAAAAGTAAATATGTCACAACGTGTCCAGGACCAAGAGATCTTTCATAATACCCACCCACATTGAGGATGTGATAACAGCTATAATTGACTCACTAGCACAAGGGAGGCATAAGGCTATAGAATAGATAAACTATTAATGATTGTCGCGAGACAAAGAAGCAAAACTATTGAGTAAGCTAATCATCTTGGTAACAAGATGATCAGACATGAGTAAGTAAATCATCTTGGTAACAAGATTCAGACAGAACCTCCTGACAGAATATATGATTAACTAACCTTGTCTGGAGATATTTCTGTCCTGCTGACCTTTTGATTGTCCTTGTGCAAACTCTTGATTTGTTTAAAATGATACAATACCATGACACGTGATTTATGGAACGCTTGCTTGTTTGAGTGTATAAATATGTTGCATTCGCTGATGTCCTTTAGAGATGTTGGCCTAGCCTTTGTCCAGGCAGCTCTCTCCTTGTGCAAGTAAAAATTAAACTAACAATCTGACGGTACTGCTTGTGTTTTAGAGTCTTACTCGGAGTCGAGATTTCGACACCCCACCGCGAGAACACTTCCCGGACCAGGATCCTGGCAGTACCCAGAGCTGTGGCTGTTCTGCAGGGAAAGGCCACTACCCATTTGGTAAACACGTCCACCAGGACTAGGCAGTACTTATAGCCTCCCTGGGCAGTGGGCAGGGGCCCGATGTAGTTGACTTGTATCGACTGCCATGGTCCCTCTACCCTCCTGATGTGTCCCATATGTACCTTCCTTTTGTGGGGGTTGGGGTTCTTCGCAGCGCACACAAGACAGCCTGCACAGAACTCGCGGACATCGTCCCTGAGTCCTGGCCACCATCCCGCCTGTTCCACCCGCTGCCAGGTGGTCTCAGGCCCGGGGTGTCCAGCTCCTGGACCCTCATGGGCCAGTTGAAGGAATTCCCTCCAGTGCTGCTGCGGCACAAACCACTGTTCCCCCCAGAACAGCATGACCTCTTTAACGGAGAGGGTCGCTGTACCGTACGGACCCTCTACTCCTTTTCCCTCAGCTACTGCACCGGGGACTGCTTTGAGCACGGGGTCTTGGGCCGGGGCTAACGCTACCCCTGCACTCCCTTGGGTCCCGTCCCTACCTCTGACCGCTGCCATGGGTCTGGACCCAAATGGGTCCCAGAAAGTGCCTGTGCGGGCACCCTCCTTGGTGAGCAATTCAGCCTGCTGGTTGCCTTGGCCGCGGAGTTCTGTGGAGGAATAGGCTTTCACCTTGTGAATGAAAACCTCCACTTCCTCCCCCACTGCTGCCAGGATCTTTTCCAGCAGGGGTTTTACTGTGAGGGGTCACCCGGCAGCGGAGGTGTATCCGTGGCGGGACCAGATGGCCAGGTACTCCGTACACGAATTGCACGTGAACATGCTGTCCGATCAAATCGTGTCGGGGGTGGGGAAGATTTCGGGGTGTGTAACAACGTACACCACCGCGGACAGTTCAGCTTGCTGGGTGCTCATGGTGCTGGGGAGTTTAATCGCCAAGGCAATGTTTGCCGCTGGGTCGTAAACTCCACACCCCGTGAGTTGCTCGCCAGCAGATACCGTGCTGGAACTGTCTACATAGATCTCACGGCCTGTGGGATGTATCCCGGCCCGTAAACCTATGTTTACTTCCCACACCCCTTCAATGGAACACCGGTGGGCTGTTTCAGGATATACCAGGTTGGCTGCGAGCTTTGGCTCGCAGAGACCCTTCACTCTATGATCCATCTGTGAGAGGAGCAAGGTCCAGCGGGCAATGCGGGCACTGCTCACTGTCCCATCCTTGATCCTCCCGTCCAGAAGCATCTGGGTGGGTGTGTGATGGGTGAGGAGGGTGATGGGAGAGGTGCCTGTGAAGATCAGTGATCTTTTCACAGCCCAATGTGTGGCCAAAAGGTTCCACTCACAGTTGGAGTAGCTCCTCTCCACATCCGTGAGTATCCTGGAGGAGTAGACCACCGGCCGCAGCCGGCCGTGCTGCTCTTGGAGCAGCACAGCACTCAGGCTGTCCCCACTGGCTGCTACCTCCAGGAAAAACTCTTTCCCCCCATCTAAAAAAAAAAAAAAATGGCGGCGCGCACGGACACAGCGGCTTTGTCTCTCCCGAGACTGAGCGTTTTCACCCTCTTTCTGAGTCTCTTCTGGACTCTGCTGATACGGGAATTGAGGGCAGACCTACTGTACAGCCGGCAGACGCTCCTTGACATTGGGGCCGACTGCATGCGGCTCACACTCGGCGCCATCGATCTGCCTCCCGACATTGCCCGACCCCCGGGACCAGCGTGGCGTCCTTCCCAGCCGGAAGTCGGCGCAGACCGCGCAGAGAACGCAAGCAGAAGCGGGGTAAGAGGGCCGGAATCCAAAATAGGCTGAAGAGGGCCCCACACAAACCCTCCCTCCCAAGTATTTTCCTGGCCAACGTCAGGTCACTAGAAAATAAAATGGATGAGATCAAACTTGATCTCTCCTCACAGAAAAGGACAAACGAATGCTGCGCCATGATCTTCACAGAGACCTGGTTGAACAACGGCATCCCTGACACCACCATCCAACTAGAAGGACGCACGGTCTTCCGCCCAGACAGAACTGCAGACTCCGGTAAGAGCAAGGGAGGCGGTTTGTGCATTTACACTAACAATGCCTGGTGCACTAACATGGACATAATCGATAGATCCTGTTCGGCTGATTTGGAATTCCTCATGGTAAGGTGCAGACCCTTCTACCTGCCTCAGGAATTCACGGCTGTTATCATCACTGCGGTCTACATCCCACCACATGCTAATGCCAAACTAGCACTGAAGGACCCCTACAGGGCCATCAGCGAACAACAAACTGCGCACCCAGACGGAGCTTTTATCATCGCGGGGGACTTCAATCACATAAACCTAAAAACTGTACTACCGAAATTCCACCAGAATGTTTCCTGCCCCACAAGAGTGGAGAACACACTGGATCAAGTCTACACGAGCATTGTAGATGCTTATAAGGCCATTCCCTGCCCCCACCTTGGGAAGTCTGACCACCTCCCCCTGTTTCTAGCCCCGGCATACAAACCGCTCATCAAAAGAGTGAGAACATCAGTGAGATCAGTGAAAGTATGGCCAGAGGGGGCAGTCTCGGAGCTTCAGGATTGCTTCGAACGCACTGATTGGGGCATGTTTGCCCATAATGACATCGAGGAATACGCATCCACAGTGCTATTCTACATTAACAGTTGCGTAGAGGTCGTCACAACCCATAAAAATATCAGGACATACGCCAACCAGAAACCCTGGATGAACGGAGAGGTCCGCTCGCTGTTGAAAGCACGCGACACAGCATTTAAATCTGGCGACGCGGCGGCCTACAGTGCAGCTAGGACCAACCTAAAAAAAGGTATCCGGACTGCCAAAAGGAAACAGACACTGCGGATAGAGGATCATTTCCACAACAACTCGGACCCCCGGCGCATGTGGCAAGGCATCCAGTCCATCACTGACTACAAGAGGAAAAACACCAGCCCCCCGGTTAGCGATGCCTCCCTTCCAGAGGAGCTTTACAACTTCTACGCTCACTTCGACAGGGACAACAGGGAGCTGGCTACCAAAGCCTTGCCACCCCCGGAAGACCAGGTGCTCACTCTGTCGACCTCCGACGTAAGGGGTGTTCTACGCGGAGTGAACACACGAAAGGCTGCTGGACCGGATAGCATCCCTGGACGGGTACTCAAGGAATGTGCTGATCAGCTGGCTGATGTCTTCACCGCCATCTTCAATCTGTCATTGGCCCAGGCAGTAGTCCCTACATGCTTCAAGACCACTACCATTATTCCTGTGCCAAAACAAATGGCTGTGACGTGCCTGAACGACTATCGACCTGTCGCACTCACACCCATCATAATGAAGTGTTTCGAGAGACTGGTCCTGGCTCACATCAAAGCCAGTGTTCCCGCCTCTCTTGACCAACACCAGTTTGCCTATCGTGCAAACAGATCAATGGAGGATGCAATCACAACTGCTCTACACTCTGCACTGAATCACTTAGATGGTAAAGAGACCTACATCAGAATGCTGTTCATAGACTACAGCTCAGCATTCAACACTATCGTCCCCAACAAGCTGGCCACCAAACTCCACACTCTTGGCCTGAACACTTCCCTCTGCAACTGGACCCTGGACTTCCTAACAAACAGACCCCAGACTGTCAAATTAGGTAACCACACCTCCCCCCCTGACCCTGAACACGGGGGCCCCACAAGGATGTGTGCTGAGCCCCCTCCTCTACTCCCTCTTCACCCACGACTGTGTGGCTGTTCATGGTTCCAACACCATCATCAAGTTTGCGGATGATACCACGGTAGTAGGCCAGATCACCAACAACGATGAGTCAGCCTACAGGGAGGAGGTCCAGCATCTCGTGAAGTGGTGCACCGATAACAACCTGGCCCTTAACATCAAGAAAACCAAAGAAATCATTGTGGACTTCAGGAAGTCTAAAGGCGGAAGTAACACCCCCATCCACATCAATGGGGCTGTGGTGGAAAGGGTGGACAGCTTTAAGTTCCTCGGAGTCCACATCACGGAAGACCTCTCCTGGTCCCTCATAAGAACATAAGAAATAGGAGCAGGAGTAGGCCAATCGGCCCCTCGAGCCTGCTCTGCCATTCAATAAGATCATGGCTGATCTGATCCTAACCGCCAATCCACTATCACAGAACCATCTCCTGAGTCTAACAGAATTAGACACATGAAATAGGAGCAGGATCAGGCTACACGGCCCCTGGGCCCGCTCCGCTACCCACAGGGCCATGACCGATCCGAACCTAGACTCACGTCCAAATTCCTGCCCGCTCCCCGTAACCCTTAATTCCCTTTACTTCTAGGAAACTGTCTATTTCTGTTTTAAATTTATGTAATGATGTAGCTTCTACAGCTTTTTGGGGCAGCATATTCCATGGACCTACCACCCTCTGAGTGAAGTAGTTCCTCCTCATCTCAGTTTTGAAAGAGCAGCCCCTTATTCTAAGACTATGCCCCCTAGTTCTAGTTTCACCCATCATCGGGAACATCTTCCCCGCATCCACCCGATCCGACCCCTTCACAATCTTATATGTTTCAATAAGATCGCCTCTCATTCTTCTGAACTCCAATGAGTAGAGTCCCAATCTACTCAACCTCTCCTCATATGTCCATCCCCTCATCCCCGGGATTAACCGAGTGAACCTTCTTTGTACTGACTCGAGAGCAAGTATGTCCTTTCTTAAGTATGGACACCAAAACTGTACGCAGTATTCCAGGTGCGGCCTCACCAATACCTTGTACAACTGAAGCAATACCTCCCTCTCTGGTGAAGAAGGCCCAGCAGTGCCTATATTTCCTAAGGAGGCTGAAGGGATGTAACCTGTCACCCCTGATCCTCTCTAACTTTTACCGCTGCACAATAGAGAGCATCCTGATGAACTGTATCACAGTATGGTATGGCAGCTGTAGCTACTATGACCGGAAAGCCCCGCAGCGGGTAGTCAAAACTGCCCAACGCATTACCGGCACTCGGCTACCGACCATAGAGCACATATACCAGAAACGCAGTTTACGGAGGTCACGGTCCATCATCAAAGACCCTACTCACCCCAGCCACAGTCTGTTCGCCCTCCTGCCATCTGGGAGACGCTACAGATGCATTCGCACCCGTACGACCAGATTTAGGAACAGCTTCTTTCCCAGGGCTGTCATCCTACTGAACTCCACAAATAAACTCTAAAGCCTGCACATCTGCCAATGCACTTTATTATGGTTATGTTTATGTTAATGTATTACAAGCCAAATGTATGTTGAATGTTTAAATGTCTTAATCTAAATGTACACTCTCGGGAGCCGCAAGCCTACATTTCGTTGTACTGCACTTGTGCACTAACAATGACAATAACGTTGATTATTATTATTATTATTATAGCCCCTAGAGCTGGTGCGGTCTGCAAGTCTTTCTTGAGCCTGACGATTGCTGCCTGGCAACCCTCATCCCAAAGCCACTCCACTCCCTTGTGTAGGAGTCGGAGCAGAGGGGCTGCGGTGGCTGCATAGTCCTCAATAAAGTCTCTACATTACCCGGTTAGCCCTAGAAACGACCTCACACCCATTACTGTGTTGGGGACCGGTACCTCTTGTACTGCTTCTCTCCTAGCCTTATCTATTGCCCTCTCTCCAGTGCGCATGGTCAGGCCGAGGAATTTCACCTCCTGCTGGCCGATCTGCACTTTCTTGGGATTCACTTTGAAACCCTTCTGCCCTAGCAGCTCCAGCAGTTCGGCCAATAGCGGGCCATGCTCCTCTTTTGAATCAGTGAACAGGAGCAGGTCATCCACATATTGGACCAACTGTCTGGGCTGGCTAAAATCCTTCAAACTGTTTGCCATGCACTGATGGAAAATGCTGGTGCTGTTGTGGAAGCCCTGAGACAAGCAGTTCCACGTGTACTGTTGCCCTTTAAATGTAAAGGCAAACTTGTACTGATCCTCCCTCCTTAAAGGGATGGACCAAAACCCGTTGGAAATATCCAGCACCGTGAAGGTGGTCACAGATGCTTGAATACTTCCTATCAGGTCGGCAACTACTGTTACTGTGGGTGCACAGGCTGGGATGTTACTATTGAGCACTCGATAGTTCACCGTGGCCCTTCAGGAATTGTCCGGCTTTCTGACTGGCCATAACGGAGAATTCACATGGGTAGCTATCGGTCTCAGAACTCCCTGCTGTACTAAAGAGGACATGGCTGCTTCCATGTCCGGCTCTGCTTCCCTGGGGAAGTTATACTGTTTCTGTGGTCGGGCCATGAGGTCCCCATCTACGCTGACCTCAAACCCTGTGACCCTCCCGCAGTCGGGTTTGTGAGTGGCAAATGTGGCCAGGTGGGCCTGCATAAATGCCTGGAACTCCTGTGGGGTGTTGCTAACCATAAACTCGAGGTTATAACCCTCCTTGGGCTTCATGGTGCACAGGGTCCCCTTCCCTTCCTTTCCTGGTGTCCTGTATTGATTGCAAGTTTGACACCAGTCAATACGGTAATGTAATGTGTGAGTTTGACACCAGTAAATACAGTAATGTAATGTGCATTGCATTATGGGAATTACCCGGGAAAAACGGCAGTCAGCCATTTTACACAATAAAGTGAAAATCGCAGTTATAAGCCTATCTGCCTGAGTCTATGCTTTAATGCGTTCATACAACATTGGCGACGAGGATAATGAACGGAATCATTTTAAATAGGTAGTTGCCCAAGTTTTAGTTAGCTAGGATGGAGAAGACCAGCATTCAAAATTTTGCATCCTTCGCCGAGCCAGCCATGTTGGGTCTAAGATGGACGAGGTGGTTAACGTCTTTTGAGCTTTATGCCGACGGCAAAGGACTCATTATCGACAATACCTCTACAGCTGTCACAAAGCAGAGGAGAAGAGCTCTACTTCTACACCTAGCAGGACCAGATGTCCAGGATATCTTTTCGACACTACCGGACACAGGAGAGCCAGCAGACTACACGGCGGTGGTTAGTGCTTTGAATCACTACTTCGTGCCCCCGGTCAACGCAGCATTTGCTAGACAGACTTTTCATAAGTTGTCCCAGAAGACAGGTGAGACTGTGCAACAATTTGCTACTCGCTTGCGGCAGGCTGCTAAAGACTGTGCTTTTGGGGGGATGCAGATAATCAAATAAGAGACGCTATCCTGAGTAGGTGCACGTCAGCCTATGTGCAGAGGAAATTGCTAGAGGAAGGGCAAGGTCTAACGCTCGCCCGCACATTACAATTGGCCTCACAATGTGA
The DNA here is from genome assembly GCF_052327205.1 of Somniosus microcephalus. Lineage (NCBI taxonomy): Eukaryota > Metazoa > Chordata > Chondrichthyes > Squaliformes > Somniosidae > Somniosus > Somniosus microcephalus. The sequence goes on along the minus strand of NC_140991.1, from coordinate 195,473,529 downwards.
AAACGTTGAGGAGCAGATGTCAGCCATGTCATGTACAGAGAAGGCGGAGACAGATACTGTTCGTCGTGTTACACAGAAAAGAGGGTATTATGCGAAAAGCTCGACAGAGAAACCAAAGGGAAATGGCGATAGGAACGAAAGGAAATGTTACAGATGTGGACACACAGACCACATGGGCAGAGATCCGAAATGCCCAGCACGCGGACAAACGTGTCATAAGTGCAAGGGAAAGGATCATTTCTCCAAAGTATGCCGCACAAAGGGTACAAAGAAACACAGTGTGAACAATGTAGAGGAACAAAATTACTTTGCATTTGCTGTTACTGGAAATAACGTGACAGAGAGACTTACCTTTTGTGTGGGGGGAGTAAACCTGAGAATGTTAATTGATTCGGGTGCAACTAATAATGTGATAGATGAGAATACATGGGAAGGATTAAAGTCAGAACACATTAAGTGTCAGTCACATGTCCCTAAGACAGAGAGAAAGTTATTCTCTCATGCTTCTAGCCGACCACTGTCAGTTAAAGGTGTATTCACATCTGGGATTACAATAGGTAAGAGAACTGAGCAGGCGGAGTTCATTGTAGTTAAAGGCCATGGAGAGCCGTTGTTAGGAAGGGAGACAGCCATGAAACTGGGAGTTTTAAAAATAGGCGCAGATGTCTCAGCTGTGGTAGATGTAAGACAGCTACTAGAACAACGGCATCCAAAGGTGTTCCAGGGAGTAGGAAGGCTGAACACAAAACAGATCAGTTTGTATATCGACCCACAAGTGAAGCCTGTGGCCCAGCCACTCAGGCGTATACCATTCAACTTAAGGGGGGCAGTAGAGGCCAAAATAAAACAATTGAGGGACATGGACATTATCGAACCTGTAACTGGTCCCACCCCATGGGTAAACCCTGTGGTTATTGTACCAAAAGCGGATAAGGATGTAAGGTTATGCCTAGACATGAGACAAGCAAACCAGGCAATAGTGAGGGAACGATATCCAATCCCCACCGTTGATGAGATACTCCAAGGTATGAACGGCTCGACGGTGTTTAGTAAGCTAGACCTGAAATGGGATTATCACCAGCTAGAACTGACCCCTGAGTCATGAGAAATCACAACGTCTGCAGTACATAACAGAGTATACAGGTACAAGAAGCTGATATTCGGTGTGTCTTCAGCTAGTGAGCAATATCAGCGTGAGATAGCTAATGCCTTAGCTGGAATAGAGGGTGTTGAAAACATCTCAGACGGCATTATCGTGCATGCACACGACTAGGAAACGCACGACAGACGCCTGCACGCTGTCATGACCAGACTAATGGAAAGTGGACTGACACTAAACTCAGAGAAGTGCCAATTCAACATGGACCGATTGATTTTCATGGGAATCCTGTTGTCTGAAAAGGGCATTGGACCAACAGCAGAGAGAGTGCGAGTGGTGGCAGAAGCTCGGGAACCAGAGAATGCTACAGAGGTGAGGAGTTTCTTGGGACTCGTTGGGTACAGTAGCAGAGTCATCCCGCAGTTTGCAACGCTATCAGAGCCACGGCGACGCCTGACGAGAAAAGACACACCATATAAATTTGGATCACAACAGAGACAGTCATTCAGTGCACTCAAGGAAGAGTTGGCCAGAGCCGGCACTTTAGCATATTTTGATAAGGACGCACCAACCAAGGTAATAACAGATGCCAGTCCTGTAGGTTTAGGCGCAGTACTAGTTCAGGACCAACAGGGACAAGAGGTACCAATATGCTATGTAAGCCGTAGTCTAACAGACTGTGAGAGGAAATACTCTCAAACAGAGAGAGAGGCCTTAGCTCTTGTATGGGCTTGTGAGAGGCTGCATCCATATGTGTATGGCCGAAAATTTAACTTGGTAACTGACCATGAGCCATTACAAGTGATATACGGCCCACACTCTAAACCCTGTGCCCGTATAGAGAGATTACAGCCGTACGATTTTAAGGTGATACACATTCCAGGCAAGCAAAACATTGCAGACCCACTGTCACGATTGCTGGGGGAGACAGCAAAACAGGAGAGACATCCTCATGGCTCAGATGAATATGTGAGATTTGCAGCTGTGAGTGCGACACCAAAAGCACTCACTACTAGAGAGGTGGAGGAAGCCTCTGCTATCGACCCAGAGCTGATTGAGGTACGGAAGGCAATCACAAACGGACATTTTGAGAACTGTAAAGCTTATGCAGCAATTGCAAACGAGCTGTGCGTAGTGGGGTACCTAGTTCTTCGGGGAACACGCATCGTGCTACCCACAGTGTTACATGCATGAGCCCTAGTGTTAGCACATGAAGGACACTTGGGAATAGTTGGAACAAAGCAACATCTCAGAACCAAGGTTTGGTGGCCTGGCATGGACAAGGCAGCTGAAAAACACTGTAAAGCATGCCACGGCTGTCAGATAGTAGCCAGACCCGACCCACCTGAACCGTTGAGACCAACACCATTACCGGAGGGCCCCTGGCAGGAGGTAGCTATAGACTTACTGGGACCCTTGCCATCCAACCACTCCATTGTTGTGGTAGTTGATTATTATAGTCGCTACTATGAATACGACATCATGACCTCCACAACAACAGAGAAGGTTATTGATAGTTTAGAGTCAATCTTCAGCCGTCATGGTTTGCCAATCACCTGCAAATCTGATAATGGTCCCCAATTCAGATCTGAATTATTCAAAGAATACTGTGAAAACAACGGGATCAAACACCTGAAAACGACAGCAAAATGGGCTCAGGCTAACGGAGAAGTCAAGCGTCAGAATGCATCGCTGATGAAGAGAATCAGAATTGCTCAGTCAGAAGGACTAGATTGGAAACGTGAACTTAGAAAATATGTGACTGTGTACAGGAGCATTGACCATGCCACGACAGGAAAGAGCCCGGCAGAGCTGCTCTTTAAACGGAAAATGAGAGGAAAGCTGCCAGGCATCACAGAGTCGTGCGCAGACATGGAAGTACGTGACCGGGACGCAGAACAAAAAGGCAAGTCCAAACTGTACGCAGATGAACAGCGTAGAGCACAATACTCAGAGGTGGAAGTTGGCGACACGGTGCTGGTACAACAGGACAAAGTGGACAAGTTCACCACTCCTTTTAATGCCACACCCCACAAAGTTTTGAGTAAAACAGGGAGTCAAGTAGTAGTAGAATCTCCAGACGGAGCACGCTACTCGAGAAACACTACGTTTGTGAAGAAATACAGAACCAATGGACCAAAGGAGACACTCCATGAGCAGGAGGAAACACAAGGGACTGAGGACAGTATAGTAGACCCTGACACACATACCACTGTGACACAGGCAATACCCACTGACACCAACATGTCAGACATACCCAATACAACCAGACCTCAAAGGGTTAGAAGAAAACCCCAAAGACTGTCTGATTATGTCACAACATAAACTGTGCGAGAACTGCATGGGTGATGTTAAATGTTTAAACCTGGGAATTATTTAGTTGTGTGGTAAGACACAAGTTTGTAAAAAGTTTATAAACCAAATAAGTTATGCAGTGTTATTATAAGCAGCTGTTTGTAAACTGCAAGTTTGTTTCCAAGGAAAAGGGGGATGTCGTGTATTGATTGCGAGTTTGACACCAGTCAATACGGTAATGTAATGTGCGAGTTTGACACCAGTCTGTAGTGTATGTAACTGTTCTACCTTTAAGAGAACTATTGTATGTAACCGTCCACCTTTAAGAGAACTATTTTAGGTGTGGCACTACTTTATCCTGGCTGCTGTATTCTGTAATACCAACGGTGACCACACCGGTATATAAGTGCTGTGGCAGAATTTATTGGGCAGATTCGCCCTGACCTTCGAATAGTAAAGTCCTGTTTAAGTTACTCTTGTAGTCTGTGTATTACTTCGCTATACAACCCACAGACTTTACAGTGGCGACGAGTTCGATCTTACCCTGCGGCAACAATACTTCTGAAGAAGTAAACGAGCGTCGAGAAGAGGCACCCGCCCTCGTCGTTTTGCTGAGAGAAAACTCGAGTCTGCAGACCAAGAAAGGAGGAAGATTTCAAACACGAAGTCTTCCATCAGCAACAGGCACGGATTGTCCCTTCTGCCACGGTGGTGAGTGAGCCGATCAACACGAGAAGCAAGTCGGCCACGGTGACTGTGAGTAAAGGAAAAATAGAAACAAATAAACGGAGGATAAGGGCGGTGCATTCGACCACGGTCGAGGGGGAAAGGAGCCGGACAGAAGTCGGGCCCAGAGGCGCTGAGACTGGGGCAGCGTGGAGCAGAAGCCGCGGTACAAGCGGGCTGGGGAGCATCGTGAGACGACTAGACCGCGATGGCGAAAAAGGCCGGACAAATACCGCGACCACAAGGCGCTGCGACCGGGATCGTAAGGCGCGGGAAGATATAAACATAAATAAGCCACGGAGAACTCAGCCACAGCCGGGGAGGAAAGCACCGGACTGCGAGAAGCTGGGAGGCGCGATTGGGGTGAGAAAGGCCAGACAGTGGCTGAGGCCACGAAGCGCTGCGACCGGATCGTAAGGCGTGGGAAGAGATAAAAATAAATAAATCGCGGAGAACTCAGCCGCAGCCGGGGAGGGAAGCACCGGACTGCGAGAGGGCTGGGAGGCGTGATTGAGAGCCGCGCGAGCGGGAGAGACAGAGCCCGAGCGAGAACCGCGCGAGCGGGAGAGACAGAGCCCGAGAGAGAGCGAGCGAGAACCGCGCGAGCGGGAGAGACAGAGCCCGAGAGAGAGCGAGCGAGAGCGACAGAGCCCGAGAGAGAGACCGAGCAAGGTTCCGGCCAGCGGCTTGCAGCAGCTGCCGTGAAGGACCAGGAGCTGGATCTGTCTGACGCCAACTGGTTGTCCCCAGCGCCGGTTACCCCTGCCGAAAAGAAGAAGGGGGGGGGGACAAGGAACACGATCGGCTTTTCTAGCGCGCGCTTCAGAATAAACTGAAGCCGGCGCACAGGCTACAAACCCCGTAAACCAGCGGTCGTCGCCCGAGGGCAAAGCTTACCCCTCCCACCAGAGGAAGAAGTCAGGAGCGGGAAACCGCCATTTTGCCAGTAGGGGGGAAGAAGACAAGCGCAGGAAACCGCCATTTTGCCAGTAGGCGGGGAAGAAGACAAGCGCGGGAACCCGCCATTTTTGGAAAAAAGAAAAAGTTAAAAAGTTAAAGAGAAATCCTGTTGTTTCGCAGAAAGATAGTGAGAGATAGTGAAGATGCCTAAGCATGGCAACATCAACAACTTCGATGCCGAGGTGGAAGATTGGGCCACGTACGTAGAACGTATCGAGATATATTGTGAGGCCAATAAAATAGAAGATGATGATAAAGCTATAACCTTGCTAAACTCGATGGGCGCGAAGACATACGGGTTATTGAAGCATCTTCTATCACCAGCTAAACCGGCGGATCAGACCTTCGCTAATATTGTCGCTGTTCTGAAGGATCACTTGAACCCCACACCGCTGATGTTGGCGGAACGATTCAAATTTTATGCGAGAACGCAACGGAAAGAGGAAAGCAGCGCGGAATACTTGGTCGAACTGCGTAGATTAGCGAAATACTGCCAGTTTGGAGGAAATCTGACAGAGGCATTGCGAGACAAGTTCGTGTGCGGGTTGTCGAAGGAAGGAACGCAAAAGCGACTGCTTGAAGAGAACGACCTTACACTTGAGAGGGCTGTTCTTATTGCAGCATCACACGAAGCCGCAGCGAAAGGAACTGCGGAAATGCAGCTAAAGGCAGCGGTACTCAGTGTGGATCAAATTACTTCGGGTACAACGAAATGTTATCATTGTGGGAAGACAACACACGATCAGAACCAATGCTGGTTTAAAAACCAGGAATGTAGAAAATGTGGCAAACTGGGTCACATAGCTAAAGTATGCCGGTCAGGGAAGAAGACCAACAACCAAAGAAAACCATCACAGGAAAAGTACAACAAAGTACACAAGGTGGCTGAGAAGAGTTCAGATGAACCGAATTCGGATTCAGACCCAAACGGCCAGGAACTGGGTAGCCTGAGAATTCACAATGTGAGTAAGGAAGCTGACCTACAAACTATCTGGGTCATGCTAAAAATAGCCGGAGTCCAAGTAAAAATGGAGTTGGACACTGGATCAGCCCTATCAGTCATAAATCGAAGGGATTACAACCGGCTATTCTCACATATACCCTTGAGAGATACCAAGTTCGTATTGCAGACATACATGGGGCATAAAGTATACCCCATGGGAAAGATAAGAGTCAAGGTGAGAGACAGGGGCAAAGAACACCCAGGAATGGACTTATATGTACTACCTGAGGGAGGACCACCACTTCTAGGATGGGAGTGGATCAAGAAAATAGACATGGAATGGCACTACATAAAAGCAATAACGAGTGAGGACTCGGTGCGGACAATCAGCTCAGACTCTGAAACGGATGACGATAAGTCCAGCCCAAGTATGAAAGACAAGGCTAAAATGGACTTGCTGACTAAGGTTGGAAAAACGAAGGCGTGCAATAAGGCTTATGCTCCAGAGGAGAACAAAGTTTCAGAACAGAACTCCACTGAACAACAACAACATAGTTTGACAGAGAATTCTGAGTCTGTTCAGTTTACAGAACATATACATTACTGAGGAACACCGAGCTTGAACTCAAACTTATTTCAAATTACGACAGCAATTAGAGCAATTGAGTTGCCGTCTCGAACAAGAGATGAAAGCAATGAAAAAGTTCTATGACACCGAATGGGAGAATCTGGAAAGACAACAGAAGCAGCTGAGGGAGAAAAGGGAGCAGGAGCACACAAACCGTCTGCGAGAGGAGGCCAAATGAATCAAAGCTGATTCGGTTTCTGAAGGTGCGTGCTCTAATCTGGTGGAACAAGATGTGCAGCAACTGAAGGCGCTTGTTAGCAGGTTGCAGGCAGAAAAGGCTGATTTGGTCGACATGACTTCCGAGCTCCTACTGAAGTTGGGTGCAGCATCACCGGACGATTCATTTGTGGAAATTCGAATGGTGGAGGCTGCGGATGATGGCAAAGTAGAAACAGCAAAGGAGCCCCAGGGCAAGTTTATAAACAGCCCTGCAGCTAATGGGAAACGGATGATGGCAGAAGAGTTAACAGTCAGCCAACTTCTTCATATGCTGAGGGACAAGACCCTGAAATGGGAAAAACTTGAACACGAGCCTCAATCTTCAAAGAAAAGGGGTTTGGAACTCTCAAAGGTTATTAAAATAGCTGAGGTGGCAACACAGACTGAGAAGACTGCAGCAGAGCCGCTCTTGGATGCCGAAAGTACGCTGCCTCACGTCAATGCAGAACAACAGAATGCTGAAACAGCTACTTCAGTAGAGGGATTGAATGGTCCGATCAATCAATCTCCGAATGAAGTTGAAGTATTGAAATCACAAATGAGGTCATTAGTAAAAGACTTGCAGGAAGCCCAGAAAAAGCGGGATGAAGCTGAACGCATGATGAAGTCTCTTCAGGACAGATGTCGGGATTTAGAACAAAAGTCGGCTAACGTTCAGCTGGGCAAGGAGGAAATAGAAGACCCTCCCGCTGGCTTAGCTCAGGACGACACCGAATATTACCATGACCTGTTGAGCGACACCGAATATTACGAGGACCTGTTCTGCCCAGCTTGTGATGAAAACTCCCAAAGTGCAGAAACCTTGATGAATCACAAAAAGTCTAAGGAACACCGGGAGATGGTGGCGCTACTACGGGAGGAACTGTGCAGGCAGCTGGCAGCTGACAATGGAGCCCCGAGAGTCTCCAAGAAGCAGAAAAGGAAAAGACGAAGCAGAAGATGATAACCATCTGAACCACAGAAAAGGAAAAGACAAAGCAGAAGATGATGATCATCTGGACCATCATCATCACTATTAGATCACGCACGGGGTCCCTGCGAACGGAGCCAAATCAGTTTGGAAGTAGAAAACTTCCCAAGGTACTCAAGTTTTACAAGCCAACAATGCTGGTTCAGAAGGACGGAAGTTCAAGCTGTTAAGTCCAGTGAAGGACTATTGGATGAGTCACTCCAGCAACGTGAACCGACTACACCACAGGGAACTGCTGCACCACTGAGGCGTTGTCAGGACCGAGTCAAGAAGCACGGAAGGCGCATCCACCGAGATTGAATCTGTGAACTGTTTCCCGCAGAGACTAAATCAATGAACTGTTTCCCGCAGAGACTGAATCTGTGAACTGTTTCCGCAGAGATTACATCTGTGAACTGTTTTAACATAAAGTTGGATATATGTTAGGAGGTTATGTTTAATGGGGAATAAGTATGTTGTAAGCTAAAAAGGGAGGATTGTAGTGTATGTAACTGTTCTACCTTTAAGAGAACTATTGTATGTAACCGTCCACCTTTAAGAGAACTATTTTAGGTGTGGCACTACTTTATCCTGGCTGCTGTATACTGTAATACCGACGGTGACCACACCAGTATATAAGTGCTGTGGCAGAATTTATTGGGCAGATTCGCCCTGACCTTCGAATAGTAAAGTCCTGTTTAAGTTACTCTTGTAGTCTGTGTATTACTTCGCTATACAACCCACAGACTTTACACAGTCAATACGGTAATGTAATGTGCATTGCATTGTGGGAATTACCCGGGAAAAATGGCAGTCAGCCATTTTACACAATAAAGTGAACATCGCAGTTATAAGCCTGTCTGCCTGAGTCTATGCTTTAATGCGTTCATACAACACCTGGGATGACTACTACCTCTCCGTTCTTTACTTTACCTGCCCCCCATAAGAAATGATTCCTCAAATCTACTAGGATCCCGTGGCCTACAAAGAAGTCGGCTCCCAGGACCCCTCTTCCACCCACCAATTCCCATTTCATCAGGACACAGGTCCACTTGGAGCGGAGTGGTCCTAACCGAATGGCGAGCGGGATGTAAAACGAGCCAGCCTGTTCTTTACCTGTGAACCCCAACGAACTGTATGGGACCCCATTAGAGAGAGGCGAGGTGGTGGGGTTAGCTGAGTAGACCACGGTGCATGATGCCCCCGTGTCTAACAGATAGGTCCCTGTCACCTTTTCTACCTCCATCTCCAAAAGGGGTCTTTTCCATTCATCATACCGGAGAGAACACAGGTAAACAGGCTGCGCTGGCTCTAGTCACGGCTGTGGGTTGGATGGGGCTGATGGGGTCAGAGCACCGGTAGAGGCTGCTACTCTCCCCTGGCCAGTCAATAAGGACCTCATGGTGCCCAAAAGTAACTCGACCTCGGCGGAAGGGATTCCTATCCCCGCCTTTTGGGCTGGGGCTGTGGAATTCTTTCCCTTGTTATCTTTCCAAGGGTTTTTGCACTCCTTCCGCCAGTGACCATCCTTCCCGCACCCGTAACAATTGGTCTTTGTGTTGGGGGGGGTTACTCCCTTCCTGGTGCCACTCTTTCTTACCCGATCCGGGTTTTACCTCATGCATCTTTCCCTTGGGTGGGTGTGCATCGGCTCCCCTACCGTTTTTGTAGGCCAGAGTTAGCTGCCTAATCACCGTGAGCTCGGTGGTCTGGGGATTTCTGGGGTCGAACCAGACTTCTGCCTTGGCTCGGACCTGTGGCAAGCTGTTCGCCACTAGGCAACGGGGCCAATGGGCCAGGAGATCCCCGTTCAGGAACCCCCGGTCCAGCGTCCCTGGACAGGCCCTCCGGTACACCGGCTAAAGCCGATCCGCAAAAGCCTGCGGGGTTTCCCCTGGGAGCTGGACCATCTTCTCCACACAGGAGAAAGGACTTCCCTCATTCATCCCCATGGCCTCCTGAACCGCATCTCTAAGCTCCGCGTACCCGCTCTGCCCCCTCTTACACTCATCAGAGAGGGATTGGAGGAGACTACTCTCCAGGGAGAATAGCAGCATCTTGGCTTGCTCAATGCCATCGCAGTCATTGACGCTGGCTGCCTGCTCTACTTTGCTGAAGTGGATCGGAGAGCTTCGGGATACGGTTGACCATAGCCCTAAGCTGTTGGGTGTTAAAGGGTAATACGAACTGGTTTTGGAGGGTGTACAGATAACTGTAGCTGTAGTAAAGACAGCTGCTTGATGGCAGTTGTATAAATAGGAAGCCATCTTGGCCATGCAGCAGTACTGCACGAGCTGGCACTGACTCAAGACCTAATAAAGAGTTCTCAACGGTATCTACTCGTAAGCCTCTTAATACTAAGATATAAGATAACATTACATGGTACCAGGATTTATAGAATGCACAATACTGGCATACCACAACAATGGAAGGGATAAAACCACTGACTAGCCTGCAACTTGAAGGAAATCTGGACGAAAATTGGCGCGAATTCAAACAACGCTTTCTTCTCTACCTCACAGCGATCGACGCCACGACTAGCTCTGGAACACGTAAGGTAGCTTTGTTGCTAACAGTGGCTGGCTCGCAGGCAATTGAGCTGTATAATACATTTACATTTGCAGCTGAAGGTGACAAAAATGATCTGGACAAGGTGATAGATTTGTTCGATAAATACTGCACACCTAAAAAGAATGAAACGTTCGAGAGATTTGTCTTTTGCTCCCGTGTGCAAAAGCAAGGAGAATCCTTTGATGTTTTTCTGATGGACTTGAAAACAAAAGCACAAACATGTAACTTTGGAGACTTGAAGGAATCGATGATACGCGATCAGGTCGTTTTCGGAATACTTGACAAGAAGGTGAGGGAGAGAATGCTTAGGGACAATGACTTAACTTTGGATGCTGCAGTAAAAATATGTCATGCTAGTGAACTCTCAGCCATGCACACGCAAACATTCGATGGGAGAACTACAGCAACAGGCGTGAGAGCGCTGGGACTGGACAACCTACCAGTGGATGTAGTACACAGAAGGGACACAAGAGGGCGCACAGAGTTCAGGACTATGATGCCATACGATTGCAGGCGGTGCGGCAATAGACACGTGGCAAGACAATGTCCGGCTTATGGGAAGAACTGCGCAAAATGTAAAGGCAGGAATCACTTTGCTAAAATGTGCTTTTGGGAAGCGAAAACCGAAGGTAAAAAGACAGTGCATGCTATTGAGACTGGAGACATGGAATCGGAGACTTTGTCTGTTGGAATGGTGCAAAATGACTTAAAACAGGGTAAAGATATGGAAAAGAAAGTACATTCCGTAGGACTAAAGACTGAAGTTTGGATAGCCCCCTTGCTGGTAAATGGCACCATTGTTCCCTTCAAGCTAGATACAGGTGCTAAGGCAAACCTCATAAGCTGGAGTGATGCACGGAATCTCAAAGTGAGACCAAAAATACTGAACAAGACAGTGGCTTTGAAGGCGTACAATGGACAAAGTATTGAAACAAAAGGAATGTGTCGGCTGAATGTTAAGGTAAAAAATCGCATTCACCCATTGACGTTTCTTATGGTGCCTGAAGGACATGAGTCACTGTTGGGGGATAAGGCATGTGTGGATTTGGGCTTGGTAAAATAAGTCTATACTATTAATGAACTGAACTGTGTGCAGAGTGCCCCCAAGACAGTACAAATATAAAGCATGATGCTATAACACACAAGTACACAGATGTATTTCAGGGTTTCGAAGCACTGCCCTTTACATACTCCATCAAACTGAGAGATGATGCACAACCTGTGATTCACGCACCCAGGAGGGTTCCGGTGGCCATCCGTGAGAAACTGCAGAAAGAGCTAGACCGCATGGAGGGACTAGGTGTCATAAAGAAGACTGAGGAACCGACTGACTGGGTAAATTCCATGGTTTGCGTCAATTCAAAAAAGATTGATAAATTGCGTGTCTGCATGGATCCCAAGGACCTTAACGCTAATATAAAAAGAGAGCACTATCAAATCCCTAAGGGAGAGGAAATAGTCAGAGAAATGACAGGAGCAAAATCCTTCTCCAAGATGGACGCCTCACATGGATTCTGGCAGCTGAAACTTGATGAAGAGAGTGCTAAGCTGTGTACCTTTAACACCCCGTTTGGTCGATACTCTTACCCGCGCCTGCCCTTCGGCATTAGCTCCGCCCCAGAAATCTTCCACAGAGCAATGGGGCAAATCATCGAGGGCCTGGATGGTGTGCGGGTGTACGTGGATGATCTGGTAGTATGGGGCTCCACTCAGGGAGAGCACGACACCAGACTGGAAAAAACACTTCAGAGGGTACGGCAGTATGGACTCAAAATAAATAAAGACAAATGTCAGTTCAGCGTCAATGAAATCATATTCCTCGGGGACAAGATTTCTGCAGAAGGGATTCAGCCAGACAAGTCAAAGGTAAAGGCCATACATAACATGGAAAAACCAAAGGACAAGAAAGGGGTTCAGCGGGCCCTTGGCATGGTTAATTACCTAGGGAAATTCATTCCAAATCTGGCAGTGAAAACCGCTCACTTGAGAAAACTGCTGCACCAAGAGACAGAGTTCCAATGGGGACATGAACATGAGAATGAATGGAAGGGGCTGCTACACATTCAAGCAAGTGAACCCCTACTGAAGTTCTTCTGCCCTGAAAAGAGGACAAAAGTGTCCACAGATGCCTCTAAGGATGGATTAGGGGCTGTCCTTCTACAAGAAGATGAAGGAGAATGGCGACCAGTGGCATATGCGTCACGCTCCATGACGGCTACAGAGTGCCGGTATGCGCAAATAGGGAAGGAGTGCCTGGGCGTGGCATTTGGGTGTGAAAAATTTCATACCTACATCTATGGACTTCCCAAGGTTATCCTAGAAACTGACCATAAGCCACTGCTAGGGATCGCAAAAAAGAATCTGTGTGACATGTCATCACGGATACAGTGCCTAATGATGAGACTACAATGTTATGATTTTGAGCTGACATATGTGCCAGGGACACAAATGTTCATAGCAGATACACTATCCAGGGCTGCGCCTCGTGCCACACAAAACAGTGAAACAGAAGAGGATGTGGCCCTTCATGTGGATATGGTCTATGCAGCATTGCCCGCCTCACAGGAACAACTATCAAAGATAGCCACAGAGACAGCAAAGGACTCTGTTCTGAGGAAAGTGATGAGAAATCTTCAAGAGGGTTGGAAGAAAGGGTCATGTAAACAATATTATCATATTCAGTCTGAGCTTTCTGTGGTCAATGGAATACTGCTTAAGTGTGACAGGATTGTAGTGCCCATCTCTATGCAACGAGAAATGCTTCACAGGATACATGAAGGGCACCTGGGTGTGGAAAAGTCAAAAAGGAGAGCACGTGAGGCACTCTACTGGCCAAACATGAACTCTGATATTGACCAGATGATCAGTGAGTGTGCTACATGTCAGGAGTACCACTACAAGCAAACAAAAGAGCCCCTCATTACCACAGAGCTCCCATCACAACCTTGGGAAAAGGTAGGAACTGATATTTTTCACTACGAAGGAAAAGACTATTTGTTAGTTATTGATTATTACTCTAATTATCCTGAGATTGCTCTCCTACCCAGCACCACGTCAAGAGCTGTGATAACTCACCTGAAGTCAATCTTTTCCAGGCAGGGCATCCCTCTAACTCTGGTCTCTGATAATGGCTCTCCCTATGCCAGTCATGAGCTTCAGTCGTTTGCTACAGAATATGAGTTTAAGCATGTAACCTCCAGCCCGCTCTACCCTCAAGCCAATGGAAAAGCGGAGAAGGGGGTACAGATTGTGAAAAGACTATTAAAGAAAGCAGCACACAGCAACACTGACTCATATCTGGCCATGATGTCGTACAGGGCGGCCCCGCTGGAAAGTGGCAAGTCTCCAGCTGAGCTCTTACTGGATCGCAAAATCCGTACTCGACTTCCCAGGCATGTCACACCTGATCACAAAGATGAGGTATGGGCAGACAAGGCCCGGAAACTTCAGCGGAAACAAAAAATGCTCCATGACAGCACAGCCACTGCACTAGTGCCCCTACAGGAGAAGGATGTAATTTGCATTGAAGGGCCTGGGTCATGGAATCAAAGAGCCACCGTTCTAAAACAGGTCGCCCCCAGGTCATACAGTGTCATGACAGAAAATGGCAATGTGTATCGCAGAAACAGGAGGCACCTACTGAAAACCACCGAGACCTATCAGCTGCAGGAGGACAGAGAGGATGAGCTGATGATGGAAATCCGACAGAGTGACGAGGAGACAAGGGCAATGCCACAAAGTGATGAAGTACACAGGGGTGAAAATGAGACAAGGGATCCGTGTGGTACAGAAATGAACTTAATGGACGCAACTGGGTTGGCCCAGCAAATACCCGCTCAGCTACGCAGGTCACAGCGCACCAGAAAGCCTGTCGTTAGACTCGACCTGTAGACAAGGGAAAGACTGTAAACAGCTAACGGACTTCTGGGTGTGGGTAGTGTTTATATGTACCGGCAGTTATTGCAAGGTGTAGTTACACTGACTGTTTTTATATATTGTTAATATGTGCTCTATGTGTTATGTTATGTTATGGTGTTTACTGTTTATGTCATCGTTGAGGGGGAAAGATGTACAGATAACTGTAGCTGTAGTAAAGACAGCTGCTTTATGGTAGCTGTAGTAAAGACAGCTGCTTGACGGCAGTCGTATAAATAGGAAGCCATCTTGGCCATGCGGCAGTACTGCACGAGCTGGCACTGACTCAAGACCTAATAAAGAGTACTCAATGATATCTACTTGTAAGCCTCTTAATACTAAGATATAAGATAACATTACAGAGGGGTCCCTCATCGTCACCATTGGCGGGCGGGCCGAACATCCAATGCCGTGCTGGGCACATCGGTCCCGGCTCCGACTTCACGGGCGGGGGTTGCTCTACCTCCTACGCCCCCTCTGGCTCCACCTGGTTCCACCCCCCCTTGCTGCCAAACCTCGCTGAAACTTGGCGCTACGGGTGGTGGGCATGAGGTCTCCTCTCTCTCAACCGGGTCGTCCCTAGGCACAACCGGTGACGTTGGAACTGTCCTCCCCTCGTTCCCCATAATATCCGCCTGACCTGCATTTGGGCTTATGAGGCATACCATGCCTTTTGCCTTCCAGAGGGCCTGCCTCAGATTTTCTATCCTCTCTTTACAGGGGCCGTGGTCTGCCTCCTCAAACCCCGGTTCACTCGCTAGCTTGTACGCTGCCTTTCCCTCCTGTACTTTCTCTTCCTGTTCCCTAATCTGCCTTGCCAAGCGGGCGTTCTTCTCCCGCAAGCTTAACTCATTTCCCTTGGCCTCGGTGACTTGGCACCACAGGTATTCCAACTGGGCCTTGTCTTCTCCCATTAAATGCACTCTCTCCTGATTCAAGGCCTGCAAAGATACTAACAACTTTTCCCCTGCAAGAGCCTTATCCTGGATCTCCAGGGCTGACTCCCTTAACTCAGCTGCCTGTGCTGCAATGAGCCTGTCCAAAAGCTGGACCTGCTTTTTGAAACACATCAGCCAAACCGCCTTCTCTAAGGACTTCTTGTGTTCCTTTCCCTCTGTCCATTTAGCTGCTGCATCTACCGGATGCCCAGACCTTAACAGAGTGCTGATCCACTTCTTAGTGATAATTCACCTTGCTAAACACATAATCAGAAATCCTTTCCTCCATCACGGTTTGCTCATCTAAACCATTGTCTACTGTATCTCAACCCTGTTGTCGGTGTCCTGCCGCGGTCGCCATTCTGTAGGGGGTGGTGGTTGGGTGTGGCGCGTGCACCCAGTCAGTTATGCCCCTGACTGTTTGTGAGCGGTTCGAATCACTCCCACGCCCCTGGGTTCTAGACACCGGACTTAGGTACAGGCGGCAATACAGAAAAGACTCGAGTAGACAGGTGGTTTGGATGTAAGAAAACAAAGATTTTTAAAAAATAGAAATTAACACAGTCTTACGAGAAGTTACTAGTATAAAATTACAGGCAAATACAAAATACTTATACAGGGAATGGGGAACACACGGCACATCGAGGGAAAACAAACTATATTAACAATCCCCTTATCCTTATCCCACCCCTTATACCTAACTAGATTAAGCTATGAGGGGCCAGAATTCATGCTGACCAATCCAAAATAAAGCCAACTGTTTGACGAATGCAGGTTTTGAGGTCTGGTCTTTGGTCCTTCTAGGTACCCCGTCGCCACGTGGTCTTCAGGGGCGCAGTGCTGGATCTGCTGCTGTGACACACCTTCTTCCCCTCCGCTGCCGTCGCCATCTCGCCGCGATGTGTTCCCCTCTTCTTTTCCATCGGGCGGTCGTCGGCGGTAACGTTATGTTTATCGGACAGTTGAAAGTCTTTGTTGTTTAGATTTTGCTACCCATGCATCAAACGCCAGTATATTTGTTGTGGCGTAGACACCTGTGTTATCGCAGTGTTCAACAAGAGGTTCATCTTCCCAAGTGTCAGCTTATTACTAGGCACTTGGTCTTTATCGATACGTTTTTCGCTGCCCAGCTCTGCCCTTATTGAGTTGTTATTGTCTTCTTCGTCTCTACTTGTCTCATCTCGCTGGTTACTATACGAGTCCTGGGCTACCTGCTCAATTTCGTCTCACCCCTTTCTGCGGCCTGGGTGTCCTGGATGGCTATGGACTTGGGTCTCGTTCCCCCTTCCCCGCGATTGGTATGGTGTAACTGGTTACTGAAAATCTGCTACGGGGAGCGAGGAGAGAACCCGCCACGAGGCCAGGGCACGAGTGCAAGTGGCAGCCCAAGAGGCCAGAGCCACAAGAGCAGGGACCAGGGTAAGAGTAAGCGAGCAAGAGAGCAGAGAGAGATTGCTACCCAGGGCCTGCAGTTATACTCCTTACGATAGGCCCTTATCTGCGCGCCAAATCAGGTTAGTTCATTGTTCCAATTTTGGCGGGCTAGTTTAAATAATTGTAGCAATCTAAACTAACTGTTTTTAGATGGCCGTTTATCACACCTAATGGCCTGATGTCTGAGCTGTATTGTTATTAATGCACCCTAATTGGCCTGTCCAGCCTCGATGGCTTCCTTAAGCTGTTTCTGATTATTTATGCAGACAACCTGATGGCCTCAAGTATAGGCCTAACTGGTTTTGATCTGTCTACGATCTGGCTTAATGCATATTCAATGTTCTGTCTGCTTTCCAAAATACAAAGTCCTTCTTCACAGAAACTGCATTTTAGGTTTCGATTTCCCCAAAAGCTGCTTGTGCCACAGAGTCCAAGCTTTTAAAATCTTGCAGGGTTTTGGTCACGAGGTGTGGACGCCATCTTTAGGCACCCTTTTTAAAAAATGTCCATGCAGGGTCCCTTTTATTATTAATAACCTTGGAGGGAAAGGTGGAAATTTTGCGAATCTTACAGAGGTACCGCCAATGCTGTCTCCGCAAAATCCTGCAAATCCATTGGCAGGATAGGCACACCAACGTCAGTGTTCTCGCTCAGGCCAACATCCCCAGCATCAAAGCTTTGACCACGCTCGATCAGCTACGCTGGACGGGCCACATCGTGCGCATGCCCGATATGAGACTCCCAAAACAAGTGCTCTCCTTGGAGCTCTGACGCGGCAAGAGAGTTCCAGGTAGGCAGAGGAAATGCTTCAAGGATGCCCTCAAAGCTTCCTTGAAAATGTGCAACATCCCCACCGACACCTGGGAATCCCTGGCCCAAGACCGCACAAAGTGGAGGAGAAGCATCCGGGAAGGGCCAAACACCTCGAGGCTCTTCGCCGGGAGCAAGCGGAAGCCAAGCGCAAAGAGCAGAAGGAGTGCACGTGAACCCAAGCACCCCACCCACCTGCTCCTTCAACCACCGTCTGCCCCACCTGTGACAGAGACTGTAGGTCCCGCATTGGACTCATCAATCACCTGAGAACTCATTTTTAGTGTGGAAGCAAGTCATCCTCGGTTCCAAGGGACTGCCTAAGAAGAAGAAGATGGCAGTGAGAAGAGTCAGGGAGTGAGGGGTTAAAGTAGAAGAGCAACTGCCCCAATTAGCCCGGGGGAGGGGGAACAACCCACGCAGCATGGCATTAGGACAAGTGTGGGAGGGATAAAATATACAGGGGGACCTGGCAAGAGGAGAGAGGAGGATGGAGAGCTCGAGCCGGGGGATCTGCACTCACTGTCCAGCGCCCTTCACCTCTCTCCCTTCTCAGAGAGTGGGGGCCTGGGCTCAGTGGCAGCTGCCGCCATCATCGCACAGGCATTCGGGAGGGGGGGAAACAGCTGTCCAAGTTGGGGCCGGAGCTGCCAGTTTGCTTAGCTCGATCCCACCTTTACGCAACGGTGTATTTTTTTAAAAATCTGATTTTTTTAAATCCCAGAGGCTATTTATGGTGGATCCCTTGAAAACTTCTCGTGGACCCTCAGTTGAGAACCCCTGAAATAGAGGAATCCTCATAGGGAAACCCATGCTGCACTATGGTATCCCTTACTGTGGGTGAGATTTTAAAATGTGCTGGTGACCAGAGAGACCCTCACTCTGGCAGTTTAAGGTGCAGCTCAGTAGCTCCCATTGCAGGAAAAACATTCTCAAAAGATGCAGGCAACTGTGAGATATGGGCAAAGATATTCAATTCTGTAAATACCTTTAATGGGTCACTTTCACTGTTGGATCAGCTGGTTCATTTATCTGCAGGTAACTGACCCCGATGGAAATTATGTCTAATTGGGGGTCTGCTTGCCATAAATTCTGATCCCTTAAGCCATCTAACTCATTTGCATACACACAGTAGTGCAGGGATGGGCATTGCTAATGGCACCTCCCAGCTGGACTGGATAATTATTGAGGAAATAATAGTGGGGAAAACAATGGCAGAAATGGGTTCCACCGAGAATTACGAGCAAATTGTGTTGCGCTGCTATTGCTCTCCTAATTCCCTACTCTAAGTGTGGATTTTCCAGCCCATAAACTATCACAGCACAGAAAGAGGCCTTTCAAGTCTAAGCCAGTGTTTTTCTCCACATGACCCACCTCATTTAATTCCACTCTCCTGCTCAGTCCCCAAATCCTTTAATATTCCTCTTTTACAAGAAACTATCAAATTCCCTTTTAAAAATATTTATGGACTCTGCTTCGCCAACAGTTGGTGGCAAAGGATTCTACATTCTCACCAGCCTCTATGTAGAAGATTTTTTTTCTGACTTTCCCTCTAATTCTTTGGTGATTGTCCTAAATTTTTGCCCTCCTGTTATCGCATCACTGACCATTGGAAGCAATCTATTACTATTTACCTTATGTTAACCTGTCATAATCTTGATGACCTCTTATCAAGTGACTCTTTAAATCTTAGCTCTCGTGAAAAATACTCCTAACTTCTCAAGTCTCTCTTCACAACTGTAACTCCTCATCCCTGGTAACATTCCAATGAATCTATGCTGCACCTTTTCCATTGCTTTTACGTCCTTCCTATAATAGGATGACCCAAACTGTATACAACTATGGCCCATGTAAGGTTTTGTGCAATAGCAGTATTAATTCTTAGGCCGTGATTTTGCCTACCGAGGCGGGTCCAGGGCGGCCAAGGTTGGTGGCAGGGTGCAACCCGGCTGCTGGCTCCAGCCCGCTCCATGAAAAGATTTTCCATTGATTGTGCTTGTTAAGCCCGCCCAACGCATTTCCTGGCCAATTGAACGAAGCGGGACTGATGACGTCATTTGATGATGCGTCATCAGCCGGTTTCCTTAAAGGGACCATGCACAAATTTACTTTGACAGTTGTGCTGTCAGTGTTCTGCAGCATTGAGGTGCTGCAAACACTGACAAGCACTGCACAAAGGTGCACAGCTGCACCCAGGCTCTCCCATGACTCCCCCCATATGCTTATGGAGGGAGTCACAGCACGCAGGGAGGTCCTCTTCCCTTCCCATGGGCAGAAGAGACCTCCCCAGGAGATCAATGCAGCCCGGTTGCACATTGCACAGGACACAAGCAGGGATGGTATAAGGAGGACCAGGCTGCAGTGGCGCAAACCTTTCAATGATCTCAGTAGATCATGAAATGTTACTGCAAAGCCACACTCTACCTTCTCCTGCACATCCTTACTCACACCAACTTACCTTGCACCTCCACCCACCCCTCTCTATCTACGTTATCACTTCCCCAGCTCACTAGCCACCCCTCACACTCACCCTCATCCTAGTCCAATCATACCAACTAACAACACACAAGTGTAGGCACTCAGGTGTTTTATCCAATGTTTATGTAAAGTTTCTGTTAATGTGTTGTCAAACATTGAAATCTTTATTTTTAACACTTTGCCTTCTTGGACAAATGTGTGTGCACCTTTGGAAGTGGCTTAGTGAGTTGCAGTGAATGGTGAGATATAATGGTACCTGCCGCAATGGCGATGAGTGTAAAAGGAATGGCTTGAGCATTGTAGAGATGCTTTATGGTGTTGGTGAGGGGTGGTGCCAACCTGGCGCATCATGTGGCAGCCAGGACGTACAGCATCAAGTGAAGTAAATCTGGCCATGGCGAGGCCACCCCGACACCTCGGGCAGCAATGTGGTCGGGTGTTGATTCGCTGTGTCCTGTGCAGCATCAGTTGATTGCGGAGAAGGTTGGTGTTGTTGTTGGCGCTGCTGGTGTGCCTGGTTCTGCTGGTGTTGGGGCTCATCATGGTCAGATTTTGAGGACCAAGGCGAGAGAGTGTAAACTGTACCCATTCTGTTGTAATAGATGGCAGGTGAAGGTGAGATGACAGAAGCAAATCTGTCAATGCTGAGAGAGGTTGTTCCAATGAGGTGACACTAGATAGAGAGTTTGCTCCAAACACTTGCAAGCTGCATAAAGCTCAATCTGTCTTCCAAATGCAGTAGATGCAGCAAGAGTTTCTGAGCTTGGAAAGTGAACAGCTGTGAGATGGGAGTTTTTATACAACTTTTGCAGCTGTCAGGTAATCAGATAATTCAGTGCTGAATCCACTCACGACATGCTGAGCTTACATGATCCCCAAGCAACGTGTAACCCATTGGGGAACACGTAAAATTGAAAGGTAAGCTTAAAATACTAGTTAAATGCCTCTTAACAATCTCTCTAATGATCTAAATTGCCTCCCCCGCCGCTTGGTGTCAGGTCTGTTTAGCAATGACAGACCCGACATCTGGGAAACTAGCGTGGAGGGGGGTTGACAGCGGGTTCCCTACCCGCTGTCAAAAATAAAAAATTTCCACCCGACCCACCACCAAATGCACCTGCTGACCCCCCGAAAAGTTCCCCCCTTTGGTTTTATATGCTGTGCCTTTGGATACAAAAACTAAAGAATCAATTTGTCTTTTTATGTTTTAACCTACGCTGTCACCGTAAAAATCTGCAGACCCAGATCCCCTAGCTCCTGTCCTCCATTTCCGTCTCTCTCCCTGTATGTCACTGAAACACTAAAAATAGAAAACCTGAGCACCTTGACAGCCTTGGGGCTGGGTGACTTAAAACTCAGAAAATATTTAATGAATAAAGTTAAATGTAAAATCAAAGTAATTAAAAAATCATAAACCCTTGGTACCCATTAAAGAACAAAAGGCCTCAGGATTTAGCAATTTAACAAACAGTTTATCAAATACACAGAAAAGGCCATTAGGCTTCTGAATTTCTGGAAGAAGCTGGCATCAGTACAGAAGAAATGTAACAAAACCAATTCAAATTCAGGGAGGAAAATATAACAAAACAGGAGAAAAAGTCGGCAGAAATCCGAAACCATTTTTGAATTAATATGAGGGGCGCGGAGGGGGGATTTCCTCAGGGCCTCTCCTGCTCCACTACTATACCACTGGCAGAAGTTCAGCGGACACCCCGTTCACATGTAGATTGCATTTCCACCAAGCTTCTGTCAAAGTTATGGCAGCGAAGCACTGAGAGAAGCCCTGAGGAAGTTCCTGGCATAGGTTTTATCTCAATCATTTCATCTTTATATTGACTGCAGTATTTGCTACTGTTGTCTTCCACCAGCAACACAATGACCATCTCTTGGTTTCCAGGGGGAAAACAGATAGAAGAAAAAAAGCAGATGGATCCAACTGGTAACTCCAACCCCTCAAATGCATTCACAGGGCCACTGGCAAAATAATGTCAAAAGTAATTCAACTTGCTACCTCATCAACTGGCCTCATAGCCGGCCAATATGAATGGAGGGAGGCAAAGTTAATTAGAAATAGAAACACCGCAAAGCTTAGATTTTTCATAGCATTGCTCCACAGGAGTTGTTCATTGAGTTACACATTAAGCTTAAGGTCACACTGTGCAGGAGCGGTGACAGGAAAGAAAGAAAGAAAGAAAGAAAGAAACAAACAAACAAACCAATTGGAAAGACTGTAGACAATCTGGCACAATGAGGTTAATGTGTCTGCAAGGATATGGAAACTTGCTGCCAAAAGTTTAAAAGGAAATGGCCAGGA
Organism: Somniosus microcephalus; assembly: GCF_052327205.1. Classification (NCBI taxonomy): domain Eukaryota; kingdom Metazoa; phylum Chordata; class Chondrichthyes; order Squaliformes; family Somniosidae; genus Somniosus; species Somniosus microcephalus. The sequence continues at coordinate 195,451,250 of NC_140991.1, read as the reverse complement.
ATATACTTGGAGCTGCTGCCACTCCACTTCTGTAACTTTACGCGAAGTGCAGTGGAAAATCTTGCTACACGTGGGAAGGGGATAATGTTGATTTTGGGTGATTGTGGAAATGAAAATCGGGAGAGATGTATAATGGGTGGCTGAATCAATATCACCTGTTTTACACTATCACAAGTCAAAATTGCCCCAGAGTGGAAGCAGCTTTGAGGAAATTGCCAGCCATGGTGCTTGATTGAACTGTTGACTTTCAGTGCAGGCTGACCTCTGCACCTGAATTTCCTGGTGGGCGCAGCAATGGATCATGTGCGTGAATTTGTAAACTTTATCCTTTATATTCAACTACTCAGAACATCTGCATTCTGCATAAATATTTTACACATGTGTGTTTTATCCAGTCAGTAAAATAAGTTTGATAGAAAATAAACCAAAATCTTTGAAGAAATATACTTGGTACAGCCAGTGTAGATAGTCTTTGGATGAGTTGAATTATCAGAGATCCTATCTACTTTTCCTATTTTAATTTAAAATGCTGTATATTTTGATTTCTGATTTGATACATTAGTTGGAATTATGGTCATCAGCAAATCGGTCCTAGGACCCCAGCTGTTCACAATATGTATTAATGATCTGGATGAGGGAATTGGATGTAATATCTCCAAATTTGCAGACGACACAAAGCTGGGTGGGAGGGTATGCTGTGAGGAGGATGTCATGAAACTCCAGTACGATTTGGACAGGTTGGGTGATTGGGCAGAAACATGGCAAATGCACTATAAAGTGGATAAATGTGAGGTTATCCACTTTGGTGGCAAAAACAGGAAGGCAGATTATTATTTGAATGGCAATAGATTGGGAGAAGGGGAAGTGCAAAGAGACCTGGGTGTTCTTGTGCACCAGTCGCTGAAGGTAAGCATGCAGGTGTAGCAGGCGGTTAAGAAGGCAAATGGTATGTTGGCCTTCGTAGCAAGAGGGTTCGAGTACAAGAACAAGGATGTCTTGCTGCAGTTGTACAGGGCCTTGGTGAGACCGCATCTTGAGTATTGTGTGCAGTTTTGGTCACCTTACCTGAGGAAGGACGTTCTTGCCATGGAGGGAGTGCAGCGAAGATTCACCAGGCTGATACCTGGGATGGCAGGAATGACGTACGAGGAGAGATTGTGTCAATTGGGCTTATACTCACTGGAGTTTAGAAGATTGAGAGGGGATCTCATCGAAACCTATAAAATTCTGTCAGGCCTGGACAGACTAGATGCAGAAAGGATGTTTCTGACGGCCGGGGAGTCCAGAACCAGGGGTCATAGTCTAAGGATAAGGGGTAAGCCATTTAGGACTGAAATGAGGAGGAATTTCTTCACCCAGAGAGTGGTGAACCTGTGGAATTCTCTGCCACAGAGGGCGGTGGAGGCCAGTTCATTAAATATATTCAAGAAAGAGTTGGATATATTTCTTGAGGCTAAAGGGATCAAGGGATATGGGGAGAAGGCAGGGACAGGGTACTGAATTTGGATGATCAGCCATGATCTCATTGAATGGCGGAGCAGGCTCGAAGGGCTGAATGGCCTACTCCTGCTCCTATCTTCTATGTTTCTATAGGATTTAAATTAAATTTCGATTTGATTATCTACTGTGTAATTAATTTCCTTGGATTTTATACTTTATTAACTAAAGTGTCAAAAGGAAGGTAGTGAATGCATCAAATGAAATTTATTTTCCTGTTATTTTATCTATTTTAAATGGATAAATGCCTTTGTTTAAATAACAGACAGAATTATTTAGCCAAATGTGTTTATATAGTTGTTCTTAATACTGCATAATGCAATTTCAACCCACAGCATTGATGTGGAAAATACAAAAAACATTAATTCTAGACCCAAAACATTAACCTTTTATTTTTTACAGATGCTGATTGACCTGCAGTGTACCATTCTTTTCTATTTTAAACTCACCCGCAGTGATTTCAGGAACATGTGTGAGCATGAATTCCCTTGAGGGGTGTTTGAGTACTATGTGGGAAAAATATATTCTCACATAGTAACATGAATACATGGCAGATGATGAATTTTAAGGGCAACTCCGCTAATTGTGTTTTCTGCCAGTCGATCTCCCTTAGCATTGCACATGGGGCGTCAAGACAAAAGTGCACTTTTCAGGTCAAGCAGGATTAGAGTGTAAGGGGATACTTGGATTAAGGTGGGAGATGGGACATAAGGCAGATATGAGGTGGGGAGGAAGAAGAGGGAAGGGGGAGTGAAGTAAGGGAAGTGGATAGAGAAAGGGCAAGGGAAAGTGTAGATGGAGGAATGACCAAGAGGGACAATTGAGGGGGAGGGGAGATGGAGGAAGAGAGGAGGGGAGAAGGAGGGGACGGAGAAGAGAGTGGAAGAGAGAAGGAGGAAGGGAGAGAAGTAGGTAAAAGGGACACAGGCAACGGGCGGAGTCCTTGGATAATATTGCAATCTGTGTGAAGGGAAGGCTCCGGGGGTATGATTTTTCTCCTCAGGATGGGGGTTTTATCCTCAGCTTGGTGGGAGTGTCGGGGGGGGGGGTGTGCGAACTGTGTCAACATGCACTTTTTCCACTGTTGAGGTGAAGATTTTTTTCCTGATCACTCATTACCTATTCACAACCCTTCATTTTTGTTTTGTCGCTGGGTTGGTCATGAACTTTCAACTTAACTTGGATCTGCTGATCAGCTTCCTTATTATTTTTCAACCATGCTACGTTTCTATTAAGAAGACAATGTTCTTTTCTGGTTGGAGACTAGATGCTTGGGCGTCTTTTTGCTTTGCAGGCAAAGATGTTGACAGGTTTTTGAATTGTCACTGTCCTGGTTTCCCATTCCTTACATTTTCTACTTGGTTTGCCCCTTTACCAGTGTCCATTTTTGAGGAAGTTCCTACTGAAATGCATGAGGTGTTAAATTTAGCATCTCCAGGGTGCCTGTCACGTAACGCTATGTCATCTAATGTTATGTTGACAGCACCACCTATCAGAGCAATGCCCTCAATATTGCAACCATATGCTATTTTTAAATATATAATACATAAATACATAATTGATTATTACTCGGTATCCAATAATGCACCTCCCCTTATAATTAGAATAATTCCAGGAAGCTTAGCAGGTTGATAACATGAACAAGCTGTTTAATGAAGAGCAAAATGTTCCTCTGTAGCAGACACATTTGAAGATTCACCAGCATTGCGTATGCAGAGGAGAAACAGAAACCTTAGATAGACTGACAAGCATTTAAGGGGCGATTTTCGTCGAATATTTTAGGCACTGAAGAGATAAAGAGATGGCCACAATGGGGTCCTTAGCTGAAACGGTGGTTTAGCCCACATTTAGCACAAGACACCTTCATGGTAAAGGAGTTGATGCCAGTGCTAGGAATAGCTGCCCAGAGGCATGTTAAACAGCTGATTGCCACTTAAAATGCCTGCTGGTGCTCATTAACGTCACCAAGAGAAAGTGAGTGCTTGGTCATCAGCATCTTGCTAGGGCTCCCCCTTGGTCTGGATGAGGAATAGAAGGAGGACATGAGGCCAGGCAGAGCAGCACCAGCTGCTGCAGGAGAGAGGGACAGCAGCACGAGTTGGGTACAGGACATCTCTCCATCTCTGGACCTCCTCCATCAGGACCTCCAGTGTCGCATCCGCGAACCTGTGCGCCCTCTCCCTTGGTCCCTGAGCCATCCTGCAATGTGTTGCTGTGTGCCAGCCAGAGCACTCCACTCCTTCAGTGGAAATGGGTGCGAGGAGCCCACATATACTGCTCCATGAAAATTGCGCCTAATCAGCACTTGAGTGCTAAACCTGCAGGGCTAAAAATCAATAGCCCTGAAAACAAGTGCAGGGATCGCAATGCGCGATTAACCCGGGGCTGTTCAAAGAAATGCACGCAAACTTGGTGCTGCCTGCTAATTTAAATGATTGTGACGTGCAGCTGAGTTAAACGCCCTGCTGGGTGGGACCCAGGTTTGTGTGAGGCTAGCACCAATTAAAGCTAGCTTGCACCTCTTAAAGGGGTGGTCAGTTTGACGAGACCAGGTGCTGGAAGTCATTCCAGAAGGAAGTTTCAATTGGGAAACATTCAGCAATAGCACAACATGCCAGAGAGAGGGCTCCAAGGTTCTCAGATGCAGCACAGGAGGTGGAGAGGAGGAGAGAGGTCTTTTTTTCACAGGGCACCAGGAGGCCCTCCAATGCCAACAGTGTTGCCACGAAGACCTGGATGCAATGCTGGAAGAAGTTCAATGATCTCACATGAGTGGTCAAGCTCAGTGAATGCATCATCAAATGCTATATCCTACCAACTGCACCACTAGCCTCACACACTGCTCAATTCACCACACCCCCATCACTCACCTACCAACAATCTCTATCAATTATGACTCATACCTCACATCCATATGCTTCATCTCACCCTCACACACAGTTACCACTGCAGCAAGCCTCACACCCACATCTCACAGCTTACACACACTGCCAGCTATTCAACCATGACAGCCACATCAGCCAAACACATTGAACCACGCACACTGATACACTTCCCTCTCTCTTGCAGGACAAGGCAGCACATAACCATAGGCAGCAGCAGCTAACCAGAGGGGAACAGGCCATATCCTGATCCAGCTCAAGGAGCTGGTGCTCGGCATCATTGGAGTGACTGTGACTGAGGTCATGGCCAGCGGTGGAACTGAAACCATTGAACACGACGGTATGCTCATACCTAATCCTCCTTCTCACAGCCCACTTACCCCTCATCCCACAATCTCTTCTGACATATAAGCTGCAGATGGTATAAGCATGCACCTCTTGATTTCCCTCCACACCTCCCCACACCACAACCCTACCCTTGTGCCTCTCATTTCAGAGACCCAAGAATTCTAACCTGGCTAGGCAGTGGTGGAAGAGGAAGAGGAGAGTGATGATGAGGAAGAAACATCATCACTTGATCTGACACTCGTAGCAACCAGGTCAGATACTGGCACTGCGCAGACGGTAGCTTAGAGGCAGGATCTGCACGTAGTGAGTCACCGGGCATGAGTGGGCTGCAGCCAGGGCAGGGGGAAAGGGTGGCTCTGGTGCCAGCTCCCCGGAGGGTGAGGTCGCACACGAGTTCTGCTGCACAGGACTCAGATGAGGACTTCGATGTGGCAGCCTACAGATCAAAGCTGATGGGTATGCACACAGAAATGCTTGGTGCATTCGCAGGCCTGCCAGAAATCCTGAATACAATGTCAAGGAGCATGGAGGAGTCCAGCTTCAGCCTTGCACGAGGCTTTGTGCACAACTTGGAGACCAAGATTTCCAGCATGGAAGTGATGGGCAACTCCATTAGAGCTCTTGTGGACCCAACCATGAGACAGGGTCTGATGGCCAATGTCTCAGCTTCCATTGCAGCATAAGCAGAAGCCACCCAATGTCTGAGTGTTGCAGTGGAAACTTAGACTGAAGTCATGCAAGCTCAGCTTGCTGCCACGCAAGCACAGACTGCTGCCATCATGGCTGGGTTTACCAGTGTGGAAAGGGGATTGTAGGGTGTTACAGCAGTCCAGCAATCTGTCCTCCAGCAGATTACTAGGATTGCTGAGGCGCCGCAGTGGCAGTGGCTCCGTGGAGCATGAACCTGCTATCCTCTCTCAGGATGACTGCATTCGTCCTCCCACCACTGCTACCTATGCCAAGGTGGTGCAGACAAAGCCGGGACTATTGGCCCAAAGCTGCTCGAGGTCATCCAGCAAGGCCATCTGCAATCTCCCCCAATGAAAGTCAGCAGCCTTCCACCAGCCAGGCTTCAGCCACTGGGGTAGCACTGTGTGACATCAGTAGGGTAGGCAAAGGCACACACAAGACAGTCAGTAAAGGAATGCACCAGGGTGATTAGTTGATTTCTTGATGTCATATTGGAAGGATAGATGTATAAAGTTGTATTGGAAAGTTTGCTTTGTGGTTACTTTTATTTCCTCATTGTGGCCAAGAAGACGCTGTGATGGTCAGTAATAGAGGGAAGGTAAGGTGTAGGACTAATGTTGAAAGGGGAATTGGGGTTGTGGTCACCTTGGTGAGCTGGTGGCTGGGAGTGTCAAATACTTAACGAATATTTGTCCGGAATTTTCTGGGGTCCGTGCGGGTGTGATTGGAGGCGGGTTAGGTGGGAAATGTGAATAACTTGCAGGCGGGTGAGCTAATTAAAATCATTATGAGGTACTTGTCAAACCCTTAAGCGCCTTTTTAAACCTACCTTTCAAATTTCACTGGATGAGCACAGGAATCATGCAGCTTGGGAATCACATCTGTGAACCTGAGGCAGAGGTTGAGTGGCCATTGATCCAGCTCATTAGTGCACAGCGTGAAGAGTACAATAAAAATTCCCACCTCAGCTGATCACTTTCCTCAGGCAAATGCTGTTGCTGAGTGCATTGTCAGCACAGATTTAGCTTTCTAGAGGTAGCAAGTATTTCCAGCAACATCGGGATCCACTGTCACACCATTGGCAGATCGCTTCTCTCATCTCTACTTAACCTGCCATCTATTCCATCAACATGGGTGCCATTTACACTGTCTCAACTTGGTCCTCAGATTCGGACCATGATGAGGCCCAGCACCAGGCACACCAGCAGTACCAACAACAAACCCACCAACCCTTTCCTCAACTACCTGATGCTCCACAGGACGGAGGGCATCAGCGCAGGGCTGCACCGTGCTGGAGTCGATACCCCCAACACAGGATATACAGGCAGAGGATGAGCTTCCTCAACATGATGGAGCAGCAGTGCCAAAGGAGGCTCAGGCTATCACACCAGGTCAACGCAGAAATCTGCACATTGCTCGAACAAGATCTGCAGCCCAGAGGAACGGGTGGACACGCCTTACCAGTGGCTGTCAAAGTCACCAGCACCCTCAACTTCATCACCTCAGGCTCCTTCCTGGGTTCTGCAGCAGACATTTGCAGGATCTCGCAGTCGGCCACTCACAGATGCATCACACAGGTCATCGATGCCCTCTTTGACAAGTCAGCCAATTATATCAACTTTGCCACTGATGAAGCCAGTGCAACTGAGCGGGTGCTTGGCTTTGCCACTCTGGCTGGCTTCCCACAGGTGCAGGGCATCATCAACTGCACACATGTGGCCATCAGGGCATCCCATCATAACCCAGGTGTCTTTGTCAACCGCAAGGGCTTCCACTCCCTCAATGTACAGCTGGTCTGCAACCATAGGAAGATCATCATGAATGTGTGCGCAAAGTTCCTTGGAAACTATCATGACTCTTTTGTCCCGCGCCAGTCCACCCTCCCTCAGCTCTTCGCTCCTCCAAACAGACGTTCCGGCTGGCTGCTTGGAGACAAGGGCTATCCACTGAAGACGTGGCTCATGACACCCTTGAGGAGGCCAAGTACTGAGGCCCAGGAGAGTTATATGATGCCACATTTCCACCAGATGTGTCATAGAGAAGACAACAGGCATGCTGAAAATGCGCTTCAGATGCTTTGACAGAACTGGAGGAGCCCTTTAGTGCGCGCGCACCAGCCAGGGTCTCCAGAATCGTCGTGGTCTGCTATCCTCTGCTCAACATAATGCAGCAGCGAGGATTAGCGCTGCATGAAGAGCAAGGCACTGAGCACACAGCCTCTTCAGAGGAGGAGGAGCAAGAGGAGAATCAGCTGGAAGAGGAGGAGGAGCAGGAAGAACCTGCGGTCCAGATCTCACCAGCACCCGAGCACATTGCTGCCTGGGAGGTCAGGGGTGGACTCATCATGGCTAGATTTACATAACTTTAGGCATTACACCCATATGGCAGCCACATGCTGCTCTAGATTGGCACCACCCCATAGCAACACCATAAAGCATCCCTACAATGATGCAATCCTCAATGATGGTGGAGCCCAGCACGTGAGTGCAAAAGACAAGGCTGAAGCATTTGCAACTATCTTCAGCCAGAAGTGCCGAGTGGATGATCCATCTCGACCTCCTCCTGAGGTCCCCAGCATCACAGATGCCAGTCTTCAGCCCATTCAATTCACTCCACGTGATGTCAAGAAACAGCTGAAGACACTGGATACTGCAAAGGCTATGGGCCCTGACAACATTCCGGCAATATTACTGAAGACTTGTGCTCCAGAACTAGCTGCACCCCTAGCGAAACTGTTCCAGTACAGCTACAACACTGGCATCTACCCGGCAATGTGGAAAATTGCCCCAGTATGTCCTGTCTACAAAAAGCAGGACAAATCCGACCCGGCCAATTACCATCCCATCAGTCTACTCTCAATCATCAGCAAAGTGATGGAAGGTGTCGTCGACAGTGCTATCAAGCGGCACTTACTCAGCAATAACCTGCTAACTGACGCCCAGTTTGGGTTCCGCCAGGGCCACTCAGCTCCTGACCTTATTACAGCCTTGGTCCAAACATGGACAAAAGAGCTGAACTCAAGAGGTGAGGTGAGAATGACTTCCCTTGACATCAAGGCAGCATTTGATCGAGTGTGGCATCAAGGAGCCCTAGCAAAACTGAAGTCAATGGGAATCAAGGGGAAAACTCTCCATTGGTTGGAATCATACCTAGCACAAAGGAAGTTGGCTGTGGTTGTTGGAGGTCATTCATCTCAAAAACATGACATCACTGCAGGAGTTCCTCAGGGCAGTGACCTAGGCCCAACCATCTTCAGCTGTTTCATCAATGACCTTCCCTCCATCATAAGGTCAGAAGTGGGGATGTTCGCTGATGATTGCACACTGTTCAGCACCATTCGAGACTCGTCAGATACTGACGCAGTCCGTGTCCATATGCAGCAAGACCTGGACAACATTCAGATTGGGCTGACAAGTGGCAAGTAACATTCGCACCACACAAGTGCCAGGCAATGACCATCTCCAACAAGTGAGACTCTAACCATCTCCCCTTGACATTCAATGGCATTACCATCGCTGAATCCCCCACTATCAACATCCTGGGGGTCACCATTGATCAGAAACTGAACTGGACCAGCCATATAAATACTGTGGCTACAAGAGCAGGCCAGAGGCTGGGAATTCTGCGGCGAGTGTCTCACCTCCTGACTCCCCAAAGCCTTTCCACCATCTACAAGGCACAAGTCAGGAGTGTGATGGAATACTCTCCACTTGCCTGGATGAGTGCAGCTCCAACAACACTCAAGAAGCTCGACACCATTCAGGATAAAGCAGCCCGCTTGATTGGCACTCCATCCACCACCTTCAACATTCACTCCCTCCACCACCGGCGCACTGTGGCTGCAGTGTGTACCATCTACAAGATGCACTGCAGCAACTCGCCAAAGCTCCTTCAACAGCACCTTCCAAACCCGCGATCTCTTAGAAGGACAAGGGCAGCAGACGCATGGGAACATCACCACCTACAAGTTCCCCTCCAAGCCACACACCATCCTGACTTGGACCTGTATCGCCGTTCCTTCACTGTCGCTGGGCCAAGACCCTGGAACTCCCTTCCTAACAGCATTGTGGGTGTACCTACACCATATGGACTGCAGCGCTTCAAGAAGGCGGCTCACCACCATCTTCTCAAGGGCAATTAGGGATGGGCACTAAATGCCGACCGAGCCAGCCAGCGACGCCCACATCCCATCAATGAATAATTTTTTTTTTAAAAAGCCACCTTTCACACTGACCACCATTGCTGGAGGTAATGTTATGTCTCACCATTCACTCCAATTTACTAAGCCACTTCCAAAGGTGCACACAAATTTGTCCATGACTGGAAAGTGGTGAAAATAAAGGGCTAGAAATTCATTATTGCCCAGGAATCGGTGGTAAAATTAGAAAAGCTGGAGAATTAGCCCCAGGTGTTACTGCTTTAGCCTGCACACAAAATTAAGTCTCACTGCTCAAAGAAATGATTGGGGTGCTAGTTCAAGCCTTAAAGCCCAAGCTCCTTGGCGTTACACTCAAAGGGAGGACCAATATCAGGTGCAGTCTAATTGCTAGTCATCATTGCCACAGGCTTTTCCCAGTTCTTAATGAGTAGGTTCATTAATGCTGCAGAACCTCATTCTCAGCATTGCTGGCTGTGCAGCTACCTCAGCAAGCAGCAGCAGGTACAGTAGATAAAGCCGGAGGACTCAAGCTGCTGTACTGATGGCAGATCCATGCCCCAGGGAGAGAGTCCGCAGATTCTGCGACCAAGCATTGGAGGCATTGGTGTTCACTTTGGAGAGATGGAGGGTGGTGCTCTACCCAGCAAGTGGCAGGAGGCCCTCGCCGCAAGTGTTCCGAACCATGTGGAGGGAGGTAGCCCAGGACCCACACACAGTGCAGGAAAATATTATAACGACCTCACTCGAGTGGTCAGGGTGAGTCAATGCTTCATCAAATGCTACATACCACCATCTGAACCTCAGTCTTGACACACTGCCCAAAGCACCACAACCCCAGCCCTCACCCACCAACAATCTCTACCTACCAACACTTACACCCACATCTCACACCTTGCACTCAATGACAGCTATTCAACTTATGGCAGACACATCACCCAAACACATTGCTCCACACTCACTCTCACACGTTCCTTTCTCTTGCAGGCCAAGGTGGCTCACAACAGGAGGGAGCAGGAGCACACAGGCGGGGGACAACCTGACACCCAACCACTGTCTGCGCTGGAGGAAGGAGTGCTGCAGATTATTGAGTGCCATGTGGAGGGCGCCGTGGCCATGGCGACATTAACCCCCTTGAGGACAACAATGGTATGTTCATCCCTACTCCTTCTCCTCACATCCCACTTCCCCCTCACCCCACAAGCGTTTTGTACTTTCCAGCTGTATGCATGCATTTCTCCCTTCCTGCCCCCTCCCCTCACCTTAACCCGACTCTTGTGCCTTTATGCTTTCAGATAGTCAGCAAGCACCTGAGTAGCCTATCCGAGGGCATGATAGAGAGAGCGGTGGGAGAAGAGGAGGAGGAAGAACACACCGCGTCACTGCATGTCTCACTCACAGGCAGCAGCTCAGATACTGGCACTACGCCTTCTTTGGAGGCTAATATAGTAGCGGGTTCTGCACAGGGTGAGGCACCAGGGACGAGTGGGCTGCAGCAAGGCTGGGGGAAAGGGTAGCTCGGGTGCCAACTCACCGGAGGGTGAGTTTGTGCACAAGTTCTGCTGCATAGGACTCGGATGAGGACCTCGATGAGAAGGTCTTTAGAAGAAGTGTGATGGGAATGCACACGAAGATGATAGGTGCAATGGCAAGGGTGCCCAAGAGCCTCTCGGCAATAGAAAGGAGCACGGAGGATTCCACCTCCAACATTGCACAAAGCTCTATGCACACCATGGAGCCCATAATTTCCAGTCTGCAAAGGATGGTAGACTCCCAGAGAGACCATGGTGACCCAGGCCTGATGCCATGTGTGATGGGTGATCCAGCAGCTTCCTTTGCAACACAGGCGGAAGCGATGCAATGTCTTAGTGCTGTAATGCAGTCTATGCTTGGTGGCATCCAATCTCAGACTGATCTCATGCAGTCTCAGCTTGATGCCACATAAGCCCTGACTGCTGCCATCATGGCTGGGTCTACCACCATCGACCGGGGCTTTCACAGTGCCTCAGCAGGCCAGCAATCTGTGCTCCAACAGATTGCTAGGGGTGCTGAGGTGCTGCCCCGGGGGTGTGGCAGTGGGTCAGTTGAGCAGGAACCTGCTGTCCTCTCTCAGGATGACAGCATTTATGATCCCACTACTGCCACTCTGCCATTGCCCGTGTTGCTGCCTGTCATCCAGCCAGCCCAGACTGCTGCCGCCCATGCTAAGGTGGTACAGTCTACAGCTGGGCATTCCAGGTCCAGAGCTGGTCGAGTGCGTCCTGCAAGGCCATCTGAATTCTCCCCCACGGAAATTCAGCAGCCTTCCACCAGCCCTGCTGCAGCCGCTGGGCCAACACTTCGTAGGAGCACTAGAGTAGGCAAAGGCACAGTAACGAGAGGCACTAAAGGACTGCAGAAGGGTGAATAGTTCATATTGTTGTAAATATATGTTTACTGATTATTGATAACTTTATTAATTCAATTTGGATTCTTTTGTGGTGTCTCTCATTTCAGTTTGTGCTGTGATATGGCGTGCGACAGGGATGGAATTATAGGGATGTGGTGAGCAACGTGGTTCTGGGGTTTAATTTACTGGAACTGCAGTCTGATGAGGCGGTCACAGACTGCCCTGCCGGAAGGCTGATTGAGTGGCTGCCTCCTCCCTTGCTCCTGTTCCTCCTCCTCCTCCTCCTTCTCCTCTCTCTCTTCCTCCTCCTGAGGTGGTCCCACAATCCCTGGTGGTAAGGACTGGGCCCTCATGATGGCCAAGTTGTAGAGCATGCAGCAGACCACCTCGAAATGGAACACCCGCTCAGCCGAGTGCTGGAGGGTTCCTCCCGAGCGGTCAGTGTATGTGTGCTGGGTAGGAATGTTGGGGTTGCGGAGGGGAGCCATGAGCCAGGTGGAGAGTGGATGGCCCTTGTCTCCCAGCAGCCAGCCACGAGCTTGACATGGTGGCTGGAAGTGTGCTGGCACACCGGTCTGCGGAGGATGAAGGCATCGCGGCTGCTGCCAGGATAGCGGGCATTGACATTGAGGATTAGCTGTTTGTGGTCACACACCAACTGCACATTAAGTGAGTGGTAGCCTTTGCGGTTACGGAAGATGTCAGGATTGATATGCGGTGCCCGCAAAGCCACGTGGGTGCAGTCAGTGGCACCCTGCACCATGGGGAGCCACATGCACACTCATCCTGCTTCTCTCTGGAGATGGGGAAGGAAATGTAGGCCAGAATTTTTCAGGGGGTCAGCGGGGACATTTGGGGGCGAGTTGGCTGAGGAAATATTTTACGCTAGTCTCCCAGATGTCGGGTCTGTCCTTGCAGAACAGACCTGACAACAAGCAGTGGGGAAGGCAATTTACATCATTTGAGAGATTGTTAAGAGGCAATTAACTAGTCACAGAGTCATAACAGCACAGAAGGAGGCCAGTCGGCCCATCGAGTCCGTGCCGGCTCCCTGTAGAGGAATCCAGTCAGTCTCATTCCCCCACTCTATCCCCGTAGCCCTGCAAGTTTATTTCCCTCAAGTGCCTGTCCAGTCTCCCCTTGAAAACATTGAGTGTCTCCGTTTCCACCACTTCCATCGGCAGCGAATTTCAGGTCATCACTGTTGTGTATTTACCTTTAAGGGAATAACTGGTCTTAGACTGCAGTACCGGCAGTGACCACCCCTGTATAAAAGGCCCTAGCAGGCTTCTGTAGTTTCAGTTTCAAACTGCCTCTTGTTCAGTAAAGTACCTGTTAAACTGTTCTCCCGAAGTCCGTGTATTATTGAGGCGCGGACTTTACAGTGGCGATGAGTAAGTTCGAACTCACCTGCAGTGTGGCATCATCTCATGGGGATCTCGCCTGAAAGGAAGGTCCTGGAAGGTCGTAGTCTGAGCAACGGGCATCGACTGAGGGCAACCGCCCAAAGAATCCATCGGTGTTCGGAGAATTGCGGGAGAGACTGTGGTTCCAGCGAATCGTGCTGGTAGCAGGTAACGTGCTGACCCTTCCGGACTGCGGCGGGCTCAAGCTCAATTGAGCGGCTCTACAAATCGGGCCGCGCAGCATCGCCGGGAAAAGAAAACAAGAGAGAGAGGGTGGAGTGCACAGGGCGCGGTCGGTGCTCGAGAACAGGACAGCGGAGAGAAACTAAACGGGGGGGAAGGAAAGCGAGACGCGCCGAAGCTGCAGTCGCTGCCATTACCCCGTAGAACGCTAGGAGCAGCGTGGCAGTAAGGGGAAGAAGCAAAAGTGCGGGAGGCGCCATTTTATCCCGTTGGGGAAGAAGCAAAAGCGCGGGAGGCGCCATTTTATTCCATTGGGGAAGAAGCAAAAGCGCAGGAGGCGCCATTTTAAATCGCCCAAGATGCCGAAAAGTGGCAGTATCACTGCTTTCGACAACGAGGTAGAAGACTGGACCACGTATGTGGAAAGAATTGAAGTATACTGCGAGGGAAATGAGGTGGCTGATGGAAAGAGGGCATCGGTATTATTAAATCTGATGGGTGCGAGTACGTACGGCCTATTGCGGAATTTAATTACCCCAGCTAAACCAATGGAGAAAAGTTTTGAGGAGATTGTTTATATCTTACAGGAACACCTAAGCCCTACACCACTGCTGATAGCAGAAAGATTCAAGTTCCATAAAAGAAACCAGCACAAAGGCTGACTATCTTACGGAACTACGCAAGTTATCGAAGCACTGCCAGTTCGGAGCAGGACTGGCAGACACCTTACGGGATAAGTTTGTCTGCGGGCTCCAGAGTGAAGGAACCCAGAAATGACTACTTTCAAAAAAGGACCTGAAGCTAGAACAGGCTTTCAGCGTGGCAGTATCCTACGAAGCAGCAGCATGGGGAGCTGCGGAAATACAACAGAAACCACAAGAATACAGCACTAACGAAATGGCGTATGGAACCGAAAACTGCTATCGCTGCGGCAGAACAACCCATGAGCAGAAGGACTGCTGGTTTAAAGACAAAATATGCAGGCAATGCGGGAAAATGGGACATATAGCAAGAGTCTGCACGTCGGGAAAGAAGACCAACATGACAAGAACTACTAAGGAACAGTACAGGAAAGTAAAGAAACTGACAGATAGTAGTTCAGAAGATCAGGAGAGTGATAATGACTCCGGGAGCAGGCGACTAAGTTTTTTAAAGTTACACAACGTGATCGCAAAAGAAGATCACCGAACCATTTGGGTCACCCTCATGATAGCAGGGTCCCCAGTGAAGATGGAATTGGACACAAGATCAGCCCTAACTATCATGAATCGACGAGACTATGAGCGGCTATTCTCACACATACCCTTAAAGGACACGTCCATTGTATTGAAGACATACACGGGGCAAAAGGTTTACCCCAGAGGAAAAATAAGGGTGCCAGTTGAATATAACGGAAAGGAAACACAGAAACTATACATGTATATACTACGAGATGGAGGACCACCATTATTGGGACGTGAATGGATCCGAAGACTACAATTGGATTGGCATTCCATTCTGGCACTAACTGTGACTGACAAAAAAGATGATGACGTCGCACCTGGACGTCTGTCACAAATTCTATCTGATGCAGAAGAGGTGTTCCAACAAGGACTTGGGACTCTAAAAGGAGTAAAGGCAACCATAAAGATTGAGGATAACGCAACCCCAAAATTTTTCAAGGCCAGACCGGTGCCATACGCGATACGCCCAGCTGTGGAAGCTGAACTGGAGAGTCTGGAGCATTCGGGGTGCTGTCTAAGGTGGACTGGAGCGAGTGGGCCACACCCATTGTTCCTGTGATGAAGAAAGCATTGAGCAGCACGCCTGGGGAGCCAAGGAAGGTTCGCATCTGTGGGGACTTCAAGGTGACTGTGAACCCAGTCCTGCACACAGTACAGTATCCGCTTCCGCGGATAGAAGATATTTTCGCCTCACTATCTGGAGGGAAACGTTTTACAAAGATTGACCTGGCTCAAGCGTATCTACAAATGGAGGTGGAAGAAGCATCTAGGAAATACCTTATGATAAACACTCACAAAGGCCTTTACCAGTAAATCGACTGGTATTTGGGGTAGCATCGGCCCCGGCTATGTGGCAGAGGGCAATGGAACAAGTCCTGCAAGGGATCACAGGGACCCAGTGTTATTTGGACGACATCCTGGTTACGGGCGAAAATGACAATGAACACCTTGCCAACCTGGAACAGGTGCTCACGAGATTGCAGGAATATGGGCTACAAGCCAACCGTCCCAAATGCGAGTTATTCAGGAGACAAATCTCGTATTGTGGCCACATGATTGATGAAGAAGGGTTGCATAAGTTGCCGGACAAGATTGAGGCTGTAGTCAAGGCTCCAGCACCAGAAAATGTCTCGCAACTGAGGTCGTTCCTCGGGTTGGTGAACTACTACCATAAGTTCTTGCCGAATTTATCTACAATTCTGCACCCACTGAACGCCCTCCTTCAAACTGGTGTAACATGGAAATGGAGTGATGAGTGTAAGCGTGCCTTTCAGGAATGTAAATGCCAAATCACTTCAAAAGAAGTATTGGCCCACTACAACCCAACACTACCGATTCGGTTGGCATGTGATGCATCACCTTACGGCATTGGAGCGGTACTGTCACACAAATTCCATGACGGTTCAGAGAGGCCAATAGCCTTTTCATCGCGCTCGCTAACCTCAGCTGAGCGTAACTACGCCCAGATTGACAGGGAGGCCCTCAGCCTGGTGTGGGGGGTGAAGAAGTTCAATCACTAGCTGCACGGGCAGAAATTCACCCTACTGACTGGTCATCAACCCCATGTCTCAATTTTAACCCAAAGAAGGGCGTTCCGGTGATGACGGCGCAACGGCTGCAAAGATGGTCACTTTTTCTAGGGGCACATCAGTATGACATAGAGTCCAAAGGTACGAAACAACATGGAAACGCTGATGGGCTGTCGCGCCTACCGTTGCCTATGGTGGAAGAAGCACCTGCAGTGGACCCTGTGGAGATATTCCATGCAACCATAGTCGAATGTTTGCCTGTTACAAACGCAAGTATTGAGAAGGAAACCCGAAATGACCCGACACTCTCTCGGGTCTATGATTTGACGGTGAAGGGATGGCCAGCATATGGCGACTCACTGTTGCCAGCATTCTCGCCAAGGAGGGAACAGCTGTCAGTGTGCCAGGGAACCTTGATGTGTGGATCCCGAGTGGTAATTCCACCCAAGTTGAGAGATAGAGTACTCAATGAGCTTCACGAGGGTCATCTGGGAGGGGTAAAAATGAAGAGCCTAGCCAGGGCGTTTGTGTGGTGGCCGGGAATCGATAAAGAAATCGAGGATATGACCAAGAGATGCACAGGATGCCAGAAGGTCCAAAACACTCCACCACAGGCCCCGCTACATCCATGGGAGTGGCCCTCATCTCCATGGCAACGGGTACACATTGATTTCACTTGTCCATTTATGGACTCAATGTTTCTATTCGCTGTGGACTCCCATTCGAAATGGCCAGAGGCCATTAAAATGCCAACCACCACCACGGAGAAAACTATTGCAGTCCTAAGGACCATCTTCACCAGGAATGGGTTGCCAGAACTGATCTGTTCCGACAATGGCCCACAGTTTGTGTCTGAGGATTTCCGGAGGTTCCTGAAGAATAATGGGGTGAAACATTACACATCTGCCCCATATCATCCAGCCACAAATGGATTGGCTGAGAGGTTTGTTCAGACCTTTAAAAAGGCCATAAAGGCAATGTATAATGACGACATACTACTGCAACACAAGGTGGATAACTTCCTGTTTGCTTACCGGAATGCGACACATGCAGTAACCAACCAAACTCCAGCCGTACTGTTTTTCAACCGGAGACTAAGATGCCGCTTGGATTTGCTGAAACCAAACAAAAGACGAGATGTTGAGGATAAGCAGTTCCAGCACATAAATGAGAAGCCAACCAGGAGCTTCAAGATAGGGCAACCAGTCTTGGCCCGCGACTACCGAACAGAAAAATGGCAGCCAGGCACGATATGCACACAGCAGGGACCACTAATGTACACAGTGGACGTTGGAGAGAGCATCGTGAGACGCCATGCTGACCAGATTCTAGAGTCACAGGAACAAGCTAAACCTGTACCACAAGCATGTGCACCTGGTAATGAGCCCAAAGTACAGATTGCGTCTACCTCAGAAGCAGGGGTATTGGAAGCTGACGAACCAACCAATGACAATGAGCCAGAATTGACTCCACCGCCAGAACAGGATACTCGAGAAAGACGCTATCCAGTCCGGATCAGGAAGCCTCCTCAAAGACTGAACTTATAAATGACTATTTCAGTTGATGTATATATTACTGAGAAAATTGTAATTGTAATTAGTTATTATTTAGTTGTTAAATGAATGTTATGTACTGTTTATCTAAAAGGGAAGGAATTGTTGTGTATGTACCTTTAAGAGAAGAACTGATTTTATACTGCAGTACCGGCAGTGACCACCCCTGCATAAAAGGCCCTAGCAGGCTTCTGTAGTTTCAGTTTCAAGCTGCCTCTTGTTCAGTAAAGTACCTGTTAAACTGTTCTCCCGAGGTTAGTGTATTATTGAGGCGCGGAGTTTACAATCACCACTCGCTATGTAAAAAAAAGTTTTTCCTCATGTCCCCCCTGTATCTCTTGCCCAAAAACTTAAATCTGGGTCCCCTAGTCCTTGTACCATCAACTAGTGGGAACTGTAGGATTCACAAAATTCCCACAACTCCCAAGTTATTAACAAGGGACCCTGAAGGACAAGTTATTAACAAGGGTACCCTAAAAGGAAATGGCTTTTAGACTTCATGGCAAGACCTGCAAGGTTAAAGCAGGACCCTGCAAACAGCATGTCAAGTTCAAAACTCAAAACTTGACATGCCCGGGCCAGTGGCAGACAGCTCTGATTTGTGATTTCAAACCAGACAGCTAAAGGAGACAGAACACGCATTCTTCCCTTTAAAAAACAAATCAACTCAGGAAACGACTTAATCTTGCACAAACTTAAAGCCATCAAGACTATGCATATATAATCGCTTACAGTTTAAACTGGCTACCAAGCCAGGAAGATACCGATTTACATTATGCATAACAAACACCGAGACATTAAAGACCATTTAGCAACGGGTCAACCACCCAAAAATCAGTTAAGGTGAATGACTATAATCACCTTAAAAGAGCCCACCAAAATTAGACAAAGAAATAACCCTGATTTGGCGCGCAGATAACAAACTCAGAAAGAGTATAATTGTAGGCCCACCAGTAACCAAGGACAAGCAGGCACACGCTCGGAACCAAGGATACTCGAAACTCAAAGAAGCGGGCAGAAGCACACCACTCGCAGAAGCCTTCAGGTCACAGGGGCATCCAACTGGAAGGCTCACGCAACATCACGGCGAGGAGGCACGGTGGGGCAGCATCGACCGAAGACGACTAGGCCGCAACCGCAGCCTTACACAAGGACTGACCACGAGCGCCACGGTAACAAAGGGCCAGGTAAACCATAACTTCAGATCATTACCACTGCACAGGTAATGATCTAGGCCATCGCGAACAAGCCGACACCGAAGACCGCCAACCAAACCCCAACCGCAACAAAACTCGCCAACCAGACTGCCACCAGAAGAACAAAACCCGAAGTTTTCCACTCTACAAGCTAAAGTACCCAACAAAAGACTTTATTCCCTATCACTAACGAAGGAAATAAAGTACTTACCCAGACAAATCCACAACCGTGCCCTTACTGCATCTGCGGACTCCACCCAACTGAAGAATCTTCGCAGATTCTAAGACTGGGACCACATGGCGACAGCAGGCCCCAAAGGACACAAAGAGCAAACCCCAAAAACGCAACCGGCTTAACTGACAGGATTCGATTCGAGCATAATCCTTGGCTCTTGTAGTACAATTTAGTTAGATATTGGGGGTGGGACAAGGGTAGGGGGATTATTAATGTGATTTTCCCTCGTTGTGCCGTGTGTTCCCCATTCTTAATTAAGTGTACTTTTGTATGCCTGTAATCACTCCAGTAACTTAAGTGTGTAATTTTATTGTGAGTCTAATAAAAAATACAGTTTTCTTGCACCAAACCAGTTGTCTACTCCAATTTTGTATCGCAGCCTGTACCTAAGTCCGGTGTCTAGAACCCAGGGGTGTGGGAGTGATTTGAACCGCTCAAAAACCAGTCAGGGCAAAGCTGACTCCACACACCACCCCCTACAGAACAGCCTTTCCCCGTCTAGCCTATCCAAACCCGTCATAATCTTGCACACCTCTATCAAATCACCCCGCAATCTCCTTTGCTGTAATGAAAACAAATTCAGCTTCTCCAATCTGTCCTTGTAGCTAAGATCCCCCATCCCCGGAACCATTTTGGTAAATCTCCTCTGCACCCTCTCAAGTGCTTTCACATCCTTCCTAAAGTATAGTGACCAGAACTGGACGCAATACTCCAGTTGTGGTCTAACCAACGCTTTATAAAGGTTCAGCATAACTTCTCTACTTTTGTACTCAATACCTCTATTTATGAAGCCCAAGATCCCATAAGAATGGTTACAGCACAGAAGGAGGCTATTTAGCCCGTAGAGCCCTTTCCCCATGGCCCTGCAGATTTTTTTCCTTCAGGTATGATGCGCTATCAATTACTCATAAAAGACTGAGAGTTAGAAGAGTAACTAAAGGCTTTTATTAACAACAGAATGGAGGTCTGCCTCGAGTGGTCGACCGGTCCAGGATACCAAGGGCTGGGGAGCAGTCACCTTTATACTAGGACCTGTGGGAGGAGTCAGCCGAGGCATGTCCAGGCATGTACACAGTGGAATACAAACAGGACAAACAGGAATACAAACAGTGGTTTACCACAAGGTACTTATCCAATTCCCTTTTGAAAGCCACGATTGAATCTGCCTCCACCAGCCTCTCAGGCAGTGCATTCCAAATCATAACCACTCGCTGAGTAAAAAACGTTTTCCCTCATGTCGCCTTTGGTTCTTCTGCCAATCACCTTAAATCTAGAAGAGATGTAAATGGGAATGGCAGAATCATCAACAGCTGCCATGTGAAAAAATAGGGGCAGAGGTTAAGGTCTGAAATTGTTGAACTCGATGTTGAGTCCAGAAGACCGTAAAGTGCCGAATAGAAAAATGAGGTGCTGTTCCTCGAGCTTACTTTGAGCTTCATTGGAAAAGTGTAAGAGGCCGAGGACAGAGAACTTCTCCTTTGACTCCACTCACTTCCTCCAAATAAAAGGCATTGCTATGGTTACCCGCATGGGTCCTAGCTATGCCTGCCTTTTTGTGGGATATGTGGAATATTCTTTGTTCCAGTCCTACTCAGGTCCCCTCCCTCACCTCTTTTTCCGGTACATTGATGACTGTATTGGTGCCGTTTCCAGCTCTCGCCCTGAACTGGAAAATTTCACTCACTTTGCTTCCAATTTCCACCATTCCCTCACCTTCACATGGTACATCTCTGACTCTTCCCTTCCTTTCCTCGACTTTTCTGTCTCCATTTCTGAGGATATGTTATCGACAAACATCCTCTATAAGCTCACTGACTCCCACAGCTACCTGGACTACACTTCCTCCCAACCCACTCCCCATAAGGACTCTATTCCATTCTCTCAGCTTCTTCGTCTCTGTCACATCTGTTCTGACAATGCCACTTTCCATAACAATGCTTCCGATATGTCTTCTTTTCTCCTCAACCAAGGATTTCCCTTTATTGTGGTTGCCATGGCCCTCGACCGTGTTTGTTCCAATTCCCACACTTCTGCTCTCATCCTTTCCCCTCCTTCCTGGAACCAAGATAGGGTTCCCCTTGTCCACACCTTTCACCCCACCAGCCTGCACATTCAACGGATCATCCTCCGCCATTTCCGCCACCTCCAGCGTGATCCCACCACCAAACGCATCATCCCCTCCCCTCCCCTTTCAGCATTCCAAAGGGACTGCTCCCTCCGCAACACCCTGGTCCACTCCTCAGTCACCCCCAACATGCACTCCCCTTCCGACGGCACCTTCCTGTGCAAGCACAGGAGATGCAACACCTGTCCTTTTACCTCCTCCCTTCCCATTGTCCTGGGCCCCAAACACTCCTTCCAGGAGAAACAGCAATTTACTTGTACTTCTTGCAATTTAGTATACTGTATTCTCTGCTCACAATGCGGTCTCCTCTACATTGGGGAGATTAAACGCAGATTAGGTGACCACTTTGCATAACACCTCCATTTAGTCCCCAAGCGTGACCCCGAGCTTCCAGTTGCCTGTCAGTTTAATTCTTCGCTCCACTCTGACCTCTCTGAGCTCGGCCTCTTGTGTCAGCTGTGGCTCAGTGGTGGCTCACTCGCTAGGTGGGAGGGGCTAGGAGTGAGCCAGGTGTGACTGGTTGCCTAATTGCAGCTGGGTGTTGGAGGGAGTTTTGTAAAAAGTTGGTGGAGGGTTTTGGGGTGTTGTTTTTGGGTTTTAGGGCCTTTTTGGCCAACAAAAAACAGCCAGATGGCCGCTGAGGGGTCCGGAGTGCCGGGCCTCTCAGAGGACAATATTCCCGAGAGGAATTTTATTGAGGAAGAAACTGTGGTGGGAAGGGGAAAAAAAAGGCCCAAAGATTTGGGCCGGGACCTCAGGAGGTTTGGTAAAGAAAATACAGTGGTGGTGCAATGTGAAGATAAGAAGATTCGAGCCTGGGATATAATTCAGGCAGTTCATGAGGACTGTGGTGAGGGAAGCTGTTTTGCCTGCCGACCAAAACCAAATGTGGGATTTGAGGTGATGGTCAGTGGCCGTGAGGAGGTGGAAAAGCTGCTGCTCAGTCTGAAAGTTGGGGAGAAATTCTTGGAGGTGACTCTGCTATATTCAGAAGAGGTGGTGGTTTCATTTTTGAACTTGCCTGTGTACATCGAGGACGAAGTGCTGAGCAAAAAGTTGGAGTCATGGGACATTAAAATCTGTTCCGAAATAAAGAGGAGGTACTATCCGGGAACACGGGTAGCAGACGGAACCCGGTATGTAAAGGTGCGGTTCCCAGAGGGGGTAAGGTCTTTGCCGTACAGTAGGTAGTTTGAGCCACTGGAAGGAGTGCAGTACTTTCGTGTGCTGCACGATAACCAAGTAAAGGTGTGTTACTATTGTCTGGGGCGTGACCATCTCGTAAGAAACTGTCCTGATTTGTATTGTTACAATTGCGGTGAGTCGGGACATATTGCACGGAGCTGCAAGGCGGAGAGCTGTAGGGTGTGTCGTAAAGGCCCCACCCGCTGTGAGTGTGTGGCAGAAGGGAGCGAAATGAGTGATGAGGAGATGGGAGAAGGAGCGGGAGAGGAGTGTGGAACGGACGGCGGTGCGGTGCAGTCAGAGGACACGGCCGGTAAAATGAAGGAAAAAGGAGCACAGGAAGAGGCTGAGGATGGCAGAGCGGAGATCGAGATGGAGATGGCGGAAAACACGGCGAGGGCTGTGGAGGGGAACAAAGACAGCAGCGGGCAGCGAGGGTCAAGTGCAGACTCAAGCCTCAGTGCAGTTCAGCTCCCCCTGGGGAGTCTGGTGTCTGCGGGGGAAGAGGAGGCAGGAGCGGGGTGTGTGGTGGAAGTGAGTGCTCCGGGGAGAGGCGGGGAGTCGGATATTTTGGTGAGCGGGAGGGGGCAGGGCGGGGAGAGTGTGCAAGAGGCAGGAGCCTTAAAGGGACAGCAGGTTGGGATCGGCGAGATAGAGCCATCAGAAGGGAACAATTTAGGTGTGCCATTGTCCCATGGAGTGAGGGAACAAGGTGCAAGGGTCAGAGGTGGAGACGTGGTCGAAGGGGGCGGCACAGTGGGAGAAACTGCGATAACAGGAAGACTCTCTATGGGAGATGAAGTATCTGACGGGGAGCAGGATTATGTATCTGACGGGGAGCAGGCACAGGGGGTTGCAGAAGAGCTTGAGTGTGAGGAATTAGAGGGGGACAGAGACATGGAAGTCGGGGATGGGGTGGCATCATGTGGAAAGGGAAAGGTTAGTGAGGGGCAGAAGGAGGGAGAAAGGGCAGCTCCTGGGACCAAACTTAAGGCAAGGAAGAGGCTGAAACAGCGGGGTGGGGTCAAACAGGAGGTGAAAAAGAGCCGGAGGCTGCAGGAAAAAGCAACAGCTGCCCGAAAAGTTGAGAAGGAGCATGCGAGGAGGGAAGAGCCAGAGATTAAATGATGGGGAGATTATTGGGCATACTTCCCTTCTTTGGAGCCATGATTACATTGGTCTCGATTAATGTGAACGGACTGAGGGGTGAGAAAAAATTGCAGCAGTTGTTGCAGGGTTTTAAAGGCATGGACTTGTTGTGTCTGCAAGAAACCTTTTGGGATGAGGATATTCTAGAAAGAGTTCAGAAGGTTTGGAAGGGAGAGGTGTTTGCGAGTTGTGCAAACAATAACCGTAGAGGGGTGGCTGTTTTGGTGAGTCCGTCCATAGAAGAGAACGTTGCCTTGGTGGACAAGGACACTGAGGGGAGATTTTTACGGCTAAGGGTAAAATTGGAGGGATTTAATTGTGATCTCTTTAATATCTATTCACCGAACGACCATTGCAAGCGTCGCGAGTTTTTTCGGGGGTTATTCACTGAAGTGGCAGAGTGGGGGATTTTAATGTATTTTTATCTTGGATGGACATTTCAGCCCAGATGACCTTTAAAGATGATAACTCCAGAGGGATGATTGTAAAAATGATGGCAAATTTAAATTTGAGAGACTTATGGAGGGACCGGAACCCCATAAAAAGGGAGTTCTCCAGAGCAGGTTGGGTGGGTGATGTTTTAAAACACAGCCGAATAGATTTTGTGTTAATGCGGAAAGAGTTAAGTTCGGAGGTGATGGAGACTTATTATAAAAAAGTATTTTTTAGTGATCACTCGGCTTTGGTTCTTAGAATTAGGAACAGCAGAGTTAAGATCGGTTCAGGGGTGTGGATTTTAAACAATCAATACCTGAAAGAAAGTGCTTATAAAGAAGGGATTATAAATATAATAACGAATGCTAGGAAGGAACTTTTGTTCTTGAAAGAAAGAAGAGTTTGGCGGGATAATTTCAAATATGAGGTAAAAGTATTTTCGGTACATTATGGGAAAAAGTGGGCGGCAGCTAACCGGCATCGAGAAGAGAATATAAACAAAAGGTTTACGGATGTCTGTAAAGCAGTTGACAGAGGGGATAAGGGAGCTGAGACTAAGTTCCGGGTGCTAAAGGAAGAATGGGAATTATTGCACGCTGAAAAATGCAAGGGGGCCATTCTCTGTGCAAAGGCTAGAGATGCATTGGAGGGCGAAAGATGCACTAGATATTTTCTGGAGCAAGAGAAACTGTGACAGAGATTATCGTTAATTGAAGAGTTGAAGGTTGGGGAGAAGTTCATTCATGAAAGTGAGGAGATTTTGGAGGCGGCTAGCAGCTTTTATCAAGAGCTATATACAAAAGAAGACATTTCCAATTTGGAGATGGAGAAGGTTACTGCTTTTATTGAAAAGGGTTTAAAGGAGGGTGAGAGAAGCATGTGTGATAAAGAAGTAGGATTAGCGGAAATAAAAATAGCAATAAGTGGAATGAAGGGGGGGGGGGAAAGCCCAGGGTCCGATGGACTAAGTGCAGAATTTTATAAGGAATTTTTCGAGATTATAAGTCCATTGCTCTTAGAAGTTTTTAAGGAAATTAATATTGAGGGAAGCCTGGCCCCATCTATGAGGAGAGGTATCATAAGCTTAGCTTATAAAAATAATAAAGGGGATAGACAGGATCTGAAGAATTGGAGGCCCATCACACTATTAAATGTGGATTATAAGATCTTGGCGAGGGTTATGGCAAATCATTTGAAGGAGGTGTTACCGGAGATAGTTTGGCCCTCTCAGTCATATGGAGTCACAGGCCGGGACATTGCACACTCTGTGGTCTCAATCCGAGATGCGATAGAGCTCATGGAAGAGAGTGGGAGGGAGGCTTATGTATTAAAGATAGATCAAGAGAAAGCCTTTGATAGGGTCTCTCATGAGATTTTATTGAAGGTTTTGGAAGCATTTAGTTTCAAGGAAAATTTTATTCAGTGGATATGGATTTTTTATTCAAACATATTTAGCTGTGTTAAATGTAATGGTTTTTTATCCATGTATTTTCCTATACAGAGATCAGTGAGACAGGGTTGTCCCCTGTCCCCATTGCTGTACACATTGGTAGCAGAACCATTGGGTTACATGATGCGAAAGAAACAAGGTGTAGTTGGTGTAATGATCAATAACATGTCATTCTATAGTGGACACTAGGTGGAGCCGTAGAGCTGTGTAGAGTTGTATATAGCTGTATGTATGAGATTACACTACCCAGCTGTATGATATTAAGACTACATTACCCATGAGGCACTAGGCTACCCACAAGGCAACAGTCAAGGTGGAAGCCTCTACAGATACTGTACCTAGTCCACATGTGCTCAATAAAGTAACTAGCAAAAGCTAGCTGTGTTCATAATAAGAATGTCTATTTATTAATGAACATAAGATGGTACCAGGGTGGTGAAGATCTGCTGAAAATTGTAAAAAGCAACATGGAGAATTTGAAGCCACCAGAGCGTTTGAAACTCACAGGAAACATTGACTACAATTGGCAGACTCTTAAACAACAATTCGAACTCTACATTGCAGCCATCAGATTCGGTACAAAGCCAGACACAAGGAAGATAGTGTTGCTGCTTATGGTTGCAGGCCCACAGGCGATAGAGGTATTTAATACATTTGTATTTAATCCAGAGCAGAACAGAGAAAAATTAGAAGATGTGCTAAAAAAATTTGATGCACATTGCTCTCCCAAAAAGAATGAGACCTATGAAAGATACATCTTCTGTTCTCGGACACAGCAGCAAAATGAAACTTTTGATAGCTTTGTAACTGATCTGAAACTGAAAGCACAGACATGTAATTTCTCTGAGCTTAAAGCATCCATGATTCGTGACCAGATTGTGTTTGGTATTCATGATAAAAAAGTCAGGGAACGTCTGTTGAGAGAAACCGAACTAAATTTGGAAAATGCGGTGAAAATATGCCAAGCCAGCGAGCTAGCTCAAAAGCACGTGAAGACTTTCAGTGAAATCAATAATGATGCAATTGTAATGAGTGATAATGCTGCTGTCGGTGCTGTGTCCTATAAGGGGAAGAAACATGGGCAGAACAGAAATGAAAAGCAATCAGAGGATGAAATTTTTAATTATAAACGTTGTGGTTACAAACACCAGTTAAGACAATGTCCAGCGTTTGGAAAAATGTGCACAAAGTGTAATGGAAAGAATCACTTTGCCAAACAATGCTTTTCAAAAGTACAAACTAAGAAAGGGCAACGAGTTAATGTAATTGAGGACACTGATTTTAAGTGAGACATTTTTTGTAGGAATGGTGTCATGTGACAATATCAAAAAGGATACAGAAAATGTGCAGCCCTCAGAAATGGACAATGCTGAACATAAAGTTAATGCAGTAAAAGAGGACAAATGGATGATTCCACTGCAGGTAAATGGAGCATTAGTTACCTTGAAACTAGACACTGGGGCAAAAGCAAGCTTAATCAGTATGAGTGACATTAACAATATGGAAGAAAAGCCCAAAATACAGAAAAAGTCAGTACTACTGAAGGACTATAATGGACAGAAAATAGATAGCTTAGGTGTATGCAGACTTAAAGTGACAGTCAAAGACAAAGTGCATCATCTCATGTTTTCTGTTGTGGCTGAAAGGCTTGATTCACTACTGGGTGACAAAGCTTGTGAGGGCTTAGAACTGGTCAAAAGAGTCTACCGTATAAACTGTGCCATAAGCAGACCAGATGACTCGGTGGATTCTGTAGTGAATAATTTCCAGGATGTGTTCAAAGGATTTGGAGTTCTACCATTCACTTACAAGATCCAGCTAAATCAGGATGCTCAGCCAGTGGTACATGCTCCACAAAGAGTTCCAGCACCCCTGTGTGACCGGCTCAAGAATGAACTGGACAGAATGACCACACTAGGAGTCATCAGGAAAGTCGAAGAGCCAACAGACTGGGTTAACTCCATGGTATGTGTAAAGAAAAAGAACAATGATCTAAGAATATGCATGGATCCAAAGGACTTAAATGCAAACATAAAACGTGAACACTACCAGATTCCCAAGCGAGAAGAAATCACCAGTGAAATGTCAGGTGCCAGATACTTTACAAAGCTCGATGCCTCACAAGGATTTTGGCAACTAAAACTGGATGAAGAGAGCACCAAATACTGTACCTTCAACACACCACTTGGCAGGTATTGTTTCCTCAGAATGCCTTTCGGGATAATATCTGCATCTGAAATCTTTCATAGAGCAATGGAACACATAATTGAAGGTCTGGAAGGAGTTCGGGTCTATGTTGATGACATCATCATCTGGGGCTCCACACTGAAAGAACACAATGAGAGACTGACTAAAGTGCTACAGAGCATACGCCGGAATGGACTGAAGCTCAACAAAGCCAAGTGTCAGTTTGGCATCCAGGAAGTCACTTTCCTAGGAGATAATCTATCTGGTAAAGGAATACAGCCAGATATGGAAAAAGTAAACGCCATACTCAAAATGCCCCGACCCACTGACAAAAAAGGAGTGCTATGCATCATGGGGATGATAAACTTCATTGGAAAGTTCATTCCTAACTTGTCAGCCAAGACAGCCTGTCTGCGAGACCTGCTACATAAAACAAATGAGTTCGCATGGACAGAAAGACATGAACAAGAGTGGATAAACCTCAAAACAGTGCTGACAACCACACCTGTACTCACCTTCTTTGACCCAACAAAAAGAATCAAAGTGTCAACGGATGCATCAAAAGATGGCCTAGGTGCGGTCTTGCTACAAGCAGAGGGTGAAGATTGGAAGCCTGTTGCTTATGCCTCCAGGTCTATGACTGACACTGAGTGTCGATATGCCCAGATTGAAAAGGAATGTCTAGGCTTGGTAGTTGGACTAGAAAAGTTTCATGGCTACATGTATGGACTTCCCACCTTCACAGTTGAGACAGACCACAGCCCTCTGGTTGCCATCATAAAAAAAACCTGAATGAGATGTCTCCAAGGACTCAATGACTCATGATGAAGCTGCAAAGATATGACTTTGAACTGATCTACACACCAGGAAAATACATAGTGTTAGCAGATGCACTATCCCGAGCACCCACAATGAGTCATGTGAGCTCTACTGAAGAAGACGTGGATGTTCATGTGAGTATGGTCACTGCTGCGCTGCCCGTGTCAGACACAAAATCAAAGCAAATAGCAGAAGAAACAGTAAAAGATACAGTATTACAAACAGTAATAGAGAACATTCATCATGGTTGGCCAAAAGGTTCCTGTCCAAAATATTTTCACATAAGGTCAGAATTGAGTGTTGCAAGTGGACTATTACTAAAACAGAACAGAATAGTCATTCCACAGGCTCTATGTCAAGACATGCTCAAAAGGATTCATGAGGGACACCTCGGAATTGAAAAATGCAAAAGGAGAGCAAGAGACACTGTTTATTGGCCTGGCATAAATAAGGACGTT
Source organism: Somniosus microcephalus (assembly GCF_052327205.1). Lineage (NCBI taxonomy): Eukaryota > Metazoa > Chordata > Chondrichthyes > Squaliformes > Somniosidae > Somniosus > Somniosus microcephalus. Next base: position 195,422,155 of record NC_140991.1, on the reverse strand, counting down.
GAGAACATGATAGGCAAATGTGAGACATGTCAGAAACACCAAAACAAACAAGCAAAGGAACCAATGATAGTAGCTGACATACCAACAGCAGCATGGCAAAAGGTTGGTATGGACCTTTTTCATTTAAATGGTAAAGACTATCTAATAGTGATTGACTACTATTCTAACTATCCTGAGATGGCGCTGCTCTCAAGCACCACAGCAAGCAGTGTCATAATGCATGTGAAATCCATCTTCGCCAGACATGGAATTCCCAGGATTGCCGTTAGCGACAATGGTCCGTGCTTCAACTGTAAGGAGTGGCAACAGTTTGCAGCACATTATGACTTTCAGCACATCACATCCAGTCCTCTGTATGCTCAGTCAAATGGTAAGGCAGAGAAAGGTGTTCAAGTTCTCAAGCAGCAAGCGACAGAAAGCAAGTCTGATCCTTATCTCGCCCTGCTGAGCTACCGAGCCTCACCTTTAGACTGTGGTTCTTCACCTGCTGAACTACTAATGGGTCGCAAGTTGCGCACCACGCTACCCTGCTGTGCAAAAGAACAGCAAAGTGAGGAACTGAGACAGAGACTTCAACTGTTAAAGCTGAAACAGAAATCATACTATGACCAGTCATCCAAAACTCTAAAACCATTGACAGCTGTAGCAATATAATAAATAGCTGGTATTTTATGATCTTGTCTTTCCAGTTACTCTGTTGTTCTCTCATCTTAAATTCATTGTCAATCCGCTTTGCACATCCTTGAGGCCCTTTAATCCCAGGGTTACCTTTTCATGACATATATATATCCGAATTTAACAACTGACTTTTGCTGATTTTTAAAATTAATCATCTTTAATGTGCAAATGAATAGACTAATATCCCACAGTGTGAGTAATGCTCTGTACTAATCAATTTATTTAAATATTATTTGATATTCATAAATTGTATGGTGTGTATCCTTGATGACACAATTGTCTTTATTCGATCAAAATGCAAAATTACTGCTCATTAAAAATCTGCACACATGGAAGCACAAAAAGTACTTTATAAATCAATACTGGAAAAAACTTTACACTTGGGAGAAATCATATAAAATTATTACCAAGGAAACAAACTATTAAAAACAGTTTCTTGGAATAAAATGCACCATTTAATACTTGACTAAGCTGTACACTATAAACGTTAACAGCCAAGCAATTTTCTCAACTTGAAATGCATTCCGCCTGTAAACAAACAAGAATTAAACTTACCAGCAGCCACTTACTCAAGGCAGTATTTTTCTCTCCAATTGAAACAGAAAGCTAAGTTCATCTCTCTGCAGTGAATTTGTCCTGCCGTTCAGCTGGCACTACATATCATCAACATTGTACATTGGAAAGCAACATTTCCCTGTAATATTTATTAGTCTACTAAATTGAAACATCTCAGTTTTCACTCCAGGAAAAGCGAGCACTGCACAGTACCTATTCACTTGCAGCCACCAGTGTATGCAGCACAGCTGAAGATCACAATAAAATCCTACTAAGTTATAACGAAGGCAATGACTCAGACAATACCCTTCAGTAATGTAATAATTCAACAAGTCAATTTTATGTCACAGCGCTGTGCAACTGTACACATAAGAGAAAAATCATGGGAGGTCCTCTTTCAAAAGCATTATTAATCCATCCTTGGTCGACCCTTTGATATCAGGAGACACAAAAAACTCTATTAGGCTCTCAGCCTTTGCTAAATCTAATACATAACATGGTTACAGTCTGGAAATCAAGTAAACATAAGGATTTACAATATTCACAATAATACAGCTCAAATCTTTTTAAAATATTTGCTGGGAATTTACTCGGGGATTCTCCCGATCGGCAGCTATATCTTCAGCAGAAACCCCGTTTATACATCTATCCAGGGTTTCCACCGATCATCCACTGAAGTTACAGATCGGAAGCATCCCTGAGGAAATTCCCCCCCCCCAATTCCCAGGGAACACCACAAATCACATCCTGCCAACCAGTGAATGTTCCCTTTTTCTCTTTACTCTGTCTACTACCTCCCAGCCTATTTCCAACCAATATCACAAGGTTATCTCCTACTTTATGCACTTTTATTTTTGATAGTAATCTCTTGTGAGGAACCGAATCAAATGCCTTCTGAAAGTCCATACAGACAACATTCATAGGTACTCCTCTATCCACCATGCTAGTGACCTCCTCAAAAATTGCCAGCCTTAGGTATCCTAGGCAGTTCTCCAATGGTTAAAAAGAAAGAAAGACTTACATTTATATAAAATAACAACAGAAAATGCTGGAAATACTCAGCAGGCCAGGCAGCATCCGTGGAGAGAGAAACAGAGTTAACGCTTCAGGTCTGGGAACCTTCATCAGAACTGGAAAAAGCCCTGCTCCTTCACCTGGCACCTTCCCGTGCAAGCGCAGGAGATGCAACACATGCCCTTTTACCTCCTCACTTCCCACTGTCCAGGGCCCCAAACACCCCTTCCAGGTGAAACAGCGATTTACTTGTACTTCTTGCAATTTAATATACTGTATTCACTGCTCACGATGCGGTCTCCTCTACATTGGGGAAACCAAACGCAGATTGGGCGGTCGCTTTGCCGAACACCTCCGTTCAGTCCGTAAGGGTGACCCTGAGCTTCCGGTCGCCTGTCACTTTAATTCACCGCTTCACTCCCACTCTGATCTCTCTGTCCTCGGGCTATTGCATTGTTCCAATGAAGCTCAATGTAAGCTCGAGGAACAGCACCTCATCTTTCGATTGGGCACTTTGCAGCCTGCCGGACTGAACATTGAGTTCAACAATTTCAGATAATTATCCCTGCCCCCATTTTTCATGCAGTATGATTTTTGCCATTCCCATTTGCAACATTTTATCTTTCCTGCCTCTTACAAAAGTACAGGATGTTCTTTCTACTCCTTCCTCCCCTCCTAAATGCCCCCCGCCCCCCCCGTCTCTGCACCTGCTTAATATCTGATATTTGTTACATCTCCAGCTTTTTCCAGTTCTGATGAAGGGTCCCAGACCTGAAACGTTAACTCTGTTTCTCTCTCCATGGATGCTGCCTGGCCTGCTGAGTATTTCCAGCATTTTCTGTTGTTATTTCAGATTTCCAGCATCCGCAGTATTTTGCACTTAGATTTATATAGCGCCTTTCACAACCTCAGGATGTCCCAAAGCATTTTACAGCCAATGGAGTACTTTTGAAGTGTAGTCATTGTGGTAATGTAGGAAACACAGCAGCCAATTTGAGCTCAGCAAGCTCCCACATACAGCAATGTGATAATGACCAGATAATCTATTTTGTTATGTTGAGTGAGGGATACATATATTGGCCAGGACACAAATATGAACATACGAACGATGACGGACAGGTAAAGACCCTCTGGTCCATCGAGCCTGTCCCACACAATTGTAATACCTCATATATCAAAATATATACACTTTCCACCCCACCCAAAACCACGTGATCTCCTGGGAGAGGCAAAAAAAATTTTTTTAAACCCGACCAATTTGGGGAAAAATCTGGGAAGTTCCTCTCCGACCCATCTAGGCAATCGAAATGAGTCCAGAAGATTACTTTTGCCCTGTATTCCCTGCAGTACGTACCTTCTGTAAGAGCTGGTCTTCAGCACAGCCAGAAACAGATCCAGCTCTCGCTTGAAGGAATTCAGCGAATCAGCAACCACCGCATGAGACGGCAGCCTGTTCCAGAGGTCCACTATTCTCTGGGAGAAGAACCAGCTCCTGACATCTAACCTACTTCTGGCCTTATACAACTTAAATTGTGACCCCTGGTCCTCCCTAACCTATTTAATTGGAACAAATTGTCAGCTGGAACACAATCTCTTCCCTTCATTATGTGTACTGGTGAGGGTGATGGTTCCTCTGGGGAGTGCAGCCAGAGCCAGGTCCACAGCATCATGGGTGGCACAGCTGCACGGGGGTGGGGGGGGGGGAGGAAAAAGAGTGGAAGAGCAATACTGGTAGGTGATTCGATAGTTAGGGGAGCAGACAGGCGTTTCTGCGGCCGTAGACGTGACTCCAGCATGGTATGTTGCCTCCCTGGTGCCAGTGTCAAGGATGTCACTGATCAGCTGCAGGACATTCTGAGGGGGCAGGGTGAACAGCCAGAGGTTGTCCATATCGGTACCAACGACATAGGCACAAAGAGGGATGAGGTCCTGCAGGCAGAGTTTAGGGAGCTAGGAGAGAGATTAAAAAGCAGGACCTCAAAGGTAGTAATCTCTGGATTATTTGTGGTGCCACATGCTAGTGAATACAGGAATAGGAAGATAGAACAGATGAATGTGTGGCTGGAGAGATAGTGCAGGAGGGAGGGCTTTAGATTCCTGAGGCATTGGGACCATTTCTGGGGAAGGTGGGACCTGTACAAGCCGGATGGGTTACACCTCAACAAAGCTGGGACTAATATTCTCGCGGGGAGGTTTACTAGTGCTGTTGGGGAGGGTTTAAACTAGCTTGACGGGCGGATGGGCACCAGCATATAAGGAGTAGAAAAGAGGAATAAAGGGCATAAAAGAATGAGTGTGTTGGATAGAACTAGAGAAGAAAGTAGTACGAGAGGCGGAAGTAGTACCATATTAGATAGGAGCAGATTAAGAAAGACTATGAAAAATTCAAAAATGGGTTTAGAATGCATGGACGTAAACGCACAAAGTGTGGTGAATAAGGTTGGTGAGCTACAAGCACAATTAGCCGTGTGGCAATATGATGTTGTGGCAATAACGGAAACGTGGCTTAAAAACGGTGAGGACTGGGCACTTAATATTCAAGGGTACAAGGTGTTCAGAAAAGATAGGGATGGAAAAAAGGGAGGTGGGTGGCAGTGCTGATTAAGGAAGACATTGTAGTGTTGGAAAGGGAGGATGTTCTTGAGGGGACAAGAATAGAATCCATTTGGTTAGAGTTGAGGAGCAAAAAGGGTATGATCATGCAATTGGGGGTATTCTATGGGCCTCCAAATAGTGAGAGGGAGGTAGAGGAGCAAATCTGCAGGGAAATCGCAGAGATATGCAAGAGCTATAGTGTGGTGATATTGGGGGACTTTAATTACCCAATTATCGATTGGGATAATGCTAGGGTAAAGGGAAAGGAGGGGGAGGAATTTCTGAAATGTGATCAGGAGAATGTCCTTGACCAGTATGTTCTTGGCCCAACTAGGAAGGAGGCATTACTGGATCTAGTGCTGGGGAATGAGGTGGGCCAGGTCGACCAAGTGTCTGTGGGAGAACACTTGGTATGAGTGATCACCGTATCATAAGATTTAGATTAGCAATGGAGAAGAGCAAGGAACAATTTAGAGTGGAACTTCTAAACTGGAATAGGGCTAACTTCAATGGGAGGCAAAAGGATCTAGCCAGGGTAAAATGGAACCAAAGATTGACAGGAAAAACTGTAATGGAACAATGGGTGATCTTTAAGGAGGAGATGTTCCAAGTACAGGCTAGGTACATTCCAACAAGAGGGAAGGGTAAGGGAACCAAAGCAAGGGCTCCTTGGATGACGTGGGAGATAGAGAAGATGATGAAACAAAAAAAGGGGTGTATGATGCATGTCAGGTGAATTCTTCAAGGGAGAACCAGACTAAATACAATAAGTTGAGAGGGGAAGTGAAGATGAAAATAAGATTGGCAAAGAGAGAATATGACAGTAGAATGGTGGTTAACATAAAAGAGAACCCAAAAATCTTCTACTGGCATGTAAACAGTAAGTGGATAGTAAGAGGCATGATGGGGTCGATTAAGGACAAAGAAGGTGATATATGCTTAGAGACACAGGGCAAGGCTACAATACTCAATGAGTACTTTGTATCGGTGTTTATTAAGGAGGTGGATGCTGACAAAATATTGGTAGAAGTGGAAAAGGTAGAAGCAATGGAAGGGGTGAAAATTGATAGGCAGGATGTACTAGAAAGGCTGGGTATGCTTATTGTGGACAAGTCGCCTGGTCCAGATGGCTTGCATCCCAGGTTGCTAAGGGAATTGGGGGAGGAGATAGCAGAAGGGCTTGCCATAATTTTCCAATCTTCCCTAGATGTGGGGGAGGTGCCTGAGGGTTGGAAAGTGGCAAATGCGACACCACTGTTCAAAAAAAGGTATAAGGACAATCGTAGTAACTACAGGCCGGTCAGTTTAACATCAGTGAGGGTAACGTTTTAGAAACAATAATAAAGGAAAAAATTAATGGGCACTTGGAGAGGTTTAAGCTAATTAAGGAGAGCCAACACTGATTTGTAAAAGGCAGATCATGTTTGACTAATCTAATTACATTTTTTGATGAAGTAACAGGGAGGATTGATGTTGTCTGCATGGATTTTCAGAAGTCGTTTGACAAAGTACCACATAGAAGGCTGGTTAACAAAATTGAGGCTCATGGAATAGGTGGGTCCGTGGCAGTTTGGATAAGGAATTGGCTTAAGGACAGAAAACAGCGAGTTGTGGTAAATGGCTGTTTTTCAGACTGGAGGATGGTAGACAGTGGTGTTCCCCAAGGACCAGTGCTGGGGCCACTGCTTTTTTTGAGAAATATAAATGACCTGGATATTGGAATACAGAGTAGAATTTCTAAATTTCCCGATGACACCAAACTTGGGGGTGTGGCAAACAGTGAGGATAATACCAATCGACCGCAACAGGACATAGAAAGGCTAGCAGAATGGGCAGACAAGTGGCAGATGGAATTTGATACAAAGAAGTGTGAGGTGGTGCATTTTGGCAGACGGTGGATAAGCAATGGCAAACATTTAAAGATCGCATGGATGAACTACAGAATTTGTTCATCCCTGTTTGGCATAAAAATAAAACAAAAATGATGACTTAACCGTGGCTAACAAGGGAAATTAGGGATAGCATAAGATCCAAGGAGAGGACATATAAATTGGCCAGAAAAAGCAGCAAACCTGAGGATTGGGAGCAGTTTAGGATTCAGCAAAGGAGGACAAAGGGATTAATTAAGAGGGGGAAAATAGAGTAATTCAGCAAAGGAGGACAAAGGGATTAATTAAGAGGGGGAAAATAGAGTATGAGAGTAAGCTTGCAATGAACATAAAAACTGACTGTAAAAGCTTCTATAGATATGTGAAGAGAAAAAGATTGGTGAAGTCAAGCATAGGTCCCTTGCAGTCAGAATCAGGGGAATTATAATGGGGAACAAAGAAATGGCAGACCAATTAAATACATACTTTGGTTCTGTTTTCACAAAGGAGGACACAAATAACCTCCCAGAGATGTCGGGGAACATAGGGTCTAATGAGAGGGAGGAATTGAAAGAAATCAGTATTTGTAGGGAAATGGTGTTAGGGAAATTGACTGCATTGAAGGCCGATGAATCCTCAGGGCCTGATAATCTACATCCTAGGGTACATAGATACATAGATACATAGAAGATAGGAGCAGGAGTAGGCCATTCGGCCCTTCGTGCCTGCTCCGCCATTCGATGAGATCATGGCTGATCCTTTAATTCAGTATCCCGTCCCCGCCTTCTCTCCGTAACCCTTAACCTCTTTTGCCCGTAGAAATATATCTAATTCCCTCTTAAATATATTTAATGAGCTGGCGTACACTGCCCTCTGTGGCAATGAGTTCCACAGGTTCACCACTCTCTGAGTGAAGAAATTCCCCCTCATCTCTGTCCTAAATGGTTTAGCCCTTATCCTTAAATTATGTCCTCTAGTTCTGTTCTCACCCGCCAAGGGAAACATTCCTTCTGCATCCAGTCTGTCTAGACCTGTCAGAATTTTATACACTTCTATGAGGTCCCCTCTCAATCTTCTAAACTCCAGTGTGTACATCCCTAAACTACATAGTCTCTCCTCATAGGTCATTCCCGCCATTCCTGGTATCAGCCTGGTGAATCGCCGCTGCACCCCCTCCATGGCAAGAACATCCTTCCTCAGATGAGGCGACCAAAACTGTACACAGTACTCGAGGTGTGGTCTCACCAGTGCCCTGTACAGCTGCAGCAAGGTATCCCTGTTCCTGTATTCTAACCCTTTTGCTATGAAGGCCAGCATACCGTTTGCCTTCTTGACCGCCTGTTGCACCTGCATGCTCGCCTTCAGTGACTGGTGTACAAGAACACCCAGGTCTCTCTGTACTTCCCCCTCTCCCAATCTATTGCCATTTAAATAATAATTTGCCCTCCCGTTCCTGCACCCAAGGTGGATAACTTCGCACTTGTCCACATTATAGTGCATCTGCCATTTATCCGCCCAATCGCCCAGTCTGTCCAAATCGCTCTGGAGCTTCCTAGTCTCTTCCTCTGAGCCCACCCCCCCTCCTAGTTTAGTGTCGTCTGCAAATTTGGAAATGCTGCATCCGACTCCCTGATCCAGGTCATTAATGTAAATTGTGAACAGCTTGGGGCCCAGGACAGATCCCTGTGGTACCCCACTTGTTACTGCCTGCCATTCAGAAAATGAGCCGTTTATTCCAACTCTCTGTTTTCTATCTGACAGCCAGTTCCTTATCCACGCCAAAACTTTCCCCTTTATCCCATGAGCCTCAATTTTCCATGCTAATCTTTTATGTGGGACCTTATCGAAGGCCTTTTGGAAGTCCAGGTACACCACATCTACTGGCTCTCCCCCATCTATTCTACCAGTTACTCCCTCAAAAAATTCCAATAGATTAGTCAAGCACGATTTACCCTTTGTAAATCCATGTTGACTCTGTCCTATCCTGTCCCCATTTGCTAAGTGCTCCGCTATTTCATCCTTAATGATGGACTCCAGCATTTTGCCCACAACTGATGTAAGGCTTACAGGTCTGTAATTACCTGCTTTTTCCCTACCCCCCTTTTTGAATAGTGGGGTAACGTTAGCTACCCTCCAATCCATCGGCACTGTTCCCGAGTCTAATGAATTCTGAAGTGGCCCTAGAGATAGTAGATGCGTTGCTGGTCATCTTCCGAAATTCTATAGACTCTGGAATAGTTCCCATGGATTGGAGGGTAGCTAATGTAGCCCACTATTTAAAAAAGGTGGTAGAGAAAAAAAGGGGAATTATAGACTGGTAAGCCTGACATCGGTAGTGGGGAAAATGCTAGAGTCCATTATAAAAGATGTAATAGCAGAATACTTGGAAAACAGTGACAGGATCAGACAAAGTTAACATGGATTTACAAAAGGTAAATCATGCTTGACTAATCTACTAGAATTTTTTGAGGATGTAACTGGTAGAATAGATAAGGGAGAACCAGTGGATGTGGTGTATTTGGACTTTCAGAAGGCTTTCAATAAGGTCCCGCATAAGAGATTGGCATGCAAAGTTAAAGCACATGGGGTTGGGGGTAAGGTACTGACTTGGATAGACAGGAAGCAAAGAGTTGGAAAAAATGGGTCTTTTTCCGAGTGGCAGGCAGTGACTAGTGGGGTACCGCAGGGATTGGTGCTAGGACCCCAGCTATTCACAATATATATTAATGATCTAGATGAGGGGACTAGATGTAATATCTCCAAGTTTGCAGACGACACAAATCTGGGTGGGCGTGTATGCTGTGAGGAGGATGCAGAGAAACTCCAGTATGATTTGGACAGGTTGGGTGATTGGGCAGATGCATGGCAGATGCAATATAACGTGGATAAATGCGAGGTTATCCACTTCGGTGGCAAAAACAGGAAGGCAGATTATTGTCTGAATGGCAATAGATTGGGAATAGGGGACGTGCAACGAGACCTGGGTGTCCTTGTGCACCAGTCGCTGAAGGTAAGCATGCAGGTGCAGCAGGCAGTTAAGAAGCAAATGTATGTTGGCCTTCATAGCGAGAGGGTTCGAGTACAGGAGCAAGGATGTCTTGCTGCAGTTGTACAGGGCCTTGGTTTGACCATACCTTGAGTATTTTGTGCAGTTTTGGTCGTCTTATCTGAGGAAGGATGTTCTTGCCATGGAGGGAGTGCAGCGAAGATTCACCAGACTGATACCTGGGATTGCAGGAATGACATATGAAGAGAGATTGGGTTGATTAGGCTTATATTCACTAGCGTTTAGAAGAATGAGAGGTGATCTCACTGAAACTTATAAAATTCTAACAGGACTACATAGACTAGACGCAGGAAGGATGTTCTCGATGGCGGGGGAGTCCGGAACCAGGGATCACAGTCTAAGGATAAGGGGTAAGCCATTTAGGAATGAGATGAGGAGGAATTTCTTCACCCAGAGAGTGGTGATTCTGTGGAATTCTCTACAACAGAAGGCAGTTGAGGCCAACTTATTAAATATATTCAAGAAGGAGTTAGATATATTTCTTAAGGCTAAAGGGATCAAGGGATATGGGGAGAAAGCAGGGACAGGCTACTGAATTTGGATGATCAGCCATGATCACATTAAATGGCGGAACAGGCTCAAGGGGCTGAATGGCCTACTCCTGCTCCTATCTTCTATGTTTCTATGTTTCTATGAACAGGGAGAGGCAATATACACTTAATGGCACAGTTTTAAAGAGTGTGCAGGGACAGAGGGACCTGGAAGTTAATGTGCATAGATCCCTGAAGGTGGCAGGACTTATTAAGAGAATGGTTAGCAATGCATATGGGATCTTGGGTTTCATAAATAGAGGTATTGAGTACAAAAGTAGAGAAGTTATGCTGAACCTTTATAAAGTACTGGTTAGGCCACAACTGGAGTATTTAGTCCAGTTCTGCTCACCACACTTTAGGAAGGATGTGAAGGCCCTTGAGAGAGTGCAGAGGAGATTAACCAGAATGGTTCCGGGGATGGGGGATCTTAGCTAGAAGGACAGGTTGGAGAAGCTGGAGAAGCTCATTAGAGCAAAGGTGGTTGAGGGGTGATTTGATAGATGTGTACAAGATTATGACGGGTTTGGATAGGCTAGACGGGGAAAGGCTGTTTCCACTAGTTGATGATACAAGGACTAGGGGACACAGATTTAAGGTTTTGTGCAAGAGATACAGGGGGGATGCGAGGAAAAACTTTTTAACGCAGCAAGTGTTGAGGACCTGGAATTCACTGCCGACGGAAGTGATGGAAGCGGAGACACTCAATCTTTTGAAGGGGAGACTGGATAGGCACTTGAGGGAAATAAACTTGCAGGGCTACGGGCATAGAGCGGGGGAATGGGACTGACTTGATTGCTCTACAGAGAGCTGGTACGGACTCAATGGGCTGAATGGCCTCCTTCTGTGCTGTATGACTCTATGATTCTATGACTCATTATCTTATAAACCTCAATCAAATCACCTCTAAGTCTATACTTCTCTAAAGTATAGAGTCCCAACTCTTTTAGCCTATCTTTATAACTAAGATGCTTTAAACTAGGAATTAGTCTAGTGGCCCTCCTCTGCACCCTCTCCAAAGCCTCAATATCACCCACCATGTGAGGAGACCAAGGGCTAGAAATTGGGCGCCTTTGTGCCTCCCATTAGCACCTCCATGGGGGCCACTAATGGGACACAAATTGGTTTGCGACTGGGCACAGCGATATCAACGCCTCCTGCTAAATTTAGCAGGAATTTTGCAGCGGCGTTAAGAAGTTGCACCCCGATCTACTGCGCCTGGAGATCATGACATCATTGCCATGCGCAGCGCCCCAGTTGCGCTCCGGATGAAAAATTCCCTCTTGCCCCCTGCTTGTGTGCCTGCCGTTTACAACGACAGGTAGAGGAGGCGACTTTCAGTTGGATGTTTCCTGAAGGAGGGCTATTTAAAGGCATCCACTTCCAGGTGTAGTTTTCGGCGGCCAACAATGCTGCGTTGTTAATTTCACATAGGCAAAGAGGCCTTTTGACTGATTTGCGTGTTTTTCAATTCAACGAGTGTTCTGGCACATAAAGGTTATTGAGTTTCATCGAGGGGAGATTTGAAATTTCAATATTTGCATCCTTGCATGGGGGCTGTACTGACACTGGGCCTTGCCCTCCAGCGTCAACATTGGAGGCAACTGAGGCACAGAGAAAGAGTGCAAAATGTGGCCAGAGGTAGGAGGGCCAACAGGGCTCTCAACAGGAGGCCTTACCCACCCAGGGTATTCCGGCAGCAGTTCTCCTACATGAATTTCACTGAGGACCGGTGTGTTAGAAGGCCCCGCTTCAGCAAGGATGTGGTCACAGAGCTCTGCCATCTCCTGCAGCCAGATCTCGAGCCTCAGATCAGGACCACCACGGCTCTCTCAGCGGCAGTCAAGGTCACCGTCGCCCTTGCTTTCTACGCCAGCGGATCATTCCAGTCTCCAACATCTCCCAGTTTGCCATCCATTGCTCAATCCGCCAGGTCACAGATGCTCTGTACAGAAGGAGAAGGGACTACATTTCCTTTCCCATGACCAGAGAGAAGCAGCGCAAGCATGCATGTGGCTTTGCCAGGATAGCGGGCTTCCCCATGGTGCAGGACGCCATTGACTGTGCCCACGTTGCTTTGTGGGCACCTCATAACAATCCTGAGGTATCCCGTGACTGCGATGGCTACCACTCACTTAATATGCAGTTGGTGTGCGACCACACATGACGAATCCTCACTGTCAATGCCCGCTATCCTGGCAACAGCCACGATGCCTTCATCCTGTGCCAGACTGGTGTGCCAGATCTGTTCCATCCACCACATGAAGCTTACGGCTGGCTGCTGGGAGACAAGGACTATCTGCTCTCTACCTGGTTCACGACTCCCCTCTGCAACCCCAACACTCCTGCCCAGCACTCATATAATGAGAGCCATGCTGCCACCAGGAACCTCATTGAGCAGACCATCCGGGTGCTCAAGCAATGGTTGCGCTGCCTTGGCCGCTCGGGAGGAGCCCTCTAGTACTCGGCCGAGTGGGTGTCACTTCGAGTCCTCTTTCCGGTTGCTGAGCACGTCGCCATCATTCTATCACTTTGTGATTTCAAACCACACCCCAGAACTGAAATGAGACACAGCACCAAATCTGCAACATTCCAGTAATAAATTTATCAAAAACCATTAACCACATATATACAACAACAATATTGACTAATCACCCTTGTGCAAACCCTTGCCTCCCCTCTTTACAGTCCCCTTTCCTAATCTAGTGCTCCTATGTAGTGTCTCCCCAGTGGCTGCAGTAGGGCTGGTGGAAGGCTGCTGAGTGTCAGTGCCAGGGACTACAGATGGCCTTGCAGGATGCCCTCGACTAGCTCTGGGCCTGGAAGGCCCGGCTGTAGACTGTACCACCGCAGGCTGGGCGGCACAAGTCTAGGCTGGCTGGATGACAGGCAGCAACAAGTGCAATGGAGGAGTGGCAGTGGTGGGAGCAGGAATGCTGTCATCCTGAGAGAGGGCAGCAGATTCCTGCTCCACTGACCTACTGCCACTTCCCCGGGGCAGCACCTCAGCATCACTACCAATCTGCTGGAGCACAGATTGCTGGCCTGCTGCGACACCGTGAGATCCCCGGTGGACTGCGGTGGACCCAGCGATGATTTCAGCAGTCAGAGCTTTCGTGGCATCAAGCTGAGACTGCATGAGAGCAGTCTGAGACTCGATGGCAGCAACCATTGACTGCATGACAGCACTATGACGTTGCATCACTTCCGCCTGTGCTGCAATTGAAGCTGCTACATCGTCCATGACACATGTCATGAGGTCTGGATCCGCACAGTCTCTCTGGGAGTCCACTATCCTCTGCACAGTGGAAATGATGGGCTCCATGGTGTGCACAGAGCTCTATTCAGTGTTGGAGGCGGACTCCTCCACACTCTTCACCATTGCTGAGAGGCTCGCGGGCACCCTTGCCATTGCACCTATCATCTTGGTGTGCATGGCCATCACCCTTCTTGTGAATGCCTCCCCATCGAGGTCCTCATCTGAGTCCTGTGAAGCAGAACTCGTGCACGAACTCGCCCTCCGGGGAGCTGGCTTCCGAACTATCCTTTCCCTCTGGCCTTGCTGCAGCCCGCTCGTCCCTGATGCATCACCCAGTGCAGACCCCTCTACTAAACTTGCCTCTAAATATCGCATAGTGCCAGTATCTGAGGTGGTGCCTGCGGGTGAGAGTGCAGTGACACGGTGCTTTGCTCCTCCTCCTCTTCTCTTTCCTCACTCTCAGTGGAAGGCTCAGCGATAGGCTGGTCATCTGGTTGCTGATTATGTGACAGAGACTGTAGGTCCTGCATTGGGCTTATCAGTCACCTGCGAACTCATTTTTAATGTGGAAGCAAGTCATCCTCGGATCCAAGGGACTGCCTAAGATTATCTGAAAGCATAAAGGTACAACAGTTGCGTTAAGGTGAGGGCAGGGGTGCAGGAATGGAGCAAGGAATGCAGACAGGATCAGGAAGTGGAAAGTGAGAAAGGTTCGTGGTGTGAGGGGGAATTGTGATGAGAGAAGGAGAGGGGCTGAAGATATCGTTTTTGCCCCCATCAGGGTCGACGTCGCAGACGGCCACAGCACCCCCACCTGCTGCCCAATTAGTTGCAGCACTCGCTCTTCAAGGTCTGAGAGCTGCTGGAGCTGCGCATCACCTCTGCCTGTTCTCTGCTGTTCCCTTCTATTGTGGGCCATCTTGGCCTGCAAGAGAAACAAATGTGATTGAGTCAGAATCCAACTATGTGTTTGGGAGATATGCCTGCCATCATTGAATAGCTGTGACTGTAGGCAAGGCGTGAGATGTGGATGTGAGTTTGAATAGGTGAAGATGTTTGGTGGGTGAATGGTGGCGGTGTGGTTCTTTGTGGAGTGTGCACAGACTGAGGTTCAGATGCTGGTATGTAGGAGCTGTTGAAGCATGTACTCACCTTGGCTACCTGCCTGAGGTCGTTGAATTTCTTGTGGCACTGTGTCAGGCTGCGTTTCACCACACTACTGGCTGAGACCTCCTGGGCCACTTCCCCCCATATTGCCCTGAAGACCTGGGGCAATGACCTCCTTCCAGTGGCCGGGAACAGCATTGCCCTCATTCGCTCCACTCCAGCTACCAATGCCTCCAATGCCACGTGTGTGAACTGACGAGCTCTCTCCCTGGGAGTGGGAACAGCCATAGCCATCAGGGGATTCACTTGCTTGCAGGTCGCCTCAAAGCCAGCAATGATGAAAATGAGCATCTGCACAATGATGCAATCTCGCCTTTAAGAGCTGAAAGGAACCAGTGTGAAGGATCATTGCTGAATGCATTGCACCTGAAATTCATTAGCGCTCTGCTGGTCGCGCCCCTGTAGAGCCCCACTGAGGTCATTTGCGCTTGATTTAACGCCCCACTTCATTCCTGGGGCACTAACACCCAATTTAGTAGAAGTTCAGAATCCTTAGCGCCTGGCGCTAAATTTTCAACATTTCAAAAGTTAGCGCCCCAAACGGGGCAATACCCAATTTCACCCCCTAAAACTGGACACAATGGGCCAATAATTCCGGTCCCAACGCGTGAGTACGGATGGGGTACTCACGCGTGGGCCCGTTGGAAGTGCTGGATTTCAGCATGCACAGCGCATGCACGGGAAATCGACATTTCCTCCAAGGGGTTCAGAGGTCCAACGCATGCGCGCAGGACTCTTACAGTAAGGTAAGTGTAGTTTTAGACCCGATTTTTAAAAAAATTATTTTTTTCAAAAATTTGATTAATTGTTTAAAATAGTTTTTTAAGTTATTTATAGTTTATTTAATTATTGGGATGTTTTTTTAATTTAATTTAAAGTTAAACTAGTCTTTTGGGCACCCGTACTTTTCATGAGTTTGACAGTTCTTACTATCAAACTCATGAATGAAGTTTCCCCTCCCCTGATTGGCTGCACAGTGCTCACCTGATCCCAGCCGGCACATCGAACTAACTACACCGCTGGATCAGGTAAGCACAGCGTGCCGACATCTGAACCGGGCCAGTGACAGGAATTCCAAGCAGGCCCAGGCTTCAGATGTCGGCGCGCCGGGTGAGTGCACATCGGGGGCTTGCACGCGCGGCAAGCCCCCGAACCTAATTTCTGGGCCATTATTCCAAGTGCAGCCTGACTAAGGTCTTGTACAAGGACAAAACAGTATGCCTTGTCTTGTATTCAATTGTCCTATGGATACGTCCCAACACCCTATTTGCTCTAGCTATCACTTCACAGCGTTGCTCATGTACCTTTAAGGATCCATGCACTGGAATGCCCAAATCTCTTTCTATCTCCACCTTCTTTAATACTTTTCCCTGAAGGGTATATGAATGTTGAGCATTTGCCCTGCCCACATGCATAACACTGCACTTATCCAAGTTATACATCATTTGCCAGTCATGAGCCCAATCTCCCAACACATTAAGATCCACCTGAAGCAGACAAGCATCATCTACAGTTCTAACACTCACACAGATCTCAGTATCATCTGCAAATTTGCACATCGTGCCCCCAACACCTACATCCAGATCATTAATAAAAACAGTAAAGAGCAACAGTCCCAACAACAATCCCTGTGGGACACCACTGGTGACCGGTCTCCAAACAGATCCAAATCCATTTATAACAACTTTTGCCTACATCCTGCCAACCAGCTCTCAATGCAGTTCAATATATTACCACTAATACCAAAGGCTTCAATCTTATAGAGAAGCCTCTTGTGTGGTACCTTATCAAAAGCATTTTGGAAGTCTACTGGACTTCCCTCATTCACCAACTTTGTAACTTCTTCAAAAAATACAATTAGATTTGTAAGACATGACCTCCTTTTTATGAAGCCATATCGGTTTCCCTAATATGCCCCTCCTTATTTCATTCATATATTGCATCCCTAATGATTCCCTCAAGCATCTTACCTATTACTGATGTCAAACTAATTGATAAAGATTATCACTGAAAATTTCCTTGGGCCTTTTCCTGATTAGCCGCCGTGACTCTGGTAGAAGATCAGCGGAAGACCCATTTATGCATCCATCCGGGGTTTCCTCCAATCTTCCTCCAAAGTTACAACAGCTGATCAGAAGAAGCCCTGAGGAAATTGCCAGTGAATGTGTAGGTGAGTCATATTTGACCAGAAAATCATAGGTTAAAGTACAGTCTGTACTGAGTTTGCTGATCTCAGCCAGGATAACAGTAGAAACACTATAATTGGCTTAAGCATTCCTGGACTAGTTAGTCAGAGTTCCCACTCCTGATTACTATACAAAGACCCTTTTTAGAAAGTGCATGTGTGTAAATATCAAGTGATGACAGGATTGAGTTTAAATGTAAACTCCCATGCCAACACTCACTGGCTAGGCTTACACTTGAAGAATAGTTACTTAGGCAAAGTATGGGAAGGTGCCCAGCAATAGTGGAGCCACATTCCAGCAGGAGTCAAAACCTTTTGGGGAGAAGAGGAAACAGTGGCAAACTATATATATTTACCGATAATATATTCAAAAGACTTGCATATGGTATGTACTTATTGTCTACATTAACCTTACTTGCTGTGTCATAATTTTTGAGCATGCTTTATAATAGAAAATCCTATGTCAACATATGTTATCCAATAATTAGAGATGTAGGAACAGGAGTAGGCCATTCAGCCCCTCGAGCCTGTTCCACCATTCAATTAGATCATGGCTGATCTGTATCTTAACTCCATTTACCCGACTTGGTTCCATATCCCTTAATACCCTTGCCTAACAAAAATCTGTCAATCTCAGTTTTTAAATTTTCAATTGACCTAGTCTCAACAGCCTTTCTGAAGTACATTTTGTTTGTTTATGGAAACGTATGCATATTAAAGACTGTATGTGAGCAGACATTAAAAGTGCATTAAGACAGGAGCATAAAGACCAGTACCAGGTGACAACAGGGAAAGTGCTGCAGGGTACCTAATAGCACAAAGGGGCTGCAGATGGGTCAAGAAGGAGACTTATAGGTGGGAACCTGGTGGGAAGAGGTATAGCATCTGATGATCCTAAAGTAGCCCATTGGAATTCTGCTCCATTTCCCACAAGGCTGCTAGACTCTGCAGTCCAGTACTGTCAGATTCCAGAAGCCCCACAACAATGACAGACTCTGACCTCATCCCCCATGACCCATGCTCTCCAAACTCCTCCCCAGTCATGCTGAATCCCAGGACAACCCACCTTCCCCCCACCTGCACTCCCCAACCTCAAGAGACCCCTTTCAGTCCTCACAAACCCCTAGACCATATTGGCCCAGATATTCCAATCCCTACGGGTGGGTACGCGCTGTTTAATCGGAAATGCCGGTTTCAGGCATGCACAGAGCATGCGCTGAAAACCGGCACTTCCGATCTGTCAAGAATGGTCTTGACAGATCCTCTGGCTGCCCTGGAGCAGGGCCTCTGCAGGCGGATAATTCCGCTTTTTGGAGACCCTCCGCCCACAGAAAACCCTTACAATTCTTACGCCTGGCGCAAGGCCTGCCTTTACCAGGATAAGAGTTGAAAAAAGTTAAAAAAAAATTCTTTTCACTGATTTATCATTTAAAAATACTTTAACAAAAGGTAAGTTTATTTTTAGCCCTGTAAAAAACAAATTACTTTTTTCAAAAACTTAAATTTTTGTTTAAAATACTTAATTTATTGTAATTTCAAGTCATTTTAAAAATGTGATTTAAAAAAAAATGTATTTAAAGTTTTACTATGTTTTTTCATTGATCTCCATTCATATATTTGACAGGTCTTCCTGTCAAATGTATGAAGGGAGATTCCCTTCTGTGATTGGCTCCCAATTGCCCACATGATCCCAGGGACGCTGCGAACTACCTGTTGGAGTTTGGAGAGGCCCAGGAGCGGAAGCGTGTGCGTCCCGGGAGCCCTCAGGTAAGGGCGTAGATTTTTCCAGATCGCAGGCCTCCGCCCGCGGGAGGCCTGCGATTGGAAAATACGGGCCATTATAAGCGTAACCTGATTCCAGAACTGCTCCAATGCTCCCAGACCCTGGGGTCCTCCCTTCACAATGCTTCTAGTTCCACAATGACAAACCTACCTCAACACTCCCAGATCCTGGGGTACCCCATCCCAGTACTGTTAGACCCCAGAGCCTTTCTCTTCTGCTTCCATCAATGCTGTTAATACTGCTTGACATTAAACCACTGTTCTTCTGCAACCTCTGCCTTACATGAGCAACACCATATAAGATCCATTAGTAATTATTAAAAACCTGACATATTACATTGAAGTCAATGAAAATAAAAATCGGGAGAGATGTAAAACGGGCTGCCGATTTGCTATCACCTATTTTACACTATCACGCAGTCAAAATATACCTCACTGAATTCAATCTGCCATTTTTTACCCCATTCCTCCATCTTATCAATATCCCTTTGCAGCTTCCTTTGGTTTTCGAAAGAATTAACTATTTTGGTATCATCTGCAAATTCCAACACCACTCCCTCTAGGTCTATACTGAAATCATGATAAACACAGTGAACACAAGTGGCCACTGAACTGGAACCTGTGGGACACTTCCAACCACACTGAAAAACTGCTCTTAACTCGTACTCTCTGTTTTCTCCCTTCTCACCAATTTTTAATCCAGTTTGCTATCCTCCCACTAATTCCATGCCCCTTAATCTTCTCTAATAATCTCTCGTGTGGTAACTTGTCAAAGGGCGTTCAGTAGTATATGGCACCTATATAGAGTAAATATTCTCATCAGTGATCTAGCAGATATCACCATCAAAGGTTTTCTTCTAGTTGATGGCACCACCCATTACAAAGTCGTTAGCTCCACATCTGAAACTCAAGGGACAACTAAATCACTTCTGTCAGTTCTAAACAGAATTGGACAGTGGGGTGACGAATGGTGTGTTATTTCAAGTGATAAAATCTGGTCAATTTGTGCTGAGAAAGACTGACTATGATCATGTTCACTCTTCTATAAGGATTCCATGCTGCCTGCTGTCTCGGCTTGGTAATTAGATTTGAATTATGCTAGGGAATCAAGTTGTGAATTTAGTGGAAAATCTGGTTGAAGAGTTGAAATTCTCAAAATAATGCTTGTCCATGGGTACTCAATCCTTTGCGAAGCATATTTATTCATTGATAGAATATTGTAATCCCATTTAAGGAAAATCCAACTCTTGTCCTGGACCTAGTACAGTTTAAAGTCATTGGCCTAGAAATTGGATATGGTCCGAAAACGGGCGGTGTCCTGGGCCAGCGCTATTTGGCTGTGCCCGTTCAAACTTACATGATTGGAGTGCTGATGGTAGCGCTAAATGCCCTGCTGGTTGGCTTAGCATTCAATGGGCAGGCTAATATCGGGTGCAGTCTAATAGCCAGTAATGTTGGGTCTAGTCTCCCTCCACTACTTAAAGGGGAGGCACTTTGATGCAGCAGCACCTCATTGTCATTGGAGTTTGAAGACATGGCTCAACAACAACAGCAACACAGAGAATGAGCCAGAAGGTTCTCGGATGTGGCTCTTGAGGCATTGGTCGTGGCAGTGGAGAGAAGGCAGGGTGTCCTGTTCCCACAGGGTGGCAGGAAGCCATCAAAGCATGCTTGCAGAAAGCTCTGGCAAGAGATAGATGTCTACGTGTCATGCCGCGGACTTGGATACAGTGCCCAAAGAAGTTAAATAACCTCACACGTCAGGTCAAAGTGAGTGAAGGCTTCAGGAAATGCCATATCCCACCATCTTCATTACAAGCCTCACACACTGCTCAATGCAATGCACCCCCATCATTCACCTACCAACAATCTTTATCTATCACCACTCAGACCTCACAATCATAGTTTTACTTCACCCTCACAACTTTACCACTGCTGCAACACTCACACCCACATCTCACACCTTCCACACACTGACAACTATTCAACTATGGCAGTCACATCACCCAAACACATTGTACCACACTCACTGACACACTTCCCTTTCTCTTGCAGGCCAAAGTAGCTCACAACCGCTGTGAGCAGTGACAGATGGGAGGCAGCCAAGCCGCATAAGACACCTTGAGCCAACTGGAGGAGATGGTGCTCAACATCATTGGAGAGGAATTCACCGAGGCCTGGCAACAGGCGCATTTGAAGCTGTTAAGTATGTGTATTGTATTGAACAATTAACACAAAGACTTAAACGTATAACTCAAACAGGTCTTTACTGGTTGGAGGTAGGGACTGCACGTAGGTCTTTACTTCATGCCCACAGGTGGGAACTGAGGGGAGATCAGTACCCACAGTACTATTTATACCCCTATGGCCAGGAGTGGTACTGCGTATCACTACGCCCTACAAGTAGTGCAGTCCTGTCCATAGGTTCAAAGTAGCACACATATTACATACACAACATTCCTCCCTTCTTAGCTTTACAGTCATCTCCCCATTTAACATAACGTAATAACCTATATACATATATAACTTCAGGTTTACATAACAGAATAACATAGATACATAGATAACTTCATGTCAAAACAGATCACAGATTCAGTCTCTGCGGAAAACAGTTCACAGATTCAATCTCTGTGGTGTAGTCGGTTCACGTTGCTGGAGTGACTCATTCAATAGTCCTTCCATGGATTTAACAGTTTGAACTTCCGAACTGAATTGGCTCCGTTCGGAGGGACCACGTGTGTGATCTGGTAGAGGTAATAATGGTTCAGATGGGTCATCTTCTGTTTCGACTTTTCCTTTTCTGCTTCTTGGAGACTCTCTGGGCTCCACTGTCAGCTGCCAGCTGCATGCGCAGTTCCTCCTTCTCTTCCTCCTTTTTCCGTAGTAGAGCCACCTTCTCCCGATGTTCCGTAGACTTTCGGTGCTCCTCCATGATTTCTGTATGGTGGGAGTCGAAGTTACAAGTTGGGCAGGACAGGACATAGTAATATTCGGTGTCGTCCTGATCTAGGCCAGCGAGAGGGTCTTCTATTTCCTCCATACTCAGCTGCTTCTGTTGTCTTTCCAGATTCTCCAACTCTATATCAAAGAACTCTTTCATTGCATTCAACTCTTGCTCAAAACGGCGAAGCATTTGTTCTAATTGCTGTTGTAGTTTGAAATGGAGTTGAGTTCGAGCCCGGTGTCCCTCAGAAATGGGCACATCAGTAGACTTGCCAGACTCAGAATCCACAGTTAAACTATGTTGTTGTTGCTCAGTGGAATTCTGTGCTGAAACTTTGTCTTTTGCACCTGAGTTGGGCTTACCATCATCCGTTCCAGAGTCTGGGCCGACTATCTTCACCGAGTTCTCACTCGTTATTGTTTGTAGGAAATGCCAGTCCATATTCATTTTCCTAATCCACTCCCGTCCTAGTAGTGGAGGACCTCCTTCAGATATCACATATAAGTCCATTATTTGACTGTCTTCGCCCTTGTGGACCACTGCAACCTCTATTTTCCCGATGGGGTACACTCTTTGCCCCGTGTATGTTTTCAATATAATCCCCGTATCCTGTAGGGGAATATGTTGGAATAACTTTCCGTAATCTTTCTTATTTATGACCGTCAATGCCGATCCAGTTTTTGGACGAAGCCGCCGTGGAATAACTGCCGCAGGGTTCGAACCGACTCGTCGCCAGTGTTAAGTATGTGTATTGTATTGAACAATTAACACAAAGACTTAAACGTATAACTCAAACAGGTCTTTACTGGTTGGAGGTAGGGACTGCACGTAGGTCTTTACTTCATGCCCACAGGCGGGAACTGAGGGGAGATCAGTACCCACAATACTATTTATACCCCTATGGCCAGGAGTGGTACTGCGTATCACTACGCCCTACAAGTAGTGCAGTCCTGTCCATAGGTTCAAAGTAGCACACATATTACATACACAACAGAAGCCCTAGGGGACAATAACGCTATGATCATCCCTAATCCTTCTTCTCACATCCCACTTCCCTCTCATCCCACAATCTCTCCTCACTTACAAGCTGCTGCAGGTGTATGCATGGATATCTTACTTTCCCACCCCCCGCCCCCTCACCACAACCCAACTCTTGTGCCTTTCTGCTTTCAGATGATCAAGAACTGCCACCCGCACAGCCTGTCCCCTAAGTCATGGAGGATATCAGAGGTGAAGAAGAAGACACAACATCACTGCAACTGACACTCACAGACATCAGCTCAGAAACTGGCACTGCGCGGAATGTAGAGGGTAGTATACATGTGAGATCTGCACATGGTGAGGCACTGGCACAGGCACAGGTAGGCTGAAATAAGGCCAGGGGGAATGGGTAGCTCAGGGACCAGCTTCCAGGAGGTCGAGTTCGCGCACGAGTTCTGCTGCACATGACTCAGATGATGACCTCGATGGGGCAGCCTTCAGAAGAAGGGTGATGGGCATGCACACGGAAATCTTAGGTGCAATGGCAATGATACTCTAATTGGCAGGATGTAACTAGTGGTATCCCACAGGGATCTGTGTTGGGGCCTCAACTAGTCACCATATTTATTAATGACTTAGATGATGGGATAGAAAGCCATATATCCAAATTTGCCGATGACACAAAGATAGGTGGCACTGTAGGCAGTGTAGATGAAAGCATAACATTACAAAGGGATATTGATAGATTAAGTGAATGGGCAAAACTGTGGCAAATGGATTTCAATGTAAGCAAATGTGAGGTCATCCACTTTGGACCTAAAAAGGATAGAATAGGGTACTTTCCAATGGTGAAAAGCTAAAAACAGTGGAGGTCCAAACAGATTTGGGGGGTCCAGGTACTTAGATCATTAAAATGTCATTAATAGGTACAGGAAATAATCAAAAAGTCTAATGGAATGCTGGGCTTTATATCTAGAGGACTAGAATACAAGGGGGTAGAAGTTATGCTGCAGCTGTACAAAACCCTGGTTAGACCACACCTGGAGTATTGTGAGCAGTTCTGGGCACCACAGCTTTGGAAGGGTACATTGGCCTTGGAGGTAGTGCGGCATAGGTTTACCACAACTATACCCGGACTCCAAGCGTTAAATTACGAGGAGAGATTACACAAATTATAGAATAGAATAGAATCATAGAAATTAGGGTTGTATTCCCTAGAATTTAGTAGGTTAAGGGGTGATTTGATCGAAGTTTTCAAGATATTAAGGGGAACAGATAGGGTTGAGAGAAACTATTTCCACTGGTTGGGGATTCTAGGACTAGGGGGCATAGTCTAAAAATTAGAGCCAGACTTTTCAGGAGTGAAATTAGGAAATGCTTCTACACACAAAGGGTAGTAGAAGTTTGGAACAGTAGGGGGGCATCCTTTACCTGGTTTACGGTAATTTACCTGGTCAGGCAGCCTTTGCCACAGCAATGTGACAAATTCCAATCAGCGGTTTCGAATCGCTAAACTCCCCCCTCCAGAACGGCTTTTAACCTCCTCCATTCATACATGGAGACCAAGACCGGGGAGTATGGGATCGCGACACCCAGTCCCTCCCCCTCCCGTCTTCCCTCGACTGGCTGCAGAAAATGATGGGAGCCTGTGTGGCGGCTCTCACTGGCCCCACACTCAAACTTGGATCCCAGATCCGGCCACCCACTCATCCTCCCCAGCCACACTTACACTCTAACATTGCCCGTGGGCCCCGGGTGAGTTCCTCCCTTCCCCGAATGCACCCATGTGACTCTTGGGTTTCCCCCTCCCATTTACAATCTTTCCCGGGCCATCACCACCCACTCCCGGGGAACGCGTCCCTATCTGACAAGGCGCCCGCGCTTCCCCACCATGACTCCTCAATAGCGAGGTCTCCCGCAAGTGAAATTCGGTCAGGATAGTGCTGGGTACCCAGCTGGGGCCATCTCTTCCGCGTAGGATGAGTAGGCAGGTTCCACAGAACCCTGTCCGGTTTCTCCCGAAGGTCGCTGCGGGGTCTCCTCCTGGATTTGTCCAGTGGCGAGGTGATCCCCAACATT
Source organism: Somniosus microcephalus (assembly GCF_052327205.1). Classification (NCBI taxonomy): domain Eukaryota; kingdom Metazoa; phylum Chordata; class Chondrichthyes; order Squaliformes; family Somniosidae; genus Somniosus; species Somniosus microcephalus. The sequence continues at coordinate 195,397,451 of NC_140991.1, read as the reverse complement.
CTGTATAACCATATCTTCATGCGATGCCCAGCTCGGGCTGGGCGAACAGGGCTGCTCCTTTGTCCACTCTCCTGCAAAAGAACTTAAAAGGACATGCAGCCAGGTCTCTCACTGATCAGCTGCCTTTGGTGGAGACATGGTCGGGTCCCTTGACCTCGGACCAAAATACAAGCATTTGGCACACTTATAAACTTAGCTTTAAACTTAAACTCAAAACTACTAGTTACATTCTAAACTTAAAATTTAAACACCTTAAAAGCAAGCTATAAACATTGGTAACATAACACAAAGCTAAAATACAAATGCCACCCGTCTCCGGACGGCCAGGCTAATCTCTGGTGTCACTGTCGCAGATTACTGCTGCCTGCAGTGAAGCTGGACTGCCTCCTGCTTCTGGTCCCTGGCAGCTTATGGCTGCTAGTTGGGGACCTCTGTGGCCTGTTTCCTCCCGGGCTCGGGAGATTGCTCTTTGTGGCGGGTACTCTGGTGACCAGCTTATCTTGGGCTTGCGGACCCGCTGAGACATTCTGAGGGGCGTCTCTGTGGGGGAAACTTTGGCTGACAGACCCTGAGCCTGGGTCACAGCCCTAGCTGGCTGGGAACCTTCTCCCCCTGATGCAAACAGCCCGCACTGTTTAATATACCTGGCAGCCTGCCAGTAATCCGGGTTTGTCTCCTTTTCCCGACCCACTCCTGTACTGGGGGCAGGTATTCCCTCACCACCCGCTGCTGGTGGCTGAAAATCTTCCTCTCCAGGGCCAAAACCTGGTACCAGCTCCTTCCATATGTCCACTGCAAGAGGAATTGCTACCCCTTCCTCCCCCAGAGTCCCACACCATAGATGGAACCACTCTAGAAGCGGGCTGGGAAGCTTGTCCCTTTAAATAGGCGACTGCGCCTGCACGAACCTCCTCCCCGGAGTCCCACGGCAGAGGCTATGAAACCTCTGTATTCAAACAGGCGACTGCGCCTACGCGGAAAAACTGAAGAGGAGCTGCTGTGGTCATGGGCTGGGGAACTGCGCCTGCGCGAACCCAGTGTTGGGAAACCTCTCCCCTCAGGCGCGCGACTGCGCCTGCGCAGGGAAACTGAAGAGGAGCCACTGTGGTCATGGGCCGGGGAACTGCGCCTGCGCAAATCCAATGCTGGGAAACCTCTCCCATCAGGGGCGTGACTGCACCTGCACAGGGAAACTGAAGAGGAGCCGCTGTGGTCACGGGCTGGGGAACTGCGCCTGCGCGAACAGGCCGTTCAAAAGACTGGGGAATTCCTGTCTCCAGACCAGCGACTACACATGCGCGGGCAGTCTATTCAAAAGGCGGCTCCTCCCTGGAGCCCCCCAAGCGATTTTCTGTGAATGAACTCGCAGCAGCCTGCAGATTTCTACTCTCAGGCTGCGGTTTCTCTGTTTCTGAACTAAATAACTGGTTCAAATTTAAACTTTGGCCAAAACTTAGGTCCCACTGGGGTGGGGAAGTGTCCCAATTGGTGGGCCGGACAACTTTTCCCTTGAAACAAGCCACAGCGTCTGTCTTCATAGCCTGTGAACTTGAACTTGTATGGTCAGATTTATACAATTTACATTGGTTGGCATGGAACCACTTTGTGCACCGGGGTAGTTTTACTGCATAGACCATGGGGCTGGCCCTATCAACTATACTATAGGGTCCCATGTAGAGTGGCTCTAAACTTCCCACCCGGGCATAGTTTCTTACCATCACTAGGTCTCCTATCTCCCACTGGTGGCTCTTGCTAGGCTCGAGCAACAGCCGGTTATTCCGATGCTGCTTCCCCATGCTGTCTGCTGCCCGCCCATAAATTAGGGGTCTGGAGTACACCCCCACCTGCTCCTGACCGGTGAATCCTGATAGTATGTATGGAACCCCGTTAGACAGAGGTGAGGTGGTGGGATTATCCGTATGGATCACGGTTCATGATGCCCCCGTATCCAATAGATAGGTCCCTGTAACCTTCTCTACCTCCATCTGTACGAGCGGTCTCTTCCATTCATCATACTGGAGATTACACAGACGGTCAGGCTGCGTGGGCTCCAGTCATTGTGGGGAGGCAGAGGTGGGCGAGGGGGCTGCAGCACCACTGATGGCTGCTACCTTTCCCTGATTGGCCCTGAGGAAAGATTTTATCGACTCCATGACGGACTCAACTGTATCGGGAGGAGTTTCTGTCTCTGCCTTCTGAGTTGGAGCTGCGGGGGTCCTGGCTTTATCGTCTCTCCCAGGCTTTTCACAATCCCTGTGCCAGTGGCCATCCTCCCCACACCTGTAACAAGTGACCTTGTTCTGGGAGGGACGGCTCCCCTCCTGGCGCCACTCTTTCTTGTACTGAGCCCCAGGTTTAACCTCGTGGACCTTACCCTTTTGCTGGGGCGTCCCACTATTCCTACCATTCCTATATGCTACCGTGAGCTGCCGGATTACAGTCTCTTCAGTTGCTAGGGGGTCTCGGTGGTCAAACCAAGTATCAGCCTTTGCTTTTATCTGGGGCAGGCAATTGGACACCAGGCAACAAAGCCATTGGGTCTGCTGCCGTTGGTTCAGGTGTGCCCTATCTTGTCCCCCTGTATACGCGCTGTTGTAGACTGGCCACAGCCTGTCTGCAAATGCCTGTGGGGTCTCCCCTTCCTTCTGCAGTGTTTTCCCTATGCGATTGAACGGACTGCCGTCGTTCGCACCGATGGCTTCCAGTATTTCCTCCTTTAGGTCCTCAAAACCCTTCTGCCCTCTCTTAGCCTCATCTGAAAGGGTTTGATAGAGCTTACTATCTACAGAGAAAAGCAACATTCTGGCTTTCTCTTCGTCATCACAGCCGTTAACACAGGCTGCCTGTTCTATCTCTTGGAAGTGCATTGAGGGGTCTCCCTTTTCGGAGATCAGGGGAATATGTTTCACCAGGCCTCTGAGCTGTTGGGTATCATAGGGTACCAGATAGGTATGCTGAACAGCCCCTGGGTCATTATCGTTCACGGGCAGACCGTACCTCCGTTGTCGGAGGGGGTACACTGGTCCTTGTCCCCGCCTGCCTAGCAGGACCTGCTGGCGTTCTCCTACCACCCCATTGTCCACCCCTTCTTGCTGCCAGAGCTCCTCAAAACTCGGAGCTGTGGGCTGCAGTCTTGGGATCTCTAATTCCCTAGCCAGCTCCGTTCTGGGTGCTGCCTGTGGGGTGGTTTGATTTGATCTGCTGATACTGTCCGACGGACTTCGCTTCCGACTTATGAGACATACCATCCCTTTAGTCCTTCGTAACTCCATACCCAAACTCTCTACCTTTCTGTTACATGGGGTATGATCTGCTCCACTAAACCTTTGGTCGCTGGCCAGCTTATAAGCTGCCTTTACCTCCCTAACCTTTTCCTCCTGCTCTGTTACTTCTGAGCTGAGGCGGGCGTTCTCTTCCCGCAGTCTCATCTCATTAATCTTTGCTTCTGTAATTTGGCACTTTAGGAACTCTATCTTGTGCCTTGCATGGCTTTTGCCCTTGCTAGCTTCTTGGGTGAGGTGTGCGTTTTCCTCCTGTAGCCTCATCTCACTGTCCCTAGCCTGTGTGACTTCCTGCACAAGGCGCTCTATCTCTGCCTGGCATTTCGTGACCTCTAGTGTGAGGCGTGCATTTTCTTCCCACACCCTCATCACTGGCCTCATTCACCTCTCTTATGAGGCATTCTACCTCTGCCTGGCATTTTTCAAACTCTGACTCCCGATTTTTGGCCTCTGTAACCTCCTCCCACACCCTCATCCCACCCTTCTTTACCCAGCCACCTACACTATAATAGGCCAGCTTACATGCTGCTGCTAACTTCTGCAGGGCTACCCACAGACTGAAAGCAAGAAAAGCAAGAGCTGATGCTTTCTCCAGATCCAGACCACTTATCATATCAAAAACTGCCTCCAGTCCTGCCACGGTCGCGAATTTGTAGGGGGCATCCTTTACCTGGTTTACGGCAATTTACCTGGTCAGGCAGCCTTTGCCACTGCACTGTGACCAATTCCAATCAGCGGTTTCGAATCGCTAAACTCCCCCCTCCAGTTCTGACTGGAGGAACTTATAATTAATGATATATTAAAAACGGACAAATGGTCTGGATGCAAGAAAATCAAATATTATTAAAACTAAAGAAACTACACCACACGATCAAAGTAGTCACGGTAAAATTGCTTAACAGGGGAAGGCAGATGGCAAAAATGAGGGATAAATGGCTACAATGTTAATCTTACATTTTTAGCAAAATTTCCCTTAAATTACCACCCCTTTATTTCTCACGAGATTGCCTTGCTAGTGGGTCAGAAGCCTTGATCACCTGCAGTCCAAAGAGTAGAAGAGACAAAAAAGGGTGGGACTTCCTGGGCTTAATCTTTATACCCTGGGAGTCCCTGCTGTTTTTGCGCCGAAAATGTCTGTGCGCAATTTCGCGCCGAAAAGTCTGAATACACAAGAGAAGGGCTTTTAATCTCCTCCATTCATACATGGAGACATCACATAGTAGAGTCAATTTCAGTGAATGGATGTGTGTAAACAACCCATTGTGCTTGCTGTCTGATGATTGGCTGATTCAAACGGGCTACTACCCAGTGTAAACAAGAAGCTTGTAGGTTACTGGACCCGCCCAATACCACAGGGTGACTAACAGCTCGGGCTCCATTCAAACTTACTACAGGGCAGCGCTGAGCATTTCATATGCTAACAGCTTGTCTGTCCTTTTCTGCTGCCTTTTAAAATTCTGTTTCCATGAGGTCTGTTCAGCCATTTTTATGCCCTGGGCAATTTAAACAGTACAATCTTAAAGTGTGCAATTTTCACAAAGTTCTTTGATTCCAGTGTCCAAGTGCCGCCTAGCTTACGAGCTTTTTAACGCAGCCTTTTGCAGTTCTGGGTATGTTTTAAAACATTGTCCAACCCAGAGACAATTTAAATCACACAAGTCTTCGTCCACGATGTGGATTAATATTTCCTGATCTTCGGGGGCCGAGGGGATTTTGTGACCCCTACATTCCCCCCTTGGATACTTCCAAGTGAGCACAATTTTCTGACTCCCCACAAACAATCATCCACTGTATTTACCTATAGCTACCTATCACTCATTCCCCGACCCGTCTATTGCCCTCAAATCCGAGAAAAACTGTGGTACGGTAGGCATCTACAGATACATCAATTACAAAATGTTACAATAGGGGTCTAATACCCCTGCACCACTTGTTACATTATAACATATTACAAAATGTTGCAATCTTGGTTATACAATGTAATCAAAATGATCACAAGCATGGAGAGGGTCCTACGCCTCCGCACTGCTTGGAACTGTGAAACAAAATACAAAACTCTTCATTAAACATTTGAAACAAAATGCTGAATTAAATCCCGACCATCACGTGCCAACTATGGGTCACGAAATTCGAGTGGGTATTGCTCCCTCCACCCGGGCAGTAAATGTTCCTTCCACCCCGCCCCTTTAATGGTCTTAAACTTTAAAAACATAAAGAATGGATTTTACAGAACAGTCTGATCCACCAGCCCTGAGCAGTTCCCTTGTCCCTTTGTGGAGGTGGGGTACCCCTCATGTTTCACAGACCAAGACCGGGGAGTATGGGATCGCGACTCCCAGTCCCTCCCCCTCCGGTCTTCCCTCGACTGGCTGCAGAAAATGATGGGAGCCTGTGTGGCGGCTCTCACTGGCCCCACACTCAAACTTGGATCCCAGATTCGGCCACCCACTCATCCTCCCCAGCCACACTTACACTCTAACTTTGCCCGTGGGCCCCGGGTGAGTTCCTTCCTTCCCCGAATGCACCCACGTGACTCTTGGGTCTGCCCCTCCCTTTTACAATCTTTCCCGGGCCATCACCGCCCACTCCCGGGGAACGCGTCCCTATCTGATAAGGTGCCCGCGCTTCCCCACCATGATTCCTCAATAGCGAGGTCTCCCGCAAGTGAAATTCGGTCAGGATAGTGCTGGGTACCCAGCTGGGGCCATCTCTTCCACGTAGGATGAGTAGGCATGTTCCTCCGGACCCTGTCCAGTTTCTCCCGAAGGTCACTGCGGGGTCTCCTCCTGGATTTGTCCAGTGGTGAGGTGATCCCCAACATTCTGTATAACCATATCTTCATGCGATGCCCAGCTCGGGCTGGGCGAACAGGGCTGCTCCTTTGTCCACTCTCCTGCAAAAGAACTTAAAAGGACATGCAGCCAGGTCTCTCACTGATCAGCTGCCTTAGGTGGAGACATGGTCGGGTCCCTTGACCTCGGACCAAAATACAAGCATTTGGCACACTTATAAACTTAGCTTTAAACTTAAACTCAAAACTACTAGTTACATTCTAAACTTAAAATTTAAACACCTTAAAAGCAAGCTATAAACATTGGTAACATAACACAAAGCTAAAATACAAATGCCGCCAGTCTCCGGACGGCCAGGCTAATCTCTGGTGTCACTGTCGCAGATTACTGCTGCCTGCAGTGAAGCTGGACTGCCTCCTGCTTCTGGTCCCTGGCAGCTTATGGCTGCTAGTTGGGGACCTCTGTGGCCTGTTTCCTCCCGCGCTCGGGAGATTGCTCTTTGTGGCGGGTACTCTGGTGACCAGATTATCTTGGGCTTGCGGACCCGCTGAGACATTCTGAGGGGCGTCTCTGTGGGGGAAACTTTGGCTGACGGACCCTGAGCCTGGGTCACAGCCCTAGCTGGCTGGGAACCTTCTCCCCCTGATGCAAACAGCCCGCACTGTTTAATATACCTGGCAGCCTGCCAGTAATCCGGGTTTGTCTCCTTTTCCCTACCCACTCCTGTACTAGGGGCAGGTATCCCATCACCACTCGCTGCTGGTGGCTGAAAATCTTCCTCTTCAGGTACAAAACCTGGTACCAGCTCCTTCCATATGTCCCCTGCAAGAGGAATTGCTATCCCTTCCTCCCCCAGAGTCCCACACCATAGATGGAACCACTCTAGAAGCGGGCTGGGAAGCTTGTCCCTTTAAACAGGTGACTGCGCCTGCACGAACCACGGCAGAGGCTGTGAAACCTTTGTATTCAAACAGGCGACTGCGCCTGCATGGGAAAACTGAAGAGGAGCTGCTGTGGTCACGGGCTGGGGAACTGCGCCCGCGCGAACCCAGTGTTGGGAAACCTCTCCCCTCAGGCGCGCGACTGCGCCTGCCCAGGGAAACTGAAGAGGAGCCACTGTGGTCACGGGCTGGGGAACTGCGCCTGCGCAAATCCAATGTTGGGAAACCTCTCCCATCAGGGGCGTGACTGCGCCTGCGCAGGGAAACTGAAGTGGAGCCGCTGTGGTCACGGGCTGGGGATCTGCGCCTGCGCCTGCGCGAACAGGCCGTTCAAAAGACTGGGGAATTCCTGTCTCCAGACCAGCGACTACACATGCGCGGGCAGTCTCTTCAAAGGGCGGCTCCTCCCTGGAGCCCCCCAAGCGATTTTCTGTGAATCAACTCACAGCAGCCTGCAGGTTTCTACTCTCAGGCTGCGGTTTCTCTGTTTTTGAACTAAATAACAGGTTCAAATTTAAACTTTGGCCAAAACTTAGGTCCCACTGGGGTGGGGAAGTGTCCCAATTGGTGGGCCGGACAACTTTTCCCTTGAAACAAGCCACAGCGCCTGTCTTTACAGCCTGTGAACTTGAACTTGTATGGTCAGATTTATACAATTTACATTGATTGGCATGGAACCACTTTGTGCACCGGGGTAGTTTTACTGCATAGACCATGGGGCTGGCCCTATCAACTATACTATAGGGTCCCATGTAGAGTGGCTCTAAACTTCCCACCCGGGCATAGTTTCTTACCATCACTAGGTCTCCTATCTCCCACTGGTGGTTCTTGCTAGGCTTGAGCAACAGCCGGTTATTCCGATGCTGCTTTCCCATGCTGTCTGCTGCTTGCCCATAAATTAGGGGTCTGGAGTACACCCCCGCCTGCTCCTGACCGGTGAATCCTGATAGTATGTATGGAACCCCGTTAGACAGAGGTGAGGTGGTGGGATTATCCGTATGGATCACGGTGCATGATGCCCCCGTATCCAATAGATAAGTCCCTGTAACCTTCTCTACCTCCATCTGTACGAGCGGTCTCTTCCATTCATCATACTGGAGATTACACAGACGGACAGGCTGCGTGGGCTCCAGTCATTGTGGGGAGGCAGAGGTGGGCGAGGGTGCTGCAGCACCACTGAAGGCTGCTACCTTTCCCTGATTGGCCCTGAGGAAAGATTTTATCGACTCCATGACGGACTCAACTGTATCGGGAGGAGTTTCTGTCTCTGCCTTCTGAGTTGGGGCTGCGGGGGTCCTGGCTTTATCGTCTCTCCCAGGCTTTTCACAATCCCTGCGCCAGTGGCCATCCTCCCCACACCTGTAACAAGTGACCTTGTTCTGGGAGGGACGGCTCCCCTCCTGGCGCCACTCTTTCTTGTATTGAGCCCCAGGTTTAACCTCGTGGACCTTACCCTTTTGCTGGGGCGTCCCACTATTCCTACCATTCCTATATGCTACCGTGAGCTGCCGGATTACAGTCTCTTCAGTTGCTAGGGGGTCTCGGTGGTCAAACCACGTATCAGCCTTTGCTTTTATCTGGGGCAGGCAATTGGACACCAGGCAACGAAGCCATTGGGTCTGCTGCCGCTGGTTCAGGTGTGCCCTATCTTTTCCCCCTGTATACGCGCTGTTGTAGACTGGCCACAGCCTGTCTGCAAATGCCTGTGGGGTCTTCCCTTCCTTCTGCAGTGTTTTCCCTATGCAATTCAACGGACTTCCGTCGTTCGCACCCATGGCTTCCAGTATTTCCTCCTTTAGGTCCTCAAAACCCTTCTGCCCTCTCTTAGCCTCATCTGAAAGGGTTTGATAGAGCTTGCTATCTACAGAGCAAAGCAACATTTTGGCTTTCTCTTCATCATCACAGCCATTAACACAGGCTGCCTGTTCTATCTCTTGGAAGTGCATTTAGGGGTCTCCCTTTTCGGAGATCAGGGGAATATGTTTCACCAGGCCTTTGAGTTGTTGGGTATCATAGGGTACCAGATAGGTATGCTGAACAGCCCCTGGGTCATTATCGTTCACGGGTGGACCGTACCTCCATTGTCGGAGGGGGTACACTGGTCCTTGTCCCCGCCTGCCTAGCGGGACCTGCTGGCGTTCTCCTACCACCCCATTGTCCACCCCTTCTTGCTGCCAGAGCTCCACAAAACTCGAAGCTGTGGGCTGCAGTCTTGGGATCTCTAATTCCCTAGCCAGCTCTGTTCTGGGTGCTGCCTGTGGGGCAGTTTGATTTGGGCTGCTGGTACTGTCCGACGGACTTCGCTTCTGACTTATGAGACATACCATCCCTTTAGTCCTTAGTAACTCCATACCCAAACTCTCTATCTTTCTGTTACATGGGGTATGATCTGCTCCACTAAACCTTTGGTCGCTGGCCAGCTTATAAGCTGCCTTTACCTCCCTAACCTTTTCCTCCTGCTCTGTTACTTCTGAGGTGAGGCGGGCATTCTCTTCCCGCAGTCTCATCTCATTAATCTTTGCTTCTGTAATTTGGCACTTTAGGAACTCTACCTTGTGCCTCACGTGGCTTTTGCCCTCGCTAGCTTCTTGGGTGAGGTGTGCATTTTCCTCCTGTAGCCTCATCTCACTGTCCCTAGCCTGTGTGACTTCCTGCACAAGGCGCTCTATCTCTGCCTGGCATTTCGTGACCTCTAGTGTGAGGCTTGCATTTTCTTCCCACACCCTCATCACTGGCCTCATTCACCTCTCTTATGAGGCATTCTACCTCCGCCTGGCATTTTTCAAACTCTGACTCCCGATTCTTGGCCTCTGTAACCTCCTCCCACATCCTCATCTCACCCTTCTTAACCCAGCCACCTATAGTATAATAGGTCAGCTTACACGCTGCTGTTAACTTCTGCAGGGCTACCCACAGACTGAAAGCAAGAAAAGCAAGAGCTGATGCTTTCTCCAGATCCAGACCACTTATCATATCAAAAACTGCCTCCAGTCCTGCCGCGGTCGCCAATTTGTAGGGGGGCATCCTTTACCTGGTTTACGGTAATTTACCTGGTCAGGCAGCCTTTTCCACTGCACTGTGACCAATTCCAATCAGCGGTTTCGAATCACTAAACTCCCCCCTTCAGTTCTGACTGGAGGAACTTATAATTAATGATATATTAAAAACGGACAAATGGTCTGGATGCAAGAAAGTCAAATTTTATTAAAACTAAAGAAACTACACCACACGATCAAAGTAATCACGGTAAAATTGCTGAACAGGGGAAGGCAGATGGCAAAAATGAGGGATAAATGGCTACAATGTTAATCTTACATTCTTAGCAACATTTCCCTTAAATTACCACCCCTTTATTTCTCACGAGATTGTCTTGCTAGTGGGTCAGAAGCCTTGCTCACCTGCAGTCCAAAGAGTAGAAGAGACAAAAAAGGGTGAGGTCTTCCTGGGCTTAATCTTTATACCCTGGGAGTCCCTGCTGTTTTTGCGCCGAAAAGGTCTGTGCGCAATTTCTTGCCGAAAAGTCCGAATGCACAAGAGAAGGGCTTTTATCCTCCTCCATTCATACATGGCAACATCACGTAGTAGAGTCAATTTCAGTGAATGGATGTGTGTAAACATCCCATTGTGCTTGCTGTCCGATGATTGGCTGATTCAAATGGGCTACTCCCCAGTGTAAACAAGCAGCTTGTAGGTTACCTGACCTGCCCAATACCACAGGGTGACTGACAGCTCGGGCTTCATTCAAACTTATTACAGGGCAGCGCTGAGCTTTTCATATGCTAACAGCTTGTCTGTCCTTTTCTGCTGCCTTTTAAAATTCTGTTTCCATGAGGTCTGTTCAGCCATTTTTATGCCCTGGGCAATTTAAACAGTCCAAAACTCAAGAGTACATCTTTAATAAAATGTACAATCTTAAAGTGTGCAATTTTCACAAAGTTCTTTGATTCCTGTGTCCAAGTGCTGCCTAGCTTACGAGCTTTTTAACGCAGCCTTTTGCAGTTCTGGGTATGCTTTAAAACATTGTCCAACCCAGAGACAATTTAAATCACACAAGTCTTCGTCCACGATGTGGATTAATATTTCCCGATCTTCGGGGGCCGAGGGGATTTTGTGACCCCTACAGAACTTTCTTCCGTAAACAGCAATTGACACTAGATCAGTTGTTAATTTTAAATCTGAGATTGATAGATTTTTGTTAACCAAAGGTGTTAAGGGATCTGGGGCAAAGGCAGGTATATGGAGTTAGATCGTAGATCAGCCATGATCTCATTGAATGGTGGAACCGGCTCGAAGGGCTAAATGGCCTACTCCTGTTCCTATTTCCTATGTTCCTGTGTTTCTATGGTGGCTTTTATTTCAGCTTTGTGCCCAGGTGGACGCTGTGATGTTCCATGACTGAGGGATAGGATGATGGGGATGTGGTGAGCTACAGGAATCTGGGGTTTCATTCACTGGAATCGAAGTCTGATGAGGTATTCACGGACAACCCGTCCGGAAAGGGAGATTTGCTGCCTGCCTTCTCCCTCCCTCCTCGTCCTCTTCCTCCTCCACCTCCTCTCCCTTACCCTCTTCCTGAGGTGGTCCCGCAATCACTGGTGGCAAGGGCTGCTCCCTCAAGGTAGTCAAGTTGTGAAGCATGCAGCAGCATCACCTGCTCCGCTGAGTACTGAAGAGCTCCTCCCGAGTGGTCAAGGCAGCGGAACCATTGTTTCAGCAGCCCGATGGTCTGCTCGCTGATGCTCCTGGTGGCAGCATAGCTGTCATTATATGAGTTCTGGGGTTGCGAAGGGGAATTATGAGCCAGGTGTAGAGCAGATAGCCGTTGTTGCCGAGCAGCCACCCTCGGGTTTGACGTGGTGGCTGGAAGATTGCTGGCACACCGGACTGACACAGGATGAAGGCATCATGACTGCTGCGAGGATAGCTGGTATTGATCATCAGGATGCACTGGACGTGGTTGCACAACATTAAGTGAGTGGTAGCCTTTGCGGTTATGGAAGATCTCAGGATTCGTATACACCGCCCACAAAGCCACGTGGGTGCAGTTGATGGAGCCCTGCACCGTGGGGAAGCCCAATATCTTGGCAAAGCCACATGCGCACTCCTCCTATTTCTCAATGTTCAGAGAGAAGACAACGTAGTCCCTTCTCCTGTGTAGAGAGCCTCTGTGACCTCCCGGATGCAAAGATGGATGGTGAACTGTGAGATGTTAGCTATGTCTCCAGCTGCAGGCTGCAAGGAGCCGCTGGCGAAGAAATTGAGGGTCACAGTGACCTTGAGGGCCACTGGCAGCACCGTCATCAAACTGCTCTGAGGCTGCAGGTCTGGTTGCAGGGGGTGGCAGAGTTCTGTGACCACCTCCTTGGTGAAGCAGAGCCTCCTAATACACTGCTCCTCGCTTAAATATAGATGAGAGAAGTGCTCTCGGAAGACCTGAGGTGGGTAAGGCCTCCTGTTGAGAGCCCTCCTGGCCCTCCTCCTCCTCCATCTGTGCGCATCTTCTCCTCTTCTTCGCTGCCTCCGCCCCCTCTCCTGAAGATACTAGAGTGCGAGGGGGACTGCCAGTAGAGACTCCTTAACTGTGAGCAAGTGTTGTGAGCAGAAACCTTTAAATAAGAATGAAGGTGTTCTCCACTTGCACCAACACTCCCTGTTACCTTAGAAACTTTAGAAAGCTGCAAGGGTTGCAGAAAGTTACACAGAGCCAGTCAAACTGAAAAACCATGTTATCTGCAAGTTGTTCCTGATGATCCCTTTAAATAACGCTGCTGGAGGATCCTTCTTGCTTGTGAATGCTTGGTCAGCTGGTTGTAATTAACACAGGCCGGTAAGTGGAGTGGCGAATGCGAAAATGGCAAATCAGGCGTCAGGTGAGCGTTGCACACTCACTGACATCACGATTTGCATAATCTACATATCTCCAGTGAGCACGGGCATCGGCAGCACTGTCTACCAGCTGAAAAATGACAGCTGCCGTGAGACCTACCGGAAGCGATGTAAGCGAGAGGGGCTTTAATGGCTAGCGCTAAACCCTCCAATTACTATGTCATGGAGACTAAGAGCTGGATTTTCTCATTGGGGGCAGGCTGGGGGGGTGTCAGGCGGTTGGCGTGTCAGGACCCCGTCTCCGAGGTGAGGCGGGACAAAAGTACAATTTTGCCCGAAATGGGCACTTGATTTCCAGCATGTGGGAACCCCTGGCCCAGTGAGTCTTTTGATACTGAAACTCGCCTCCGATGACGTCATCTATGCAGCTGGATTTAAGGTTCTTTTGCAGCCTTACAACTTTATCAACATACTTCTGAGGGATTCGTACTGCAACTATGTCCAGCACGCAGTGTGCACCCAGATTAGAGGAGGCCTACCTCCAAGCTCTGGTGGAGGGAGCAAGAGCAAATAAAGAAGTGCTCTTTCCTTCCTCAGGGAGGAAAAAGCCTCCACAACAGACCAAAGCTGTGTGGCTGCAAGTGGCACCGGAGGTAAATGCGATTTCAATGTGCAGCAGAACCTGGCTGCAGTGCAGAAAGAGGTTTCATGACCTTCTCCGCACAGGAAAAGTGAGTATTCCATCCCCATGACCCTCAATCTGATCCCCATCGCCTCTCATCACCAGCACTCTGCTTTTTCAACCTCCACTTCCACATCCCACAGTACCTTTACATCCCTGCACCCTTACCCATTCCCTCTCTCTGTATGTTCACATTCACTTAATTATTTGACTATGCAGCCCTCACACTCCCTATCACTGTGATGCTATGACAACAACTTACAACACACAGGGAGGGCCCTTGGTCTTGGCACCTCACTCCATCTTTGTATCCTTCTAAGCATCAATGCTATGGATTCTCTAAACTCACTCCTTCATTCTCACTTAAACTCCACTTGTGTCCCTCATTGCAGGAAAAGAGAGCCCACAATAAGAGGGTGAGGGTGAGGACAGGAGGAGAGCCACCCTCAATAGCCCAGCTCACCACTGCAGAGGAGGCAGCCCTGGAGATCATGGGAGTGGAGGAGGATGCGCAAGTGGGGGATGGACAGACCGGCGCATCAGAGCAAGCTGGTGACAGAATAGTTTTTCATCTCATTGACATTGCATGAGTGACTGATATTGATTTTGATGCTCTAACAGATTGATTTATGATCATCTGCACAATTCATTGTGCATGCAACGTTTATCTCACATTTTGAACTCTTTCCTTTACTTCCCCACAAGACCATCGACAGCCCCCCTCCCCACTGTCCAGGGGGAACAGCCTGAGCACCCAGACTCCTCAGAGGAAGTTGCAACCTCTGAGGGCGCAGCATCAGCAGAATTCAGTGCACCCAGCACCAGCACAGACACTCAGACCTCGTTGGGACCTTCGCGAGATAGAGTAGTGTTGTCACCTGGTGTATCACAGCTCACAAGTGAGCATCAGCAGATGGGGGAGACAGGGACAGCAGTGGAAAGTCCTCATCAGAGGGCACAGGACTCTCCCAGCTCGGCTCAGCTGCATGTCGACCCTGTGCCTCCCGGTCCATCCAGAAGGAGAGCGGTGCTGGAACTCCAGGAACAGGTGCAGGAGACTCTGACAGGTTTTGTCTCCAGGGTCGCTGCAAGTGTGGAGCGAATGGCGGAGTTCATCGCTAACATGAGCAGAGCCTTTGTGGAGGCATTGGTACATGAACGCATCACCACAGAAAGGATGGCAACCTTCATGGAAAGGATGGCTACCTCCGTGGTAAGGCTGGCTACTGTAGAGGAGAGGATGGCTACGGTAGAGGAGAGGATGGCTATGGCCATGGAAGAGCTTAATCTCCAGGATCTTAAAAACATGGTCATTGTTCAGAATAGACTAACATCTCTTGAGGAGCGATGGTCAGCTATTGAGCAGAGAAACCAGACCTTCATGGAAATCCTCTGGAGAAGGACTTCCAGTGCAGAAACGGGTCCTCATGGACCCCCTGAAGTGCAGCAAGGCGCTGTCAAGTGGGGCTGACCCATGAGAGGGATGTTGGTAGCAGAGAACAAGGAAGTGGGGGCTCCTCTCCAAGTGCTCACACAACCATGCCGCTGCAGAGCCCTCGGTCAGAGCCCCACCAGAGTCCTCACCCAACTGAGATCGGTGTCTCAGCCCCTGCACAGCCGCAGGAGCAGCAGACTGTTGCCGAGCCCTCAAAGACTCGCAACCCCAGAGGACGCCTGCCAAAGGTGTTGAGGCAGGAGCAGCAAGAAAGTGAGCAAGGGGCCTCCACATCTGCTGAAGCCACAGGGGAAGCACCACAGAAAGGATGGCAACCTCCGTGGAAAGGATGGCTACCTCCGTGGTAAGGCTGGCTACTGTAGAGGAGAGGATGTCTACGGTAGATGAGAGGATGGCTACGGCCATGGAGGAGCTTAATCACTAGGGGCTAGATTTTCAGTTGCTTGCGCCAGCAGTTAGCGCCTTAAGAGAAGTGATTTTCGGGCGCTATGCGTGTAGCGCCCGGGCGCAGCGCAGTTTGCGCCCCGCCCCAAATTAAGTTGCCCGTTAGCGCCGGCGCAAAGTTTAGCGGCCGCCCGGATGCGCGCGCAGAAAATGACGTCACATCCTCGTGCAACGCCCTTTGGCCGCCCCGAATCCAAACTTCAGTCGGACCGCCCCATTGTGCGCCTGGCGTCCAGAGCGTTTATAAAATGGAACGCAACACACCCTGGGGAGCGCAAATTAAAGGGCACTCGTACACAAGGCACTCTGCATGTGTTGTGTGGAAGGAAGCTGTGTGTTGTTCTGAACGGTCTATTTATGTTTCCGGCCACCAATCATTCCTCCTCCTCCTCCTCCTCCTCCTCCTCCTCCTCCTCCTCCTCCTCCTCCCGTTTCTCCCCAGACTTTGCATTTGAAAAAAATACATGCACCCTTCCCCTTTAAGAGCTCACTGGCACCAGAGTGTCTGCTGTGCGCTGCGCCCGAGCTCGGGTGTTGCGCTCTCCACCACCGGCTTAGCGCCTAAAGATACTAGTGGAACGCCTCTTTTAGCGCTCCACCAACCTCTTAGGGCGAAGCCACTGAATTTGTAAAATGGAACGCAACACACCCTGGGGAGCGCAAATTAAAGGGCACTCCTCCTGCACTATAAAAGGCAGTCTGCATGTGTTGTGAGGAAGGATCCAGTGTGTTGTTGAGAACGGTGTATTTATGTTTCCGGCCACCACCACCACCACCACCACCACCTCCTCCTCCTCCTCCTCCTCCTCCTCCTCCTCCTCCTCTCCCCCCCAGACTCTGCCTTTGAAAAAAACACATGCACCCTTCCCCTTTAAGAGCTCACTGGCACCAGAGTGTCTGCCGTGCGCTGCGCCCGAGCTCGGGTATTGCGCTCTGCACCGCCGGCTTAGCGCCTAAAGATAGTAGTGGAACGCCTCTTTTAGCGCTCCACCAACCTCTTAGGGCGAAGCCACTGAATTTCCGGCAACGGGGCGCTACTTTGGGGTGGGCGCTAACTTCGGGCGGGCGCTAAGGTTAGCGCCCCAAAACTGTCTATACTGAAAATCTAGCCCTAGGATCTTAAAAACATGGTCATTGTTCAGAATAGACTGACATCTCTTGAGGAGCGATGACCACATAGGAGCACACATAAGAGGAATATAAAGCACAAGTAGTCACAAGGGTAGTCACTTGGGTGTTCTGTTGTGTTCATTTTTGAAATGCCATCCATGAATTGTTGTGATAAAAAAATTTGCTGGCAAACTGTTGAAGTTGTGGCCTGTGTCATTTTGGAAATGGGACTTCCACATTGAGGGCTTAGGGCGACTTGCAATTGTCAGTAAGTTGGTCAAAGTGATAGGAATCCGCAGGTTCTTGGCCATTGTCGATGCTCTTGTAAGAAGGTGCAAGACAAAAGTGTTTGATTCGCCAGGCTAACCAAATCTGGCCAAGATGAATGTGTCCCTTGCATCCCGGGCAGCAATGTACTCACGTGCTGCTGCCACTGGTTGATGCGCCTCCGCAAGCTGTTCGTTGTCGCTCTCCTCCTCTTCCTTCTCCTCCTCCTCATCTGAGGAGGCTATGCGATGAGCCACTTGTCCCTCAGGCATCTGCAAGCCACAATGCTGTGCCATGTTGTGAAGTGTACAGCAGACCATGACGATTCTGGGGACCCTGGCTGCTGAGTACTGCAGGGCTCCACCTGATCTATCCAGGCATCTGAATCGCATCTTCAGCAAGCCGATGGTTTGTTCGATTATGGATCTGGTGGAAATGTGGCTGTAGTTGTAGTGCTCCTCAGTTTTGTTGGATGGGCTCCTCAACGGCATCATTAGCCACGTCTTCAGGGGATAGCCCTTGGCTCCAAGTAGCCATCCGAAAAGTTGGTCTGGCGGACTGAAGAGCGGAGGCGCACTAGACTGGTGCAGGATGAAGGACTCATGGCAACTGCCAGGGTACTTGGCACAAACATGCAAAATTTCCATCTTGTGGGCACACACCAGCTGCACATTGAGGGAGTAGAAGCCCTTGCAGTTGACAAAAATACCTGGATTGCAATGGGGTGCCTTAAGGGCCACATGTGTGCAGTCAACGATGCCCTGCACCCTTGGAAAGCCTGCCAGATTAGCAAATCCAACCGCATGCGCGGTTACACTTGCTTGATCACCTCACACACCTCCAAACCCGCCTCTTCGGGCCTGGTAAAATCGAGCCCTAAGATATTGGGTCAGGATGCCCTACTCCAAATCTATCCAGTAATGATGTGATTCCAGTTTTACAAGAGCTCATAAAATCACAGGTTTGGATGAAAGAGACTTTCAGTCCATTTGATCTCATTCTTCCAGAAAACTAACCCTTACCTTCTATCAATTGGAACACCAATTGATTATTAAATAAATGCAGTGTCATGTCCTGAGCCATCCTTCCTGGCAACCCAACCAGTTTCTAAACAGCCTGGCCCCAAAAATCATTGGGTCATGATATTGGAGTTTGCAGGTCAGTGGGAGGGCAGCTAGTTTGCACAAGGTAAGCGGGCACAGGGCCACTATAAACACGTATCTGGTGCCCACCTGGCCAAGCAGGTAGAGAATCCAGTCCTTGTGCACCATAGGGGAGGGGTTGTCCAGACACCCTTTCAGGCCCCGATAATGTGCCCTTCAAGCCCCTGTGTAAAGTAGCCAATCAAGGTTCAAGTAGCGAAAAAGAAATGTACCTTTCTTTGATGGGTCTGGTCGATTTCTCTGGCAGGCCCTTTACAGTGCTGAACCCAGGGCCTATTGTCCTGCTCCCCTGACATATCTGAAAGTAATTTTTGACTTCACTTTTTCTATTCCATTAAGTATCTTTTATACTTCTGTAAGTTTCACTCAGAATCATTTTTTGATGTTTAAGAGCCCAAATTTATCAGGTAATTTCTTACAGTTCTTCCTTCTGACACTGAGGATTAGCCTCATTGCTCTCCACTGCACTACCTCTAGGGCCTGGATGGGCCCCTTTTGCCTTTTTTAATTAGACTGGTAACAATGCCATTGGGTTTCCCCAGTGCCACCAGACAAAGAATCAATAGTTCAAGAGACCCTTTAAGAGGGCACCATTAAAAATAATCTAATTGGGTTTAATCTGTCAACCATGGCTCATTTGACAGCATTCTCACCTCTGAGTCAGAAGGTTATGGGTTCAAGTTCTCACACCGGAGACTTTAGCACAATAATCTAGGCTGACACTTTAGTGCAGTACTGAGGAAGTGCTGCACTGTCAAAGATGCCATCTTTCAGATGAGATGTTAAACCAAGGACCTGTCTGCCCTCTCAGGTGGACATAAAAGATCCCATGGCACTATTTCAAAGAAGAGCAAGAGAGTTATCCCTGGTGTCCTGGCCAATATATATCCCTCAATCAATATCACTAAAACAAATTATCTGGTCATTATCACATTGCTGTTTGGGGGAGCTTGCTGTGCACAAATTAGCTGCTGTGTTTCCCACATTAAAACAGTGACTGCACTGCAAAAGTACTTAATTGACTGTAAAGTGCTTTTGGATATTCTGAGGCCATGAAAGGCATACTATAAATGCAAGTTTTTTCTTTCTTTTTAATCTAATTAATAGAAACTTAAGCTAAATCAGTATTTCATTATAGCTATCAATTATGCAAAGAACATTCTGCGGTGCCCACCGGCCTCAGAAGGTAATGGGCCCCTTATGGTGCAGGGACCAGGACTCTACATGATATTTTAGGTGCAACCTGGATGTGGCACTGTGAGCTTCAACATAGCCTCTGGGGATTTGAACTCAAGTCATTTGGGAATATAACCCAGCATCCTATTTGCTTTATTGATTTCCACCTCACAAGGTTTAGATATTATGAGATATGAGTCAACTAACATTTCTAGGTCTTTCAGCATCCCCCGTGGCACGTTCTATCCCACCTATGGAATAAATGTGCCTCCTGTTTTTATTTCCAATTTGCAGTTCGTTGCACTTGTTCACATTGGACTTCATTTGCCACTGATCAGCCCAGTTGTAAATCCTGCCAAGTGCTGAACCTTGAGTTCAATTTGCTTGGATTTTGGCATAACCCTATTGTTTATTGCAAAAAAATGGAACTCACACACCAGTGGGAAAGCTTTACACACTGTTTCTGTTGGAGGTGGAGTTCTTTCCTAGAAATTGCCATCCCCAAACCCCTGTCTCTTGTGCCTACAAGTCCATATGTAAAGGTACATTTTGTGCTGCCTCGCACCTCTGACTGGGCCTTGCACACAGCCAGTGGATATTGCAAAATTGAGGGTGTGCTGCAGGGGGCATGGGAAATTGTAAAATTTACTCTTTGGGATCCACCACGATCTGCTGAACTTGGTTTGTTGGAATATTGATTAGGTCATTGGAAGGCCATGGGTTTGCTCACTACAAATTCTTCATCAGGTGTATATATATATGTATATGTAAAAATGTTCTTACCAATCATTAAAGGCAATTTCATGGAACATTTGTGCTAATTACAATTGTCTGTGACTGGAACATGTTGTTTGAAAAAATGCACCTGGAAAATAGCAGCACTGATGAGGAAAGGTGACATGAACTGAACTGTGGAAATAACATTATCCTACTCAAGGATTGCTTGATCACTAGTATTAGGGTTCCTACTGGTCACCCATACAAAATGAGTGCTGCTGGGATTTCCTGCTGTGTGTAAGATTTGCAAAATTTCTACATTTCCCCGAAGGCTGTTACTAATAAACGGGACCCTGCGTGGACATTTTAAATCAAAAAAAGAGGTACCCAAGATGGCGTCCGTGCCTCGTGGCAGAAAGCCTGTGGGATTTTAAAATGGACTCTGCAACGCAGACAGCTTGTGGATCGAAACCCAAGCTGTAGGTTTCTGTGAAGAGAGACTTTGTATTTTGGAACCAGACAGGACTCTGAATTATGCATTAGACCGAATTGGAGACAAATCTAAATTCAGTTTAGGTTATAGTTGAGGCCATCAAGCAGTCTACATATATTATCGGAAACAGATTAACAGAGCCATCGAGGCTGGACAGGCCCATCAAGGAACTTTCATGACAATACAAGTCAATTATCGGGCCGGTAGATGCGGTTACCGGCCATCTAAAAACAGTTAGTATTGATTGCTACCATTATTTAAAATAGCTCGCCAAAATTAAGACAAAGAACTAACCTGATTTGGCGCGCAGATAAGGGTTTTCGAGGAGGGTATAATTGAAGGCCCCCGGGTAGCAATCGGTGTGGTGTTCTGTGCTGTGCTGGTGCTGCTGCTCTCTCTGCTCTTCAGCCCCTCGCCCTCGTGGCTGCCGCTCTTTCCCCGTCCCCTGCTTACCCCCTGGCCTTTGCCCGTGCCTTTCCCCACTCCATCTGGAATCACCCCAGCACCGGGTCGGGTGGACACGGACAATTCAGGCCGGGCGAGGCGGGACATGACGAGGGGTGGAGGGAAGACCACCGGAGGGAAGGCCACCTAAGGAAGACCGGCTGAAGAAGACCAACTGAGGAGACGAACTGAGGGGAGGCTTCGAATTATCAGGCCTTCAGCTTCAGCCGACCTTCGAATATCTGCACACCAACTCAATCTGTCGGCTGGTGACGAAGAATCATCCCTGCAAGGTAAAGTACCCAAACAAAAACTTTAACTTTGGGGTACTCGATTCTGGACAACGCCCTTGCAGAGCTCGGAGGCCATGTGACGATGGCAGGCTCCAGAGAGCACCAAGAGTGAACCCTGAACCCAACCGCTGTTTTGAGTCCGGCAAACACTTTTGATTGGTGAGCATGAAGTTCTGACCCCTCATAGCTTAACCTAGTTAGGTATAGGGGGTGGGATAAAGATAAGGGGATTGTTAAGATAGTTGTTTTCCCTCGATGTGCCGTGTGTTCCCCATTCCCTGTATAAGTATATAGTTATTCTTTTTTTGTATTTTCACCTGTAGAAGTGTACACTAGTAATTTTCCATAAGGTTGTATCAGTTTTTCCTCTTCAATAAAATCTTGGTTTTTGTTTACATACAACCACCTGTCTACTTGAGTCTTCTCTGTACCGCCGCCTTGTACCTAAGTCCGGTGTCTAGAACCCAGGGGTGTGGGAGCGATTCAAACCGCTCACAAAACAGTCAGAGGCATAACTGATTGGGCGTACGCACCAAACACCACCACACGCCACCCCCTACAGTGGCCTTTTAAGAGTTTGATTCTTAATGATGGTTGACAGTTTAGTATTTAATTTAAATGCTGTTTTTTTGCTTTCCGCAAAGTTATATTTGCATTGTTTTTTGGTGCATTACTTGTTGTTGGTGTGTGAAGCTGCATTTTTGCATTTAAAGAATCCTGCCTGTGGCTGTGGAGGTTACATTACATTTTTACCTAATTGGTTCATTCCAAACCATCACATTTGCCACATCACTCAATCTTCAGTTCACTGATGCATAGCGACAGAAGCTTAGTTTGCTAGGGGAAAGGCTTTCATCACTTTCCACAAAAAAGAAGGCAAGAGCACAAGAGGGTGTGGCACCTAGCAGCACTCATTTAGTATGGATGAGCAGCACTGTAAAAATGAACAGGTGAAAAAGGATTGCCTCAAATGAGGAGATCGAATGAGGCTCCCATACGCTCTGTGTGAAGCATCCAAACATTTGCAGTTGGCTGAATTTGGCATCCTGCAAATCGGACAATTGGACCTATTTGCCTGATTCAATGCTCCCAGGATGTGAGACTGAGCACACCATTGCTAAATCAGCCCTAAATAAAAACAGAAACACTGGTAATACACGAGTCAGTCAGCAAAGATATTTTGGGTCCATACCCTACAAGAGTTCTGATGAAAGGTACCCACCCAAAATGTCATAACCAAACCAATCTACTTAGTTTGCCCATACCCATTTGAGTGCTAATAATCATCTTGATACTTGTCATCTGGTCACATAGCTTGGGATCAGCAAATGTTAAGATATTGCAAGAAATTTTATGCTCCATATAGTTTTCAAATACTGTGAAAAGCAAAGGACTCAAAACAGACCTATGTTGAACTCCACCAGTCCCTGAACCCAGAAATATCTATAAATTTAGGAATTGAAGTTACATCTTTTAAAAAGGTTGTATTCTTTTGGCATAAAGGGTCAGTCCAACAGTATGTGGTGATGAGGAAATTGCAAAGACTGCAGGCAAGAATTTTCATACTGGAGAAAAGTCTAAAATGAAAATAAAAGAAAATCATTGTAGCACAACTGCAGGCACAGAGATACAATTGTGTATTTCAGGCTGTAGACGCTCATAGGTGCACTGATGGCCTCCACATAGAAATAGGCCTCCCTCCCTTTGAAATTTTCTTAGAGGGGGTTTCCATAAAGCCAACAACAGCTCTGTCAATTAGTGATAAATAATTAGCTACTGTTATTGTTACTATCTACCATAGGTATCTACTCGGACTCAATGATGTCAAGCAGTCTGGATGTCTGTTTTTTTTACGGAGGTTGACTCCCACTACCCTATATCTGCTAGCATGGTAACAGGACCCGGGAGTGTAGCAGTGAAACTCCCTTATGATCTAAACTGAATCTCCATTTCTTACACCCGTGTACTCCTTCAATCTCCTCAAAGGTGGACCGAGTTAATGCTAGGCGAGTCGTTGTTTGGTTTGATTCATAAGCTGCTTTATTCCACAGCAGACAAAACATACAGAATAATGAGGATGATGAGAGTTGCTTTGTAAAATCACTATAGCTTCTGTTTGCGTACAGATAAGTAAATAAAGAATACTGGTATACTGGCCCATTTTATCAGGTCCTTACTTAACATAAAAAGATAGTCCCTCTTTGCTACCTGTCCTGAAGATCAGGACAGAGGCTATCTGTCTTCCGCAGCCTCTGCTGCTGCCCAACCAATCTCATTGGTGTCTGTTTCCTGATTTTGAAAAGCCCCTGTTCTAAGACTAGTAGGGGTCAAAATGGTTTGTCTAAACAAAGGTGTTAAATATCTTCCTGAATGAACAGACGTTGGTAAGAAGAAGAAGAAGAGTCTTTGGACTCTGAAAGAAATAACATCTCATCGTTTGCCTTTGGAACCACAGATCAGCCTGGGGCCGTCTCAAAAAGCTACCACCTTTCAGGCAGGTTTTGCTCAGAACATACTTTAAAATGGCTTATATCCAACTCTTGTCCATCTGCTGCAATTTACCCATTGTTTCATCTGTTGGCAACATTATTAACCTCTTACGCCATTTCTCTGTGGGTTCCACCAATCTCCCACCAATGTTCCGGCAGGAGATCAGGAGAGCCCTACAGAAATTAAGGAGCTGTTTTTTTTACCAACCTTCAAGAAGGCAATAAATAGACTGCTGGAGAAAGAGGTGATCACAACATATGGAAGGTAAGAGTAAATAAATATGGATTTGGGGTCTCCTGAGGCTTGCCTGATCATCCATGAGGGATGAAAGAGGAATTTTTGACAGAGGACTCCTGAACTGGTTTCAAGTCTTTTTTGCCTCTCTCAGGAGGTGGGATGGAATCTGTCGAATGATGATTCAGGGGTGATGTCAGAAGCTCTTCTTCACATAAAGGGTGGTGGATATCTGGAACTCTCTCCCCCAAAAAGCTGATGAGCCTAAGTCAATTGAAAATTTTAAAACAGAGATTGATAGATTTTTGTTTGGCAAGGGTATTAAGGGTTACAGAACCAAGGCGGGTAAATGGAGTTAAGATACAGTTCGGCCATGATCTAACTGAATGGCAGAACAGGCTCAAGGGGCTGAATGGCTTATTTTTGTTCCTAAGTTCCTAATTTTCTATGGAGCGAGCAAGTTTGTGCCTGAATACATAACCATAATCAAAACGCACTCTTGGAACAATGGTGCATGTTTACCCTTAAAGACCTTGTAAAAGACAGTGTAAAATCCATCATTGCATATCCTTTTCAGCATGGTAAGAAGTAAGTAATTCATGCTAGCATAAACACTCTTTCTAATACCTCCTTTTGATCCAGGAAAAGAATGAGTAGATCTAACTAGTGGGGTTTAGTTATGTATAGATTTATACAAAGAAATGTGATGATCCCAGAGAGCTACTTTGATCTCAACCAGCTCAGAAACTACCAAACCAGTAAGGGCGCGAATACCTGTACTAGTGATCACAGTAAAGACTTGGGTTAAAATAAATTTAAATTTTCTTTTGAACATATTTTTTATAATCCTTGAATTATATTTCATTGAGAAGTATATGCCTGTGAAATTTATTGAAAAAAGACTTATTTTAACCAAGAAAAGAAGCTTTGCCTGGTGGAGTTGAACTCAAACAGCTGAACAGTTGCCTTATTTAATAGTACTGTATGAGGTGACCTTTGAAACAAAATGTTTTCACTTTAAAGAAAAATTGATGTTGCCACATTGATATCACATCAATCTTGTGAATAAAAATCCAAAAGGCTCTTTACATTTTGACTTGGCTTTTGATAGATCAGGTTGCTATGAATTGTCATGACTTTGCGTATGAAAATAAATGGTTTTAAAAGGTAAAAGTTGCATTCAATTTCTGTGGCATTCACAGTGGATATATTGCAGTTAAGCCATTCACAAATGCAATCTCCCACTGAACCTTTTTTTGTAGCAAGGTGCTGATATTGATGTCGCTGATGCTTTTTTCAAATTTTTATATTTGTTCCTGTCAATGTTACACATTAGGGTCAGAGTAGCCTCTGTACAATACTGGAATTGATTCATCAATTCCAATTACTGCTGGCCAACTTGATAAAGAACAGTTGATTCTGTATAACTGGTGGCTCATAAGTCTTTGTCAAAATGGTAGCTGACGTATTAATTTTAAAAGAGCAATCACTTAGGCAAAGGTTCATGAAGAAAATAATGGAATCAATTATAAGATAGAAGCAGTTAGATGAAGTCTTCTATCAGCAAACTGAAAGAACATAAAAACATAAGAAATAGGAGCAACAATAGGCCACTTGGCCCCTCGAGCCTGCTCCGCCATTCAATAAGATCATGGCTGATCTTGGGCTCAAAGCCACTTCCCAGCCCACTCCCCATAACCCTTCACTTCCTTATCTTGCAAAAATTTGTCTATCTCCACTTTAAATGTATTTAATGACCCAGCCTCTACAGCTATCTGGGGCAGAGAATTCCACAAATTTACGACCCTCTGAGAGAAGTTCCTCCTCATCTCAGTTCTAAAAGGGCGACCCTTTATTCTGAGACTGTGCCCCCGAGTTCCAGATTTCCCCATGAGGGGAAACATCCTCTCTGCATCTACCCTGTCGAGCCCCCTCAGTATCTTATATATTTCAATAAGATCACCTCTGATTCTTCTAAATTCCAATGAGTATAGGCCCAGCCTGCTCAACATTTCCTCATAAGTCAAACCCCTCATCTCTGGAATTAACCTAGTGAATCGTCTCTGAACTGCCTCCAAAATACGTTAGAAGGTGCTGTAATCAGCTCTCTCATTTTTATATTGATAGTCATTTTTATAATTCGACTTTTTTTTTGCCAGATGCCCAATATTCCATGTTTTTGATGAAACATTTAGTATAGAATGAACTGATTCACTGGAGGCAGTGTGGGCCAACCATCCAACTGACCTTCAAAACAGATCCAGTTTTTGCTACCCATCATTTTTCATCTTAAGAAGATGGCATTTGAAATGCTGCTGATACAGTAGAATAGCAAGTCACACGGATTGGATGGACTAGGTGATACAGTGACTGTCAATCGAACTGCCAGCTTACAAAAGCTGCAAATATCCAAAGCTGCTTTCTTAAAGGAAATTATAATAAGGTGAGTAAAAATAACAGTCTGATTCTCGGATTACCCTAAATCATCATATACAACCAGTACAGTTTTTCTAGTATGAGGTTGAAGGGAGTTTTTTCAGATGTTGTGAATAACCCCAATCAAGGTTTACCATGTTCATGAAATACATTGGTGATACTAAAAAAAAACTTGAAACAGAAAAACTGTACGACTTATGCAGATTCACCATTTAGAATTGTGCTGTTTCTATAGAACCGTTTTGGCAATGAGGATTATGCTGCCAAATGTTTTTAAGTAAGGCTAAAAAAAAAATCCAAGTTTTCAATTGCATTAGATTTTTGTAGATATTTCAGTTGAAGCCAAGAGAAGTGAGATCAGGACTGAAGCAAGGCACATTTCAGTCAGATGAAATAGAGGTGGAAAAGAAAGACCAACTTTGTGTCATCCTGGTCTCAAGAACCAGAACAACTCCTGATATGTAGAATACTGTTTCTTTCTTAGATTTCTAATTTGGGCTTCTGTCCCACTGTTCACCAACTGGTAGTTTGAGCAAATGGTACATTTAGACTACTTCATTATATTAACCAGCGATGCTGCTCTGTGACTAAAACAGGAGGGGGTGAAATTGGACTCAGTAGTGCCTGTTTTTTGGGCACTACGAGACCCCTTAAGCATCTAAAATGGCATCCAGGGAGCGCGTGCACACTTCCGATGGGAAGTGCGTCAATGCCATATTTGTAAATTGGTCAGCACATGAGCACCTAACATCCACCGGAAGCAGGCAGAGCAGGCAGATCATGACGTCAATTAGTGTGCAACGCTGATTTGATGCCCGCGCTGCCATTTTGGAGCCCCAAGCTCCAGCCTATGCCCTGTCTTAACCTCACACAGCTGAACACGACGTTAAGCAGCACAAAGGGCCCCCACCAGTGCTATTTAAAGGGATCATCAACTACTTAAAGGTTAGTTGCTGGTTTAATCGGACAGAGTCAGCATGGTTTTACGAAGGGGAAGTCATGTTTGACAAATTTGCTCGAATTCTTTGAGGATGTAACAAACAGGGTGGATAAAGGGGAACCAGTGGATGTGGTGTATTTGGACTTCCAAAAGGCATTTGACAAGGTGCCACACAAAAGATTACTGCACAAGATAAAAAATCACGGGATTGGGGGCAATATACTGGCATGGGTGGAAGATTGGCTATCTAACAGAAAACAGAGAGTTGGGATAAATGGTTCATTCTCGGGTTGGCAATCAGTAACTAGTGGTGTTCCGCAGGGGTCAGTGCTGGGATCCCAACTCTTTACAATCTATATTAACGATTTGGAGGAAGGGACCGAGTGCAACGTATCCAAGTTTGCCGACGATACAAAGATAGGAGGGAAAGCAGTGAGTGAGGAGGACATAAAAAACCTACAAAAGGACATAGACAGGCTGGGTGAGTGGGCAAAAATTTGGCAGGTGGAATATAATGTTGGAAAGTGTGAGGTTATGCACTTTGGCAGAAAAAATCAAAGAGCAAGTTATGATCTAAATGGAGAGAAACTGCAAAGTGTTACAGTACAAAGGGATCTGGGGGTCCTGGTGCATGAAACACAGAAGGTTAGTATGCAGGTACAGCAGGTGATCAGGAAGGCCAATGGAATCTTGGCTTTTATTGCAAGGGGGATGGAGTATAAAAGCAGGGAAGCCTTGCTGCAGTTATACAGGGTACTGGTGAGGCCACACCTGGAATACTGCGTACAGTTTTGGTTTCCATATTTAAGAAAAGATATACTTGCTCTCGAGGCAGCTCAGAGAAGGTTCACTCGGTTGATTCTGAAGATGAGGGGGTTGACTTATGAGGAAAGGTTGAGTAGGTTGGGCCTCTACTCATTGGAATTCAGAAGAATGAGAGGCAATCTTATCGAAACATATAAGATTGTGAGCGGGCTTGATCGGGTGGATGCGGTGAGGATGTTTCCACTGATGGGTGAGACTAGAACTAGGGGGCATAATCTTAGAATAAGGGGCTGCCCTTTCAAAACTGAGATGAGTAGAAACTTCTTCACTCAGAGGGTAGTAAATCTATGGAATTTGCTACCTCAGAGAGTTGTGGAAGCTGCGACATTAAATAAATTTAAAACGGAGATAGACAGTTTCCTAGCTGATAAGGGAATAAGGGGTTATGGGGAGAGGGCAGGGAAGTGGACGTGAGTCTAAGTTCGGATCAGCCATGATCCTATTGAATGGCGGAGCAGGCCCGAGGGGCCATATGTCCTGCTCCTACTTCTTATGTTCTTATGTTCTTATTTCTTCTGGCTGTTGTTGCAATTCTTTGAGTTTTGGGTGCTTTCTATAGTTGGTTAAAATGTCAATAGTCTATAGGGAGTGGTGTGGTAGGTGCTGAAGTACTTTTTTGTTAACTTAAAGGCTTCTGCACAGGCCAGTTACTCTGAAACATGAGTGGACTAATAGGCCTTCCTCTTGGCGTTGAGCATGACTGGGAGAATGAAGAGAGGCCACGCAAAGCAGGTCAAGCTGCTAGAAGAGAGAGGAAGAGGAGGGGCAGAAGGGCTTTCAGCAGGAGGTCATATCCGCAGAAAGTGCTGAAAATTCGATAGCCCTGAAAACTGGCGCGGGGATTGTGATGCGCGATTAACCCGTGTCCATTCAAAATAATGAACGCAGCTTGCAAACTTGGAGCTAGCTTCTAATTTAAATTATAGTGGCATGCAGCCCAGCGCTAAATGTGCTGCTGAGTGGCTGCACGTTCATCAGGGGCCCAAGTTGTGTGAGGCTAGAACCAATTAAAACTAGCCTGCACCTCTTAAAGTGAAGGTGCAGTTTGACGAGCCCAAGTGTTGGAAGTCATTCCAGAAGGCAATTTCAACAGGGACAACATTCAGCAGTAGCATAACAGGCCAAAGTGCGGGCTCCAGGGTTCTCAGACGCAGCAGTAGAAGCCTTAGTATAGGAGGTGAAAAGGAGAGAGAGGTCCTGTTCCCACAGGGGTCCAGGAGGCCCCCCAGACAGACATTGCAAAGGCAGTGGGAGCAGATAGCCACTGTGGTCAATGCCAACAGTGTTGCCCTGAGGACCTGGATTCAGTGCCTGAAGAAGTTCAATGACAAGTGGTCAAGGTCAGTGAATTCATCTTCAAATGCCATATCCCACCATCTGCACTACTAGCCTCACACACTGCTCAATTCGTCACACCCCCATCACTCACTTACCAACAATCTCATTCAATCATGATTCATACCTCACATTCATAGCTTCACCTCACCCTCACATACTTAGCACTGCTGCAAGCCTCACACCCACATCTCACAGCTTGAACACACTGCCAGCTATTCAACCATGTCAGCCATGTCAGCCAAACACATTGAACCACACTCACTGACACAATTCCCTCTCTCTTGCAGGACAAGGTGGCGCATAATCATAAGCAACGGCAGCTAACCGGAGGGGGACAGGCACGCCTCCATATCCTGACCCCGCTCAAGGAGATGGTGCTTGGCAAAATTGGAGTGGCTGTGACCAAGGCTGTGGCCTGTGGCAGCGCTGAAAATATTGAAGATGATGGTATGCTCATATCTCATCCTCCTTCTCACATCCCACTTCCCCCTCATCTAACAATCTCTTGTGACTTACAAGCTGCAAATGGTGTAAGCATGCACCTCTTGCTTTCCCCACCTCCCCTCACCACAACCCTACCCTTGTGCCTTTTTCATTTCAGAGACCCAAGAGATCTAACCTGGCCAGGCAGTGGTCAAAGAGGAAGAGGAGAGTGATGATGAAGAAGAAAAACCATCACTCGATCTGACACTCGCAGCCACCAGGTCAGATACTGGCACTGCGTGGACTATAGAGGGTAGCTTAGAGGCTGGATCTGCACGTGGTGAGTCACCGGGCACAAGTGGGCTGCAGCCAGGGCAGGGGGAAAGGGTGGCGCTGGTGCCAGCTCCCCGGAGGGTGAGGTCGCACACGAGTTCTGCTGTACAGGACTCAGACGATGACTTTGATGGGGCAGCTTACAGATGAAAGCTGATGGGTGTGCACACAGAAATGCTTGGTGCATTCGCAGGCCTGCCAGAAAGCCTGAATACAATGTCAAGGAGCATGGAGGAGTCCAGCTCCAGCCTTGCATGAGGCTTTGCACACAACTTGGAGCCCACGATTTCCAGCATGGAAGTGATGGGCAACTCCATTAGAGCTCTTGTGGACCCAACCATGATACATAGTCTGATGGCCGATGTCTCAGCTTCCATTGCAGCACAAGCAGAAGCCACCCAGTGTCTGAGTGTTGCAGTGGAAACTCAGACTGAAGTCATGCAAGCTCAGCTTGTTGCAATGCAAGCACCGACTGCTGCCATCATGGCTGGGTTTACCAGTGTTGAAAGGGGCTTGCAGCATGTCACAGCAGTCCAGCAATCTGTCCTCCAATAACAAGTGCTATGCAACCACATTTTTAGCCCAGGGTGTTTAGGGGGCAGTTCTCCTACCTGAACTTCAGCGACGACCAATGCACTTCACCAAAGAGATCATCACTGAAATCTGACAACTGCTGCAGCCATGATCTCATTGAATGGCGGAGCAGGCTCGAAGGGCCGAATGGCCTACTCCTGCTCCTATCCTATCTTCTATGTAACTCCAACCTCACAACAGGGCAAGGACCGCATTGCCAGTGCCTGTCACGGTTACTGTGGCTATGATCTTCTATGCGTCGGGCTCCTTCCAGGCTGCTGCTGCAGATATAAGCATCATATCTCAGTTTGCAGTGCACTGCAGCATAAAGGAGGTCACTGAGGCTCTCTATGAAAAGAGAGACAACTTCATCTCCTTCCCTCTTTCCAGAGAGAAGCAGGCAGAGCGAGCACGAGGGTTTGCAAGGATTTTAGGCTTCCCCACAGTGTAGAGTGCCATTGACTGCATGTTGCTTTGCGTGCACCTCATGTCAACTCTGCCGTGAACCTGAACCGAAAGGGATTCCACTCCCTCAACATCCAGCTACTGTGTGACCACAGGCAACGCATCACGCAGGTCAATGCCCAGTATCCTGGCAGCAATCATGATGTATTCATTCTGTGGCAGTCCTCTGTGCCAGCTGTATTTCAACCACCATGGCAAACCAAAGGGTGGCTACTGGGCAACGAGGGTTATTCACTGATGGCTCATGACCCTGATCTGCAACCCATGCACACATGCACAGCAGAAATACAATGAGAGCAATGTTGCAACAAGAAATCTAATAGAGCAGAAGATTGGCATACTGAAGCAACAGTTCCGCTGGCTGGACTGCTCTGGAGGATCCCTGCAGTACTCAGCTGAGCGAGTCTCAAGCTTTGTCATGGCATGCTGCATGCTGCACATCATGAGGGAACAGCCCTTGCCACCACCCATCAAGTGAGAAGCTGAGGAGCAGGAGCACAAGGAGCAGGAGGTGGAGGAGGAAGGGGCGGAGAAGGAGGAAGCAGAGGAGGCGGAGGTGGAAGAGGAGGAGCTGGAAGAGGAGGAAGAGGAAGGCAGGCTGCGACCTAGACAGCCTCTTTCCGCCCGGGCGCTACGTGAACAAATAATTAATGAGAGATACCAGTAACCTCAACTCCAATTCCCCATTCACCAATAGTCCAACTCCTTATTCCCTCTGTCACTGACCATCACATCAACCTCTTTCCCACAATGCAAAAATTAAAGCCAACACAAAATACACATTCCAATCCAAATTTAAAAATTAAATCATGCCGTAGCGCATTCAAAAATAAACAAATCACCCTTTTGCATTCCCTTAGTGCCTCTCCCATGTGTCTTTGCCTGTCCTAGTGCTCCTACAAGGTGCTTCCCCAGTGGCTGCAGCATGGCTGGTGGAAGGCTGCTGACTTTCAGTGGAGGAGACTGCAGATGGCCTCGGAGGATGACCTCGAGCAGCTCTGGGCCTAGAAGGCCCAGCTGCAGAATGCACCATCTCAGCCTGGGCGGCAGCAGTCTGGACTGGCTGGCTGACAGGCAACAGCAAGGGCACTGGTTGAGTGGCAGGGATGGGAGCAGGAATCATCTGGAGAGAGGACAGCAGGTTTGTACTCCATGGAGCTACTGCCACTCCTCCGGGGCGGCACCTCAACAATCCTAGTACTCTGTTGGAAAGCAGACTGCTGGAGTGCTGTGATGCCCTGGAAGCCCTTTTGAACAGTAGTTTCCAGAGCCATGATGACACCAGTCTGAGCTTCCACTACAGCACTCAGACGTTGGCTGCGGCTTGTGCTGCAATGAAAACTAAGACATTGGCCATCAGACACTGCATCATGGTTGATTCCACAGGTTTGCTGATGGAGGTAGCCACCCATTCCATGTTGAAAAGGTTGGGCTCCAAGCTCTGCGCAAAGCCCTGTACCAGGTTGGTGCCAGAGTCCTCCATGCTCCTTGACATTGAACGCAGGCTTTCTGACAGGCTTTCCAGTGCACCAAGTATTTGGGTGTGTACATTGAAGTCATCACCTGAGTCCACTGCAGCAGAACTCGAGTGCAACCTCACCCTCCGGCGAGCTGGCACCTGCACTATCCTTTTCCCCTGCCGTGGCTGCAGCGCACTTGTGCCCAGTGTCTGACCACGTGCAGATCCCGCCTCTGTCCTATCCTATCTAAATTACACACATTGTCAGTATCTGAGCTGGTGGCCATGACTGTGAAATTGAGTGACAGTGTGTCCTCACTGTCTTCTTGCTCTTCCTCCACTGCCTGGGCAGGTTGCAGTTCTTCGGTATCAGAAAGGTAAAAGGGATAAGGGTTCAGTTGTGATGAGGGGAGAGGAGAAAGTAAGAAATGCATGTTTGCACCATCAGCAGCTTGTAAGTCAGAAGAGATTGTGGAATAAGGGAGAAGTGGGGTGAGAGAAGGAGGATTAGGTATGCGGATACCATCATCTTTAATGGATTCAGTCCCGCCGGTGGCCACATCTGTAAAGTCTGCGCCTCAATAATACACGGACTTCGGGAGAACGGTTTAACAGATACTTTACTGAACAAGAGGCAGCTTGAAACTGAAACTACAGAAGCCTGCTAGGGTCTTTTATACAGGGGTGGTCACTGCCAGTACTGCAGTCTAAGACCAGTTATTCCCTTAAAGGTACATACACAACAATTCCTCCCCTTTTAGATAAACAGTACATAACATTCATTTAACAACTAAATAATAACTAATTACAATTACAATTTTCTCAGTAATATATACATCAACTGAAATAGTCATTTATAAGTTCAGTCTTTGAGGAGGCTTCCTGATCCGGACTGGATAGCGTCTTTCTCGAGTATCCTGTTCTGGCAGTGGAGTCAATTCTGGCTCATTGTCATTGGTTGGTTCGTCAGCTTCCAATACCCCTGCTTCTGAGGTAGACGCAATCTGTACTTCGGGCTCATTACCAGGTGCACATGCTTGTGGTACAGGTTCGGCTTGTTCCTGTGACTCTAGAATCTGGTCAGCATGGCGTCTCACGATGCTCTCTCCAACGTCCACTGTGTACATTAGTGGTCCCTGCTGTGTGCATATCGTGCCTGGCTGCCATTTTTCTGTTCGGTAGTCACGGGCCAAGACTGGTTGCCCTATCTTGAAGCTCCTGGTTGGCTTCTCATTTATGTGCTGGAACTGCTTATCCTCAACATCTCGTCTTATGTTTGGTTTCAGCAAATCCAAGCGACATCTTAGTCTCCGGTTGAAAAACAGTACGGCTGGAGTTTGGTTGGTTACTGCATGTGTCGCATTCCGGTAAGCAAACAGGAAGTTATCCACCTTGTGTTGCAGTGGTATGTCGTCATTATACATTGCCTTTATGGCCTTTTTAAAGGTCTAAACAAACCTCTCAGCCAATCCATTTGTGGCTGGATGATATGGGGCAGATGTGTAATGTTTCACCCCATTATTCTTCAGGAACCTCCGGAAATCCTCAGACACAAACAGTGGGCCATTGTCGGAACAGATCTGTTCTGGCAACCCATTCCTGGCGAAGATGGTCCTTAGGACTGCAATAGTTTTCTCCGTGGTGGTGGTGGGCATTTTAATGACCTCTGGCCATTTCGAATGGGCGTCCACAGCGATTAGAAACATTGAGTCCATAAATGGACCAGCGAAATCAATGTGTACCCATTGCCATGGAGATGAGGGCCACTCCCATGGATGTAGCGGGGCCTGTGGTGGAGCGTTTTGGACCTTCTGGCATCCTGTGCATCTCTTGGTCATATCCTCGATTTCTTTATCGATTCCCGGCCACCACACAAACGCCCTGGCTAGGCTCTTCATTTTTACCCCTCCCAGATGACCATCGCGAAGCTCACTGAGTACCCTATCTCTCAACTTGGGTGCAAGTACCACTCGGGATCCACACATCAAGGTTCCCCGGTGTTAGATCCATTTGTTAATGGAGATACGAAATGCAGGAGTTGATTTAACAAGTGTTTACTGAACAAAGTCTGGAGGTGAACTAACAACACAAGACGCTACACAGGCTTATATACCCGAGTGGTCACTACTGGTACTACAGTATACAGGGGCTTCAAAAACATAGTTCCTCTTAAAGGTACATACACTACAACTCCTCCCCTTTTAGATAAATAGTACATAACATTTTAAGTAATCATTAAATAACATTTTTACAAGAACAATAATATACACATTTGCTGAAGTTAATCAATTACAAATTCAGTCTCTCTGGAGGCTTCCTGACTCAGTCCGGATACTGCCTCGGTGGTGTAGTAGGTTCTTTTGGCAAGGTCAATTCGGCTTCAATGCCAGTGTCGGGTTCATCTGGTTCCAGTATCACCGGATCGGAGGTAGATACTATGGGTATCTCTGCTTCATCACTAGGCGTATAGAGTTGTGGTGTAGGTTGTCCTTTTTCGGATGACTCTATGATCTGGTCAGCATGGCGCCTTATTATGCTTTCCCCAATGTCCACGGTATACATCAGCGGTCCTAGTCGTGTGCAAATAGTTCCAGGCTGCCATTTCTTGGTACGGTAGTCCCGGGCCAAAACTGGTTGACCTATCTGGAAGGTTCTAGTTGGCCTTTCATTCATGCTTTGAAATTGCCGGTTCTCTACGTCCCTTCTGACGTTTGGCTTGACCAAATCCAGCCGTCATCTTAGTCTTCTATTGAAAAACATCATGGCGGGGGTTTGGTTTGTAACCACATGTGTTGCATTCCTGTACGCAAACAAGAAGTTATCTACCTTATGTTGTAGATTTATGTCTTCATTACCCATGGCCTTTATGGCCTTCTTGAAGGTCTGGACAAACCTTTCAGCCAATCCATTGCATAATCCCATTGTTTTTTAAGAACTTCCTGAATTCTTCGGATACAAATTGCGGTCCATTATCAGAACAGATCTGTTCAGGCAGCCCATTCCTGGCGAATATGGTCCTTAATACTGTGATGGTTTTTTCCGTGGTGGTGGAGGACATCTTTATTACCTCCGGCCACTTGGAGTGTGCATCCACCACGATTAAGAACATTGAGTCCATAAATGGACCAGCAAAGTCGATATGTACCCTTTGCCATGGAGATGAGGGCCACTCCCATGGATGTAGAGGGGCTTGTGGTGGGGCGTTTTGGGCCTTCTGGCATCCTAGACAGCTCTTGGTCATTTCTTCGATGTTTCCATCGATACCTGGCCACCACACAAACGCTCTGGCTAAGTTCTTCATTTTCACTCCACCCAGATGCCCCTCGTGAAGCTCCTTTAGCACTTTATCCTTGAGTTTGGGTGGAATCACCACTCTGGATCCACACATCAAGGTTCCTCGGCACACTGACAGCTGTTCTCTTCTTTGCGAGAATGCTGGCAACAGTGGTTCGCCATGTGCTGGCCATCCCTTCACCGTTAAATCGTAGACTCGTGAGAGAGTCGGGTCATTTCGCGTTTCCTTTTCAATGGTAGAATTTGTCACCGGTAGGCATTCTACTATGGTCGAGTGGAATATCTCCACTGGCGCCTCTTCCACCGTTGGCAACGGTAGGCGCGATAACCCGTCAGCATTCCCATGCTGTTTTGCTCCTTTGTACTCTATGTTATATTGGTGTGCTCCTAGGAAAAGGGACCACCTCTGTAGCCTTTGCGCTGTCATAATGGGAACGCCCTTTTTAGGGTTGAATATGGAGACGAGGGGTTGATGGTCAGTCAACAAGGTAAATTTTTCTCCGTGTAGGTAATGGTTGAATTTCTTCACCCCCCACACCAGGCTGAGTGCCTCCCTGTCGATCTGGGCATAGTTACGCTCAGCTGAGTTTAATGAGCGTGACGCAAAAGCTATCGGCCGCTCCGAGCCATCAGGGAATCTATGCGATAATACTGCTCCCACGCCATAAGGGGATGCATCGCACGCCAGTCTGATTGGCAGTGATGAGTTGTAATGAGCCAACACTTCCCTGGACGTGATCAAGGCTTTGCATTTATGGAAGGCACGTTTACAGTCTTCGCTCCATTTCCAAACTACTCCCGTTTGTAGCAGTGCGTTAAGCGGGTGCAGAACCGTCGACAAGTTTGGTCAAAATTTATGATAGTAATTTACTAATCCCAGGAATGACCTTAATTGTGAGACATTTTCAGGCGCTGGGGCCTTTACGACCGCTTCAATTTTTTCAGGTGACTTATGCAACCCTTCTTAGTTAATGACATGGCCACAATATGATATTTGTTTCTGGAAAAATTCGCACTTGGGGCGATTTGCTCATAGGCCCCGTTCGCTCAGCCTCGTGAGCACCTGCTCCAAGTTGGCAAGGTGCTCGTTGTTGTTTTCTCCTGTTACAAGGATGTTGTCTAGGTAGCATTGAGTCCCCGGAATCCCTTGCAGGACTTGCTCCATAGCTCTTTGCCAGATAGCCGGAGCTGATGCCACTCCGAAAACCAGTCGATTGTACTGGTACAGGCCTTTGTGTGTGTTTATCGTGAGATACTTTTTAGAGGCCTCCTCAACCTCCATCTGTAGCTATGCCTGTGCTAAGTCAATTTTGGTGAAACGTTTCCCTCCGGATAGTGAGGTGAAAATATCTTCTATCCTCGGAAGAGGATACTGTACCATGTGAAGAGCCGGGTTTAGAGTCACCTTGAAGTCCCCACAGATGCGAACTTTTCTCTGTTCTTCATATTTATCATTATTCAACGTTTTCTTCATGACTGGGACCATGGGTGTTGCCCACTCGCTCCAATCTACCTTGGATAACACGCCTGCTTTTTCCAAATTCTCCAGCTCTGCCTCGACGGCTGGACGAATTGTGTATGGCACCAGCCTTGCCTTAAAAAACTTGGAAATTGCCGCATCTTCCACTTTTATTGAGGCCGTGGCGCCTTTCAGGGTTCCATTTCCTGTTCAAACACTTCTTTGGCGTTAGCCAAGATTTCTTTTAATCGTCCAGGTATGACGTCATCATTGTTTTTTTTCTTACTGGTCACCGTCAGTGCCTGAATGGAGTGCCAGTCTAAACTTATCTTTCTGATCCATTCACGTCCCAACAACAGTGGACCACCATCTTGCAGAACGTATAAATACAACTTCTGTATTTCCTTGCCGTTGTATACAACAGGCACCCTTATTTTCCCCCTGGGGTATACTTTCTGCCCCATATATGTCTTCAAGACAATGGATGCGTCTTTCAAAGGTATATGCAGAAATAGCCGCTCATAATCCCGTCGACTCATGACGGTCAGTGCTGATCCTGTATCTAGCTCCATTTTGACTGGGGACCCCGCTATCGTGAGGGTAACCCAAATGGTCTGGTAATCTTCTTCGGCAATTACATTATGTAATTTGAGACAGCTTAGTCTCTTGTTTCCGGAGTCGCTATCACTCTTCTGGTCTTCGGAGCTGCTGTCCATCATCATTTGTACCTTTCTGTACTTTTCCTTATTGACCTTTTTACTGTCAGCGGATTTCTTTCCAGATCTGCATACACGTGCAATGTGTCCCATCTTTCCGCATTGCCTGCATGCTTTGTCCTTGAACCAGCAGTCCTTCTGGTCATGGGTGAATCTGCCGCAGCAATAACATCTCTCGAAACCCCGTGTCATTTCATGGGTGCCGAAGTCCTGTGGCTTTTGCTGTATCTCTGCAGCTCCTCTTGCTGCTGCTTCGTATGATACAGCCACACTGAAAGCCTTGTCCAGTGTCAAATCTTTCTCAGAAAGTAGTCTTTTCTGTGTTCCTTCGCTTAGGAGACCGCAGACGAATTTGTCTCGTAGAGAATCTGCCAATCCTGCCCCGAATTGGCAGTGCTTTGACAGCTTTCGTAATTCGGTGAGGTAATCAGCGTTACTTTCATTCTTGTGCTGATTCCTCCTGAAGAATTTGAATCGTTCCGCTATCAGCAGCGGTGTTGGGTTTAAGTGCTCCTGTAAGGTATCAACAATCTCCTTAAAATTCTTGTCCATCGGTTTGGCTGGAGTGATCAAGTTTCGTAACAGCCCGTATGTCCTTGCGCCCATCAGATTTAGAAGTACCGATGCCTTTTTATCATCCGCTACCTCATTTGCCTTGCAATATACCTCCACTCTTTCCACATATGTGGTCCAATCTCTATATCACTATCGAAAGCAGTAATATTGCCAGTCTTCGGCATCTTGAAAATCTAAAATGGCGCTTCCCGCGCTTTTCTTTCTTCCCCGCCGAGTTAAGATGGCGCCTCCCGCGCTTTCCTGCCGCTGCCGCTGCTGCCAACGCTGTTCTCCGCGGCTCCCATTGCGACCTGCAGCTTTTCGCGGTATTTCTATTTTTTTTTAATATATATCGCTTCAATATTCTCTCCGTAATTGAAGAACCGTTCCCATCGTGGAGCGGACCCTCTGGGACTTTCCCCTCCCTCTGCTCGGTCCGAACGCCGGCCGCGCCCTGAGTGCTCCACCCTCTCTCTCTTTGCTTCTGCTTCCCGACTCGCTGCCTGGCCCCGTTGCAGAGCCACCCGATCGAGCTGTAGCCTGCCGCAGCCCAGGAAGAATCAGTGCACTACCTGCCACCAGCCCGTTTAGCTGGGGAAACCACAGACTGGAGACCAAGCCTGGCCCTCGTTTTCGAGTTTCTTCGAGTTATTTTTTTTTTTTTTCTTGCTTCTGGCTTCGACCTTCGTCTGAGGAATCGATCCCCTTGAGGTGCTGCCGAATTGCAGGTAAGTTCGTTTCTAACTCGTCGCCACTGTTAGATCCGTGTGTTAATGGAGACACGGAATGCAGGAGTTGATTTAACAAGTGTTTACTGAACAAAGTCTGGAGGTGAACTAACAACACAAGATGCTACACAGGCTTATATACCTGAGTGCTCACTACTGGTATTACAGTATACAGGGGCTTCAAAAACATAGTTCCTCTTAAAGGTACATACACTACACCCGGCACACTGACAGCTGTTCCCTCCTTGGCGAGAATGCTGACAACAGTGAGTCGCCATATGCTGGCCATCCCTTCGCTGTCAAATCATAGACCCGAGAGAGTGTCGGGTCATTTCGGGTTTCCTTCTCAATACTTGCATTTGTAA
This sequence comes from Somniosus microcephalus, assembly GCF_052327205.1. Taxonomy (NCBI): domain Eukaryota; kingdom Metazoa; phylum Chordata; class Chondrichthyes; order Squaliformes; family Somniosidae; genus Somniosus; species Somniosus microcephalus. The sequence goes on along the minus strand of NC_140991.1, from coordinate 195,357,733 downwards.
CAGGCAAACATTCGATTATGGTCGCATGGAATATCTCCACAGGGTCCACTGCAGGTGCTTCTTCCACCGTAGGCAACGATAGGTGCGACAGCCCATCAGCGTTTCCATGTTGTTTCGTACCTTTGTACTCTATGTCATACTGATGTGCCCCTAGAAAAAGTGACCATCTTTGCAGCCGTTGCGCCGTCATCACCGGAATGCCCTTCTTTGTGTTAAAAATTGAGACCAGGGGTTGATGATCAGTCAGTAAGGTGAATTTCTGCCCGTGCAGATAGTGATTGAACTTCTTCACCCCCCACACCAGGCTGAGGGCCTCCCTGTCAATCTGGGCGTAGTTACGCTCGGCTGAGGTTAGCGAGTGCGATGCAAAGGCTATTGGCCTCTCTGAACCGTCACGGAATTTGTGTGACAGTACCGCTCCAATGCCGTAAGGTGACGCATCACATGCCAACCGAATCGGTAGTGTTGGGTTGTAGTGGGCCAATACTTCTTTTGAAGTGATTTGGCATTTACATTCCTGAAAGGCACGCTTACACTCATCACACCATTTCCATGTTACACCAGTTTGAAGGAGGGCGTTCAGTGGGTGCAGAATTGTAGATAAATTCGGCAAGAACTTATGGTAGTAGTTCACCAACCCGAGAAACGACCTCAGTTGCGACACATTTTCTGGTGCTGGAGCCTTGACTACTGCCTCAATCTTGTCCGGCGACTTATGCAACCCTTCCTCATCAATCATGTGGCCACAATACGAGATTTGTCTCCTGAAGAACTCGCATTTGGGACGGTTGGCTCGTAGCCCATATTCCTGCAATCTCGTGAGCACCTGTTCCAGGTTGGCAAGGTGTTCATTGTCATTTTCGCCCGTAACCAGGATGTCGTCCAAATAACACTGGGTCCCCGGGATCCCTTGCAGGACTTGTTCCATTGCCCTCTGCCACATAGCCGGTGCCGATGCTACCCCAAATACCAGTCGATTGTACTGGTAAAGGCCTTTGTGAGTGTATAGCGTGAGGTATTTCCTAGATACTTCTTCCACCTCCATTTGTAGATACGCTTGAGCCAGGTCAATCTTTGTAAAACGTTTCCCTCCAGATAGTGAGGCGAAAGTACCTTCTATCCGCGGAAGCGGATACTGTACTGTGTGCAGGACTGGGTTCACAGTTACCTTGAAGTCCCCACAGATGCGAACCTTCCTTGGCTCCCCAGGCATGCTGCTCAATGCTTTCTTCATTACAGGAACGATGGGTGTGGCCCACTCACTCCAGTCCACCTTAGACAGCACCCCCGAACGCTCCAGACTCTCCAGTTCAGCTTCCACAGCTGGGCGTATCGCGTATGGCACCGGTCTGGCCTTGAAAAATTTTGGGGTTGCGTTATCCTCAATCTTTATGGTTGCCTTTACTCCTTTTAGAGTCCCAAGTCCTTGTTGGAACACCTCTTCTGCGTCAGATGGAATTTGTGACAGACGTCCAGGTGCAACGTCATCATCTTTTTTGTCAGTCACAGTTAGTGCCAGAATGGAATGCCAATCCAATTGTAGTCTTCGGATCCATTCACGTCCCAATAATGGTGGTCCTCCATCTTGTAGTATATACATGTATAGTTTCTGTGTTTCCTTTCCGTTATATTCAACTGGCACCCTTATTTTTCCTCTGGGGTAGACCTTTTGCCCCGTGTATGTCTTCAATACAATGGACGTGTCCTTTAAGGGTATGTGTGAGAATAGCCGCTCATAGTCTCGTCGATTCATGACAGTTAGGGCTGATCCTGTGTCCAATTCCATCTTCACTGGGGACCCTGCTATCATGAGCGTGACCCAAATGGTTCGGTGATCTTCTTTTGCGATCACGTTGTGTAACTTTAAACAACTTAGTCGCCTGCTCCCGGAGTCCTTATCACTCTCCTGATCTTCTGAACTACTATCTGTCAGTTTCTTTACTTTCCTGTACTGTTCCTTAGTAGTTCTTGTCATGTTGGTCTTCTTTCCTGACCTGCAGACTCTTGCTATATGTCCCATTCTCCCGCATTGCCTGCATATTTTGTCTTTAAACCAGCAGTCCTTCTGCTCATGGGTTGTTCTGCCACAGCGATAGCACTTTTCGGCTCCATACGCCATTTCGTTAGCGCTGTATTCTTGTGGTTTCTGTTGTATTTCCGCAGCTCCCCGTGCTGCTGCTTCATAGGATACTGCCACGCTGAAAGCCTGTTCTAGCGTCAGGTCGTTTTTTGAAAGTAGTCGTTTCTGGGTTCCTTCACTCTGGAGCCCGCAGACAAACTTATCCCGTAAGGTGGCTGCCAGTCCTGCTCCGAACTGGCAGTGCTTCGATAACTTGCGTAGTTCCGTGAGATAGTCAGCATTGCTCTCATCTTTGTGCTGGTTTATTTTATGGAACTTGAATCTTTCTGCTATCAGCAGTGGTATAGGGCTTAGGTGTTCCTGTAAGATATGAACAATCTCCTCAAAACTTTTCTCCATTGGTTTAGCTGGGGTAATTAAATTCCGCAATAGGCCATACGTACTCGCACCCATCAGATTTAATAATACCGACGCCCTCTTTCCATCAGCCACCTCATTTGCCTTGCAGTACACTTCAATTCTTTCCACATACGTGGTCCAGTCTTCTACCTCATTGTCGAAAGCAGTGATACTGCCACTTTTCGGCATCTTGGGCGATTTAAAATGGCGCCTCCTGCGCTTTTGCTTCTTCCCAAATGGAATAAAATGGCGCCTCCCGCGCTTTTGCTTCTTCCCCAACGGGATAAAATGGCTCCTCCCGCGCTTTTGCTTCTTCCCCTTACTGCCACGCTGCTCCTAGCATTCTACGGGGTAATGGCGGCGACCCGCAGCTTTGGCACGCCTCGCTTTCCTTCCCCCCCGTTTAGTTTCTCTCCGCTGTCCTGTTCTCGAGCACCGACTGCGCCCTGTGCACTCCACCCTCTCTCTCTTGTTTTCTTTTCGCAGCGATGCTGCGTGGCTCGTTTTGTAGAGCCGCTCGATCGAGCTTGAGCCCGCCAAAGTCCGGAAGGCTCAGCGCGCTACCTGCTACCAGCACGATTCGCTGGAACCACAGTCTCTCCCGCAATTCTCCAAACACCGATGGATTCTTTGGGTGGTTGCCCTCGGTCGACTCCCGTTGCTCAGACTATAACCTTCCAGGACCTTCCTTTCAGGCGAGATCCCCGTGAGATGATGCCACACTGCAGGTGAGCTAGAACTTACTCGTCGCCACTGTAAAGTCCGCGCTTCAATAATACACGGACTTCAGGAGAACAGTTTAACAGGTACTTTACTGAACAAGAGGCAGCTTGAAACTGAAACTACAGAAGCCTGCTAGGTCCTTTTATACAGGTGTGGTCACTGCCGGTACTGCAGTCTAAGACCAGTTATTCCCTTAAAGGTACATACACAACAACATCCTCAGCAATGGTCCTTCCCATAATGGCCAACACCATTCCTTCCATGGGGGTTAGGACATGCATGCTCACCTCTTCCCCTCTAGTAGGTTCCGGCTGCCTCTGGTTGTGCACCACCTTCTCCTGCAAGAGAGAGGGAAGTGTGTCAGTGAGGGTTGTGCAATCTGTTTGGGTGATGTGGTTGTCATGGTTGTGTAGCTGACAGTGTTCGCTGCTGTGAGATGTGGGTTTGAGGCTTACAGCAGTGTAAGGGTGAGGTGAAGCATATGATTGTTAGGTATGAATCCTGATTGATAGAGATTGTTGGTAGGTGAGTGATGGGGGTGTGGTGAATTGAGCAGTGGCTGAGGCTAATGGTGCAGGTGGTAGGATATGGCATTTGAAGTTCATTCATTGACCTTGACCACTCGTGTAAGATCATTAAATGTTTTCCTGCACTACATCCATGTTCTTGGAGCTATACTGCTGGCATTGACCTCCATGGCTATCTCTTGCCACTGCCTTCTGAGCAAGTGCCCGGAGGGCCTTAAACCCCCTGACAGGACATCTCTCCTCCATTCCACCTCTTCAACCAAGTGCTCCAATGCAGCGTCCGAAAACCTTGGTGCCTGATTCTTCCATGCTCTTGCCTATAGTCAGTCATTCTTCTCTCTTTCCCAGGTCACATTCACTTTTAGAACAACTCCCCCCAACTATTCCAGCCACAATGCACCTCCCCTTTAAGAAGTGCAGGCTAGTTTTAAGTAGTGCAGGCTAGCTTTAAGTACTGGTAGGCACTCAACATATTGGGCCCCCTGCTGATACGTACAGTCAATGAATGGCGCAGGGAGTGCTGGCTGCACACAGCAAATCATGATAATCATGCTGCCTGCATTACATTGAACAGGCATGGGTTAATTGCATATCGCGATCCCTGCGCCCGTTTTCGAGGGTTAGCCAATTTAATTCCTGAGGTGTGCTTATCGCAACATGAGTGACACACAGCTTCTGTGATATGACATGTACGCTAACTTCCTAGATAAATGCAAAGAAAGTCCATATTTTATCAATCATTATGTATTGATTATTAAATCGAAGTGTTCATTTATAGTGAAGGTATTTGTCTGTTATGGAAATTGGTGCCTTTAAATATTGCATTGAGGACTCAACTACCTAAAAAGCTGACTTGCATATCCCATTTAACTTGTGTTTTTAAGTGAAGAAAATCTTCAACTAGATTTTTATTTGCTTATGCAATATATTGTATTAATGAAACTTTAGAATTTATTGAGCAATGATTAAACCCAAAATATTTTCTTTACAGATGCTGACTCATTTGTTGAGCATTTTGGCATTTTCTGTTTTTATTCCAGATATCCAGCATTTGAGCGTTTTTCTTTTTGTTTGTAAAGTTTATTTATCAATACAAATTGCTGATATATTAAAACTATCAAGGTAATTGTTACACAACCTTGCCTTGATGTTGAAGTATTTTCACTATGATTTTCATAAACAGTAGAATTACTCAGCTGCGGGGTAGAGTTTCCGCTTTGTCTGCTCCAAAAATGCCTTTGAAATTCCGCTAAAATTCATTTGCATAATCACAAATGTAAAATCTTCCACGAACGAACGCAATCGGGCAACGTAATAGAATATAATCGTTTCTTACTTTTTCTTTCCATTAAAAGTATTCCTTGGTGTATGTAAGAGTGGTAACCTGGGGCAGTTTTATTAATACAGCTGGAAATGGGTTTATCAGCAAAAATAAATATTTTTAATGAGGGTGTCCAGTCCTGCACCTGTGAGTAAGCTGATTTAAAATCACTGAAAGTGATTTTAAAAATCTATACTGAGCCATTTAAAGTTTCATTGGTGTACACTAGTCAGTTTCTTAGTAAATTAAATATTTTTTGACATGAAAAATCTTTTAAAACGTGCCTACTAGTGCCTCTGAGCCTAAAAAATGAGCGCAATTTGAAGATCCTTCCCATACCAGCACAATCTGCAGAATCTTGCAATTGCAACCTGAGGGCATGGCTGGTTTTGTGGGCAGGGCCGGATTCAGGCGAATTGAGTCGGACATAAACGATCACGTAAAACAGGAACACAAGTAGTTTTGGGTGTAATTCACTTACATTTAAAATTCCATGATCTTTGGTTCAACCGATTCGACCCGGATTGTGTTTATATAACTAGTGGAGACAAGCAGAAACTCGACCCCCTGATGTCTTGTCAATTTACAAATCTGGGACTCTCTCAAAGTATAATGAATCAGAATCCTATCCAACAAAATTACAATTAAATACATTTTTACAATTTCATTCACTTTAATGAGAACACAAAGGGAAATTTGTAATACAACACACGGGCTAGCATTTTTGAATTAATAAGCATTGTCACATTTAAATACAGCTTTGAGTCCACAGAATTAGAGTCACAGAACCATAAAATGTCACAGCACAGAAACAGGCCATTCGGCCAAGCAAGCCTGTGCTGGTGTTCTTGTCTAAGAGTACCCTAGTCTAATCCACTCTCCTGCTAATACCCCATCTGGGCTGACACTGCAGTGCAGTGCAGTTCAACTAACACAACAAATACAAATTAACTGGTCATTAATCTCATTGCTGTTTGTGGGATTTTGCAGTGCACAACTTGGCTGTCATGTTTGCCTGCAAAACACCAGTGCTACACTCCAAAAAGTAATTAAATCTGGGACCTCCTGAGGACATGAAACAAACCATATAAATGCAAGTTCTTTCTTTCATACCCTTTAACATTCCTCTCTTTCAAGCAACTATCTAATTTCCTTTTAAAAGAATTTATCAACTCTGATTTGTGGCAGAGAATTCTACATTCTTAACGTTCCCTTTAATTATTTTTGTGAATATATTAAATATGTACATTTTCATTACCATTCCAACAACAATTAAAACTAAAACACCCAATGAAAAAAGTAAAATGCTGTTGAAGCCTGATCGGGAAGGTGAAAGTGCATATATATTGGGACATTATCCTTTCCAGTTTCATGTGAACAAAAAAGATAGCAATCAGCTCTTGTCAACTTGAAGCCTTTCTACAGATATTTAGTGCTTCCCTCATGTTGTCCAAATATGTTGGATTGTTAATTCCAGTTACTACAATGTTGATCTTGCTTTTTATTGTTATTGTTTGGGAGGATTTGGGTTTTTGCCCATCGATCAATGATTGTTGAGGTTTCTGTTTTCCTTTGCATGTGGTCAAAGCTGAGTTGCAAACTTCTCTGGGATTTAAATAGAATAGACTGCAGTTTTTATCTTGCAATAAGGTTCCCAATGGATCTGATGAGCTTGGAACATTAGACCTACTTATCACAAATCTCTAGAAAGTGTAAATCACTGCTTCAATAACATCAGTCTATGAGGTAGATTGTGATTTTATGCGATAGTGCAAAACGAATGATAGTGATTCGGGAGATGTAAAACGGGTTACCAATTTACTATCACCCATTTTACACTACCGCACAAAGTCAAAATCTACCCCTGTAAGTCTGTAAGTTTATTCATAATTTCAAAGGGGCATGGAAACTAAAGCTCTTCTATCTTACGTGGCTGGTCAAGTGAGCAATAGCAAAATACTAAAAACCTGAAATTCCACAGGTTTCTCCTGGTCTCCGACAGCAATGGAACCCAAGGGTGAGTTAATGCACTGGCCTATGAAGCCCATGCCCAGGGTCCTCAGCTAAATATGGAGTTCTCGCCTCAGTAAAGTTCACCATAACATAGTAAAACTGGATAAAAGCATTGGATCAGTTTCATTTAAGCATAGTATATTCTGATATGATTTGCTTTCTTATTAATGCAGTGTGTGATTCCACAGGCCTATTTCTTCATTCATGTTGCTGCACATTCATGTTTTAATAGATCAGGAAGAGGGAGTTTTACAGGGGATGGTGGGGCGGGGGGGGGGCGGGGTGCGAATGTTCTTACTTCCCAGGACCAAAAGCCGAAGTTATGGCAGTAGACCAGGAGAACTCCCTCGGCATTTCAAGGCCCAGAAAAAGCAGAGGGGTTATTCAAGGCAGTGTCTTCAGCCCAATCACATTCAGCTGCTTCATCAATGACCTTCCCTCCATCATAAGGGCTCGAGTGAGCCTGTTTTCTGACAATTGCACAGTGTTTAGCTCGATCCACAATTCCTCCAATAATGAAGCAGTCCCTGCCAGCCTAAGTCACAACCTGGACAATGGGTTGGCAAGTGGAAAGTGATATTCACGTTATATAAGTACCAGGTAATGACCATCTGCAGTAATAGAAAGACCAGCCATCTCCCCCTGACCTTCAATGGCACCACCACTGCCAATTCTTCTTCCATTGATATATGGGGGATCATCATTGACCAGAAGCTTAACTGGACCAGCCATATCTACATCATAGTTTAAAAAAGCAGGGTCAAGGCTGGATACTTTGCGATGAGTGGGTCATCGCCTGACTTCTTAATGACTCTCCACTATCTACAAGGCTCAAGTCAGGAATGTGATGGAATACTCGTCACTTGCCTAGATGGGTGCAGCTGCAACAACACTCAAGAAGCTCAGCACCATCCAGGACACAGCATTTCACTTGATCAGCACCCCTGCCACTGAACTCAATATCCACATTCTCCAACACCAGCATACTGTAGCTGCAGTATGTATTATCTACAGGATGCACTACAGCATCTCACCAAGCTTACTGTGACAGCACCTCCCAGCCCCACAACCACCAAGAACATATACAGCCATTTTTTTATAGTTACTAGGTCAAAATTTTGAAATTCCCTACACCACTGTAGAAACTCTATCACCACACAGACTGCAGCAGTTCAAGAAGAAGGTCCACTGTGGTCAAAATGCAGTTCTGACGAAAGGTCATCAACCTGAAACGTTAACTCTGTTTCTCTCTCCACAGATGCTGCCTGACCTGCTGAGCATTACCTGTTTTTATTTCATGGTTAAACTATGTTTTGCAAAGGAATTTTCCTGCTACATCTTGGCAAGAGGCATAAGTATTTTAACATGGGTAGTTTACCTGCAAGTTAGCTGCTGAGCAAAGGATATCAACATAGATTCATTTGGCACTAATTCAACAATCTCAATCAGAGGTCAGGCACACCAACATCATCAACAATAATTTTTTTTACTAAGACTAATTTCTTTCAGTTCCTCAATCTCGCTAGACTCTTGGGGCTAGATTTTCAGTTGCTTGCGCCAGCAGTTAGCGCCTTAAGAGAAGTGATTTTCGGGCGCTATGCGTGTAGCGCCCGGGCGCAGCGCAGTTTGCGCCCCGCCCCAAATTAAGTTGCCCGTTAGCGCCGGCGCAAAGTTTAGCGGCCGCCCGGATGCGCGCGCAGAAAATGACGTCACATCCTCGTGCAACGCCCTTTGGCCGCCCCGAATCCAAACTTCAGTCGGACCGCCCCATTGTGCGCCTGGCGTCCAGAGCGTTTATAAAATGGAACGCAACACACCCTGGGGAGCGCAAATTAAAGGGCACTCGTACACAAGGCACTCTGCATGTGTTGTGTGGAAGGAAGCTGTGTGTTGTTCTGAACGGTCTATTTATGTTTCCGGCCACCAATCATTCCTCCTCCTCCTCCTCCTCCTCCTCCTCCTCCTCCTCCTCCTCCTCCTCCCGTTTCTCCCCAGACTTTGCATTTGAAAAAAATACATGCACCCTTCCCCTTTAAGAGCTCACTGGCACCAGAGTGTCTGCTGTGCGCTGCGCCCGAGCTCGGGTGTTGCGCTCTCCACCACCGGCTTAGCGCCTAAAGATACTAGTGGAACGCCTCTTTTAGCGCTCCACCAACCTCTTAGGGCGAAGCCACTGAATTTCCGGCAACGGGGCGCTACTTTGGGGCGGGCGATAACTTCGGGCGGGCGCTAAGCTTAGCGCCCCAAAACTGTCTATACTGAAAATCTAGCCCTTGGTTCTCCACTATTTCCGGGAAGTTTTTGCGTCTTCTTCCATGAGGAAAAAGAAAAAAAAGAAAGACTTACATTTATATAGCGCCTTTCACGACCACCGGACATCTCAAAGCACTTTACAGCCAATTAAGTACTTTTGAAGTGTAGTCACTGTTGTAATGTAGGAAACGCGGCAGTCAATTTGTGCACAGCAAGCTCCCACAGACAGCAATGTGATAATGACCAAAAAATCTGTTTTTGTTACGTTGGTTGAGGGATAACTATTGGCCAGGACACCGGGGATAACTCCCCTACTCTTCTTCGAAATAGTGCCATGGGATTTTTTATGTCCACCTGAGAGAGCAGACAGGGGACTCGGTTTAACATCTCATCTGAAAGACGGCATCTCCTACAGTGCAGCACTCCCTCGGCACTGCACTGGAGTGTCAGCCTAGCTTTATGTGCTCAAATCCCTGGAGTGGGACACAACCTCCTGACTCAGAGGCGAGTGTGCTACCAACTGAGCCACAGAAGACAATTTGGCCGCGATTTCGCCAACAGAGGCGGATCCGGGGCAGCCAGGCTAAGTGTCACGGTCCCAGTCCACTGCCTACTGCAGCCCGCACTCTCCAAGTGATTTTACGTTAAAGGGCTTGTTAAGCCCGCCCTGTGAGATTCCGGGCCAATTAATAGGAAGCGGGTCTGATGACGTTATTTGATGTCCTTAAAGGGGCCATGTCCAATTTGATCTTGACATTTCTGCTGTCAATGTTCTACAGCATTGAGGTGCTGCAAACACTGACAAGCACTGCACAGAGGTGCACTGCTGCACACAGGCTCTCCCATGACTCCCTCCATATGCTTATGGAGGGAGTCACAGCACGCAGGGAGATTCTCTTCCCTTCCCATGGGCGGAAGAGACCTCCCAAGAAGACCAACGCAGTCTGGTTGCAGATTTCACAGGAGGGCACAAGCAGGGATGTCGTCAGGAGGACCAGGCTGCAGTGGCAGGAGCTTTTCAATGATCTGAGTAGATCACGAAACATTACTGCCAAGCTACATTCAACCTCATCCTGCTGTGCCACTCATCACATCCCCATCAATCTGCCTTCCCTACCCTACTCCTGCACATCCTTACTCACACCAACTTACCTTGCACCTCCACCCATCCCTCTCTACCTACATTATCATTTCCCCATCTCACCAGCCACCCCTCACACTCACCCTCATCCTACTGCAATCATACCAACTGACAGCACACAAGAGTAGGCACTTGGGTGGTTTAGCCAATGTTCATATGAAGTTTCTGTTAACGTGTTAAACATTGAAATCTATATTTTCAACACTTTACCTTATTGGACAGATCTGTGCTCACCCTTGGGAGTGTCTTAGTGAGTTCCAGTGAATGCTGAGACATAACTTCCCCCCCTCCCCATCCCCACCACCAATTGTGATGAGTGTGAAAGGAATGGCTTGGACATTGTAGGGATGCTTTATGGTGCAGGTGTGGGGTGGTGTCAACCTGGCGCATCATGTGGCAGCCAGGGTGTACAGCATAAAGTGAAGTAAATCTGGCCATGGTGATGCCATTGCTGGCCTCCCGGGCAGCAAAGTTGTTGGGTGCTGATGCCTGTGTCCTGTGCAGCATCAGGTGATTGTGAAGAAGGTTGGTATTGTTGTTGGTGATGTTGTTGGTGTGCCTGGTGATGTTTGTGTTAGGGCTGATCATGGAGGGATTCAGAGGACTAAGGTGAGATTTTTTCAAGGGCACCGATGTTGCTGGAATAGATGGCAGCTGAAGTTAAGATGAAAGAAGTGATCTGTCAATGGTGAGAGAGCTTGCTCCAAGGAGGTAACAGTGGATAGAGAGTTTACTCCAAACACTTCCAAACTGCATACAGCTCAAAAGTGTCTTCCAGTCCTGAAAGCTCAAGCTTCTGACATTGGAAAGTGACCAACTGTGAAATGGTAGCTTTCATACCACTTTTACAGCTGTCACAGTAATGGGGAAACATAGAGAATCCAAACTACTTACCTGACGTGATCTCTGAACGATGTGAGCCTCATTAAAAAAGTGGTAAAATAGAAATAGGCTGGTAAAATAGCAGTTAACAAGCATTTAACTATCTTAAACACCTCCCCTGCCGCTTGGTGTAGGGTCTGTTCTGAAATCAAAGACCCGACACTTTGGAAACTTACATGGAGGCGGGTTCAGAGCGGGCTTCCAACCGGCTGTCAATCATTTTGATTTTGACAGCGGACTTGCCTCCGAACCTGCCCTCTGAGCATCGGCAAAATTGCGGCCAAAGTATTGTTTAATTTCGCTGCCATTTCGTTATTGCCCATTGTAATTTCTCCTGTCTCATAGAAACATAGACATAGAAACATAGAAGATAGGAGCAGGAGTAGGCCATTCGGCCCCTCGAGCCTGCTCCGCCATTCAATGAGATCATGGCTGATCATCCAAATTCAGTACCCTGTTCCTGCCTTCTCTCCATATCCCTTGATCCCTTTAGCCTTAAGAAATATATCCAACTCCTTCTTGAATATATTTAATGAATTGGCCTCTGCTGCCTTCTGTGGTAGAGAATTCCATAGGTTCACCACTCTCTGGGTGAAGAAATTCCTCCTCATCTCTGTCCTAAATGGCTTACCCCTTATCCTTAGACTGTGAGCCCTGGTTCTGGACTCCCCAACCATCGGGAACATCGTTCCAGCATCTAGTCTGTCTAGTCCTGTTAGAATTTTATAAGTTTCGATGAGATCCCCTCTCATTCCTCTAAACTCCAGCGAGTACAAGCCCAATCGACCCAATCTCTCCTCATACGTCATTCCTGCCATCCCAGGTATCAGCCTGGTGAATCTTCGCTGCACTCCCTCCATGGCAAGAACATCCTTCCGCAGATAAGGCGACCAAAACGGCAGACAATCCTCAAGATGTGGTCTCACCAAGGCCCTGTACAACTGCAGCAAGACATCCTTGTTCCTGTACTCAAACCCTCTCGCTACGAAGGCCAACATACCATTTGCCTTCTTAACCGCCTGCTGCACCTGCATGCTTACCTTCAGCGATTGGTGCACAAGGACGCCCAGGTCTCGTTGCACTTCCCCTTCTCCCAATCTATTGCCATTCAGATAATAATCTGCCTTCCTGTTTTTGCTACCAAAGTGGATAACCTCGCATTTATCCACGTTATATTGCATCTGCCATGCTTCTGCCCAATCACCCAACCTGTCCAAATCATCCTAGAATTTCTCGGCATCCTCCTCACAGCACACACGCCCACCCAGCTTTGTGTCGTCTGCAAACTTGGAGATATTACATCTAGTTCCCTCATCCAGATCATTAATATATATTGTGAATAGCTGGGGTCCAAGGAAAGATCCCTGCGGTACCCCACTAGTCACTGCCTGCCACTCGGAAAAAGAGCCGTTTATTCCAACTCTTTGCTTCCTGTCTGCCAACCAGTTCTCTATCCAAGTCAATACCTTGCCCCCAATCCCATGTGCCTTAATTTACACACTAATCTCTTATGCGAGACCTTATCGAAAGCCTTTTGAAAATCCAAATACACCACATCCACTGGTTCTCCCTTATCTATTTTACCAGTTACATCCTCAAAAAATTCCAGTAGATTAGTCAAGCAAATTTACCTTTTGTCTCAGCCTGTAAGGGACCCACACTTCCTTTTTCTAATCGTTCCCTTTTTACATAGCTATAGAAGCTTTTACAATCTGTTTTTATGTCTCTTGCTAGTTTACTCTCATATTCTAATTTCCCTTCCTTTATCAATTTCTTGGTCCTTGTTTGCTAAATTCTAAAAGCCTCCCAATCCTTAGACTTACTACTCTTTTTGGCAATATTATAAGCCCCTTCCTTTGATCTAATACTATCTTTAACTTCTCTTGTTAGCCATGGTTGGACCACTTTTCCTGTGGGGTTTTTGTGCCATAAAGGAATGTATATTTGTTGTAAATTATGTATTGATTCTTTAAATGCTAGCCATTGCTTGTCTATCATCATACCTTTTAATGTAGTTTCCCAATCTACATTAGCCAACTCACCCCTCATACCTACATAGTTTGCTTTGTTTAGATTGAAGATCCTAGTTTTGGATTTAACCAACTCACTTTCAAACTCAATATAAAATTTTATCATATTATGGTCACTCTTCCCTAAATGCCCCTTTTCTACAAGGTTATTAATTAACCCTTTCTCGTTGCACAATACTAGATCTAAAATAGCCTGTTCCCTAGTTGGTTCCTCAAAAAACTGATTTAGAAAACTATCCTGTTTACATTCCATGAATTCGTCCTCCACACTATTACTGCAAATTTGGTTTGCCCAGTCTATATGTAGATTAAAATCCCCCATGATTACTGTATTGCCCTTGTTACATGCTCCTCTAATTTCCTGATTTATATCCTGCCCTACATTACTGTTTGGGGGCCTATAAACAACTCCTACAAATGTTTTCTGCCCCTTGCTCTTTCTTAGCTCCACCCAAACTGATTCTACTTCTTGATTTTTGGAGCCAAGATCCTTTTGCTCTACTGTCTTTAGCCCATCCTTTATTATCAGGGCTACCCCCTCCTCCTTTTCCATTTAGCCTATCTCTTCTAAAAGTTAAGTATCCTGGAATATTTAGTTCCCAACCTTGGCCAAATTGCAACCACATCTCCGTAATGGCTATTAGATCAAAATTATTAATTTCTCTCTGCGCTATTAATTCATCTATTTTGTTGTGAATGCTTCACGCATTCAGATATAGTGCCTTTAGCTTAAACTTATTTCTATTTGTCCCTGATGTCACCTTAGTCACTGATGGCTTATTACCTTTGTTACTCTTTCTGTCCCTTCCTGACCACTCTAATTATTTTTACCCAAATCTCTACCCTGCTCTAGAGCCTTGACATTTCTCTTGCGGCTTTTAAATTTACTCTTTCCTGAATCCTCCCGCCCACCCACCCCACTTCATTAGATTAAATCCCTATCTACTGCTCTAGTTATTTGGTTCACCAGGACACTGGTCCCAGCCCGGTTTAAGTGGAGCCCATCCGAACGGAACAGCTCCCTCTTTCCCCAGGACTAGTGCCAGTGCCCCATGAACTGAAACCTCTTCCTCACACACCACTCTTTGAGCCATGCATTTAAACTTCTAATTTGTTTGTCCCTATGCCAATTTGCATGTGGCTCAGGCAACAATCCAGAAATTATTACCTTTGAGGTTCTGCTTTTTAATTTGGAACCTAGCTCCTCAAACTCCCTCAACAGAACCTCATTCCTACAACTGGATCCTCCCCCTCCCACTCCAAGTTCTCCTCCAGCCACAAGGAGATGCCTTTAACTCTGGCACCGGGCAGGCAACGCAACCTTCGGAACTCTCGGTTGTGGCTGCAAAGAACAGTATCTATCCCCCTGACTATACTGTCCCCTACCACAACTACATTCCCTTTCACTACTCCCATTTGAATGGCCTCCTGCACCATGGTGCCATGGTCAGCTTGCTCATCCATCCTGCAGGCTTTTCCCTCATCCACACAGGCAGCAAGAATCTCATACCTGTTGGACAAGGGCAAAGGCTGAGGCTCTTCCAGCACTACACCTGGGGGTCCCCTTACCTGCCTAAGTTGCAGTCACACCCTCCTGTCCCTGACCACTAACCAGATTGGACCATCCTAACCTAAGTGGTCTGACTGCCTCCTGGATCAAAGAGTCCAGGTAACTCTCCCCATCCCTGAAGCCCCGCAATGTCTGCACCTCAAACTCCAGTTCAAAAACTCTGATCTGAAGTTCCTCAAGATGCAAACACTTACTGCAAATATGGATGTCCGGTATCACAATGCTCTCCACAAACTCCCACATGCTGCAGTTGCGGCACACCACCTGCACTGCCATCCCTATATGACCTTGTTTTATTTAATTTAATTTAATTTAATTTGTAATTAGGTAACTTAGTTTACAGTGTAGTTTCTTGACTACTTACTTGATCTAGATTAAATTATGGGTACTGAAATTAAATATCTATCTGTAACACAAAGAACTACAAGCAGTGTAGGCAAAAAGCAGCAACTTCTTCCCCCTCTTCTCTAAATTCCTACTTTTTCCAGATTCCCAAATAAAACACTCTGTTTAAGTGCACTCCATTTTAACCCTGCTCTGTGCAGACTGCTCTGTGCTCTGCAGACTTGGTTACTCTTATACTCTTATACTCTAGGAGCCTCACCCAATTTGCAAGTGTTGACTCAGCTCCCCTGCTCCTGGTGATAGCACGTTTTAAGATAAACACTTACAGCTGACTGACAGTTACTTGCCCCTGGCAGGCAGCTTCTGTTAACTGCAGTTTTTAAAGTTCAAGGTTAAAATCAAAATGTTAAACTAAATTTCACTTTTTACATCTATTGCTTACCCAATACTTACCAGAAATTCCCACTCTTTCAGAAATTCCTGAGGCTTGAGGTCTGGTTGCAGGAGGTGGCAGAGTTCTGTGACCACCTCCTTGGTGAAGCGGAGCCTTCTAATACACTGCTCCTCGTTTAATTGGAGGTAGGACAAGTGCTCTCGGAATACCCTCGGAGGGTAAGGCCTCCTGTTGAGAGCTCTGATGGCCCTCCTCCTACCTCTGGGCACACGTTCCAGTCTTCCTCGCTGCCTCCGCTCCCTCTGTCGTAAATCCTGGAGGGCAAGGTCGACTGCCAGTGTAGCCCCCATTAATGTAACCAAGTGTAGCAGTTTTATTTCTTTTAAGAATAAATGTAGCAATTTTTTAGTTGCCACAACATTCCTCATAAAAATAACCTTGAAATTGAATGAAACTGTTGGAGTATGTGAAACTGACAAGAAACCAGTGAAACTCCACTAACCTGACAGCTGCGGTTCATTACTGATGATTCCTTTAAATAACGTCCCTGGAGCCGGCTTGCTGCTGCTTCACATCAGCTTTCCCTGTCACTGTTTACACCAGGTACTAATGTAGATGGCGACAATCAATTTTGCCTTGCACACTCACTGACGTCACGATCCACCTGGCGTTGAGCCTCCGGCCGATAACTGTTACCGGCGGCACTACGGGGAAGGGGAGGGGGCAGGATTTGACGTGCGCCGCTGGATTCGCCTCGCCCCGGTGATAATGCTCTAGCGCCCCATTAGCGCCATCTGCTGGTGTTAATGGGAGGCGCTAAGAGGATGAATGTTTCCCCCCTTATGAACATGTGTATCAAAGTATACAAGGTACTTAAATCATTTTTGAGGGCATTAATGATTTGTTTAGTGAGCTGTAGTATGTATCTGACTGTACCTATGTTCTGCAAGTGTGTGTATGACATGTGAAGGGGTGATGAGGTATTTTCAGGCCTTAGCTCAAATCCCTTAACAAGCAGCCTTGCAAATCATTGGCCTCGATTTTCTTCTCCCTTCCCATCTCAGTCGGGCAATACACTTTGATCAGCCCTCCAACTTATCTTACCCGAACCTGGCAACATTTCCAGGTTCAGATCACTTAAATGACATATTCAAACACTGAGCAGGAATACCGCCTGGGAATCAGCATTCACTGCAAACTGTGTAGGAAATTTAAGCACTGCGGCAGGTCTCTGGCAGTACAAATTCCTGTCGATGTTTGGCCCTGCTGGTTGCAGTCAGGTCAGATCTCCACAATGCAGCATTGAAAATAGAAATTTAAAAATTCCTTACCTGATGTAAGTGGAAGTTACTCACTGCTCCCAAGCTGGAGATATCCCTGGAAATGAGTTTCAAGTGCAAAGGAGGCAAGACCCAGCATTAGCGTCTCCAGTCTGTTTTACTCTCCCTAACACCCCAGGAACTGATGCACGCTGGGCACTGGGAAGAGGAAAATCTATCAACTGTGAAGTAAAAGAAGTGTTCTACATTACAACAGTGACTACACTTCAATAAGTACTTCATTGGCTGTAAAGCGTTTTGGGACGTCCGTTGGTTGTGAAAGGCGCTATATAAATGCAACTCTTTCTTTCTTCTAAAACACTTTTTGACAAGTGTTCTAAAAAAAAATCAAAATTGGTTTTGTCTATATCTGCAATATAGGAAACAGCTAATTTTACTAAATTCAATGGAATGATCTACAAATGTAAAGTTGTTTAATTGTATTACGCCATTTTTAATAGATAATCCAAATTTTTCTGGGAGCATGTCATACCAAAAATAGTGGGGAACCAAGGCACTAATAAGAGTGAGGAGCTTAAAGTAATTAATATCAGTAGAGAAAAAGTACTTGAGAAACTAATGGGACTAAAAGCCGACAAATCCCTTGGACATGATGGCCTACATCCTGGGATTCTAAAAGAGGTGGCTGCAGAGATAGTGAATGCATTGGTTGTGATCTTCCAAAATTCCCCAGATTCTAGAATGGTCCCAGTGGATTGAAAGGTAGCACAGGTAACCCCACTATTCAAGAAAGGAAGGAGAGAGAAAACGGGGAACTACAGCTGTCGGGAAAATGCTGGAATCCATTGTGAAGGAAGTGGTAGCAAGGCACTTAGAAAATCATAATATGATTAGGCAGTGTCAACATGGCTTTATGAAAGGGAAATTGTGCTTAACAAATTTATTAGAGTTTTTTGAGGATGTAACTAGCAGGGTAGATAAAGGGGAACCAGTGGATGTAGTATATTTGGATTTCCAAAAGGCATTCGATAAGGTGCCACTTAAAAGTGTAGGAGGTGGTGTGTGGGTCAGCCTCAACACTTACTTATGAATGGTTCGAATCACTCCCACTCCCTTGATTCTAGACCTTGGGCTTATTTGGGAGGATGACGAAAGTGCAGCAAACAACTGCTTTTGGTGCAAGAAGCTTTGATCTTTATTCAAGAAAGAAAATACAACATAACAATCTTATCCTCTAATAAAAATGGGGAACATTATAATACATACGAGGGAAATACAGTAGAAAATATCTCACCCCTCCCAATCCCACTTGCTAGCTAAGGTGAACTCTAGAGGACCAGGGATAATGCTCACCAAATGAATCTTTGACAGTTGAGCTGGTTCACGGTTTCGGGGTTCACTGGATGTGTTGGTCGGTGTCTGCCATACCCCAGACGCGGTAGAGGACTTCGACTACTGGTCAGTCTTCGCTAGTCCGCTGATGTGGTAGGGTGCATTTTGGATTTATGGGGTGAGTACCCACTTTTCTTCTGTAGAGATAGGGTTTAGAGTTCCTTTTAAGTAAAAATCTTACCCGGGGGTAAGTCAGAAATAGATTGTAGAGTGGAAAACTTTCGAATCTTCGGTTTTCTCCTGAGTTGTTTTTCTTGGGTCGCAGTGGCTCGATATTACCAGGTTGGTTGGTGGTAATATTTTGTTGGTAGTTTCGTAAGGCTCTTGTTGCTGCGATGTGTCTGATGATGTCCTGGGTCACTGAAGCTGTTGAACTTGGGTGTACGGTAGAATGCTGCCCCGTCTCGATGCTTCGGTTTCTTCTTGTGTGTTGCTTCTAGAGAGAACTCTCTTCCTGAGAAAACAGGCCTTCAATTATACTTTGAGGGGCCTTCTAATCTGCACGCCAAATCAGTCCTGGTTTATTGTTTGATTTGGGCGGGCTCGTTAAGGGTAACTTGGATTAGAAATGTGTAAAATGGTTTCGGGATGCTGTACTGATTATTCAATGAGCTGTTGAGCTCCTAGTTAATTTTCATAGCTATACTCAGGTTTTGAGTCTCCTGTCTGAGCCCAAGATTTCTATGTAGGCTGGCGAGGTGATTTGCATTATGCATGTTTTGGATGGGTCCTGTGTTTTGGGTGGGAACTGCTCCTCCATAGGTCGATTGTTAGGATGTTAATGTCTGATAGGGGTTGAGTGAGGTTACACAGTTCCCCAGACAATTTGATTTATTCCAATACCCAAACTGTCTTTACAGAGGTTGATCCCATTCCCTGTTTCAGCCTTTTCTCCCTTTACAGGCCCAACATGCCTTTTAAAATGCCAAATCTTGGTTTCCGACTTTGAATCTCCCTCTGTTAGGCCCAATGCATATTTTATCACCCTGAAGGTTGTTAGAAAGAGTCCAAAGTCATTTTCCTTAGGGTTTTCTTCTAGCTTTGGGGGATCTGTGAATTTTGAGAATCTTACAAAAGATTGGGGGTAATATATTAGCATGGATAGAGAATTGGTTAAGGGACAGAAAACAGAGAGTAGGGATAAACGGGTCATTTTTGGGTTGGCAGGCCATATCTAGTGGGGTGCTGCAAGGATCAGTGCTTGGGCCTCAGCTATTTACAATCTATATTAATGATTAAATGAAAGGATCAAGTGCAATGTATCCAAGTTTGCTGATGGTACAAAGCTAGCTGGGAAAGTAAGCTGTGAGGAGAACACAAAGAGTTTGCAAAGGGATATAGATAGGTTAAATGAGTGGGGAATAAGGTAGCAGATGGAGTATAATGTGAGGAAATGTGAGGTTATTCACTTTGGTCAGAAGAATAGAAAAACAGAATGGGGGAAAAATTCAGTTGGTTAGCGCCTCCCGTTAGCAGCAGCAGCTGGCGGTAATGAGGCACTGATGCAGTAGCGCCAGGGCGAGGCAAATCCAGCAATGCATGGCAAATCCAGACCCCATGTTGCACCGTCGGTACGAGGTACCGCAGGGGACTTCAATGCCAGGAAGATCGTGATGTCAGTGAGCGTTCAACGCTCACGAGGTGCCCGATCTGCAAAATTGATTTTCGCCACCTACCTTAGCGCCTCAACCAGACAGTGACAGGGAGAGGAGGCATCAAGCAGGCGGAAGCCGGCTCCAAGGACATTATTTAAAACGATCATGAGAAATGAGTTGCAGCTGTCAGGTTAGCGGAGTTTCAGTGCTTTCTTGTCAGTTTGACATTGTGCAACAGTTTAATTCAGGAATTTGAAGGTTCTTTTGTATTAGGAGTGTTGTGGTAACTAAAAAGTAGTACATTTATTCATAAAAAATATCAAATTGGCTTACATTAATGGGGGCTGTACTGGCAGTCGACCTGGCCCGCCAGGATTGATGGCAGAGGGAGCGGAGGCAGCGAGAAAGATTGGAACAAGTGGCCAGAGGGAGGAGGAAGGCCATCAGGGCTCTCAACAGGAGGCCTTATCCTCCGAGGGTATTCCGGTGGCACTTCTCCTACCACAGTTAAGTGAGAACAGTTTATTAGAAGGCTCCGCTTCACCAAGGAGGTGGACACAGAACTCTGCCAGCTCCTCCAAACGGACCTCCAGCCTCAGATCAGGGTGATGACGGCTCTCTCAGAAGCAGTCAAGGTCACCGTCACCCTCAATTTCTTCACCAGCAGATCCTTGCACTCTGCAACAGGAGATATAGTGAACATCTCACATTTCACCGTCCATCGCTGCATCCAGGAGGTCACTGAATCTCTCTATAGTAGGAGAAGGGACTACATTTCCTTCCCCATCAACAGAGAGAAGCAGGATGAGTGTGCATGTGGCTTTGCCAGGATAGCAGGATTCCCCATGGTGCAGGGCACCATCAACTGCACCCATGTGGCTTTGCGGGCACTGCATAACAATCCTGACATGTTCCGTAACCACAAAGGCTACCATTCACTTAATGTGCAGTTGGTGTACAACCACAGACAGCTAATCCTCAATGTCAATGCCCACTATCCTGGCAGCAGCCACAATGCCTTCATCCTGTGCCATACTGGTGTGCCAGCACTCTTCCAACCATCACATCAAGATCACGGATGGCTGCTCGGAGGGGATATCCGCTCTCCACCTGGCTCATGACACCCCTCCGCAACTCCAACACTCCTGCCCAGCACTCATATAATGACAGCTATGCTGCGACCAAGAACATCATTGAGCAGACCATTGGGATGCTCATGCAATGGTTCTGCTGCCTTGACCACTCGGGAGGAGCCCTCCAGTACTCGCCGGTGCGGGTGTCCCATTTCGTTGTGGTCTGCTGCATGCTCCACAACTTGGCCATCATGAGAGCCCAGCCCTTGTCACCAGGGATTGCGAGACCACCTCAGGATGAGGAAGAGGGAGAGGAGAAGGAGGAGGAGGAGAAGAAGGAAGAGGAAGAGGCAGATGAGGAGGAGAAACAGGAGCGACGGAGGAGGCGGACACTCAATTGGCCTTCTGGAAGGGCGATCCGTGATCGCCTCATTCAATAACTTAAACCCCAGTTGCTCACCAGATCCCCGTCATTCCATCCCTGTCGCACGCCATATCACAGCACAAAGCTGAAATGAGTCACACCTCAACATGGGCGGCAGCAGTCTGGGCTAGCTGGATGACAGGCAGCAACAAGGGCTATGGCGGAGCGGCAGTGGTGGGAGCAGGAATGCTGTTAACCTGAGAGAGGACAGAAGCTTCCTTCTCCACTGACCCACTGCCACTCCGCTGGGGCAGCACCTCAGCATCCCTAATAATCTGTTGGAGCACAGACTGCTGGCCTGCTGTGAAACCATGAAAGCCCTGGTCAATGGTGGTAGACCAAGCCATGATGGCAACAGTCAGAGCATGCGTAGCATCAAGCTGAGACTGCAGTAGAGCAGTCTGAGATTGGATGCCACCAAGCATAGACTGCATTACAGCACTAAGACATTGCATCGCTTCTGGCTGCGCTGCGATGGAAGCTGCCAGATTGCCCATCACATGCGGCATCAGGTTTGGGTCGCCACGGTCTCTCTGGGTGTCTGCCATCCTTTGCAGACTGGAAATGATGGGCTCCATGGTGTGCGCAGAGTCTTGTGCAATGTTGAAGGTGGACTCCTCCATGCTCCTTCTCATTGCCCAGAGGCTCTCGGGAACCCTTGCCATTGCACCTATCATCTCCGTGTGCATGCCCATTGATGTAAGGAAACTACTAGGCACTTGGACTAAGCGCAAAACAAAGCTTTAATCAACTGTTTTGCAACATGGAAGCCTAGTTGTGTCCTTCACTTATTCCTGTTAAAGAATGTTCCACACAAATTCTACAAGTGGAGCATGTTCTTTTCACATCTTCCGTAGAAAATGGGAGATTTTTAGATTGCACAAAGTGTAACATACGGGTAACGCCAGGATAGCATAAGTCAGTATGAAGATCCGCAAGAGTCGAAGTTGACATGGAAGAGCAGAATGCACGCGTGAGGGTATCCGGGGCCATATTATCTTTGCCGGGTCGATAATGTATGGTGTAGCCAAAGGCGGCCAATTCCATTCTCCAGAGCTGTATCTTGTTATTCTTGACCTTAGTGCGTTTCTGGTTATCCAGCATAAAGGCCATGGAGCGCTGATCGGTTATAAGCATGAAATGGCGACGAGCGAGAAAATGACTCCATTTACGTATTGCTTTGATGATAGCCATAGCCTCCTTCTCGACAGGAGGATAATGGAGCTCGCTACCCTGCAAAGTTCTGGACAGAAATGCAACGGGTTGACCACCTTGATTCAAGGTAGCCGAGATCGCCACTTCCGATGCATCGCACTCGACCACAAAAGGGAGATTTTCGGCGATGGAACAAAGCATGGCTTTTGCCAATTGTTGCTTGAGGAGGTCGAAAGCTGAAATAGCCATTGCCTCCAACGGAAATGACTTCACGTGAAGCAGGGGCTGGATCTTGTCAGAGAAGTGGGGTATCCACTTCGCATAATAGGCGAACATGCCAAGGGCCCGACAAAGAGAGCCGAGATTCGTAGGAGGAGGAAGCTCCTGAAGCGGACGAAGTCGCTCCGGGTCCGGTTTGATGACACCATTGCCCACCCAGTAGCCAAGGATGTTGACTGATGGTACTGATTTCACGGATTTGGGCTCATTTAAGGTTAAGTTGCAACGACGGAGAATGTCAAGAAATTTCTGGAGGTTGGCATCGTGCTCCTTCTGGTCATGACCAGCAATGGTGATATTATCCAGATATGTAAATGTGTCCGTTAAGTTCTCCTGTTTGACTAGGCTGTCCATTGCCTGTTGAAAGATGGCCACCCCATTGGTGACCCCAAATGGAAGGCGACAAAACTGGTAAAGCCGGCAGTTGGCCTCAAAGGCCGTATACTTCTTGTCAGAGTCCTTTAACGATACTTGATGATTTGTGCTCTTTAAGTCAAAAGTTGAAAATACCCTATAGTTGGCAAGGTTATTGACCATGTCATCGATGCGTGGTAGTGGGTAGGCATCCAGGTCGACATACTGGTTAATAGTTTGTGAGTAATCGATGCAAAGATGTTTCTTGTGTTGCTTCAGAGGATTTTTAACAACAACGACTTGAGCTCGCCAGGAAGATGAACATGGCTCAATGATACTATCAGCTAGAAGGTGAGAGATTTCTGCCTCGATAAAGGATCGATCATCTTGGCTGAAACATCGTGATTTAGTTACTATGGGCTTACATTGGGGGGAAAGATTGGCAAACAAGGAGGGCTTGTTGAGCAAAGCCGCCGAAAGCGCACAAAATGGTACTTTGGAAATAGTAAGCTCCGGCTTTGACCCTCCAAACTCAAAAGCGAGTCTTTTGTGTTGCTTCTGAAAATCCTGCCCCAGGAGCACATCACTGCATAGGTTTTTGAGCACCCCAAGCCGGGTGGAAAAATAAGTGCGGCCATTGAGAATAAGGTCGACAAGACAAAAGCCGGAAGAGTTGGTGGTCAGTGTCGTTAGAGCCATTGCAATTTCCCTGTCCGAGGGGTAAATACTCAGTTTTAACTTACTGACAGCCTGCTCACTGATGAAGTTGTCAGAGCTACATGAGTTGATTAGTGCACTCAAAATGTGTCCATTTACCGAAACATTCGTGGCTGCATGGGACAGGCTTTGGGGAAAAACGGCTGTGATGGGAGGAGGGGCAGTTTTATACTTGACAGCTGTAACATTAGTAGTAGCTCTTGGGGGAGGAGCAGTTTTATAGATGTCAGCTGTAACATTAGTAGTGGCTCTTGGGGAAGGAGCAGTTTTATACTTGGCAGCTGTAACCCTAGAAGAGGCTCTTGACTGACATACTTTACAAAAGTGACCTTTCTTACTGCAATGATTGCACATTGCATTACGGGCAGGACAAAATTTCCTATAGCGAAATGCACCTCCACAGAAGAAACACTTCTTTTTAGATTGCCAAGATGCCACTAGGGTAGGGTCATCATCAGTTAGGATAGAGTCATCATCAGTGAAGGCTTCCACCTGAGGCTTATCGGAGGAGTCACTATAAGTGATAGCAGCAGTCCATACACGTGGTACAAGATAGGCATCTGCATTTTTTTTTGCCAAGTTCAGAGAGTATGCCCGGTCATAGGCAGCTTGTAACTCAAGGGTTCTATTCTCCAACAGACGCTGGCGTGTGAAGGGAGACGCAATTCTATTAATAAAAGAATCACGCATTAATTCCTCCTGGTACTGCTCAGCTGAGACAGCTTTGAGATTACAGTCTTTGCTGAGCCTGCGAAGCTTTTGAAGGAATTCGTCAAGTGATACCCCGGGTTGTTGTCGAGTTGTGGCCAGTAAGTGCCAAGCAAAAATTTCGTTTGGGGCCTTAACATATAGTTGCTGCAGTATTTGGATAACAGTCATAGTTTACACAGTCTTTAATATAGTCAAACACATGAGGAGATACATAATTGGCAAGCATTTGTAACTTATCAAGAACATTCTCACCACAAGCCCCGAGGAAGTTGCCGAAGGTACGCTACCAGTGTTTCCATACCTTAGCAGTTGGAGGTGAATTCGGGTCCAGGTCAAGACGGGCGGGTCTGAGTAGTTTCTCCATGAAGGATTGATTACTACATCTGGTTCCCTTCTACCATTTGAGTCATAGCCATCTGTTCCCAAAATCACTCGGAACGTGGAGCATGTTTCAGTTGATTAAATTGACGTAAGTAAACTACTAGGCACTTGGTCTAAGCGTTAAACAAAGCGTTAATCTACTGTTTTACAACATGGAAGTCTAGTTGTGTCCTTCACTAGTTCCTGTTAAAGAATGTTCTGAGCAAGCTGGGCCCATGCCCGAGTATTTATACTCTTCCCGGGCAGCGCCACCAGCAGGCCGCCCAGTATTATTTCATATGTCATTTCCACATGAATGACAAGATTCATGTCACCCATCACCCTTCTAAACATCTCCTCATCGAGGTCCTCATCTGAGTCCTGTGCAGCAGAAATCACGCGTAAACTCGCCCTCTGGGGAGCTGGCTCCCGAGCTACCTTTTCCCCCTGGCTTTGCTGCAGCCCACTCATCCCCGGTACCTCACCCTGTGCAGATCCTGCTACTATACCAGCCTATAAAGAACACGTAGTGCCAGTATCTGAGCTGTTGCCTGCGGGTGAGACATGCAGTGACGCGGTGTGTTCTTCCTCGCCCTCTTCTCCCGCATCACTCTCAATGGTGCCCTCAGGGAAAGGCTGCTCAGGTGCTTCCTCATTATCTGAGAGCATAAAGGCACAAGAGTCGGGTTAAGGTCAAGGGAGGGGGACAGGAAGGGAGAAATGCATGGAGACAGCATGATTAGCTGGAAAGTGCAAAATGCTTGTGGGGTGAGGGGGAAGTGGGATGTGAGAAGAAGGAGTAGAGATGAACATACCATTGTTGTCCCACAACGTCACCATGGCCACAGTGACCACCACCTGGCACCCAATGATATACAACACAGACAGTGGTTGGGTGTTGGCTTGTCCCCCGCCTGTGCACTCCTGCCCCCTCCTGTAGTGAGCCACCTTGGCCTGCAAGAGAAAGGAAAGTGTGTGAGTGAGTGTGGAGCAATGTGTTTGAGTGATGTGCCTGCCATAGTTGAATAGCTCTCTTTGTGTTCAAGGTATGAGATGTGGGTGTGAGTGTTGGCAGGTAGAGATTGTTGGTGGGTGAGTGCTGGGGGTATGGAGCTTTGGGCAGTGTGAGAAGACTGGTTCAGATGGTGGTACGTAGAATTTGTTGAAGCATTGACTCACCCTGACCACCCGAGTGAGGTTGTTAAATTTCTTCCTCACTGTGTTTTGAGGTGCCGGTTCCTGAGAGTGGTTTCGGGGCCGGGCGCCGATGAGGGATCCCGTCCGAACGGGGGTACTGTGCACAGTTTTGGTCTCCTTATCTGAGAAAGGACATACATGCCATAGAGACGGTGCAATGAAGGTTCACTAGATTGATCCCTGGGATGAGAGGGCTGTCCTCTGAGGAGAGATTGAGTTGTCTCAAGATAAGGGGTTAGAGTCATAGGGGGAAAAATTCAGTATCGCCCCATTTGGGGCGCCAATGTCGGCCATGCGCAAAGTTTAGCGCTTGGCGCTAATTATTGCCTCCGACTGCAAACTTGGCTTTTATCGCCCCTGGAAGTGATTGGAGCGCTAAATCAGGCACTACACACCTTCTTAAGGCGCAAAGGCTGAGGAGCGAGGTGCTAACTCAGAGCGCGGGCACAGCGCAGGTGCTGTCAGTTAGCGATAGAACACAGACACACTGGCGCCGGACAGTTCTTAAAGGGGAGGGTCAATCTTGCTCTCCAGCCACACCCTGCTCATTGGAGCCTTGAATCTCGGCCTGGAGAGACCTGTGCCTAAATCTTCCAGCCAAGGACTATGGAGAGGGTGAGAGAACGAGCTCAGTGCTTCAGCGAGCGGGCCTTGGATGCTCTGGTTGGCGCAGTGGAGCGCAGAAGATCAATACTGTACCCTGAGAGTGGCAGGAGGCCATTGCCACGTGACTACAGAAGAGTGCGGAGGGAGGTGGCTCAGTGCGTCTCCTCCAGGAGCATGGTGACCAGGACCCGTACTCAATGTCGAAAAAAGTTCAACGACCTCACTCGGGTCGTCAGGGTGAGTGGATTTTTTTCAATACCTCTCCATCCCTCCATCTCAACCTCACTCTATGGCCAGAGGGTCTTAAAACCCCAATGCCCAACACTCATCCAACACCTATGGCTCTCTCATGAAACACACACGCACATTTCACACTTTGCATACAGTAAGGGCTATTCACCTATGGGAGGCACATCAGGCAAGACCATGGCTGCATACAGTAAGGGCTATTCACCTATGGGAGGCACATCAGGCAAGACCATGGCTGTATATTTACTCAGACGCTGTCCTTTTTCTTGCAGGCCAAGCTATCTCATAATAGGAGAGAGCAGCAACAGACGGGTGGAGGGCAGCCTCAGCTGCAACCCCTCAGTGATCTTGAGGCGCACGTCCACAGGGTTGTGGCAAGCCAGGTGATCAGTCCCGTCGCCACTGGAGAGGCCGACCCCATTCTGGACAGCAATGGTAAGGTCATCACCTTTTTGCCCTCTCTCCTTCCACTTGGTCCTCACAACACCAGCCTTTGACACTTTCAATCCAACTTACTAAATCGCTGCACTCATTCCTCCCTTACTGCCCCCCTGTCCTCACGCTAAAACCACTCTTGTACCTCCCTGCTTTCAGATGGTGATTCACCAGCTGAGGAGACGGGCCCTCAAGCTGCCAGTGGGAGTGAAGCTGCAGGCGAGGAGGAAGATGAAGCCGGAGCATCAGCGCCACCCTCTCCCGAGGAAGCCCATGCCCACACTGGGAACACGCCTTCCCTGGAGGGGAGCAGGGGGGAAGGGTCTGATGAGGGTGAAGCTCCAGGACCCACGGGCTGCAGCAACGCGATGTGGCTAGGGAAGCTTGGGGCCTTCTCCCTGGAGGGAGAGTATGCCAGCGAGTCCTGCTGTGCTGGACGCAGTGGTGGAGCAGCTAATTGCTGAAATGAACATGCAGGCGGTGGACATGCACACTGAGCTCATTGGTGCAGTGGGAAGGGTGCCCGAATGCATTGAATCACTGGCAAGGAGTGTGGAGCACTTCGCTGTAGCACAGGCGGATGCCACGCTAAAGCTTAGTGCTGCAATTCAGTCACTGGCTGCCATGACCCCATCTCTGACTGCTCTCGTGCAGACTCAGATTGAGGCCACGCAAGCACTGACTGCTGCCATCGTCACTGGTTCGGACACATTTCCCCGGGGCTCTCACCGCGCTGCAGCAGGCCAGCAATCTGTGCTCCAGCAGATTGCTCCGGATGCTGAAGTGCTGCCCCGTGGGAGTGTCAGTGTGTCAGTCGAGCAGGGAGTTGCTACCGCCTCTCAAGAGGACAGCATTCCTGCTGCCACCACTGTCACTTCCCCATTGCACTTGCCACTGCCTGTAGCCCAGACTGCTGCTGCCCATGCAGAGTTGGTGCAGTCTGCAGCTGGGCCCTCCAGGCCCAGAGTTGGTCGAGGCTGTCCTTCAAGGGCATCTGCAGTCTCAGGTTCTGACAATCAGCAGCCTTCCAGCAGCCTTGCTGCAGCCACTGGGGTCCCATTACGGGAAGCGGGGAAGTGTGCAAGGGAAGGAGATCACCCTCGAAGGGCAAAAAGTAGGAGCTGTGGCAAAATGTTGGCCAATTTTTATTAAAGGCTGAGGTTCATGTTCAAACTTTTGTTCAGTGTTTTGGACATTATCTCCAGGTTGTGAGAACCAGTTATGTTAATGACTGTTTTTTTGTGTTTCTTTCTATTAGTTTATCATGAGGAAATGACACACACAGAGTTTGTAAAATAAATAAGTTTTTGTATTCAAAATTTACATGTTTGGTCTTTGGAATCATTGCTGCCTTGGCTGGCTTAGGGGTTACGGGTTGGTTTCATTCATGTTGTTCTCAATGGCAGAAGCCATTTCCTCAGCAGGGGCCTAGAAGCAGCTTGCTATCAGCCGTTGACG
Organism: Somniosus microcephalus; assembly: GCF_052327205.1. Taxonomy (NCBI): domain Eukaryota; kingdom Metazoa; phylum Chordata; class Chondrichthyes; order Squaliformes; family Somniosidae; genus Somniosus; species Somniosus microcephalus. The sequence continues at coordinate 195,328,770 of NC_140991.1, read as the reverse complement.
GACGGCCCTTCCAGTTTCAACATTGTGGGCCTCCCTTCTGCCTTGGTGCTGCTGATGATCATCCTCCTCCTCTTCCTCCTCCTCCTCTGGTGGTGCTCCAAGGCCTGGTGGCATTGGCTGGGTCCTGAGGATTGCCAGGTTATGCAGCATGCAGCACACAACTATGAAGAGGGAGACTCGCTCAGGCGAGTACTGCAGGGCTCCTCCTGAGTGGTCCAGACAGCGGAACCGTTGCTTGAGCACGCTGATTGTGTGCTCAACGATGTTCCTGGTGGTGAGATGGCTCTCGTTGTACCGCAGCTCAGCAGGGGTGTTGGGGGTACGGAGCGGTGTCATCAGCCAGGTGCACAGTGGGTAACCCTTGTCCCTGAGAAGCCAACCACTTGGGTGATGCAGTTCCTGGAAAAGTTCTGCCACAGCAGTCTGGCACAGGATGAATGCATCGTGGCTGCTGCCAGGACAGCAGGCATTGACAGCGAGTATCAGCTGTCTGTGGTTACAGACCAACTGGATGTTTTAGGAGTGGAATCCCTATCGGTTGCGGAAATCCTCTGCATTCTCATGCGGTGCCTGCAATGCCACATGCGTGCAGTCAATGGCGCCCTGCACCATGGGGAAGCCCGCTATCCTCCAATGCGTGTTCATGCGGTTTAGCCCGGGCCATCGGGAAAAGGATGTACTGGTGTCTCCTTTTATAGAGGGCATTTGTGACCTGACGGATGCAGCAATGGACCGCGAACTGGGAGATATTGGCGATGTCCCCAGTAGCTGCTTGAAAGGAGCCGGTAGTATAAAAGTTCAGTGTGATCTTCACTGCCACCGACAGAGATGTCCTGCTCCTCAGTTGAGGCTGCAGATCTGGTTGCAGCAGGTGGCAGAGCTCAGTGACCACCTCCTTGCTGAAGCACAGCCTTCGCAAAACACTGCTCCTCAGACAAATGAATGTAGGAGAATTGTTCCCGGAATACCCTGGGAGGGTAAGGTCTCCTGTACAGAGGCCTGTTGGCCCTCCTCCATCTGGCCATGATTGCCGCTCTCTCTCGGCGTCTCTGTGGCCTCCAAATCTGCAGGCGCAGGACGACGCCCCCAATCAGTGCAGCCCCCAAAGTCTCTTGGCAATCAAAGTAATGAAGGTCAAAAACAAAATTACCTGTAAAGTGATGCTCAGTAGCTAAAACTACTGCACACAGCGTTGACCCTATGCAGAAGTCTCTCCTCTCTCTCAGAAGCTCTCTGTCAGAACGAGTGGTGCAAAAATGTCTACCACAGAAAAAGCCAGGAAGAGGCCATGTTTAAATAGCGCCCCCCCCCCCCACCTCCAGCCCCACAGTGACTGGAAAACCTGTTGTTGCTTGCACCAGGCGGAAAGGAGGGGGGTGCCACTCAATATACGTTCTGGGACGCCACAAGGGTGTTGCACTCTCGAATGACGTCAAGATCTGCGTGCGCAGAAGATCAGGGCGGTATTGTTTAGTGCCGCCACAAAATGTCTGGTTAATTTCACGAGAGGCGCAGATATCGCCGCACCCAGGCGCAATTGCTTTGCGCCCCATTAGCGCCCTCTTAAGGCGCTAACGGGAGGCACAAACCAACTGAATTTTTCCCCCATTGAGTCATAATGGCACAGAAGGAGGCCATTCGGCCTATCGAGACCGTGCCGGCTCCCTGTAGAGCAACCCAGTCAGTCTCATTCCCCTGCTTTATCCCCGTAGCCCTGCAAGTTTATTTCCCTCAAGTGCCTATCCAGTCTCCCCTTTAAAACATTGAGTGTGTCCGCTTCCACCACTTCCATCGACAGCGAATTCCAGGTCATCACCACTCGCTGCATAAAAGTTTTTTCTCACATCCCCCCTGTATCTCTTGCCCAAAACCTTAAATCTGTGTCCCCTAGTCCTTGTACCATCAATTAGTGGGAACAGCCTTTCCCCGTCTAGCCTATCCAAACTGGTCATAATCTTGTCCACTTCTATCAAATCACCCCTCAACCTCCTTTGCTCTAATGAAAACAAATCCAGCTTCTCCAACCTGTCCTTGTAGCTAAGATCCCCCATCCCCAGACCATTCTGGTAAACCTCCTCTGCACCCTCTCAAGGGCCTTCACATCCTTCCTAAAGTGCGGTGACCAGAACTGGATGCAATACTCCAGTTGTGGCCTAACCAGCGTTTTATAAAGTTTCAGCATAACTTCTCTACTTTTGTACTCAATATTCCTATTTATGAAGCCCAAGATCCTACATGCTTTGTTAACCACTCTCTCAATATGTCCTGCCACCTTCAGGGTTGGCCATCTAAGACTGAGATGAGGAGGAATTTCTTCACTCAGAGGGTTGTGAATCTTTGGAATTCTCTGCCCCAAAGGACTGTGAATGCTGAGTCATTGAGTATATTCAAGGCTGAGATAGATAGATTTTTGGACTCTAGAGGAAATCAAGGGATATGGGGATCGGGCGGGAAAGTGGAATTAAGGTCAAAGACCAGCCATGATCTTATTGAATGGTGGAGCAGGCTGGAAGGGCCGTATGGCCTACTCCTGCTCCTAATTCTTATGTTCTTATGTTCCATTCTAGGAAAGCACACAGTAGCACTCGAGGATAGGATACCACATTTGAAAGGACTTTGTGTAATGTTAAATTTGCTGCCTATGCTCCTGGTTAGCAGTGGTAACCTCGCTCCATGAAGAATAACTGTTTTGACGCACATGGCTCACCATTAGGAACATTACTAACACCCAGGGTATTGCTTCCCTGTGCTCTGCTGTCACTATAATTTGGTTAATAGCAAATAAAATACCAATGATTTCAAAAATAATAATAATTAAATAATAACAATGTAAGAAATGTTGCCTTTTTTTACTGATTTTTATTAGTGCTGAAATTATATTTTGTTCACATGTAGCTCATATTGGCCCAGAAATTCGGGTCTCCATGGGTGACTACGCACGGGGTACTCACGCGTGGGCCCAATGGAAGTGCCGGTTTCTTGCATGCACTGCGCATGCACGGGAAACCGGTACTTCCGTTCCTCTGAACGAGGTCGAACGCGTGCGCGCGGGAGTCTGCGCGTGCGCTTTGAACCTAAGTTTTTTTTACAGGTTTTTCCGTGAGGGTAAGTCTTTAGATTTTAGAAATGTAAAAACCAGGTGTAAGGCCTGCATTTTAAAAGGTAAGTGGTCAATTAATTAAAATTAAAACATTTTTTCCACAGGTTTATTATTTTTAAATACTTTAAAGCAAGGTAAGTTTATTTTTAGCCCCTTTAGAATATAATTTTTTTTTTAATTTAAATTTTTGTTTAAAATAGTTATTTAATGTAATTTATAGTTTATTTAAAAAGTGTGATGATTTTTTTAAATGTATTTGAAGGTTTACTGCTACTTTGGGGCCGTAGTATTTATAAGTTTTGACAGGTCTTCCTGTCACTACTTATGAATGGGCTTTTCCCTGCGCCGATTGGCTGCCCATGGCCCACGTGATCCCAGGGGACGCATCGAACTAACTACGCCCCTGGGATACGCAAGCACAGCATGCCGGCAGCTGGGCCAGGCCCCAGATCGGAATCCCACGGGACCCTACAGCTCAACTGCCGGCGCGCTAGGTAAGTGCAGGTCGGAGGATTGCACCCGCGGGAAGCCCCCGACCCGAATTTCTGGGCCAAATGTTTTATAATGACACGAGAGAATCTCTGTTGGCAAATTTCCAATTTTCACTATTATTTACTGCTCATTTTATTCAGCATCCCTGTAATGTCAGTCCTGCTGATGGTACACTAATAGGTTTCATAGTTCAGCTCAGTGGGATCTACGAAAAACACAATACCACTCACTCTCCGTGTCTTTATGATTTAAAGGACTACACTACTTTTTCTTAGAAAAGGGCTCCATTTGTATTTTTGGCAACTGGCTAGATTGAACCAAGCAGGAAAAAAATGTTTTCATCTCTGTTGTTTATGGCACATGGCTCCCAATGTGAAACAACACTTACGCAAGTACCAAGCGCAGCACAAAAACAATGAAGTTGCAAATGTGGTAGATTCACTTGAGTCAACAACTTATTGAAATGTTTTATTGTACTACTTTTCACTGTGTCCTACAATGGGTAAGTCAGTTTACTGTTTAATTGTAGAACATTTGTTTTCACAAAAAAATAATGAAGTATAGAAGAGTTAGCTTTTGCTAATGGACTTCATCAAGAATGAATAAGGCAGTTGGACTAGATGATTATGCAAAGAAAGAACTTGCATTTATAAAGTGCCTTTTACGGCCTCAGGATGTTCCAAAGCACTTTCCAGCCAATGAAGTACTGAAGTCACTCTTGTAATGTAGAGAAACGCAGCAGCCAATTTGCGCACAGCAAGGTCCCACAAACAGCAATGGGATAATGACCAAATAATCTGTTTTCGTGCACCTTAGTTATATTATGAGTAAAAGACTTATGTTGCTGTTAATTTGGCAGTAATAATTTTAGTTGTTTTAGGTTTGGTAGGTGTTGGTTATGGGATAAACGTTGGCCAGGACACTGGGAGAACTTTCGGTCTGTGTTATGACAAAGGTAGGTGGTTAAAACTGAAACGATCACCATATCTATATTTTGTCTGTTTATCAAGAAAAAGAAGTAATACTTAACAAACTAGGGCCTAGAAATTGGGTATAGCCTCGCTTGAGGCGTTAGAACTGGCGGAGCGCTAAGTTTATAGCCAGACGAAAGTTATCGCCTGTTCTAACGCCTCAAGCGAGGCTATACCCAATTTCTGGCGAGATATTGGGCTGCATCGCCCCCAAAGGGGATTGAGGCGCTAATTCAGCCGTTGCACGGTGCTCTTAAGGCGCAAAAGTTCAGGCGCTACTCAATATCAACGCGGACGGGCGCAGCGCAGGTGATCTCAATTATGGGAAACCACGAGACCTCCAGGCGCCGGCCGGCTCTTAAAGGGGTGGGTCAGTCAGCCTGAGCTTCAACACCCAACACCCTGTAGGCCTCAGATTCGGCGCTCGCCCTTGTCTGGCGTTACAAACTTGTTCAGCATGGAGAAGGTTAGACAGAGAGCAGAGCGCTTCAGCACTGAAGCTCTGGACCACTTGGTGGCTGCAGTTCAACGCCGTCGAGGGGTCCTGTATCCGGATAATGGCAAGAGGCCGAATCAGAAGGCTTACCGACGATCTTGGAGGGAGGTTGCTGTGAGGGTCAACTCCAGCAGCATGGCGACCAGGACCCCTGTTCAGTGCAGGAAGAAATTCAACGACCTCACACAGATCGTTAGGGTGAGTGATGGTTTAGCAATCTTCTGATTCCCTCCATCTGCAGCTGACTTCGGGCACCCTGCTGCATTGATGCCCCAATGGCCATCTGTCAGCATGCATCCATGGCCCTTTCTGGGCACACACATGGACAGATGTCTCAAGGCCTCATGTAAGGGCTCTTGCACCATGGGGGGCATGCGATGATCTCTCAAGGCCTCATGTAAGGGCTCTTGCACCATGGGGGGCATGCGATGATCTCTCAAGGCCTCATGTAAGGGCTCTTGCACCATGGGGGGCATGCGATGATGTCTCAAGGCCTCACGTAAGGGCTCTTGCACCATGGGGGGCATGCGATGATCTCTCAAGGCCTCATGTTACAGAACTTCCCGTTCTTTCCCCTGCAGTCCAAGCTGGCGCTGATCCGAAAGGAGCAGCGTCGAACCGGTGGCGGACCTCCACAAGTGGTCACTCTCATGGATCTGGAGGAGAGAGTGCACCAGATACTTGGAGGACGTCTGTCTGGTCCTGTGACCACTGCATCTGCCGACCCCATTACCGACAGCGAGGGTAAGACTCACATTTTTCACCTGTTGCCTTCCACTTGGTCCCCCCGCCAGCATGCATCCTCAGTGTGCAGCCATGTCAGAGCCTTGCCGCAATCTGGCATGCCTTTCAGCAAAGCTGTCCTGTTGCTAAAGCCACTCTTCCACCTCCCACTTTCAGATGAAGCAGCACCAACTCGGGCTCAACGCGCTGAAGCTGCCAGTGCCAGTGCCACCAGAGGCGAGGACCAGGAGGAATCCGGACCAGCCGTTGCAGAATCCGGGGAGCTGACACATCTACAGACTGGGGATAGTAGTCCCCTGGAGGGGAGGGGGGGTGCTCTGAGGATGAACCAGTTGCCGGACCAAGCGGTATGCAGCAACACACGGGGGATAGGCAAGTTCGGCCACCGTCTCCCCGGAGGGCAAGGCAGGTCGTGATGACTGCTGCACAGAGTGCAGATGAGGTGCGTCGCCTGGCTGAGATGAGCAAACAGGCCCGGGTCAGACACACGGAGCTGATGGCTGCAGTCGAGAAGATGCCTGAGTCAATAGATTCATTGGCTAAGAGTATGTTGGACTTCGGGGCAACAATGGAGAGGACTCTCCAGGGCTTTGGGGCAACAATGGACAGGACTCTCCAGGTGTTCGGGGCAACAATGGACAGGTCTATCCAGGGCTTCAGGGCAACAATGGACAGGACTATCCAGGGCTTCGGCCCAACAATGGAGAGGACTGTCCACGGCGTTGAGTCTGCTTTGGAAAGGACTGTTCAGGGCTTCGGACAATCCCTGGAAAGGTCTGTGCAGGGCTTGTCCGAGGCAGTGGAGCGGTCGGCACCTGCCTTGTCCGAAGCAATGGGAAGAACTGTCCAGGCCTTCTCCGAAGCACTGGCACCTGGCACACAGGTCCTCACTGTTGCCACGCAGTCACTTGCTGGGCTCCTCCACAGCCAGATTGACGCAACGCGATCTCTCACTGTAGCCACCTTCTCTGCATCAGTTAGGATCACCCCGGGCCCTTCCAGTCCCATACAAGGCCAGGAATCAGTGGAGCATGCGATTGTGGCGGATGAGCCGAGCCGCTCCCCTCAGAGAGCCAGTGTGTCGTCCGACCATGGTGCAGGTGTCCTCTCTCGGCAGGAGACCATTGCACATGCCAGCGCTGGGACGCCTGCATTGCAGCTGCCACCACCTGCAGGCCACACTGCTTCCAGCCATGGTCACATCAAGCATCCTGCGTCCGCACCCTCCAAGCCCAGAGGTTGGCCAGGCCGTCCCTCAGGGGCTTCTGCGCTTCCAGACAGTGAGCAGGCGTCCCCCAGCCTTGAGCCCGCCACTGGGGTCCAATTACGTAGGAGCAGCAGGGAGGGAAGGGGCCGGGCGCGAAAGAGAAGTCGTTCTCCCTCAAGGGGCCAGTTGTAGAGGGAGGTGCTGAGACGTTTGTTTGTCCAAATTCAAGGACACCCTCACCTGTTGTTATATTTGCAGAAGGTTTGTTGAGTTTTGCGGCTTGGCCGAACAGTTCACAGTTATTTTGAAAGTTATGGTTTCTGTTGACATTGCGTTGTTTAGCTGTAATGAAAGACTTTTGTGCCAATAAACAGAAGTTTCAATGTGGCATGGTGCATGTGACTAGTTACAGTGATGCTGGCATTCAGAGGCACTCAAACATCCAAAGTGCGCATGAGTTAAGACTCTCATCATTCTGCCACAGGGGTCTCGACACGAGTCCAGATGAGCCTCTGACATATGGCCCTTCCACTTTCAGCAGCCCTTCCATCTTCCTCCTCCTCCTCTTCCTCCTCTGCCTGCTCTTCCTCCTCCTCCTCCTCCTCCTCCTCCTCCACCTCCTCCTCCTCTGCCTGCTCTTCCTCCTCCTCCTCCTCCTCCGCCTGCTGTTCCTCATCCTCCTCCTCCTCCTCCTCATACTCCTCCTCCTCCTCCTCCGCCTCCTCCTCCTCCGCCTGCTCTTCCTCCTCCTCCTCCTCCTCCTCATACTCCTCCTCCTCCTCCTCCGCCTGCTCTTCCTCCTCCTCCTCCTCCTCCGCCTCATACTCCTCCTCCTCCCCCTGCTCTGATGGTCGTTGAGGGACAGCTGGAATTGGCTGGGTGCGTCGACTCGCCAAGTTGTGAAGCATGCAGCAGACGACGACGATGTGTCCCACTTGCTGCGGCGAGTACTGCAGGGATCCCCCTGAATGTTCCAGACATTGGAAACGCTTTTTGACAACACCAATAGTGTGCTGTTTACTGTGCCTGGTCGCCTGATGGCCGCTGCTGATCAGCTCTTCTGCTGGGGTGTCGGCCACACGGAGTGTTGTCATCAGCCATGGCCAGAGAGGATAGCCCTTGTCCCCAGTAAGCCAGCCTCGTCTTCGAGGCAGCCCCTCAAAAAGGTCACAAACTGAGGTCAACCGCAGGATAAAGGCATCGTGGCTGCACCCTGGGAAATGCGCGGTGACTGCCATGATGATTTGGCGGCGGTCACAGACCAGATGCATGTTGAGGGAGTGGAACCCCTTGCGGTTGCGGAAGTCCTAAGGATGATGGCATGGCGCCCTCAAAGCCACGTGTGTGCTGTCACTCGCCCCCTGCACCATGGGGAAGTCCGCAATAGAAGCGACACCCTGCGCACCCTCCGCCTGCTTGTGCAGGGTCCGAGGGAAGGTAATGAATTGACGCCTTCGCCTATAAAGGGCATCTGTTACTTGCCGGATGCAACAGTGGACTGCAACCTGAGCGACAGTCGCAATGTCCCCAATGGCTGACTGAAAGGATCCGTTGGCATAAAAATGGAGGCCATCAGTCAGTTTAGCCATCATGGACAGAGAGGTTTTGCAGCGTTCACGCGGCTGCAGATCCTGACCAAGCAGGTGGCACAGATCAGTAACAATATCCCTCCAGAATCGGAGCCTTCCCAGACACTGCTCCTCCGACATGTCAAGCCTTGTCACCTGCTGCCTAAAGACCCTCGCAGCTTCCCGTCGGATTGGCCGACCTCCATTGCCCCTCCTCCTTCTGGCCAATCCCGGCCCTCTCTCCCGCCGTCTCTCTGCCCCTTCACAGTGTTGGGCGATGAGGCCGTCGCCCTCCAAACAAGCTCTCATTCCGATGCCAGTTGGTCAAAAGGCTTTTAGGTGTAGTGCTGCAAGTGCTTCGGACAAGTTTGAAGGTCCCAAGTACTGTAAAGCTAAATTCCCAGAACTCCGCTCCACATTAGCTCGCCAACTCTCTCTAGCAGCGATCGCAATGAGCAGGCCAAGTGGCAGAAGATTCTGCACTAGAGCTGTCCCCTTTAAATAGCGCCCCCCTACTCCGAGAAGGGCCTGTTAGCCCTCCCTCGAACTGTCACTAATAGCGCTGGGCGCTAAGGCTCCGGGCGCCACCCAATATGCGCTCAGGCGCTCCTAGAAGGCGTTGCACACTGAAATGACATCATGAACTGCTTGCGCTCGCGGGCGCGCGCAAACAGTTAGCGCAGGCGCTAAATATATAGTCAATATCTGAGTTGTCGCTATCTTCATAGCGTCCGCCCCAACATAGGGCATCGCCCCAATTCTAGGTCTCTTTAGGCGCTCAGCGCCGGCGCTACCAACCCAATTTCCAGGCCTAGAGGAACAAAAAACTTTGATTTTATTTACAACACTTGGATTTTCTAATCAAATCGTGGATCCAATGTGTTTCTGGTTAAAAAATCATGCCAATTAATATAAATTATTAATTTATAAATCAGCAATGTTTCCATTAAAGTGTACTGGGAAATTTAATTTTTACTTTGCTTCATGTTTTATTAGACATTTTACAAGGTATACAAATTACTTAGATGCATCAGTCCAAGGTCAAAGGCATCACAGTGAATCAAGTAGGACAAGATAAACAGACTGATCTGCCTCCAAATGCACATTATATTATCAGTAAAAGAATTATGTTGCTGTCAATTTGGCAGTAGTAGTTTTATTGTAATGCACTCAATTGGTATGGATAGTTTTTTGAGATAGCCTGGCAGATTGTACCCATCACCTAGACACATAGCTTAGTGTCATCAGCAGTTTTATATATTTATGAAATTATCTTGTTTATCCAAGCAACATCACTTTCTGTATTTTTATCACCAGGCCAGTTTTCAACCCAACTAGCTAATTTGCCATTAATACCCTGATTGTTAAACTTCTTTAAAAGCCTGTCAAGTGGAACTTTGTCCAATATCTTCTCAAGAAATTCTGCTATATTACTATAAGAACATAAGAACATAAGAAATAGGAGCAGGAGTAGGCCAATCGGCCCCTCGAGCCTGCTCCGCCATTCAATAAGATCATGGCTGATCTGATCCGAACCGCCCATCCACTATCACAGAACCATCTCCTGAATCTAACAGAATTAGACACATGAAATAGGAGCAGGATCAGGCTACACGGCCCCTGGGCCAGCTCCGCTACCCACAGGGCCATGACCGATCCGAACCTAGACTCATGTCCAAATTCCTGCCCGCCCCCCGTAACCCTTAATTCCCTTTACTTCTAGGAAACTGTCTATTTTTGTTTTAAATTTATGTAATGATGTAGCTTCTACAGCTTTTTGGGGCAGCATATTCCATGGACCTACCACCCTCTGAGTGAAGTAGTTCCTCCTCATCTCAGTTTTGAAAGAGCAGCCCCTTATTCTAAGACTATGCCCCCTAGTAGTTCTAATTTCACCCATCATCGGGAACATCCTCCCCACATCTACCCGATCCAACCCCTTCACAATCTTATATGTTTCAATAAGATCGCCTCTCATTCTTCTGAACTCCAATGAGTAGAGTCCCAATCTACTCAACCTCTCCTCATATGTCCATCCCCTCATCCCCGGGATTAACCGAGTGAACCTTCTTTGTACTGACTCGAGAGCAAGTATGTCCTTTCTTAAGTATGGACACCAAAACTGTACGCAGTATTCCAGGTGCGGTCTCACCAATACCTTGTACAACTGAAGCAATACCTCCCTATTTTTATATTCTATCCCCCTAGCAATGAAATACTGACATAACCTATTGCCCACAAATCTGGGCTAACTATTTCTTATTAGAGTTGGACAATTCTTTTCCCACAGTGGATGCTGGCTTTTTTCCTATGGTTTGTGCTCTAGAGTATCTTAAACAGTCATAGTTTTGCCAGTAAGGTATCCACTAGTTTGAATTGATAGTATCAATTGATATTTTCCTTTTTTTTTAATCAAAAGAGGGAGAGAATTGTCCTGAGTTGCACTGGTCTAAATATAATTAAAAGCAGGAGGAAACTCTATCGGGTAAATTCAGTGATCCCTGCCGGGGAGCGTCACTCCATGGTGTAGGGGGTTTCTCTTGCTCGTTCTGGTCTCCTACCAGGCTTCGTGCAATAATTACCCTTGAGTGGTTCGACCCACTCTTCCCTACGGTTCTAGACCTTGGACTTAGGTGCAGGGAACTGTAGTGCAGAGAAAACTCAATAGGCCAGGTTGAATAACATGAAATGAAGGCTTTTATTCTAAAACAGTTTGCAGCATTGTAAAATATATGTCATAAGCACAGATCAAATTAACTACAATCATGCACATATCTATAAACTTAACTCTATGGAAATGGGGAACACACGGCACGTCGTAAAAGGGGAAACACATTACGATTACCCTTAACCCCCTCCCCTAGACCTAAACTAAGTTTCGACTTGAGGAACTCGGAATCATGCTCACCACTTTCAGATTCGCAAAAGAGGGGGTTCGCAGCCCTTTGGCACAGCTTTCCGTCGTCATGTGGATTTGGAAGCTTCTGGCGCAGTTTGTTTTTCTCTTAGGCGATGGAGCAGCAGATACAGTCTCGATGAGCGCTCGTCATGGCTGAATCCGTTACCGACGTGCCTTTAAGAACTGGATGCCCATGGAAGACTCAGTCACCGATGTGATGTTGCAGAACTGCACAGGGAAAGTTCCTGGTTGAATGGTATGTTGAGGCCCTGGAGGGCTAGGCCCGGAGTATCCTTTTATTTCTCCCTCTGGCCTGGCTCGTCGGTTTTCCTAAGGGTGTCTTCTCCTTCGGCCTGGGTCGTCGATGATCTCCCGACAAAAGTACCCGGGCCACCCTCGTCGTCTTCCCCTCGTGGCCGAGCCTTGCCTGGCCGAACACCGACCACGCTGCCTTAACCGAAGAGTCCGTCCCGAAACGTCCTACTCGAATTGCGAAGCTACCGAGGCCGAAGAAGCGTGTTCCCGAAGCGTGAATCTGAAGCGAAACTGAAGCAAAGCCCCTGATGGACTTTTCAATCCACAGTTATACCTTTTTGGGACAGTCTTATCTCCCGCCAAATCATAGTCCTGTCTTTGTAATATTTTTGGCGGGCAGAAATCTCTGCAGGGGTGCTTTGTCTTACAACGGGAGCCGGTGATAGCTTAACTGGCCTTCCTGGCCGATAATGTCTTTTACTTTGTCACCGTAACTCGGTTCGTATATTGATCGGTCTGGAGATTGTCCTTGATGGCTGTTAAATGGTTTTTCCTTTGTACAGTAAATGGGTTTAAGTGTTCATTCAAATGTCCGCCCATTTCTTGATGGGCCCCATCCTGTTACCTGAAACTGTCCTGCACTTAGAATCCAATTAATATGTATGCTCAGTTCCCTGAGTTTCGTTTTCCCGATACTGGCTTTCATGGGCTTACTGTCCTCAATCCACAAGCCTGTCTGGCTTGCAGTAACAGAAATCAAATGGTCCCAGAAACTGATCACGAGGTCCGGCGGCCATTTTGTATGCCCCTTTTATCAAAGGTTTTTCTGTACAAGCTTCTTTTGGTCAATAAAACTGTCTTATTAACCCTGTTTTCTTGCGTGATTAAAATTACTGAAAATTTTGAATCTTACAATGGGAGCATGGGTGAGAGATTGGAATACAGCACAATAGTGCCGATTCTCTGACCCACACTTCCATCAAGCAAAGTCTTCCCACTGCGAGTGCAGGATTGCTGAGAAAACCCAAATAAATAAGTTCTACTAATGGTAAATAATTATCCATATTTATGTGTTTCCTTCAAACTATTATTCATTCATATGTACAATCTGAAGATACTTTTCCAATGTCTATCAAGAGTTTGCTAACACAAATATTCACCTGTAACTCCGGACAAGAAAAAGCAGTTCACAATCAGTCTCCAAACAGACTGGCACCAATAATAAGAAGCAACACCTGGAATTTCCGCCGGGTTTCTACCAGTCCACCACTGTGAGGTTGGCGGAAACCACATTTATGCGCATAACCGGGGTTTTCACTAAAGCTAAGTTGGCAGAGCAAGAGAAGTCCTGAGGAAATTCCCAGAGCAAGCATTCTGTCGGGGCCCCCATCAGCCCACGTCCCTCCAGCAAGTCTGCTCCAGTCTACAGACAGCCCAGGAAATAACAATCTTTTGTAAAATCATAGCCTTGAAAAATTAGATTCACGTTATCTATTTACAGGTACTAATCCCCAGAGTTACTCCCTTTTAGCAGTGCCCTACAATAGCCTGAGTCATCGCATCTCATTTTCAGTCTCTATTGTGTTATACGTTGAAACCATTAGAACTGTTCAAAGAGCAGTTGAATTAGAAAAAGCACATCATGGTCTGCATAACAGACCAATAGCTCGTACTGGGATAGCACATGTTTATTAAACACCAACTGAAGCCAATCATTTGGGGGAAGATCTCCAGTGAATTAGACTGACATTGTTCCCTTTTTATGAAACTAAAAATGGACTATATTATCTACTTAAGCTGAATTTAGAACATGGTTTCAAGCCTCTGGTGTTTACCAGGTGGTATTGGTGCATATTTTTGTTTTGAATCAGTAGGAATCTTTTAGGAGTTTAATAATTAAGCTTTGAGGTAAAATTGAAGTAAATGGATTCCAAGACTAGCTCTCCCAATGGCTCATTTGATGAAGCTAATCTGTAAGTAATCCATAAAACCAGTCAGTCTCAGGGCTGATCTCCAATCTGTGCTGATCTAGCTGATCATTATCCAGCGAGCCAGGTGGAGAAGTATGCAGCTTTGGAAGTCAGATGAGGTCGGATCTATTTTGGTTCTGATATCCCCTTTGTCAAACAGCCTGCCAACACTCACAGTGCAGGCTGGCAGCAATAACAACAACAATCATCTTTAATGTAGAAAAATATCTTGAAGTGCTTCAGAGAAGCATAATTCGACAAAAATGGAGGCCGAGGCAAAGAAGGAAATAGTAGGAGGGGTGACAAAAAGTTCAATCAAAGACATGGGAAGTGAAATTCGGCCCATTTGTGTCAGCCGTTAAGGTTGGTTTGGATGAAAAAATGGCCGCCGCCTCGCTTCCACCCACTTCCATAGCAGAATGCAATGGCCACCATTTTGGGCAGGTCGGCAGTGCTGCCGTTGCCTGTGCTCGCTCCAGGTATGACAATGAGTCAGATCATGACATCAATCGCCGTGCAACGCTGAATTGCCGCATAATCTGTTATTTTGTACGTCGCCGCTTCTTTTAACGTCCTCTCCAAACCATGTACTGCAGAATGTGCGTTGAGCTGTATGACAGACCCCCTACCAGTGCTTCTTAAAGGGACACATGCAACTTTCAGGTAAGTTTAGATTTTTGCTTTGGTACTGGTTTCCTTACATTTTATTGGAGTAGTGGCTTGGTATAAGACATTTAAAAAGTTGTTAAAGTGTGCAGGGAGTGCTGCTGGATGATTTCAAGACTTTGGCTCTTAAAGGAAGACTTCTGACAACACCACTTGCTCCCAGTCCTGGGGGCTTTAGTTGCAGTCTCCCTTGGGCTGCAACATCACATGGAGATGAAGCAGAGGCAGCAAAGAGGACAAGCTGCTCGCAGAGGGAGGAGGAGGAGGAAGAGGAAGAAGCGGAAGAGGAAGAAGCAGAAGAGGAGAAAGATGCAGAAGAGGAGGAGGAGGAGGAAGCGAAAAGAAGGAGGCAACCCAGACAGCCCCTTTCTGGCCGGGATACCCGGGATTGAATCATCCGCCTGCAGTGCCAGTGAACGGAACCCCAAGTCCCCTTTCAATATTTGTCCCACACGTTACCTTCCCTCTGTTACTGACCATCACAGTGTCCTCTTGGCCACAATGCTGAAATAAAAGCCAACACAAGGCAAACTTTCCAATTAAATTGTGTTCATATATGCATCCAATATTACATCAAGAAATTAACTAATCACCCTTGTGCATTATCTTAGTGATTGTCTTTCATGTGCCTTTGCCTGTCCTAGTGCTCCTATGAAGTGCTACCCCAGTGGCTGCAGCATGGCTGGTGGAAGGCTTCTGACTTTCATTGGGGGACACTGCAAATGGCCTTGCAGGACAACCCCGAACAGCTGGTGGCTGGGAGTGTGAAATCGAATGATGGTGCTTCTTCTTCTTCTTCACTCTCCTCTCCCTCTTCTTGTTGACCCACTGGCTGGGCAGGCTGGAATTTCTTGGGTGTCTGAAATGAGGAAAGCACAAGGGTAGGGTTGAGGTGAGGGGAGGGTGGTAAAGCAAGAGGCGCATACTTACACCACGTGCAGCTTGTAAATCAGAAGATATTGTGGGCTCAGGGGGAAGTGGGATGTGAGAAGGAGGATAACGTATGAGGATACCAGCATCTTGTATTCTTTTAGCCCCATCGCTGGCCAGGGGCTCAGCCGTGCCCCTCCCAAGAATGGCCAGCACTGTCTCCTCCAAGGGGGTGAGGTGAAGCTAGGAATGTGAGGTGTGCCTCGTGTTTGGTAGAGATTGTTGGTAGGGAGTGATGCAGGAGGGTTGTGCATTGAGCAGTGTGTGAGGGTAGTGGTGCCGTTAGTAGTAAACAGCTTTTGAAGATGCATTCACCGACCTTGACTACTTGTTTGAGGTCATGAAACTTCTTTGGGCAGTGGAGCCAGGTCCTGGGGGTGACACTACAGGCAGTGACTGCCACAGCGATCTGGTCCCACATCCTTTTTTCTGGAGGACCGGCTGGCCCCTGTGGGTAGAGGATATCTATACCAGGGTTCACGCCCTGCATAAAGTTTGAGCGCTGTATCCAAGACCTTGGGTGCCCTTTCCTTGGCCTGTTGTCATTTGGGTTAGTGCTGAAGCACTTTTACCATTTTTCATCAGCAGAAGGCAGCTCACCTTTAAGAGGTGCAGACTGCCTTTAAGTGGCGCAGGCTAGCTTTAAGTAAAGCTAGGCTCGCTCGAACCTTGGGAACTTCGTCCTCCTGCTGAGCGCACAGCCTGTCAGCAGTACGTTCAGCACTGGGCTGTGCGCTGCAATCATTATAATTAGTAGGCAGCAGGAAGTTGATGTGTTGCCTGCGCTCTTTGAATGGGTGCGGGCATATCCAGCGGTATGGAATTTTACCCCCATGGATTTTAATTAGAATCTTAAAGGAGGAGATGGAGATGGAAGTGTGGAGGGGATTTAGGAAAAGAATTCCAGAGTGCAGGGCCTTGGCGGCTGAAGGTATGACATCACATAAAAAATGGTCATTGATTGAGATACTGAAGAGTGACTGCAGCTTGTGGAGCTATATTTCAGCATGAGTCAGTGCCATCAGTAAAGAAGGGGAAAAATTCATGGGAGAGGGAAATTGTAACCAAAAGAATATAATTTCACTTTTTATACTGCAATAGTGTTAGGGAAAACTGTACTGATATCTAGAAAAATAGCACCTACTACTATATATTAAGGAATTCTTTTAGACGATGACAGGGTTTTTGGGGGCAAAGTAACACTACAGCTATGATCTTATATTTGCCATAATTTTCTAAGTGTTAAAATAAATGGAGCCACAGATGACTCTTCCCTGTTGGTGACATCATCAAATAATCTCTCAAGGTAAGCAGGCCCAAAATAGCCAGCCTTCATTGCAAGACAAAATTCCATTTTTTTTAAATAAGAAAGAAATATTTTTCTAACATTTTTTTACACAGAAATGGCAGAAGAACATTAAGCAAACAGTGCTCTCGGTAAGTTTCCTTTTCACTGTAGTATACTGTTAGCAGCAATTTCAACATGGAATATATCATACTTACGTCACAGATTTGCTATTTATGTAGTTACAGCCCCCACCACGGGACAATTTCCTGCTATCTGTTTACATAGTTTTGTGTGCATTTTAGTTTATTCATCATGGGATGTGGACATCGCTCGCAAGGCCAGCATTTATTGTCCACACCTAGTTGCCCTTGAGAAGGTGGTGGTAAGCTGCATTCTTGAACCGCTGCAGTCCGTGTGGTGAAGGTACTCCCACAGTGCTGTTAGGTAGGGAGTTCCAGGATTTTGACCCAGCGACGATGAAGGATTGGCGATATACATCCAAGTCAGGATGGTGTGTGACTTGGAGGGGAACTTGGAGGTGACTGTGTTCCCATGCGCCTGCTGCCCTTGTCCTTCTAGGTGGTAGAGGTTGCGGGTTTGGAAAATGCTGCCGAAGAAGCCTTGGCGAGTTCCTGCAGTGCATCTTGTAGATGGTACACACTGCAGCCACAGGGTGCTAGTGGTGGAGGGAGTGAATGTTTAAGGTGGTGGATGGGGTGCCAATCAAGCGGGCTGCTTTGTCTTGGATAGTGTCGAGCTTCTTGAGTGTTGTTGGTGCTGCACTCATCCAGGCAAGTGGAGAGTATTCCATCACACCCCTGTCTTGTGCCTTTTAGATGATGGAAAGGCTTTGGAGAGTCAGGAGGTGTGAAACTCATCACAGAATACCCAGCCTCTGACCTGCTCTTGTTGCCACAGTATTTATGTGGCTGGTCCAGCTAAGTTTCTGGTCATTGGTGACCCCCAAGATATTGATGGTGGGGGATTTGGCGATGGTAATGCTGTTGAATGTTAAGGGGTGGTGGTTAGATGCTCGGTTGTTGGAGACAGTCATTGCCTGGCACTTGTGTGGTGCGAATGTTACCTGCCACTTATCAGCCCAAGCCTGAATGTCGTCCAGGTCTTATTGCATGCGGGCATGGACTGCTTCATTATCTGAGGGGTTGAGAATGGTGCTCAACACTGTGCAGTCATCAGTGAACATCCCCACTTCTGACCTTATGATGGAGGGAAGGTCATTGATCAAGAAGCTGAAGATGGTTGGGCCTAGGACACTGCTCTGAGGAACTCCTGCAGTGATGTCCTGGGGCTGCAATGATTGACCTCCAACCACCACAACCATCTTCCTTTGTGCTACGTATGACTCCAGCCAGGCCGAATTTTCCCCCTGATTCCCATTGACTTCAGTTTTAATAGGGCTCCTTGATACCACACTAGGTCAAATGCTTCCTTGATATCAAGGGCAGTCACTCTCACCTCACCTCTGGAATTCAGCTCTTTTGTCCATGTTTGGACCAAGGCTGTAATGAGGTCTGGAGCTGAGTGGTCCTGGTGGAACTCAAACTGGGCATCAATGAGCAGGTTATTGGTGAGTAAGGTTATTGATGAGTAAGTACTGCTTGATAGCACTCTCAACGACACCTTCCATCACTTTGCCAATGATTGAGAGTTGACTGATGGGGCAGTAACTGGCTGGATTGGATTTGTCCTGCTTTTTGTGGACAGAACATACCTGGGCAGTTTTCCACATTGTCGGATAGATGCCAGTGTTATAGCTGTACTGGAACACAAGTCTTCAGCACGACAGCCAGGATGTTGTCGGGGCCCACAGCCTTTGCTGTATCCAGTGTGCTCAGTGTTGATATCACGTGGAGTGAATTGAATTGGCTGTTGACTGGCTTCTGTGGTGGTGGGGACCTCAGGAGGAGGCCGATATGGTTCATCCTCTCGGCACTTCTGGCTGAAGATGGTTGCCAACTGTTGTGTATGTACCTTTAAGAGAAGAACTGATTTTATACTGCAGTACCGGCAGTGACCACCCCTGTATAAAAGGCCCTAGCAGGCTTCTGTACTTCAGTCTGACGTTACCTGTTTAATTGTTCTCCCGAAGTCCGTATATTATTGAGGCGCGGACTTTACAGTGGCGACAAGCAAGTTTGAACTCACCTGCAGTGTTGCATCACCTCACGGGGATCTCACCCTGAGAAGAAGTTTCTTGGAGGTCGAAGTCTGAGCAACGGGCGTCGACCGTGGGCAACCGCCCAAGGATCCATCTGTGTTCAGAGAATTGCGGGAGAGGCTGTGGAGAGCTGAGTTTGGCTCCCCAGTTAAGGTGTTCCAGCAAATCGTGCTGGTAGCAGGTAGTGCACTGACCCTTCCGGACTGCGGCGGGCTCGAGCTCGATCGAGCGGCTCTACAAAAGGGGCCGCGCAGCGTCGCCGGGAGGAAAGCGAGAGAGAGAGGGTGGAGCGCACAGGGCGTGGTCAGTGCTCAAGAACTGGGCAGCGGAGAGAAAATAAATGAGGGGAAGGCAAAGTGAGATGCGCCGAAGCCGCGGGTCGCCGCCATTACCCTGTAGAACGCTAGGAGCAGCGTGGCAGCAAGGGGAAGAAGGAAAAGCGCGGGAGGCGCCATTTTATTCCATTGGGGAAGAAGGAAAAGCGCGGGAGGCGCCATTTTAAATCACCCAAGATGCCGAAAAGTGGCAGTATCACTGCTTTCGACAACGAGGTAGAAGACTGGACCACGTATGTGGAAAGAATTGAAGTGTACTGCAAGGCAAATGAGGTGGCCGATGGAAAGAAGGCGTCGGGCGCGAGAACGTACGGCCTATTGCGGAATTGAATTACCCCAGCTAAACCAATGGAGAAAAGTTTTGAGGAGATTGTTAATATCTTACAGGAACACCTAAACCCTACACCGCTGCTGATAGCAGAAAGATTCAAGTTCCATAAAAGAAACCAGCACAAAGATGAGAGCAATGCTGACTATCTTACGGAACTACGCAAGTTATCGAAGCACTGCCAGTTCAGAGCAGGATTGGCAGACATCTTACGGGATAAGTTTGTCTGCGGGCTCCAGAGTGAAGGAACCCAGAAACGACTACTTTCGAAAAAGGACCTGAAGCTGGAACAGGCTTTCAGCATGGCAGTATCCTACGAAGCAGCAGCACGGGGAGCTGCGGAAATACAACAGAAACCACAAGAATACAGCGCTAACGAAATGGCGTATGGAGCAAAAAAGTGCTATCGCTGCGGCAGAACAACCCATGAGCAGAAGGACTGCTGGTTTAAGGACAAAGTATGCAGGCAATGCGGAAAAATGGGACATATAGCAAGAGTCTGCAGGTCGGGAAAGAAAACCAACACTACAAGAACTACTAAGGAAAAGTACAAGAAAGTAAACAAAATGACAGACAGTAGTTCGGAAGATCAAGAGAGTGATAACGACTCCGGGAGCAGGAGACTAAGTTGTCTAAAGTTACACAACATGATCGCAAAGGAGGATCACCGAACCATTTGGGTCACCCTCATGATAGCAGGGTCCCAAGTAAAGATGGAATTGGATACAGGATCAGCCCTAACTGTCATGAATCGACGAGACTGTGAGCGGTTATTCTCACACATACCCTTAAAGGACACGTCCATTGTATTGAAGACATACACGGGGCAAAAAGTCTACCCCAGAGGAAAAATAAGGGTGCCAGTGAAATAAAGCGGCAAGGAAACACAGAAACTGCATCTATATATACAACAAGATGGAGGACCACCATTATTGAGACGTGAATGGATCCGAAAAATACAATTGGATTGGCATTCCATTCAGGCGCTAACTGTGACTGACAAAAAGGATGATGACGTCGCACCTGGACGTCTGTCACAAATTCTAACTGACGCGAAAGAGGTGTTCCAACAAGGATTTGGGACTCTAAAAGGAGTAAAGGCAACGATAAAAATTGAAGATAACGCAAACCCAAAATTTTTAAGGCCAGACCGGTGCCGTACGCGATCCGCCCAGCCGTTGAAGCAGAACTGGAGAGTCTGGAGCGTTCGGGTGTGCTGTCCAAGGTGGACTGGAGCGAGTGGGCCACACCCATCGTTCCTGTAATGAAGAAATCATTGAGCAGCATGCCTGGGGAGCCGAAGAAGGTTCGCATCTGTGGTGACTTCAAGGTAACTGTGAACCCAGTCCTGCACACAGTACAATATCCACTTCCACGGATAGAAGATATTTTCGCCTCACTATCTGGAGGGAAACGTTTTACGAAGATTGATCTGGCCCAAGCGTATCTACAAATGGAGTTGGAAGAAGCATCTAGGAAATACCTCACGATAAACACTCACAAAGGCCTTTACCAGTACAATCGACTGGTATTCGGGGTAGCATCAGCCCCGGCTATTTGGCAGAGGGCAATGGAACAAGTCCTGCAAGGGATTCCAGGGACCCAGTGTTATTTGGATGACATCCTGGTGACGGGCGAAAATGACAGTGAACACCTTGCCAACCTGGAGCAGGTGCTCACTAGATTGCAGGAATATGGGCTACGAGCCAACTGCCCCAAAAGCGAGTTCTTCAGGAGACAAATCTCGTATTGTGGCCACATGATTGATGAGGAAGGGTTGCATAAGTCGCCGGACAAGATTGAGGCTGTAGTCAAGGCTCCAGCACCGGAAAATGTGTCGCAACTGAGGTCGTTTCTCGGGTTGGTGAACTACTTCCATCAGTTCTTGCCGAATTTATCTACAATTCTGCACCCACTGAATGCCCTGCTGCAAACTGGTGTAACATGGAAATGGAGTGATGAGTGTAAGCGTGCCTTTCAGAAATGTAAATGCCTAATCACTTCAAAAGAAGTATTGGCCCAGTACAACCCAACACTACCGATTCGGTTGGCATGTGATGCGTCTCCCTACGGCATTGGAGCGGTGCTGTCACACAAATTCCTTGACGGTTCAGAGAGGCCAATAGCCTTTGCGTCGCGCTCATTAACCTCAGCCGAGCGTAATTATGCCCAGATTGACAGGGAGGCCCTCAGCCTGGTGTGGGGGGTGAAGAAGTTCAATCACTATCTGCACGGGCAGAAATTCACCCGACTGACTGATCATCAGCCCCTGGTCTCCATTTTTAACTCAAAGAAGGGCGTTCCGGTGATGACGGCGCAACGACTGCAAATATGGTCACTTTTTCAAGGGGCACATCAGTACGACATAGAATACAAGGGTATGAAGCAGCATGGAAATGCTGATGGGCTGTCGCGCCTACCGTTGCCTACGGTAGAGGAAGCACCTGCAGTAGACCCTGTTGAGATATTCCATGCGACCATAGTCGAATGTCTACCTGTTACAAACTCAAGTATAGAGAAGGGAACCCGAAATGACCCAACACTCTCTCGGGTCTATGATTTGACAGTGAAGGGATGGCCAGCACATGGCGACTCACTGTTGCCAGCATTCTCGCCAAGGAGAGAACAGCTGTCAGTGTGCCGGGGGACCTTGATGTGTGGATCCCGAGTGGTAATGCCACCCAAGTTGAGAGACAGAGTGCTCAATGAGCTTCATGAAGGTCATCTGGGAGGGGTAAAAATGAAATGCCTAGCCAGGGCTTATGTGTGGTGGCCAGGAATCGATAAACAAATCGAGGACCTGACCAAGAGCTGCTCAGGATGCCAGAAAGTCTAAAATGCACCACCACAGGCCCCTCTACACCCATGGGAGTGGCCCTCATCTCCATGGCAATGGGTACACATTGATTTTGCTGGTCCATTTATGGACTCAATGTTTCTAATCGGCATGGACGCCCATTCGAAATGGCCAGAGGTCATCAAAATGTCCTCCACCACCACGGAGAAAACTATTGCAGTCCTACGGACCATCTTCGCCAGGAATGGCTTGCCAGAACAGATTTGCTCCGACAATGGGCCACAGTTTGTGTCCGAGGATTTCCGGAGGTTTCTGAGGAATAATGGGGTGAAATATTACACATCTGCCCCATATCATCCAGCCACAAATGGATTGGCTGAAAGGTTTGTTCAGACCTTTAAAAAGGCAATAAAGGCGATGTATAACGACGACATACCACTACAACACAAGATAGATAATTTCTTGTTTGCTTACAGGAATGCGACACATGCAGTCACCAACCAAGCTCCAGCCATAATGTTCTTCAACCGAAGGCTAAGATGTCGCCTGGATTTGCTCAAACCAAACATAAGACGAGATGTTGAGGATAAGCAATTCCAGCACATCAACGAGAAGCCAACCAGGAGCTTCAAGATAGGACAACCAGTCTTGGCCCGCGACTACCGAACAGAAAAATGGCAGCCAGGAACAATATACACACAGCAGGGACCACTAATGTACACAGTGGACGTTGGAGAGAGCATCGTGAGACGCCATGCTGACCAGATTCTAGAGTCACAGGAACAAGCCAAACCTATACCACAAGCATGTGCACCTGGTAATGAGCCCGAAGTACAGATTGCGTCTACCTCAGAAGCAGTGGTAATGGAAGCTGACGAACCAACCAATTACAATGAGCCAGAATCGACTCCACTGCAAGAACAGGATACTCGAGAAAGGCACTATCCAGTCAGGATTAGGAAGCCTCCTCAAAGACTGAACTTATAAATGATTATTTCAGTTGATGTATATAGTACCGAGGAAATTGTAATTGTAATTCGTTATTATTTAGTTGTTAAATGAATGTTATGTACTGTTTATCTAAAAGGGGAGGAATTGTTGTGTATGTACCTTTAAGAGAAGAACTGATTTTATACTGCAGTACCGGCAGTGACCACCCCTGTATAAAAGGCCCTAGCAGGCTTCTGTACTTCAGTCTGACGTTACCCTCTTTTCGACCTCATTCTCAGCATTGCTGGCTGTGCAGCTGCAAGCACAAGCAGAGGGAGCAGCCAGACTTGGAGAGTGGACTAAAGTGGTGGTCCCCTGACCAGGCAGAGGAGGAGAATGCTGGACCACCACCATCACCTCCACCTCCACCTCCACCATCATCATAGCAACTGAGGTGCCTGGAGGGAGAGGACAGAGGAGGAGAAGGAGAAGGGAGGCCAGCAACAACACCAACCAGGGGAGAGACCTTTCCCATTACTGCCCCCCCAAATTGGCCTCCATTCCAGGAGAGAGGGGAGAGAAACAACCAACAACCACCAACTGTTTGGAAGGAGGGAAGAACAACATCATGTTTCAGGTGGGTGTTATTTGGTGCACTCTCCCAAAGACTTTGTATTTTAGGTGGGGGGAGAAAAGAAGAAACAAGGCCGGAACATCAAGGGGTGGCTGTGTGTGTGTGTGGTTCTTGTTAAAAGCTAGGCCACACACACCACTAATAAGTACCCCTTCTATTGCCTGACCTGGGACAGCTGGAGCTGCCGAGGTGAAGTGGTTAATTCCATTGATTACATCGTTAAGACCTGGTGCAGGACTGAGCCTGGGCATCTCCAGCTTTCCCAGGTGAAGGGATCTTCTCCCCCTGCCAGAAGACCACCAGTATCAGAGACTTTAAATTTCCATCAGGAGAGTGCACCCCTGCCAACACGCACCCACCCACCATCCTGAGTAGCGACCCTGCCTTTGCGGCCTCCCTCCTTCCCACCCCCCCCTCTCTCACTCTCTTTGTCACTCTCTGCTCTCTCTCTCAAGAGGCACCTCTACTAATCTTTTTATTAATTGCCACTTGAGCAGAGGGGAGAAGGCCCCTCTCCCAATTCCAATCAATAGGGGGAGAGCTGTGCCTTCAATTTAACAGCACCCTCTGCTCAAGGGAGGATTTTAACCCGAGGCCATTAACACCTTCAGGCCTGTGACTTGGGGTGAGTGTAGCCCTTATAAAAACTCCCCATAATGGCGACTGCATCTTCGCCGGTGGCGGGGCCAGCCAGGACTTATGCGGGAGTGGCAGCCACAGCTGCTCCCGCTGCTTCTGCCGCCCCGTCACCATTCAGATTAATAACAAAAAAGCTTGGGGTGAAGAGCTGCACTCACCCCACGATGACCATTGAGGCCTGCGTTAAAGCCATGGCTGGGGTTGTCAGCCCCTCGGCCAGCGTCGCGGCCTCAAAAATGTATGGGAAGGCTGTGTTCTTCCTGGGGTCAGAGCGGGCGGTGTCCCTGGCCGTCGCCAAGGGGCTCACCGTGGGCGGGACCTTCCTGCCGGTGGATCCTCTCGAGGCCACCACACAGAGGATCGTCATTTCCAACGTCCCGCCCTATGTTCCTGGTGAGCTCCTCCTTCCCCATCTACGTCAATTTGGGGAGGTGAGGTCGGGGATCACACCCATCCCGCTCCGCTTCTGGGAGACCAGCCTTCGCCACGTCTTCTCCTTCCGGCGCCAGCTGTTTATCCAGCTGGCGCGGGAGGAGGACACTGACGGGGCATTCGTCGTCCACCACGAGGGGACCGCCTATCGCGTCTACTGGACGTCGGACGATGTGCGGTGCCACGCCTGCAAGGAGGTGGGGCACATCCGGAAACACTGCCCCGCCTCCAAGGCAGCCGTAACATCTTGTGCGGCCGAGGCTGGCGCCGCCAACGCTCCTCCCCCCGGATCTGCCCGCGCGTCGGGAACGTCTGATGCGTGGTCGATGTCGGGGGCCGATGCCACCAAGGCCTCCGACGGGGGGGGGAGGGAGCATGTCCGGCCGGAAAGAAGGCGCGGTGAAAAAATAAACACCTTAGGGCGGGTCCCTCCGTGGATGGCCAGCCCTTGCCCCTTGAGCCCCTTACACCCGCGCTCCTCGCGGAGTTAATCGGGGCCGACGCGAGTGGGAGGGGCCTCGTGCCCGAGCCTGTGGCCGCAACCGCCGCAGCGGTAATGCCGATACCTGCGGCCGGGCTCGGGCCCGAGGAGCCCGACAAACCTGCTCCGCCAGAGGGAGCTGAGGAGGAGGCCTCTGCAGGCATCGAGGTCTCCCTCGCTCCCTCCATGCTAAAAAGAAGGCGCGACCCCCTGGAAGAGGAGGAGGACCGGGAGGAGGAAGGCCCCTCCGAGCAGGGGGAGTCGGCGCCCGCCGCGGGTACTGCGCCCCCCCCGCCCGCTGTCACCATCACCAGCGATCGGCGGGGGTCGCCTGTCCCTCGGGAGGCTGAGGCAGATATGTCTGTCCAGCACGTGCCTCCCAGGGACGGGGACGAGACCCTGCCCGTGGGGGGGGGTCGCGGAACCACCCGCGGTGGAAATAGATATTCTATCGGTGCCGTTGCCCCTCGCCGGGTCGGGCGGCCTGGGGTCTGGGTCGGGCGAGCTCGAGGATAATGAGCTCGCCCAATGCGACCTGGACATCTCCCAGGGGCTGCTCGACCTGGTAGAGGTTTTAATCCAAAACACCCCATCCGCTGGGTCGGAGGTTGGTGGCGGGGAGGAGGATGGCCCCCTGGCTGCATCTCTGGTGCCGGACGTACTGGAGGAGCTGGGAATTGTTCTCTCCCCGGTTTCTCTGGTCGTTCCGGCATCTGGGGCGGAGGGGAGCTCTGAACCGCCGCCGTCTTCTAGCCCAGCACCCCTAAAGGAGCCCAGGGAAGAATCCTCTGCCGCTGATCCTGGGGGTGGGATCCGGGCGGAGGCGGGGCTGGCTGGTGTGGCCGAGCCGTTCGCTGCGCACTGCACGGCGGACGGGTCGGTCGCTGGTGACGACCCCCTGGAAGAGGATGGGGACTCGGTGATGGGCACGGAGGACGATTCGGACTCCAGCGCTGACGAAGCAATGGATGACCTCGTGCCCCTTGCCGAGTCTCCTCTCATTCCCGTAAGGGAACTCCGGGATTTTATGGCCACGTGCCTGGGTCGGCGCAATAAGGTCCGGCTGGCCCTCGACAGGTGGTCGGAGCTGGCGCTGCTCATCGTATCCGTCCGCGCCGCCGTTAAGATCATGGGCGCGGATGAGGGTGTGAACCCGCTCGAGCTGCGTCGGCTCAGAACGTTTCTCACTGGGCTGCTGAGGAAGTGGCGGCTGATCAGTGGCTGCGCTTCCTCCCCCCGTTAGGTGTAGGTAGAGGTTGCACTATGCTTCTGACATGAAGATAACCATAGCCAGCCTCAACATCAACGGCAGCAGGGAGGCGCGCCGCAGATTCAATAACTTCTTGGTCCTTCGGGACGGGAAGTATGCGGTGTGCTTCCTGCAAGAAACCCACACCGTTCCGGGAGACGAAGCCACGTGGCTCCTGGAGTGGCAAGGAGGGGTCAGTATGAGTCACCTCTCCAACAATTCCAGCGGGGTGGCTATCTTGCTGGCCCCGCATTTTCAGCCGGAGATCTTGGGGGTCAAGGAGAACGTGCCGGGCCGCTTGCTCCAGGTCACTGTTCGCCTGGGGGGCGTGCCGCTCAATCTACTGAACGTGTACGCCCCTCAGACCGGTGCGCAGCAAGTGCGCTTCTTCGAAGAAGTGTCCGCTCTTTTGGGCTCCGTCGACGTGGGCGAGTGCGTCATCCTCGGGGGGGATTTTAACTGCACCCTCGAGGCGAGGGACCGTTCGGGTCCCCCGCGAAGCCCGGCGGCGATGGAGAAGTTGAGGGACCTGGTTGGGTCCTTCGACTTGGTGGATGTCTGGCGAAATCTCCACCCCGACTCCAGCGCCTTCACTAGCGTGAGGTCTGGGGGAGGAAGGTCCAGAATCGACCGCCTTTACATTTCCCAGGCGTCCGTCTCCTGCGTTCCGGCAGCTTCCATGCGGCCGGTGCCGTGCACGGACCACCACCTGGTGTGGGCAGAGCTCGCTCCGCTGCGCGCGCGGGGTGGGTCCGCGTACTGGCATTTTAACAACCTGCTGCTGGAGGACGCACGGTTCCGGGATTCGTTTCGTTGATTCTGGGCCGACTGGAGAAGGAAGCAGGGGGGCTTCCCCTCCTTGAAGCTATGGTGGGATGTGGGCAAGGCTCACATCCGTCTCTTCTGTCAGGAGTACGCGAAGGGGTCGACCAAGAGGCGGGAGGCCCGGGTCGGGCGGTTGGAGAAGGAGGTGCTCGACCTGGAGTCCTGTCTCGGTCAGGTCGTCGAGGACCCAGCCCTGCAGAAGGTGTACGAAGAGAAGAAGGGCGCGCTGAAGGACCTGCAGCTCGTCGGGTCCCGAGGCACGTACGTGAGGTCGCGGATCCAGCTCCTGCGGGACCTGGACCGCGGCTCCCCCTTCTTCTACTCGCTGGAAAAAAGACGGGGGGTCCGTAAGCAGCTCTTGGGGCTGCTGGCCGACGACGGATCTCTGGTCTCGGATCCGGAGGGAATCAGCGCGGAGAACCGCGCCTACTACGGGGCTCTGTTCTCTCCGGATCCGTCCAGCGAGGATGCGCGCAGAGTTTTGTGGGAGGACCTGCCGAAGGTCAGCCCGGAGGGCGCTGAAAAATTGTACGCTCCGCTAAGCCTGGCGGAGCTGACCGGCGCCCTCCGCCAGCTCTCTAGGGGAAAGTCCCCGGGGCTGGACGGGCTGACCGTGGAGTTCCACAGGGCGTTCTGGGATGTCTTGGGGGGCGACTACGTGCGGGTCCTGGGGGAAAGTTTGGTGACCGGGTTGATGCCCCTCTCTTGGCGCAGGGCAGTCATTGTCCTGTTGCCTAAGAAGGGCGATCTCTGCCTCCTTAAGAACTGGCGCCCGGTCTCCCTCCTCAGCACGGACTATAAAATCTTTGCCAGGACCATGTCTGCTCGCCTTGGCACCGTGCTGGCCTACATGATCCACCCCGACCAGTCATACACGGTCCCGGGCCGGAGCATCCACGATAACATCCATCTGGTCCGGGACCTGGTCCACCACTCCCAGAGGGCTGGTCTGTCGGTCGCCTTCCTTTCCCTGGATCAGGAGAAGGCGTTCGACAGGGTGGATCACGAGTATCTCTTCGGGACTCTGTGCGCATTCGGGTTCGGGACGCATTTTGTCGCCCGGATCCGACTTCTGTACGCCGCCGCGGAGTGTCTGATTAAAGTTAATGGGTCCTTGATGGTGCCCCTTCGCTTCGGGAGGGGGGTGCGTCAGGGATGCCCCATGTCCGGTCAGTTATACGCCGTTTGCGTGGAGCCATTCCTGCGCCTCTTGCGGAAGAGGTTGACAGGACTGGCTCTGCAAGGGCTGGGCGTGGAGGTGGTCCTCTCGGCTTACGCCGATGACGTGCTCCTCACGGTCACGGATCCCGTTGACTTGCGGAGGATGCGGGAATGCCAGCAGATTTACTCGGACGCATCCTCCGCCAAGATCAACTGGGAGAAATGTTCCGGACTCCTGGTGGGTCAGTGGCGGGTGAACTCCCTGCCGGAGGAGTTCAGGCCTTTCGCCTGGAGCACCACGCACCTCCTCTATTTGGGAGTCTACCTTAGCCCTGCCGAGGACGCCTGGCCGGCGAACTGGCAAGAGCTGGAGGCCAAAGTCACCGCTCGCCTAGGACGCTGGACAGGACTGCTCCGAGTGTTGTCCTACAGGGGTCGAGCGCTGGTCATAAACCAGCTGGTGGCCGCCATGTTGTGGTACCGGTTGGTCACTTTGATCCCTCCCCCTGCGTTTGTCGCCAAGATGCAGAAGAACTCATCGACTTCTTCTGGGACAAAAGGAAGCACTGGGTCTCTGCCACGGTTCTGTGCCTCCCACTTAGGGAGGGCGGTCAGGCGCTGGTGTGCCTTCGCACCCAGGCTGCGACTTTCCGTCTTCAGACGCTGCAGAGATACCTGTACGTCGAGAATCCTCCGAGATGGTGTGCGCTGGCGACGTTTTTCTTCCGCCAGCTGCACGGCCTCAATTACGACACGCAGCTCCTGTTCGCGAAAGTGGGCGGCAGGCGTGCCGGCCTGCGGGAGCTGCCTGTCTTCTACCAGGAACTACTATGGGTTTGGAACTACGTCGCTTCCAGGCGGAGCTCTCCCCCGTCAGGAGCGGCGGCTCTCCTTCGGGAGCCGCTGCTCAGGAATCCGCACCTCCACGAACGCGGGTTCGGGCGGCTGGCGGAGGGCAGGGCTGTGCTTGGCAAGGTGACCAGAGTCGGGGACCTGCACGATGGCGGAGGAGCAGGCTGGATGGTGCCGGATGAGCTGGCGCGGCGCCTGTCCTGGGCCAATGTCCGGCTCGCGGTCGAAGCCATCGAATCGGTGAAAGCGGCACTAGGCCCCGATTCCACTAGATGTATCGAGGCGGCTCAAGCACGTGGGGCGTTCCCGTCCGAGCTTACCCCCGTTCGGACGGAATTCCTCATCGGCGCCCGGCCCCGAAACTCCCCTCGGGAACCGGCGCCTCACAACTTGAGCCGTCTCGAGGAAATACCCTCCGCGCCTTTTCATTCCGTGCGGAGGGGTTTCCTGTACAGGCTGCTCCTGCACACTCTCCACTTTGCCATCTTCGTCTACCGTCCGGACACGCCTTGGCATGGCATCTTGCCGACTGGTGGTGGCGGAGGTCCCCAATGGAGGGCTCTCTACGCGGGAGTCCTCCCTTGTTCCATCGGGGACTTGGCCTGGAGGATGTTGCATGGAGCGGTTCCGTGCAATAAGGTTTTAAGTAGGTTCACGGACTCCCAGGCCGCCTGCATTTTTTGCGGCCTGGAGGAGTCCGTGTTTCACGTTTATATGGAATGTGAGAGGTTGCAGCCCCTCTTTCACTACTTGAAGGGGCTGCTCCTCGATTTTTGGTTGCACTTCAGTCCCACGCTCTTGATCTACGGTCACCCGGTGCGGAGGGGAGCGGACAGGTTGGAGGACCTCCTTGTGGGCCTGCTCCTGGGCCTGGCTAAAAGAGCCATCAATTGGTCCAGGCAGCGGGCGGTCGAGGGTGTCGTCCAGCCAGATTGCCTGCCTCTCTTCCGCGGCCATGTTCGCGCCCGGGTGGCCCTGGAGATGGAGCACGCGGTGTCTGCCGGTACGCTTGAGTATTTCCGCGACCGGTGGGCGCCGCGGGGACTGGAGTGCATCATCAACACGGAAAACCAAATTTTAATTTGATTTGTTAAGTTTTAGTTGAACTTTTGTTTACAGTCCAATTTGGGTTTTTTTTTTGGGTACAAACAAAAGAGTTACCCTCTGTTCAGTAAAATACCTGTTTAATTGTTCTCCCGAAGTCCGTGTATTATTGAGGTGCGGACTTTACACCAACGGCTCAGCTTTGTCTTTTGCACTCACGTGCTGGGCTCCACCATCATTGTGGATGGGGATATTCATGAAGCCTCCTCCTCCCGTTAGTTGTTTAATGGTCCACCACCATTCATGACTGGATGCGGCAGGACTGCAGATCTTTGATCTGATCCGTTGATTGTGGGATCGCTTAGCTCTGTCTATAGCATGCTGCTTCCGCTTTTTAGCATGCATGTAGTCCTGTGTTGCAGCTTCCCCAGGTTGGCACCGCATTTTTAGTACACCTGGTGCTGCTCCTGGCATGCTCTTCTACATTCCTAATTGAACCAGTGTTGGTCCCTTGGCTTGATGGTAATGGTAGAGTGAGGGTTATGCTGGGCCATGAGGTTACAGATTGTGGTGGAATACAATTCTGCTGCTGCTGATGGCCCACAGCGCCTCATAGGTGCCCAGTTTTGAGCTGCTACATCTGTTCTGAATCTATCCCATTTAGCACAGTGGTAGTGCCACCATAGATGGTCATGCATCATAGACTAGACATAATCCTAAACTGCATCATTTCAATTATTCAAAACCTCTGCAAAATATTTTTTTAAATTGATGATCTCCATAATGAAGTGATTATTGCCACAACTGAAGTACTTTTCTTTTGAAACTCCGTGGTGTGCTTAATAGTGTATTGCGATCCTACTGACATAGATCTGTCATGAAGACAAGTTACGGATTAAGACAGCTCATGAACTGTCCAAAGCAGTCAGTTAGACTTGTGTTTTTCTTTAAGCTGAATTGAACCATGACTCTGTTGTACAAGTACTGGCACTGCTTTACTTTAACATAAGAAATCACTTAATTTAACAATTATTTCATGTAGTGTGATTCTGACTAAGCTAATGTTGCATGAAAGTACAAAAAATTGAATTATTGAATTTCTTTGCACGCTTCATTGAAATACATAACAAGAACGCAGATTGTTCACATTGACTATCCATTATAGAAGCTATTAAGCTATACATGTTGCTTCATACATTGATTCAATAATTGTGTAAACACATCCGTTGGCTTTATCTTATGTAAACTGTATAAAATACCAACTTTCATTGATTTGGAAAACTATAAAAGGCCAATATTATTTTTGATCTCCACTGATGGCATATAAAATAAAGTGAACCAGTTACAATTCAAGCTTTCTCTCAAACTTCTTAACTTGTTTTTCACCGCAAAACGATAAATTCGATAGGCAGACCAGGCCTGGAATTTTAATGGGGAGACGGGTTGGGAGCAGGGGTGCTAGAAAGCGGTTGGGAAACCCTGGAGAATGGGAATTTAATGGCAGGGCCTGATTTGCATTTCAAACCTCAGCTTCCCACCCGAGAGGTTGGCTGGCTGCGGGCGGGTAGGCCTCCAGTCGGGGTTGTTGGGGACCACAGCATCGGGGGCTGGGGTGTGCTCGGGGGCCACAACAGCATCGGTGCAGTGGGAGAGATTGGGGCAGCAGCTTCGGTGAGGGGTGAAGGGTTGGGGCCGCAGCAGAAGTGGGGGGTGGGGGAAGGGTCGGGGGGAAGGATTGGGGCTGCATCATCGGGGGTGGGGGCAAAGGAATGGGGCTGCAGCAGCATCGGATGGGTGATGGATCATTGCTGCAACAGCATCAGGGAGGGGAAGGATCGGGGCCGGAGGAGCATCAGGGCTGGAGGAGGAGGTCCGGGAAGGTGATCGGAGGCCTCGTGGGGGTTATTGGAGGATTCGGTGGGGGGCGGTGGGGGGATTGGAGGCCTTGATGGGGGTGGGGATCGGAGGCTTTGGGGAGGGATCGGAGGCCTTGGGGGGGAAATCGGAGGTTTTGAGGGGGATTTTGAGGGGCCTTCGTAGCGAGAGGGTTCGAGTACAGGAACAAGGATGTCTTGCTGCAGTTGTACAGGGCCTTGGTGAGACCACATCTTGAGTATTGTGTGCAGTTTTGGTCGCCTTATCTGAGGAAGGATGTTCTTGCCATGGAAGGATTGCAGCGAAGATTCACCAGGCTGATACCTGGGATGGCAGGAATGACGTATGAGGAGAGATTGGGTTGATTAGGCTTGTACTCACTGGAGTTTAGAAGAATGAGAGGGGATTGTATTGGTTTGTATGTGGGTTCAATGAGGACACATTGATGAAAGAGAATGTCTTTTAATCTAAAGTATGTTCAACTAAGTTAACAGCATTACAGGAGACACCATCTTAGAGATACATCCAAAACGAAACTAAAACTAAACTGCCTCTCTCACGTGCCCTCTGCTGGTAAGGCATAAATAATCAAACAGGCAAATATGCTGGTAAGGCATAATAATCAAACAGGCAAATACCATCACTATTTGCTGATATCATTACATCTCCCTTTCTTAAAACAAAAGTATTTTACTTTTATCTAACAACATGTTTTCTTTGTATTACTCTGCATTTTAACTGTAACACTTAATGAACTTACATTATCATTATCATTATCAAGGTTTTTTAACCTTGTTTTGTGTGTTCACATGAAATATGTAAATACACTAGAACTTGAAGAGAGAATAAGATAACATTACTTCCTTCTATAACAAGAGTCCTTAAATTTGCTCAATGAGTCTCTCAGGAGGCTTCACGTGTCTTGAGGATTTTCTGATTGATTGTCCTTGAATCTGAGTTGTTGCCTCAGATGATGGTTTCTCAGCTGTGTGATCAGTTTGTTCAACAGTATCAGTCTTTTGACCTGCTGTGTGATCAAGTTGTTCAACAGTATCAGTCTTTTGACTTGCTGTGGCTGGTCCCATGAGAAGATCCCAACGATTTCTTCGCAGAACAGCACCCTCATCTGTCTGAATGGTGTATGATCTTGGTTGAACTTCACTCAGGACAGTTCCCTTCTGAGTCCATATGTTTGTTTTGTCTTTGAACCTTACTTGGTCACCAGTGTGGAGTTCAGGTAGGTTTTGTGTTCCTCTATCATAGTAGTACTTCTGCTTTTCTTTCTGTTGTTCTTTGAACTTCCTCACTTTCTCCCCCTCTTTTGTTTTCAGGAGGTTCTCCGGGATGGGTAGGTTTGACCTTAGCAGACGTCCCATAAGGAGTTGGGCTGGTGACATACCACACTTGAGCGGCGTTGTGCGGTATACAAGCATGCTCTGGTAGAAGTCAGTTCCACTGCCTTTTGCCTTGTACATCAGTCTTTTCACTGTCTGGACCAATTTTTCCACTAGTCCATTGGACTGTGGAAAGTGAGGACTTGACGTTGTGTGGACAAAGTCCCACTCTTTGGCAAAGTGTCGGAAACTTGCATTGTAAAACTGGGGTCTGTTGTCTGTGAAGACCTCGCTTGCCACGCCATGTCTGGAGAATATGGCTTTCATACATGTTATCACAGCATCTGCAGTGGTGGTGTACAGTCTACAAACCTCTGGATACAGGGAGTAATAGTCTGTGACTACAAGATAGTCCTTCCCTTGACATACGAATAGGTCAGCGCCTACCTTCTGGTAAGGTCTGTCTGGCGCTGGGTGTGGCTTTAGTGGTTCTACTGGATTGCTTGCTCGATATTTCAGGCATATTGTGCAGTTTGACACCTCATTTGTCACATCTTGGTTGATTCGTGGCCAGTACATCACCTCTCGTGCTCTTTTCTTACACTTTTCGATTCCCAGATGTCCCCCATGGATCCTTTTTAGCATCTCTTTTCTCAGACTCTTTGGGATAACTATTTTACTTCCTTTGTAGATGATGTCTTTGACCACTGATAGTTCCGCCCTGCAGTTCCAGTACTCTGCTATGTCAGGTGAGCAGTCTTGCTTCATGTTGGGCCATCCATCCAAGATGCTTTTCCTCAGTCGTCTCATTGTTTCATCTTTGTTTGTCTCAGTCTTTATGAGCTCCATTTTTGCATCTGCTATGGGCAGTGCACTTGTGATCATGTCCACGTAGGCGTTCACTTTTTCATCCATTTTGGTGTTTGCGGGCTCTCTTGGGTCAACAGCTCTGGACAACGTGCCTGCTGTATACATCAGCTTACCCGGTGTGTACGCAACATTCAGTGTATAGCGTTGCAGCCTGATCATCATTCTTAGTATTCTAAGCGGACACCCATTTAGTGGCTTTTGGAACAATGCAATCAAGGTCTTATGGTCAGTCTCTACACTGATTGCTTGTCCTGCCACAAACTGGTGAAATCTTTCACAGGCGTATATGATGCTGAGCAGCTCCTTTTCTATTTGAGCATATCGCGTCTCCGCGTCTGTCATTGAGCGCGATGCATATGCAATAGGTTGCCAGTAGTCATATTTTTGCAGAAGAACAGCACCGAGCCCACTCTGTGATGCATCTGATGATATCTTGATGGGTCTCGCTGGGTCATAAAACCTCAGAACTGGTTCCTCTGTGAGCAGTTTCTTTAGATCGCTCCATGACTTCTCATGCTCATGATTCCATTCCCATTCTATGTTCTTTTCAGTTAGTCGTCTCAGTGGCGCCATCTTTTCTGAGAGGTTGGATATGAATTTACCCATGTAGTTGATCATTCCATTAAACCTCTGCACGTCCTTTTTGCATTGTGGCTTTGGCATATTCTCAATGGCGGACACCTTTCTGG
This sequence comes from Somniosus microcephalus, assembly GCF_052327205.1. Classification (NCBI taxonomy): domain Eukaryota; kingdom Metazoa; phylum Chordata; class Chondrichthyes; order Squaliformes; family Somniosidae; genus Somniosus; species Somniosus microcephalus. Next base: position 195,293,530 of record NC_140991.1, on the reverse strand, counting down.
GATCTGGTCTGATGCCCTCACCGCTAAGGATATCTCCCACGAATGTCAGTTCTGTCACCCCGAGCTGGCATTTCTCTCTAATCAGCTTCAGGTTTGTTTTCCTTGTTGCTTCCAGCACTTTTTTCAGTCTCTCGTCATGCTCAGTTCTCGTGGTTCCCCATACTATGATCTCATCCATTGATGTATCAACTCCCTCCAGATGCTCATAGATCATATGGATAGTTTTGTGATATACTTCAGGAGCTGAGGCAATGCCAAATGGTAACCTTAGGAATCTGTATCTGCCAAATGGACTGTTGAACGTGCACAGTCTTGAACTTGCCTCATCCAGTTTCATCTGCCAAAATCCTGATGATGCATCTAACTTGCTGAAATACTTTGCATTTGCAAACTGTGACATGATTTCCTCATGTGTAGGAAGCTTGAAGTGCTCTCTCTTTATTGCTCTGTTTAGATCTCTTGGATCCAGGCAAATTCTGAGCTTTCCATTCTTTTTGTCCACAACGACGAGGGAACTCACCCACTCAGTTGGCTCATCTATCTTCTGAATCATGTTCAGGCTTTCCATCCTGTCCAACTCTGCCTTCAGTTGCTTTTGAAGAGCAAATGGAACTTTTCTGCATGGATGTATGACCGTTGGCATACTTTTATCTACTCTGATCGTGTGTTCTCCTGGAAGGCAGCCTAGACCCTGAAATAGGTCATTGTACTCTTTCATGAGTTCATCATAGACTGTCTCTCCTTCGCTTTCCACAACAAGGACTCTCTTTACCAGGTTCAGTCTCTCACAGGCTTTTAAACCTAGTATGGCCTGCACATCCTTTGGCACCACGATTAATGCTAGCGTGTGCTCTCTGTCCTTGTGTGTTACTTTGACAATGCATTTTCCTTTCACTGGTATATCAGTACCTGAGTATCCTGTCACTTTCACTTTTATTCCATGTATCTTTGGTCTGGGTCTAATTTTCTTAAAATCAGTCTCTGATATCACATTAACTTGTGCTCCAGTATCCAATTTAAATGGAATGTGTATGTCATTCACTTTTAGTGTCAACATCCAGTCTCTTTTTTCTTTTTTGTTTTCAGACACAACATCCACATTGAACTCCTCTATCTCGCTTTCATCTACTGTATGGACCTTGCTTTGTTGCGCTTGGTTCTTACAGCAACGGGCATAATGGTTGTTTTTGTTGCAACTATTGCATGTTTTACCATATGCTGGACACTTTTTTGGTGGATGCTGTGTACCGCATCGACTACATGACTTTCGATTGCCCCTTTCATTTTTGTTCGCTGGCCACGCCTCTTTTTTCACATTGGCGCTCTTTTTGTTAAACGGTTTGTGTCCGTTCTTTCTCACTGCATCCACGTTGCAGCTACTGCCACTGAACAGCTCCTTTGCCTGCGACTTCACAGTCTCTGTGGCCCTACACAGTGCTATGGCTTTTCCCAGGTCTAGATTTTGCTCTCTTAGCAGTCTTTCCCTTAGACCATTATCTGGAATACCACACACCAGTCTGTCTTTTATCAGCGAGTCTGTCAGTCCCCCAAATTCACACGTTTTGCTTCTGTTTCTCAGTTCAGTCACATACTGATCAATAGTCTCTCCTGTTTTCTGTACACATGTGAAAAATCTGTGCCTCTCAAATGTCACGTTACGTTTAGGTATGCAGTAGGCCTCAAACTGTTCCATTATTTTATCCAGCTTCATTTTGTCTCCATCAGCAGCGAATGTGAAGTTATTATACACCTCCAGCGCTTCATCACCCACAACATGTAAGAACACTGACGCTTTCATTTTATCACTTTTCTCGTCAGCTCCGATTGCCGCTAAATACAACTCCAAACGTTGTTTGAATCTCCTCCAATTTTCAGCCACATTACCTGTCAACTGAAGCTTCGCCGGTGGGTGTAATCCTACCATTTTTTCACTTCGTTAGCTATTCTCCAAAGGTAAGTAACGATGTTCTCTTTTGGCTTGCTAATATGTGGAGAGCTGATTTAACTTCAGATTTTTCCTCTTCATCTCTTTCAATCACTTCTGACACCATGTATTGGTTTGTATGTGGGTTCAATGACAACACATTGATGAAAGAGAATGGCCTAGAAATTCAGTTGCCTTAGCGCCGCTTTTGAGGCGCTAGAGGGACTAGCGCCAGAGTTATGGCCAGTTTAAAAATTCCCTGGGGCCCTAAATCGGCGTTGCACCGGTAGCGCTGCGCCAGCACCGATGACGTCATCGGTGTGCGCAGCGTCCCGGTTGCCATGCCGATGGGCCCTAGCGCCGAAATTCAGTTGCGGCCGCCTCGCCCGTGGCAGCCGCAACTAAGACTCTGGCAACAGAGTCTTGCATGAGTTTGCGCCGGCGCATTAAAGGCCCCGCGGCGGCCGGCCGCTTTCCCGCCGGCCGCCTGCCCGCAGCTCCCTCCCCGGACTTCTCCCCCCCACCCCCTGGAACAGATGCAAGCCCGGCACTTGTCCGAGGTGCCGGGCTCATTTTTAGACAGATTTGCGCGGGCCGCGGCCGGGTGCAGGCAGCTCCTCCTTAATGGAAGGAGGAGGCCTGCACTTCCCGAGCCTGCCGCACCGCATCGGGTGCCGCAGCGCCGGAATTGCGGCGCGAAACGGCAGTTAGCGCCGATTTACCGCCACAAAGACCCTTCAGTAGCGCCGGCAGCCGTTTGGGCGCGGCCCTGCTGAATTTTTGGCGCGCGCAGGGGGACTTAGCGCCGGCACTAACTTCCGGCGCTAAAGCCCTGGCTAAGCCAAAACCCAATTTCTAGGCCAATGTCTTTTAATCTAAAGTATGTTCAACTCAGTTAACAGCATTACAGGGGACACCATCTTAGAGATACATCCAAAACGAAACTAAAACAAAACTGCCTCTCTCACATGCCCTCTGCTGGTAAGGCATAAATAATCAAACAGGCAAATACCATCACTATTTGCTGATATCATTACAGGGATCTCATTGTAACTTATAAAATTCTAACAGGACTAGACAGACTAGATGCAGGAAGTATGTTCCCGATAGCGGGGGAGTCCAGAACCAGGGGTCACAGTCTAAGGATAAGGGGTAAGCCATTTAGGACAGAGATGAGGAGGAATTTCTTCACCCAGAGTGTGGTGATCCTGTGGAATTCTCTACCACAGAAGGCAGTAGAGGCCAATTCATTAAATATATTCAAGAAGGTGTTGGATATATTTCTTAGGGCTAAAGGGATCAAGGGATATGGGGAGAAAGCAGTGACAGGATACTGAATTTGGATGATCAGCCATGATTGCATTGAATGGTGGAGCAGTCTCGAGGGGCCAAATGGCCTACTCCTGCTCCTATCTCCTATGTTTCTATGGAGGCTGTGTGGGGGCGATCGGACGCCTCGGGAGGGGGATTTGAGGCCTCGTGTGGGGGATCGGAGGTTTGAGGGGGGTTGGCAGCCTTCTGGGGGGGATCGGAGGCTTTGGGAGGATCGGAGGCCTCATTGGGGGGATCGGAGGACTCGGAGAGGGGGTTCGGAGGCGTCAAGGGGATCGGAGGCATCGTGGGGATGATCGGTGGCCTTGGGGGGGATTGGAGGTTTTGTGGGGGAGATCAGAGGCCTCGGGAGGGAATCAGAGGTCTTGTGGGGGTCTCCAATTGTGGGGGGTGGGTGAGGCAGGGACGCTGGATCCAGGAAGTAAGTGTAAAGGCATTTATCTCCTGGATCCAGCAGTACTTGCCTTATTTAGCTGGCAGATTCTCTGAGGCCTGAGAAACCCGACCAGCTAGTTAAATTTGAAATGCTGGTTAAATCTGAGACACGGAGCCTCATTATATTATTTAAATGGGCTACCCGCCTCCTGGAAGCTGGATGGCTACCCGCTCTCCCCCGTCCCATTAAAATCAGAAGTGGATGGGTTGGATGTGGGTTGGGGTCGGGATTCACTTTTTTAACACATCAACAGAGATTGAGTAGACTAGGCCTACATTCCTGAGAGTTTAGAAGAATGAGAGGTGATCCAATTGAAAGATATAAAATTCTTAAGGGGCTTGACAGGGTTAATGCTGGGAAAATGTTTCCCCTGACTGGGGAATCTATAACACAGGGTCACAATCACAGAATAAGGGTTCGGCCATTTAAGACTAAGATGAGGAGAAATTTCTTCACTCAAAGGGTTGTGAATCTTTGGAATTCTCTACCCCAGAAAGCTGTGGATGCTCAGTTGTTGAGTATATTCAAGACAGAGGTCGATAAAATTTTGGGAACAAAGGGAATTAAGGGATATGGGGAGAGTGCGGGAAGGTGGAGTTGAGGTAGAAGATCAGCCATGAATGGCGGAGCATGCTTTAAGGGCCAAATGGCCTACTCCAGCTCCTATTTCTTATGTTCTTATGGTCTTATGTATTCTATGGGCTCGATTTTGCCATTGGGGCGGCTGGGGGAGTGTCAGCCGCTTTTCGTGTTAGCCACCTGACTCCAATTTGATGTGGGAAAAATATGCGATTTTCACCTAATTGGGCAATTGATTTCCAGCGTGTGGGAATCGCTGGCCCACTTAGTCTTTCCATCCTGAAAGTCGCCTCTGATAATGTCATCAGTGCTGGTGGATTTAAGGCCTGCAAGCAGCCTTGCTTCTTCTGCAGACTGCAAACCTTATGGCCTTTGCTGTGATAGATTCCGCCAGCCAATATGTCCAGCAGTAGGCCAAAGCCTGCACCAAGGTTCGGTGACGCCGCCCTGCAAGCTCTGGTGGAGGAAGCAAAAGGAAATAAGGAGGTGCTCTTCCCTTCCTCAGATAGGAAGAAGCCTCCCCAACAGACGAAATCTGTGTGGATGCATGTGGCCCAGGAGATCAACTCTTTGTCTATGTGCCGCAGAACCTGGCTGCACTGCAGGAAGAGGTTTCATGATCTTCTGCGCACTGGAAAAGTGAGGATGACTTTCCCATCACCCTCAATCTGATCCCCTTTGCCTCTCCTCACCAGCTCTCAGCTTTGACAATCTCTTCTTCCACATCCCACTTGACACTGACATCCCTGTACCCTTACCCATTCGCTCTCTCTCTATGGTCACATTCACCTCACTATTCGACTATGCAGCCCTCACACTCCCTATCACTGTGATGCTATGAAAACAGCTTACAACACACAGGAAGGGCCCTTGGTCTTACCACCTCACTCCATCTTTGTCTCCTTCTAACCATCAATGATATGCATTCTCTGCACTCATTCCTTCATTCTCACTCAAACTCCACTTGTCTCCCTCATTGCAGGAATATTCAACAAATAAAATGTCACTGAAACAAGAAAAGAAGTGCTATCGCTGTGGCAAAATGTCACATGACCACAATGACTGTTGGTTTAAAGATAAAGGCCTAGAAATTCAGTGGGCCTTGCGCCCACTTAGCGCCTAAAGAGGTCTTTTGCACCGGCGGGGTGGTAGTGCGGAAATTGAGTGCAGCGTTATTGGCGGCAGTAGCCGTTAGCGCTGCGCCGGGACCGATGACGTCATCGGTGTGCGTGGTGACCCGTAACGCCCCGAAACTGCGCCGATCCCCATATTTATTTGCGGCCGCCTCCTCCGAAGCGGGCGCAAACAGCGACCAGAAAACGGGGCCGTCCTGCTGCCATAGTGGGGCACTTTAAAGCGGAAGGTGCGGCCGGCCGCTTTTTCGGCGGCCGCCTGCCCGCACCTCCTTCCCCGGCCTCCTCCACACCCCCCGCGGCATTGCCGGCTGGTTTCCGTGGAGCCCGGCACTTCTCCGTTGTGCCGGGCTCTTTTGCCGGCACTCGCGATCGGGGCTCCGGCCGTTGCAGGCGCCTGCCCCTTAAGAGAAGGAGGAGGCCTGCAGTACCGCAGCCTGCCGCACCGCATCGGGTGGCGCTGCGGCAACTAGCGCGCCGATATTCATTTGCAGTGCCCCAAACGGAGGCGGGCACACCCTGGTATAGCGCCCGCTTCCGAATTGGGGCGCAGAAGACGAATATACGGCGTGCGCTAATGCCTCCCCGCCCAGCACTAACTTTTGGGCACGAGCGAGCTGCCAGCGCCCAAGTGAATTTCTAGGTCACAGACTGCAGACAATGTGGCAGGCGAGGGCACATTGAAAGAGTCTGCAAAGCAAATAAGAAGCCGAAAACTGATACAATACAGAGTAACAAAAAGGTACATCAAGTGACTGAAAACAAGAAACCTTTCAAAGATAGATACAAGAAGGTACACTACGTGACTGGAGACAGTTCAGATAAAGAAAAAAGTGACACAGACTCAGAAGAAGAGGATCTGGCTTGTCTAAAACTACACAGTGTGAAAGAGACAGGGGATCACAGAATAATATGGGTTACTCCAGAAGTGGCAGGAGTTAGGCTGAAAATGGAGTTGGACACAGGCTCAGCTTTAACAGTGATCTCTGTACATGACTACAAACGACTATTTTCACACATACCGCTAAGGCCAACTAAAGTACTGTTAAAGACATACACAGGACAAAGAGTGTGCCCCAAAGGTAAAATAAAAGTGACCGTGACATAAAAAGAAAAAAAATACCGCAATTGAACCTCTATGTAGTGGAAAATGGAGGACCACCATTGCTGGGACGCGAATGGCTCAGGAAAATACAATTGGATTGGCACACCAAAGGAGGACAGCAACGCCACTCCTGAGAGACTGTCACAAATACTCTCTGATTCTCAGGAAGTGTTCAAGAAGGGAATAGGAAAACTTAAGGCCATGAAAGCAAAAATTAAGATTGAGGAGAACGCAAATCCAAAGTTCCACAAGGCCAGACCAGTGCCTTATGCAATTCGCCCTTCAGTAGAAGCAGAGCTGGAGAACTTGGAGCAGTTAGGAGTCCTGTCCAAGGTGGATTGGAGTGAATGGGCCACACCAATAGTTCCAGTGATGAAGAAAACCTCCAGCACAAAACCAGGAAAGCCAAGAAAAGTGCGCATCTGTGGAGACTTTAAAGTGACTGTTAACCCAGTCCTCCATACAGTACAGTACCCATTGCCTCGCATTGAGGACATCTTTGCTTTCCTGTCAAGAGGGGAACACTTCACAAAGATTGACTTGGCCCAGGCCTATCTCCAAATGGAAATTGATGATGCATCAAAGAAGTACCTGACAATAAATACGCACAAAGGCCTTTACCAGCACAATCGGCTGGTATTCGGAATAACATCAGCTCCTGCAATCTGGCAAAGGGCAATGGACCAAGTCCTGCAGGGGATCCCAGGTACTCAGTGTTATCTTGATGACATCATCATTACTGACAAGAATGACAACGAACGCCTTTCCAACCTCGAACAGGTGCTCATCGGTTTACGGGAGTATGGGCTCCGAGCGAACCGAGACAAGTGTGTTTTTCAAAAAGAAAATCTCATACTGTGGACATGTGATTGACAACGACGGTTTACACAAGTCGCCAGACAAGATTGAAGCTGTGATTAATGCACCAATACCTGAAAATGTGTCTCAGTTGAGATCATATCTTGGACTGGTGAACTACTATCACAAGTTCTTGCCCAACCTATCCACAGTGTTACATCTACAAAATGCATTGCTACAGACAGGGTCACAATGGAAGTGGAGTGACAGCTGTGAACAAGCTTTTCAAGAGAGTAAAAGACTCATTACTTCAGAAGAGGTGCTAGCACACTTTGACGCATCCTTACCTATTCGACTGGTATGTGATGCTTCACCCCATGGCATTGGTGCTGTGTTGTCACATAAGTTCCCAGACGGCTCAGAAAGACCAATAGCCTTTGCCTCAAGATCATTGACTACAGCTGAACGCAATTATGCACAGATTGACCGAGAAGCCCTCAGCCTTGTGTGGGGAGTCAAGAAATTCAACCACTACTTGTATGGTCAACAGTTTACACTGTTAACTGACCACCAGCCTCTCGTTTCAATCTTCAACCCAAGGAAGGGCATTCCAGTGATGACGGCACAATGGCTACAGTGATGGTCACTCTTCCTAGGGGCTCACCTGTATGACATTGAATACAAGGGGACCAAGCAACATGGCAATGCCGATGGTTTGTCACATTTACCACTGCCGACCTCCGAGAGAACTACAACAGTTGATTCAGCAGAGGTATTTCACACAATAGTTGAGCAGCTACCAGTGACAAACTCCCTCACTGAAAGAGAAACACGCAATGACCCTACATTGTCAAAAGTTTATGACATCACTGTGAAGGGATGGCCAGCGCATGGTGACTCATTGTTTCCAGCATTCTCAGTTGGAGGGAGCAGTTATCAGTGTGTCGGGGAATACTGATGTGCGGCTCACGAGTTGTGATTCCTCCCAAGCTTCGTAACCGAGTGCTAGATGAATTGCATGAAGGCCACTTAGGTACGGTAAAGATGAAAAGCCTTGCCCGTGGTTACGTGTGGTGGCCGGGAATTGACAAACAGATCGAGGACCTGACAAAGAGCTGCTCAGGATGTCAAAAGGTCCAGAACGCACCACCATAAGCCCCTCTCCATCCATGGGAATGGCCCTCATCACCATGGCAACGTGTGCACATCGACTTTGCTGGACCGTTCATGGACTCCATGTTCTTGATTGCAGTCGATGCACATTCCAAATGGCCCGAGGTCATTAAAATGAAATTAACCACATCTGAAAAGACCATTTCAGTTCTGAGGACCATGTTTGCTAGAAATGGCCTACCAGAACAAATCTGCACAGACAATGGACGACAATTTGTCTCTGACGCATTCCAAGGTTTCATGAGGAAAAATGGAATCAAGCACTACACATCTGCCCCGTACCATCCAGCTACAAATGGCATGGCAGAAAGATTCATACAGACTTTCAAGAAGGCCATCAAAGCAATGTACAGCGAGAATCTACCACTACAACACAAGATAGACAATTTCCTCTTTGCTTATCGGAACGCAGTATACGCAGCCACTAATCAGGCTCCAGCGATGATGTTTCTGAACAGGAACCTGAGATCTCACATGGACCTTCTTAAACCGAATGTATGTCATGTTGTAGAGAACAAACAGTTCAAACATTTGAATGCTAAGCCAACAAGAAGCTTCAGTGTGGGACAATCAGTTCTTGCTCATGATTTCCGGACGGAAAAGTGGCAACCAGGGAGAATATCCACAAGACAGGGACCACTGATGTATACTGTGGATGTGGGAGAGAATGTTTTGAGACATCATGTGGACCAAATTCTGGATGTTCAGGTGGAAAACACCCCTATACCTCGCCCAGACTCACCTGACATGGAAACAGACACTCCTGATTCATCAGCATCAGCACCAGCCTCATCCACAGCTGAGAGCGCTACCTGTGCTGATAGCTCACCTAATGCACCTGTACCTGTATAGTCTCATTCCCCAAAGCAAAAGAGTCTGGAGAGACGTTACCCAGAGAGGCAGAGGAGGCCTCCCCAGAGACTTGACTTGTAAAAGGGCTGTTGACAAAATAAATGTTATGTTGGAATTTGAATTTTGTTACTTTTAAGAAAACAAAAAGGTTACTGTAAAGACAGGCTCTATATGTTAATTATAGAAATTTTGCGCTAATATACTATTAAACTAAAGGGGGAGGAAGTGTAATGTATACAACATTGAAGGGACTACTTTGTTTTGCAGATGTACATCCTTAGTTGCGAGCGTATATAACAGACGCGTATCGATTTGTATAGGCAGTGCCGAAGTTCCAGTTAACCAGTAAAGATCACTTGAAGTTACTCTCAGCCTCTGCTGCTTTATTATTTTATGTATTTGTGATATCCGAGTAGTAAGGTCAGAAACTGAGATAAGCAAGATATAAGGAACAAAACCCAACTGTTTATTACACGGTGTAGCAGAGAGACATCGCTCTTACAGGCTGGAAGCAAAGCACACAATTTCTTACTGCACGATGGCAAGATGGAGGATTCACCTCTGAGTCATACCCATAATGCAATGCCACATTACTTTAATAACTGGTGTACCAGGACATTGACTACATGACCCATTACCTTAAACACTGGTGAATGTGAACCCTTAATATTTGGCTCCATCTGGTGGATAACTTAAATATTACATCCCAGATTACTATATCCCTCCCCTCTTAAGATGAACATTAATTCCTTAACAACATTCTTAAAAAGTCCCATAAGGAAACTCCTTTAACGATAGTCCATGCTGAACGAATCTAGCAGGTCATTATCAATCTCTCTGGCGGCTTGTGAGTCCTTGGTGAATGTCTTACAGTCAAGTCCCTGCTTGGTTGCGGTAGAGCCACCTGCTGCTCCTTGCTCCTGAGCAGTACTCAGAGTATCTGACTCTGCTACGATGGTTTCCTCTTGATGAAGGGGTCCAGGTGGAACAAGCTCTGTTCGTGGTGGTGGTACCACCGATGCCTTTGGATAACTGGGGGCTAACTTGTCCTCTGATATCTCCTCTGGAACCTCCATTTTGATTTCCCTTTGTCTGGTCAGTATCTGATCTACATGTCTGTGTACTACCTGACCAGTTCCCACCATGACCGTATATGATACTGGACCGGTCATTGAGTCTATGACGCCAGGAATCCATTTTGGACCATAACTGAAATTCCTGGTAAGGACCGCATCTCCTTCTCCAAAACTGCAGCTCTTTGTCCTTTTGTCATGTTTCTCCTTTTGTTTGATTTGTCAGTTTTCCACCTTCCTTTTTAGATCTGGGTGAACCAGGTCAAGAGTGGAGCGTAGTCGACGTTCTAACAACAGCTCAGCAGGAGAGAGTCCTGTGGTCGATTGAGGTGTTATTCTGTAGCTGAACAGAACTCATGACACCTTGGTTGCCAAACTCCCTTCCGCACTTTTTTTCATCATCTCCTTAAATGTTTTTATGGCTCTCTCCACAAGTCCATTTGAAGATGGATGATATGGAGCTGAGGTCACGTGCACTATGCCATTGTTTCTCATGAACTCTTTTGTTTCTGTACTCACAAAACATGTGGCATTGTCACTTACTACGATCTCCAGTAGCCCTTGATTACTAAAACTCCTACGCAGGCAGTCTATAGTAACAGTAGATGAAGCAGAATTTACAGGATACACATCCATCCATTTGGAATGTGCATCAATGATTATGAGGAACATCTTTCCCATGAATGGACCCGCATAATCTACATGTAATCTTCTCCATGGTCTATCCGGCCACTCCCAGGTGTGGAAAGGAGCCGCTGCTGGTGCCTTCCTGTGTACTTGACAAGTGCTGCATGTCTTGACTAGATTTTCTATCTCCTCATCTTGCTTTGGCCACCACAAGTAACTCCTTGCCAAGGCTTTCATATGCGAAATTCCAGGATGACACTGATGTAGTTGCCCTAGGATAGACTGTCGTGCTGGCTGTGGAATAATCACTCACGCTCCCCACAACACGCAACCACCCTGCACACTCAGCTCTGTCTTCCTGACACTGTAAGGTATGAAATCAGTCCCTTCCGGATGCTGTGGCCAACCCCTCATCACATATTCTCGGACTCTAGACAGTACTGGATCTTTACCTGTCCATGTCCTTACTTGTTCTGCGGTCACAATTGCCATGTCCGTGTCCTCCAACATCAAAACTCTGTCCTCTGGAGCTGCACAGATAGGTGTACCTGGCAGTGGAAGATGGCTCAAGGCATCTGCGTTCCCATGGTACTTGCACGCCTTGTAAATAATGACATACTCATATGCCCTTAACGTCACTGCCCACCTCTGGATCTGGGGTGACACCATCTATGGTACTGCTTTCATTTCATTAAAAAGAGATAGAAGAGGTTTATGATCGGTGCATATGGTGAATTTCCTGCCATATATGTACTTGTGAAACCTCTGTAACCCAAACATTACTGCTAACCCCTCTTTATCTAACTGGGAATAGTTTTTTTCCGCCGGTGTCAGAGTTCGAGAATAAACCCTATTGGTCTTTCTGTTCCATCATCCAAGCTGTGTGAAAGAACCATCCCCACCCCGTATCACAAGAGAGAATGATGTCTTTCTCTGCATTGTAGTGAACCAGCACATCTGAGGACAGCATCAGTTTCTTGGACTGTTCAAATGAAACCTTCTGTTCCTCTTCCCACTGCCACTGTGTCTCCTTGCGCAGAAGTTTGTGAAGAGGTGCTAACACTGTTGCCAAGTTTGGTAAAAATCTGTTATAATAGTTGAGCAGTCCCAGGTAAGCTTTTAACTCAGTCACATTGGTAGGAGCTGGGGCCTCCTGCAGTGCTTGTACCTTCTCCTTGATTGGATGGAGCCCGGTGGTGTCCACTCTGTGTCCCAGGAACACGGCCTCATTCCCCAGGAAAGTGCACTTACTCCTCTTGAGCTGTAACCCAGCCTTATCCAGAGTGCTCAGATGCTCCTGGTCGGTTCTTCCCATCACCAGAATGTCATCCAGATAGATTGAAACATGTGGGATCCCTTGCAGTACACCCTCGATAGTCCTCTGTAAAATAGCTGGACTAGATGAGACACCGAATGGTAAGCGGTTATAGGTAAACAAACCCTTGTGTGTATTTATGGTTACATACTTCTTTGATTCCTCATCTAGTGTAATCTGCAAGTATGCATGACTCATATCCAGCTTCGTGAATTTCTTCCCTCCAGCCAGGTTTGCAAAGAGATCCTCTGTTTTGGGAATAGGATACTGTTCTAGTTTAGACAACCTATTTACTGTCAATTTATAATCTCCACAGAGTCTTACTGAATTGTTCGGTTTTAAAACAGGTACAATGGGAGCTGCCCATTCTGAACATTTCACGGGTTCCAGAATGTTCTCTCTCAACAGACGGTCAAGCTCAGCCGCTACCTTCGGTTTCATGGCATACGGCACAGGTCGTTGTTTAAAAAACCTTGGCAGTGCCTCCTTGTCGACATAAATCTTAGCTGGGGGGCCATTAAACATGCCAAGTTCTTCCTTGAACACGTTCTCATGTTCAATCAACACTTCTTGCAAAGACAATTGTTTGGCTCCCTCTATTTGATTTATTGCTCCCCAATCTAATTTAAGTTCTTGTATCCAGCCCCGACCTAACAAGTTTGGTCCAGAACCCTATACTACAACTACAGGTAGCTGTTCCACGGTGTCCCTGTGTTGCACAGTTACAGTAGCTGTACCCAATGTCCCCACTCGTTCACCGGTATATGTTTTAAGCTGCATAGAGCAAGACTTTAACTCTGGAACTTTTGCACGGTTCCTCAATTTTGAGTACTCCTCCCTGTTCATTATGGTTAAGCCGCATCCCGTATCCACTTCAAAGTTGACGTTAGAACCATTTACTGTCAGTTGCAAAGTGATAGGATCCACTTTTGGAATGTTCTCTACCATACTATGCATTATGAACATGTCATCTTCTTGCTCAGCTTCTCCGCTGATGTGATGTGCTCCCTGTTTTTTCACTTCTCTTCCTAGGTTTTGCTTTCCTCCCCCTTTTGGTTTATATTCCTCCATGATTGCTTTTGCCCTGCATGCACGTTTTATGTGTCCTTTTTTCCCACACTTGTGGGACTTTTCCTCCAGAAACCTGCATTCCCTCGCCAGGTGATCACCATTGCATCTATAACATGCCTTTACATGCTCACATTGTGGTTTCTGACACATATTTAACTTGTGCACAACAACCTGACCTCCAACTGGCTTTGTAGCAGCCCAGTCGGAACCTTGTATTTCTTTTACATCTCGGTTCGCTGTCTCTATAGCTTGAGCAAGTTCCAACGCTTTTTCATATGTAAGCCCAGTCTCAGACAATAATCTCCACTGCATTCGCTCATCCATTATCCTGCAAACTAGCCTATCTCTCAGCATGTCTTTCAGGTTGTTCCCGTAATTGCAATCATGTGCCAATTTTCTCAACACCACTACATAATTCAATACAGTCTCTCCTGGTTTTCTGTTCCGTGAATTAAATTTGAAATGCTGTACAATCTCACTCAGTCTGGGATTGAAATGGTTCTTCAGCAAGGCCACTAAGTTAGCAAAAGTACTGTCTCCAGGCTTTTCAGGACTGCATAAGTTTCTCATTAAACTATACGTCTGACTTCCCACGGAAGTGAGCAAAATAGCTCTCCTTTTTCCGACATCATTTATATCATTTGCTTCAAAGAAATGCATCAGCAACTCGCAGTATTCTTCCCAGGTCTGTGTCTGAACATCAAAAGCAGAGATCTTTCCTACCATAGCAGCCATGATCCTCAATTCAGTGCTCTTTTTTTTTCTCAAGATGTGATTTGTTGATCCTCGTCGCCAATATGTGATATCCGAGTAGTATGGTCAGAAACTGAGATAAGCGAGATATAAGGAACAAAACACAACTGTTTATTACACGGTGTAGCAGAGGAACATAGCTCTTACAGGCTGGAAGCAAAGCACACAATTTCTTACTGCACGATGGCAAGATGGAGGATTCACCTCTGAGTCATACCCATAATGCAATGCCACATTACCTTAATAACTGGTGTACCAGGACATTGACTACATGACCCATTACCTTAAACACTGGTGAATGTGATCCCTTAATATTTGGCTCCATCTGGTGGATAACTTAAACATTACATCCCATATTACTATAGTAGTTGTGTATAGCGGTACAAACACAACACTCACAATAAGAGGGAAAGAGCGAGGACAGGAGGAGGGCCACCTTCAGTAGCCCAGCTCACCCCCTGGGAGGAGGCGGCCCTGGAGATCGTGGGAGTGGAGGAGGATGCGCAAGTGGGGGAACGGACAGACGGGTGCATCAGAGCAAGCTGGTGATGGAATAGTTTATCATCTCTCTCATTGACATTGCATGAGTCACTGATAATGATTCTGATGCTCTAACAGATTGACTTTTGATCATCTGCAATATTCAATGTGCATGTAACCTTGGCCTCACATCTCTGACTCTTTCCTTTATTTCCCCACAGGACCATCGAAAACCCCCGTCCCCACTATCTAGGAGGAACAGCCTGAGCCTCCAGACTCCTCAGAAGAAGCTGCAACCTCTGAGGGCACTCCGTCAGCAGAATTAAGCACACCCTGCACCAGCGCAGACACTCACACCTCAGTGAGACCTTCAGGACATAGAGTAGAGTTGTCACCTGGTGTATCACAGCTCACAAGTGAGCATCAGCAGATGGTGGAGACAGGGACAGCAGTGGAGAGTCCTCATCAGAGGCTGCAGGACGATCCCAGCTCAGCTCCGCTGCATGTCGACCCTGTGCCTCCGGGTCCATCCAGAAGGACAGCGGTGCTGGAACTCCAGGAGCAAGTGCAGGAATCTCTGACAGGTTTTGTCACTAGGGTCACTGCGAGTGTGGAGCGAATGGAGGAGTCCATCGCTAACATGAGCAGAGCCTTTGTGGAGATGTTGGCGCATGAACGCATCACCACGGCAAGGATGGCAACCTCCATGGAAAGAATGGCTATGGTAGAGGAGAGGATGGGTACGGCCATGGAGGAGCTTAGTCGCCAGGGTCGTGAAAACATGGTCATTGTTCACAATAGACTGGCATCTCTTGAGGAGCGATGGTCAGCTATTGAGCATACAAACCAGACCTTCATGCAAGTCCTCGGGAGTAGGATTTCCAGTACAGAATCGGGTCCTCATGGCTCCCCTGAAGTGCAGCAAGGTGCTGTCAAGTCACTTGCTAGCTCTGAAGTGAGGCTGACCCATGAGAGGGATGTTGGTGGCATACAACAAGGAAGTGGGGGCTCCTCTCCAAGCGCTCACATGACTATGCCACTGCAAAACCCTCGGTCAGAGCCCCACCAGAGTCCCCACCTAACTGAGATCGGCGTCTCAGCCCCTGCACAGCCGCAGGAGCAGCAGACTGTTGCCGCGCCCTCACAGGTTCACAACCCCAGAGGATGCCCGCAAAAGGTGTCGAGACAGGAGCAGCAAGAAAGTGAGCAAGGGGCCTCCATATCTGATGAAGCCACAGGGGAAGCACCACGTAGGAGCATGTGTAAGAGGAAGATAATGCACAAGTAGTCACAAGGGTAGTCACTTGGGTGTAATGTTTTGTGTATTTTTAAAATGCCATCACTTGCTCATTGTCATAAAAAATTCTGATGGCAAACTGTTGCAGTTGTGGCGTGTGTCATTTCGCAAATGGGACTTCCATATTGAGAGCTTAGGGCAACTTGCAATTGTCAGTATGGTGGTCAGAGTGATAGGAATCCGCAGGTTCTTGGCCATTGTCGACGGTCCAATAAGAATGTGCAAGGCAAAAGTGTTTGATTGTGCAGGCTAAGCAAATCTGGCCAAGATGAGTGTGTCCCTTGCATCCCGGGCAGCAATGTGGTCATGCGCTGGCGCCTTCTGGCCTGTGCAGCTTCAGGTGGGTGAGCAGCAGCTTGGAGCTCCTGCTGTTGCTCCTGCAGTTGGTGCTGCTCTTGTTCAGTGTTCTGCTGCTGCCGCGGCTGGTCTTTGTCCGAATCTGATGTCCAGGAGGAAAGGAAATAAATGGTTCCCATTCTTCTGGTATATACCTCAGTTGAGGAAGCGCTCATTCAAGGTGGGGAGAGGGGTTTCCCAGGAGGTCACATTGGAGATGGGTGTCAGGCTCCAAACTTCCACAACAATGAGTAGGCCTGTTAAAAGTTCCCCCAGACCTGAGACAAAAAAGTTCTGCCACCTGCAAATGAAGATTGGTGAAAACGCCTTTTTAATGGTGGAGCTGCAGCTGTTAGTAAGCAATCCACTTGTGCTGCTGCCAGGTTTCACTGGTGTGTTTCAGAGGAGGCGTGCAGCACATGGGATTATAGAGGCACTTAACTGGTTGTTAAGGGCCTTAAGGGCCTATCCCACCTCTTGGAGGCGGGATTGGGACGGGGTCGGAAAACTCGCATTTGAGAAAATTGCTCGGAGGCAGGATGGAGGCCGGCCCGCCTGTTTTTGTGATTTTAACACCTTACACGCCTCCAATCGCGTCTCCTCGGGCCTGGCAAAATCGAGCCCATCGCCTCTATTTATGATGTCCAGTATCCCACATGGTTAATTGGTTAACAGACAGAAAACAAAGAGTAGGGATAAATGGGTCTTTTTCAGGATGGCAGGTTGTGACTAGTGGGGTACCTCAAGGATTGGTGCTTGGGCCCCAGCTATTCACAATCTATATCAATGATTTGGATGAGGGGATTAAATGTAACATTTCCAAATTTGCTGATGATACAAAGCTAGGTGGCAGTGTCAGTTGTGAAGAGGATGTGAAGAGGCTTCAAGGGGATCTCGACAGGCTCAGTGAGTGGGCGAGAACATGGCAGATGGAATATAATGTGAATAAATGTGAAGTTATCCACTTTGGTAGAAAAAACAGAAAGGCAGAGTATTTCCTAAATGGTGAAAGATTGGGGAATGCAGATGTTCAAAGGGACCTGGGTGTCCTTGTACATGAGTCACTGAAAGTGAATGTGCAGGTGCAGCAAGCCATTAAGAAGGCAAATGGTATGCTAGCCTTCATTACAAGAGGATTTGAGTACAGGAGTAAAGAAGTCTTACTCCAATTCTATAGGGCCTTGGTGAGACCACACCTGGAGTACTGTGCACAATTTTGGTCTCCTTACCTACTTGCCATAGAGGGAGTGCAACAAAGGTTCACGAGATTGATTCCTGGGATGGCGGGACTGTCGTATGAGAAGAGATTGTGTAAACTAGGCCTGTATTCTCTTGAATTCAGAAGAATGAGAGGGGATCTCATTGAAGCATACAAAATTATTACAGGGCTTGATCGGATGAATGCTGGGAGAATGTTTCCCTTGGCTGGGGAGTCTAGAACCAGGGGCCACAACCTCAAGATAAAGGGTAGGCCATTCAGGACTGAGATGAGAAGAAATTTCTTCACACAGAGGGTGGTGAATCTTTGGAATTCGCTACCCCAGAGGGCTGTGGAGGCTCAGTCATTGGGTATATTTGTAGGATTCGCAAAATTGGACTTTGTATTAATAAGGGTCAAATGGCAGAAGAGGCCATGATTTTAAAGACTGTTTTAAAGGAAGCCCAGAAAAAGAGGCATACAAAATGGCCGCCATACCATGTGATCAGCTCATTGGGACACTTTAAAATGGTTCCTGTGCAACCTCAGACAGATTTGTGGATTCAACCCACAGTAAGTTCTGGAAGCCATTCCTGAGAGAACGAAACCAGACCCACACGTATGCATATGGATTAGATGCAGATCCAGTCAAGATCGGCCTGGAGACAGAGGCCATCAAAATGTTGCCCCAGACAAAAGGGGACAATTTCTTATTCATGAGAACAGCACCCAGGACTAGATAATGAGATCAGCAGGCCATTAAAACAATGAAGGTAATTCCAGACCAGAGATGGGCCTGTTACCAGCCATTTAAGACATTTTAAAATATAATGACTACCCCACTGTACTCCCAGCCCACCAAAAATAAAACAAAGACTAACCTGATTTTGGGCAGGAGACGGAGGCTTCTGGAAGAAAGTATATCTGGAAGACTTTTCGGCAGTTGGGGCAAGCAAGTTGGAACGCAGACAGTTGCAAGCCTGCAGCTTGAGCTCAGACACACAGCTTGAATCCAGACACCCAGAAGAAGAAGCAGGCAATCGCAGGAGGAAGAAGAAAGCCAACATCGAGAAGGCTGTCTCAAAACCGGCGTTCCGCCCCGGGGAAGCACATCGGGAGATCATCGACCATTCCCGGGCTGTTGCCGGAACGAGAGGCCACCGACCCAACTTGGGAGAAGAGACAAAAAAATAAAGGTCCCAAGAGGAGAAACCTTCCAGCTACCCCGGCTCGGGAGAAGAGAACAGAAACTGAAGAAGCAATGGGAGCCAGCCCAAGGTTCCTCTAACCAGGGTCGAGCCGACGATCCTCGACCCCGCCGACATCCAGGCCCGCCGGTGTCCAGCCGCCCCCGACCCCCACCTCAGGAGAGAGGTGTGGCGCAGCTCGCAGGGGCTCCACAATCCACGTGGAGATGAAACGTCTGGAAGGACCAAACACAGACTCGATTTCAAAACCTTGCACTTCCTAGTGGGATTGGTGAGCATGTTTCTGGCCCTTCACAATCACATCTAGATAGGTTTAATAAGGGGGTGGATTTAAGGGTACAATTAACATGAGTTGTTGTCCCTCGATGTTCCGTGTGTTTCCTTATTTCATAATGATCTTTGTAGAGTATAAGATGCCTGTATTTGCATTAGTTAGTACTGTGTCGTTATGATTTGTTTGTGTGTTTTTCCCTCCCATGTACTCCCTTATCTGCTTGCATTTGATTTGATATTTTTCCTTATGCAATAAAATTTCATTTTGTTTCATCAAACTTGGTCTACAAGAGTTTTCTCTACATTGTAGTTCCTGCGCCTAAGTCCAGTGTATAGAATCTAAGGGGCGAGTGGGTCGAACCACTCAAGGTTTACTGAATTAGAGAGAGAGGCCTCTAGAGAGAGAAACCTCAGGGAAACCTCTTGAGGAAAACCCCTTACATATTCAAAACAGAAGTCGATAGATTTCTGACTAGTAAGGGCATCAAGGGATATGGCGATGGGGCCGGTGAATGGAGTTGAGGCAGATGATCAGCCATGATCTCATTGAATGGTGGAGCAGGCTCGAAGGGCCAAATGGCCTACTCTTGCTCCTATTTCTTATGTTCTTATGTTCTTATATGATTTTTTAACCGCTTTCTCAACCTGCCCTGCCACCTTCAATGATTTGTGCACATATACCCCCAGGTCTCTCTGTTCACGCACCCCCTTTAGGATTGTACCCTTTAGTTTATATAGCCTCTCCTCATTCTTCCTACCAAAATGTAACACTTAGCACTTTTCTGCGTTAAATTTCATCTGCCACATGTCTGCCCATTTCACCAGCCTGTCTATGTCTTCTTGAAGTCTATCACTATCCTTCTAACTGTTCACTATACTTCCAAGTTTTGTACCATCTGCAAATTTTGAAATTGTGCCCTGTACACCCACGTCCAAGTCATTAATATATATATCAAGAAAAGCAGTGGTCCTAGTACCAACCCCTGGGGAACACCACTGTGTACTTTCCTCCAGTCCAAAAAACAACCATTCACCACTACTCTCTGTTCCCTGTCACTTAGCCAATTTCGTATTCATGCTGCCACTGTCCCTTTTATTCCAAGGGCTTCAACTTTGCTGGCAAGCCTATTAAGTGGTACTTTATCAAATGCCTTTTGGAAATCCATATACACCACATCAACCGCAATACCCTCATCAACCCTCTCTGTTACCTCATCAAAAAACTCAATCAGGTTGGTTAAACACGATTTGCCTTTAACAAACCCATGCTGGCTTTCCTTAATTAGTCCACACTTGTCCAAGTGACTGTTAATTTTGTCCCTGATTATCATTTCTAAAAGCTTCCCCACTACCAAGGTTAAACTGACTGCCCTGTTGTTGCTAGGTTTATCCTTACACCCTTTTTTGATCAAGGGTGTAACATTTACAATTCTCCAGTCCTCTGGCACCAGCCCCTATCTAAGGAGGTTTGGAAGGTTATGGCCAGTACCTCCACGATTTCCTCCTTAACCTTCCTCAGCATCCTGGGATGCATCCCATCCAGTCCTGGTGACTTATCAAATTTAAGTACAGACAGCCTTTCTAGTACCTCCTCTTTATCATTTTTTATCTCATCCAGTATCTCAACTACCTCCTTTTTCACTATGACTTTAGCAGCATCTCCTTCCTTGGTAAAGACAGATGCAAAGTACTCATTTAGTAGCTCAGCAATGACCTCTGCCTCCATATGTAGGTCTCCTTTTTGGTCCCTAATCGGCCCCACCCCTCCTCTTACTACACAAAATCAGAAAGTCACAACAAGGTACATATAATTAGAAAATAATAACATTTCTTACATGGTCTGATCATTTGCTTTCATGGTATTAGTTGAGACATGGATGTTGGCAAGAACAATGGGATAACTCCACTGCTCGCCTTTGAATAGTGCCATGGCATCTTTTGCATCCACCTGACAGGGCCGACAGGGCTTCAGTTTAATGTCTCATCTGAAAATAGCAACTCCAGTAGTGCAGCACTTTGTCAGTACTGCACTAAAGTGTCAGCTTAGGTTATGTGCTCAAGTCTCTGAAGTAGGACTTGAACCCACAACCTTCTGACGCAAAGGTGAGAGATTTGCCACTGAGCCAAGGCTGACACCTTTCTCCTAAATGCCCCACGTATATCAATTTCTGAAGCAGTGAGCTGAGGAAAAAGAGCAGTGACTGCATCTGCACCCTGTTTTCACTTGACACATGTTTCCAGGGGCATCCCCAGTGTGGGTTTTCTAAGCTCCTGCCTGAAATGGGCAGAGCATTCAAATCACATGCAAGTGATGCAGGAGTGACATCATAACAGTTTCTGTGCTATTTTCCAGGGATGCTGCCTGCTGTCTGGAGAGGATTATCCAAAGGCTTCCTGTGACTCCTGCAAAGGTAAGTTTGGTAATGGTGCAGAGCAGCAATGCTGTACACTAGGTATGGAGGCCATCTGACTGGTGTTTTTAACTACAGCCACCAGGAATTTGGGCTTCTAGTCCTGCAACAGCACACAACTTCCCTCCTCTGATCTGGTGTGAACGTTGATTCTCAGGTAGTAACCCTGTCCGTCACTCACCCAACATATGATAAATAGCTGAACTAGGAAAACCAGCGAGGTCCAGTTAGGTGCATGTAAAAAGCACATGCCCAATTTACGCTGGAGTGAGGGGAGGGAAAGAAAATCGGCCCTAAGGTCTCATAAAGATCTTGTAGCGATATGGCCACCTGCCTGTTATCCTAGCTGAAGAATAGTGCACTTAAAAAAAATAATCAAAGAATAATCTAAAAAGAGAGGAAATATAATATTAAATGGGAGAGGGAGACAAATAGAGACTAGACCCATAAATAAAATAGAAAAAAAAACGAAGGAGATTTTAGTGCTAAAGTGGTTCTCTTTTCTCCTGTCAACTCACGCGTATAATCAAAGACAACAAATTGCCGATTTTCTAAAATGCTTAAAAGTCAAACTTCAGACAAAATGAGAAATGAAGCTAGATTGGATTCCAGCATAGCTCACAAAATACACAAAACTATTGATTTACACTCCTACTCCTTTAGAGCATGGAGTGTTTTAGGAAGCTAGATGCCAGCTTATATTGCATTTTTTTTCAATGTGCTGGACTAATCCGGTCACTTCAACAATCAATGCTTGCTTCCTCATTCTGCTGGAACATTCCGTTATTCATAATTGATTGCACAGAGATGAGAGGCTGAGAACTAATGAGTTAGATGTTAATTCACTGAAGGAGCCGATTATTGAATGTAAACTATGTGTTAAAAGTTCAATAACATTATTAAATATTTTTAAGCCATGTCAGTTCAACTTTAATCAGTAGGTATAAGTAATATAAAAATAGCTGATGCAGAATATTGTTAGCTAACTGTAGGAAGAACTAACTTATTTTTAAAGAGTGAATTTGGGCTTGAATTTTCAATCTTCATAGAACAAAGCCATCTGAAATGTAAAATCTATGAGGCTTACCTCACCATATTTAGATAGTTACAATTCACCACGCTTATCTGTCTTGCCATATGTAAACACTACACTGACACTAGAAATCACCATGGGACTAATTCATTCTGCTGTTGCTCCCTATGATAACAATGACTCCTCCTCAGTGACTATTTCCTAAAGGAGTCTGATCGCTTCTGACAGTTTTATAGTGCAGAGATTCCACACAGGACCTGTTCTATGACAATGGGATGAACAGCAGGGATAACTTTGTCCCACTTGTTCATTCCAGAATCCTAACGAGAAGTAATCAGAGCTGTCAGGACATTTCAATTTCACTTTGGAATTTTGTACTAAAGGACACAAAAGCTAACTCAGAACTTCCAGTGATACCCTGGGAGGTGCTTGTGTGCTTGCTGCTTAGTTTGCATTCCACCAGGACCACTCGGCTCCAGACCTCATTACAGCCTTGGTCCAAACATAGACAAAAGCTGAATTACAGAGGTGAGGTGAAAGTGAGTGCCCTTGATATCAAGGCAGCATTTGACTGAGTGTGGCATCAAGGAGCCCTAGTAAAATTGAAATCAATGGGGATCAGGGAGAAAACTCTCCACTGGCTGGAATCATACCTAGCACAAAGGAAGATGGTTGTGGTTGTTGGAGGCCAATCACCTCAGCCCCAGGACATCCCTGCAGGAGTTCCTCAGGGTAGTGTCCGAGGCCCAACCATCTTCAGCTGCTTCATCAATGACCTTCCCTCCATCATAAGGTCAGAAGTGGGGATGTTCGCTGATGATTGCACAGTGTTTAGTTCCATTCACAACTCAACAACATAAAACAACTTGTATTTATATAGCACCTTTAACGTAGTAAAACGTCCCAAGGCACTACACAAGATTATTTTAAGACAAAAAATTTGACACTGATCCACATAAGGATAAATTAGGGCAGATAATAAAGTAGTCCATGACCGCCTGCAGCAAGATCTGGACAACATTCAGGTTTGGGCTGATAAGTGACAGGTAACATTCGTGGCACACAAGTGCCAGGCAATGATTATCTCCAACAAGTGAGAGTCTAACCACTGCCCCTTGACATTCAATGGCATTACCATCACCGAATCCCCTACAATCAACATCCTGGGGGTCACCATTGACCAGTAACTTAACTGGACCAGCCACAAAAATACTGTGACTGCAGGGGTAGGTCAGAGGCTGGGTAATCTGCGATGAATGTCTCACCTCCTGACTCCCCAAAGCCTTTCCACCATCTACAAGGCACAAGTCAGGAGTGTGATGGAATACTCTCCACTTGCCTGGATGAGTCCAGCTCCAACAACACTCAAGAAGCCCAACACCCATCCAGGACAAAGCAGCCTGCTTGATCGGCACACCATTCTCCACCTTAAACATTCACTCCATTCACCACCGGCACGCCGTGGCTGCAGTGTGTACCATCTACAAGGTGCACGCAGAAACTTGCAAAGGCTTCTGCAACAGCACCTCCCAAACCCATGACCTCTACCACCTAGAAGGACAAGAGCAGAAGGCGCATGGGAACACCATCACCTCCAAGTTCCCCTCCAAGTAACACACCATCCTGACTTAGAAGAATATCGCTGAACCTTCATCATTGCTGGGCTAAAATTCTGGAACTCCCTCCCCAACAGCACTGTGGCAGTACCTTCACCACATGGACTGCAGCAGTTCAAGAAGGTGGCTCACCACCACCTTCTCAAGGGCAATTAGGGATGGGCAATAAATGCTGGCCTTGCCAGTGACGCCCACATCCCAGGAACAAATAAAAAAAATGCAGCAAATTATTATGAATCTTGACATTCACTTTGGACTGTACTGAAGGGCTCCTCCCTAGCTGCCCAGCCAGTGGAACCGGTGTTCTCTCATGCCAATGGTTTGTTCAATCAGGACCCTTGTTGTTGCATGGCTCTGATGATATTGGGGCTCTGATTATATCGAAGCTCCACGTTTGTGCCCGATAGTTGTTGAGGAGACAGCCCTTATCCCCCAGCAGCTGCCTGCCACCCAATGGTTTGAGTGGAACAGAGGGGGAATTGATGACTGGTGCAGTATGAAAGCAACATGACTATTGCCAGGAAATCAGTCACAGACCTGCATGACTCGCTGCCTGTGATCATAAACAAATTGAACATTGAGTGAAATGCAGCCCTTCCTATTGAGAAATAGTGCTGGTTTGTGATCAGAAGCATGCAGAGCAACATGCATACAATCTATGGTGTCCGGCACTGCAGGAATCCAGCAATGTGGGCAAATCCCAGTGCTGTTTCTTCCTGCTTGTCAGCCTTCATAGGGAACATAATGAACTGTTGTCGCTTTGCAAACAGTGCACCAGTGACCTGCTGGATAGCTGTGTGCACAACAAATTGACTGATGTTGCTGATGTCACCAGAAGCAGTTTGGAATGAGCCAGAGCCATAAAAGTTTAGAGCCATGGCGATCTTCACTGCCATCCACAGTGCAGTGCATGCCCTGGTTTCGGGCTCCAATTCTCGCCCCAACAGGTGGCATAAGTAAGTGACTCGCGCCTTGTTGAAACGCAGTCACCTCACACACTGCTCCTCTGTGAGGTTCAGGTATGATGTTCTGTTTCTGAATAACCGTATGCTGTAAGACCACCTGCCCCCTTCCCTCCTTTGTCCTCTTCTTGCAGCCTGTGCAGGCCTTTGCTGCCTTCCATGCTGGTGCACTCCCTCCTGATTTGGGAACTTCAAGGGTAAGCCCAGCATGATTCCCATGTACAGCAACTGGGAAATTAGGACAATTTAATCCTTCATTCTTTTCTTTTGCAGTTTTCTTTAAGCATGATCTGGCCTCTGGGTGAAGTTGCAGAACAGACAATTACTACAGCCCTTACAGATACACAGGGCAGGATTTTAACTCAGGTGAGGGATGATGTCGAGTTATCCGCATTTTGTGTTATCCACCCGAATCTAAATGTGTAATGTATGTACCTTTAAGGGGGGAACTACTTTCTACAGCTCATGTATACTGTAGTACTGGCAGTGACCACACCTGTATATAACGCTGAGTAGTAAGCTGTTGTTTCAGTTGCAGTTTGAACCACGTTGAGTAAACACCTGTTGTACCGTTCTCTGCAGTCCTTTTCTTATTATTACACGGACGTAACAGTGGCGACGAGCAAGTTCGAACCTACCTGCAACTCTGCATCACCTCCCAGGGATTCGCTCCTGGAGAACAGTGGAAGAAGGTCGAGTCCAGAAGCACGGGCGTCGACCACGGGCAACCGCCCAGTCATCCAGCGGAGATTTGAGCATCACAGGGGAGACTGTCGAGAGCCAGGCTTGGCTTTCCAGTCAGGGTGGTCCAGCGAAATGGGCTGGCAACAGGTACTGCGCAGACCCTTCCCGGACAGCGATGGGCTAGAGCCTGACTGAGCGGCACAGAAAAAGGTCGAGCAGCGTCGACGGGGGAGAGAGAGAGGGCAGAGCGCACAGGGCGCAGCCGGTGTTCAGGACCGAGCGACGTCAACGGGGGAGAGAGGCGAGAGAGAGCAGAGCGCAGCCGGTGGTCAATGGCCGAGCAGCGTCAACGGGGAAGAGAGGCGAGAGAGAGCAGAGCGCAGCCGGTGGTCAAGGGCCGAGCAGTGTCAACGGGGGAGAGAGGCGCGCAGGAAAAAATGAGGCGCTGCCATTGCAGAGAGCGGCGTTGGCAGCAGTGCAGGAGCAGTGCACGAAACCCACAGGGCATCGCCATTTGCCACGAGGACCGCCGAGAGCGGCGTTGGCAGCAGCGCAGGAGACGCCATTTTAAGCCGCAGCGGGGAAGAAAGGAAAGCGCGGGAGACGCCATTTTAAGCCAGTCTAACCACACCCAAAAATGCCGAAGAGTGGCAGTATCACAGCGTTCGACAATGAAGTCGAAGATTGGAAGACATATGTCGAACGCATAGAAGTATACTGCAAGGTGAATGAAGTGCCAGATGACAAGAAAGCGCTGGTATTGTTGAATTCAATGGGTGCAAAAACATATGGCTTACTACGAAACCTAGTAACCCCAGAGAAGCCAGTAGAAAAGTATTTTGAAAACATCGTGTCAATTCTACAGTACCACTTAAACCCCACACTGCTGCTGATAGCAGAAAGATTTAAGTTTCACAAAAGGAACCAGCATAAAGATGAAAGTAATGCTGAGTATTTAACAGAACTGTGCAAGCTATCAAAACACTGCCAGTTTGGAATGGGACTAGCAGATACTTTAAAGGACAAGTTTGTGTGTGGGCTTAGAGTGAAGGAGCCCAGAAACGGCTTCTATCAGAAAAGGATCTTACGCTGGACAAGGCTTTCAGCATTGCAGTATCACATGAAGCAGCAGCACGTGGCGCTGCAGAGATACAACGGAGACCGCAAGAATATGGCACAAATGAAATGTCATACGGAACAGTGAAGTGCTATCGCTGCGGCAGAACAACACCTGACCATAATGAATGCTGGTTCAAGGACAAAGTGTGCAGACAGTGTGGAAAAGTAGGACACATAGCAAGAGTCTGCAGGTCGGTAAAGAAAACCAGCAGCAAGAAATCTCCACAGGAGAAGTACAAGAAGGTACATAAGGTGACGGAAAGTAGTTCAGACGAACAGAAGAGTGATACAGACTCCGGAAGCAAGGAGCTGGGTTGTCTGAAACTACATAATGTGATCAAAACGGAGGATCACCAAACTATCTGGGTCACGCTCAAGATAGCAGGAGTCCAAGTGAAAATGGAATTGGACACAGAATCAGCCCTAACAGTCATAAACCGAAGGAACTACAAGCGGCTATTCTCAGATATACCCTTGAGAGATACAAAGATTGTCTTGAAGACGCACATGGGGCAAAAAGTCTACCCCAAAGCAAAAATAAGGGTGAACGTTATATATAACGGCAAGGAAACACCAAAAATGGACCTATATGTATTGCCAGATGGAGGACCACCACTACTAGGACGTGAATGGATCCGGAAGATACAGCTAGATTGGCATTCCATACAAGCACTGACTGTAGATGCCAGAAAGGATGGCGACGTCACACCTGGTCGACTGTCAAAAATGCTAACTGACGCACAAGAAGTGTTCCAGCAGGGACTCGGAACACTAAAAGGCATAACAGCGACGATCAAAATAGAGGAAAATGCAAGCCCAAAGTTTTTAAGGCCAGACCGGTGCCTTATGCGATCCGCCCAGCCGTCAAAGCAGAGCTGGAAGGTTTGGAATGTTCAGGAGTACTGTCCAAAGTGGACTGGAGCGAGTGGGCTACACCCATCGTTCCTGTAATGAAGAGGTCGTTGAGTAATACGCCTGGGGAACCAAAGAAGGTTCGCATCTGTGGGGACTTTAAGGTGACAGTGAACCCAGTCCTTCACACTGTACAATATCCGCTTCCGCGGATTGAAGATATTTTTGCCTCGCTATCTGGAGGGAAACGCTTCACTGAGATTGATCTGGCCCAGGCGTACCTGCAAATGGATGTAGAAGAAGCCTCGAAACAGTACCTCACGATCAACACTCATAAAGGTCTCTACCAATACAACCGGCTGGTGTTCAGGGCAGCATCAGCTCCGGCTATTTGGCAAAGGGCAATGGAACATGTCCTGCAAGGGATTCCAGGGACCCAGTGTTATTTGGACGACATCCTGGTTACATGCGAAAATGACAGTGATCACCTCGCCAACCTGGAGCCGGTGCTCACTAGATTGAAGGAATATGGGCTCCGAGCTAATCGCCACAAATGCGAGCTTTTCCAGAAGCAGATCTCGTATTGTGGCCACGTTATTGATAAAGAGGGGTTACATAAGTCCCCTGAAAAGATTGAGGCAGTAGTCAAGGCTCCAGCACCGGAAAATGTGTCACAACTGAGGTCGTTCCGCGGGCTGGTAAACTACTACCATAAGTTCTTGCCGAATTTGTCTACCGTACTACACCCACTGAACACCCTACTGCAAACGGGGCTACCATGGAAGTGGAGTGGCGAATGTAAACGAGCTTTCCAGAAGAGCAAAGCATTGATCACATCAAAAGAGGTGTTGGCTCATTTCAACCCAGCACTACCAATTCGATTGGCGTGTGATGCATCACCCTATGGCATTGGAGCTGTGCTGTCGCACAAATTCCCGGACGGCTCGGAGAGGCCAGTAGCCTTTGCGTCTCGGTCACTAACCTCAGCCGAGCGTAACTATGCCCAGATTGACAGGGAGGCCCTCAGCCTAGTGTGGGGAGTGAAAAAGTTCAATCACTATCTGCACGGGCAGAAGTTCACCTTGCTAACTGACCACCAACCACTTGTCTCCATCTTTAATCCAAAGAAGGGCGTTCCGGTGATGACTGCGCAACGGCTACAAAGATGGTCCCTTTTTCTAGGGGCGCACCAATATGAAATCGAGTACAAAGGCACAAAACAGCATGGAAACGCTGATGGGCTATCACGCCTGCCACTGCCTACTGCGGAGGAAGCACCAGCAGTGGATCCTGTC
Source organism: Somniosus microcephalus (assembly GCF_052327205.1). Taxonomy (NCBI): domain Eukaryota; kingdom Metazoa; phylum Chordata; class Chondrichthyes; order Squaliformes; family Somniosidae; genus Somniosus; species Somniosus microcephalus. The sequence continues at coordinate 195,264,595 of NC_140991.1, read as the reverse complement.
GAAATATTTCATTCGACTATAATTGAATGCTTGCCAGTAACTAACGCTGGTATAGAGAAGGAGACCCGAAATGACCCGACACTGTCTCGGGTATATGATTTGACGGTGAAGGGATGGCCAGCACATGGCGACTCGCTGTTGCCAGCATTCTCATCCAGAAGAGAACAGCTGTCAGTATGCCAGGGGACCTTGATGAGTGGATCCCGAGTGGTAATTCCACCCACGTTAAGGGAGAGAGTGCTCAATGAGCTTCACGAAGGTCATCTGGGAGGGGTGAAAATGAAAAGCCTTGCTAGGGCTTATGTGTGGTGGCCGGGGATCGATCAGCAAATCGAGGACCTGACAAAGAGCTGCTCAGGTTGCTAGAAGGTCCAAAATGCACCACCACATGCCCCTCTACACCCATGGGAGCGGCACTCATCTCCATGGCAATGGGTGCATATTGATTTTGCTGGTCCATTCATGGACTCAATGTTTTTAATAGTCGTGGATGCGCACTCGAAATGGCCTGAGGTGATCAAAATGTCCTCCACCACCACGGAGAAAACTATTGCAGTCCTACGGACCATTTTTGCCAGGAACGGCTTGCCAGAGCAGATTTGCTCTGATAACAGGCCACAGTTTGTGTCTGAGGAGTTTCGAAGATTTATGAAAAGGAATGGGGTAAGGCATTACACATCCGCCCCGTATCATCCAGCCACAAATGGATTGGCTGAGAGGTTCGTACAAACCTTTGAAAAAGCAGTAAAGGCCATGTGCGATGACGACATTCCACTGCAGCATAAGGTGGACAATTTCCTGTTAGCCTACAGAAATGCGACACATGCAGTCACCAACCAGGCCCCGGCCATGATGTTCTTTAACCGAAGGTTGAGATCTCGTCTGGATTTGCTCAGACCAAATGTACGAAGAGATGTTGAGAGTAAGCAATTCCAGCACATCAATGAGATGCCGACAAGGAGCTTCAATGTAGGGCAACCAGTCTTGGCCCGCGACTACCGAACAGAGAAATGGCAACCAGGAACGATATGCACACGGCAGAGGCCACTAATGTACACAGTGGACGTTGGGGAGAACATCGTGAGACACCATGCTGACCAGATCCTAGAGTCACAGGAACGAGTCAACCCCATGCCTCGCCCATACGTACCTGGTGATGAACCCGACGTACAGGTAGCATCTACCCCAGAAACAGTAGCATCGGAAGCTGATGAACCAACCGACAACAGGGGGCCAGAATCGCCTCCGCACCAAGAGCAAGACACTCGGGAAAGGCACTATCCAGAAAAATGCCATCACGTCATTATTGTACATAAAATTTCTGATGGCAAATGTTGCAGTTGTATCATCTGTCATTTCGCTATTGGGACTTCCACATTGAGGGCTTAGGCATACTTGCAACTGTCAGTATTGTAGGGGGTGGCCTGTGGGGTGGCGCGTGCGCCCAGTCAGTTATGCCTCTGACTGTTTGTGAGTGGTTCGAATCGCTCCCACGCCCCTGGGTTCTAGACACCGAACTGCTTTCACTAACCGGACACCAGCTATGCTGTCCATGCAGGTAGTGGGACGCGCCGATGGTGACGCAATATGTCCCACCTCCTATATATGCTACCTGCGGGGGAACATGGTGTGGTAAACCACTGTTTGTATTCCACTGTGTACATGCCTGTACATGTCTCGGCTGACTCCTCCCACGAGTCCAGGTATAAAGGTGACTGCTCCACAGTCCCTCTGTATTCTGGGCCGGTCGACCACTCGAGGCACACCTTCATTCTCTTGTTAATAAAAGCCTGTTAGTTACTCGTTTAATCTCAGTCTTTTGAGTTATTGATAGCGCATCAATTTTATTAACAAGATTTTTATAATGGAGAAGATCCTCACACCAGCATGCCTAGACTTAGACCATCGGGAGTCGGACGCATCCACCAAGTTTACTCACTGGCTGAGGTGCTTTGAAAAATTCCTGATCGCCTCCGCTGCAACGGTCAAATCGGACGAGGACAAACTGGATGTCCTGACCTCCAAAGTGAACCACCGAGTGTACTCGGTCATCCAGGACGCAACCTCGTACGCGGATGCTATCAAGCTCCTCAAGGACCAGTACACACGCCCAGTGAACGAAGTGTACGCCAGGCACCTTCTGGGGAGTCGTAAACAACAACCTGGGGAATCGACCGAGGAATACCTTCAGGCACTGTCTATGCTTGGCCGGGCCTGTGGTTGTAAGGATGTAAAGGCCGCCGTGTACACAGAGGAACTTATCCGGGACGCTTTTGTAGCGGGCCACAGGTCCAATTACACCCGACAGCGATTGTTGGAGCAGAGTGACCTCGACCTCAACAAGGCCTCTGAACTCGCACTATCATTGGACGCAGCTGACCGGGGCATGGATGCCTACTCCTCTGCACCGTGGACACCGCGGGGAACGACAGCCTGGGACACGGTAGGACCGTCTCATAGCGCCGTGCCACCCCAGCCACATCCCAGCAATGGCCCAACTACCACAGCAGTGTCCCAAGGCCAGACAGCAGTGCCCCAAGGCCAGAAATGCTACTTCTGTGGCCAGGCAAAACACCCCAGAGCGCGCTGCCCAGCGAAAAATGCGATCTGCTCGGGCTGCGGGAAGAAGGGACACTACGCCAGCATCTGCAGGGCCAAAGCCACCCCGAACCCCAGCAGCGCCGCGTGTGGGCCATGCGGGCCGCCATCTTGGGCCTCCCCAGCCATGTGCGAACCACCGGAACAGCAGCCATTTTGGACGCCTCCAGCCACATGGGGATCATGGACGCCGCCATCTTGGACGACAGCTGGGACGCAGCAGGCCCCCAACACCGCCTCATCTGATACCCGCAGCGACACACCGACCCCTACGCTGGCCTCCGTTACGCTGGACCAAGCGAGACCGCACCAGCTGGCCCGGTCCACAATGGACATTAAGGTAAATGGTCATGAAACAATCTGCCTTTTTGACTCTGGGAGCACGGAGAGCTTCATCCACCCCGACACGGTGCGGCGTTGCTCTCTCCCAGTCCTGCCTGCGCACCAGCGGATTTCTATGGCCTCCGAGTCCCAGTCTGCGGACATTGGCAGCTACTGCGTGGTGACACTCGTAGTAGACGGGACTGTGTACGATCATTTTAAACTTCTGGTCCTGCCCCACCTCTGCGCTGCCGTTCTACTGGGGTTAGATTTTCAGTGCCACCTTAAAAGTGTTATGATGGCGTACGGTGGACCCCTCCCCCCACTCACAGTCCACAGCCAGCAGCTTCCAAATTGCCCGCCGCGCACCAGGTGCAACCTCTCCACACTCAGAGTCACCCCCCCCCCACTGTTTGCTAACCTCACCCCCGACTGTAAGCCCATCACCACAAAGAGCAGGCGATACAGTGCCGGGGACAGGGTTTTCATTAAAACCGAAGTGGAGCGGCTCCTGAAGGAAGGGATTATTGAGGGCAGCACCAGCCCCTGGCGAGCCCAGGTTGTGGTCGTTAAGACCGGCGAGAAGCAACGCCTGGTCATCGACTACAGCCAGACAATAAATCGCTACACCCTGCTGGACGCTTACCCACTCCCCCGCATAGCTGATATGGTCAACCAGATCGCGCAGTACCGCGTCTTCTCGACCATTGACCTGAAATCAGCGTACCACCAGCTCCCTATCCGCCCTGAGGACCGCCAGTATACTGCCTTTGAGGCAAACGGCCGCCTCTATCACTTCCTTAAGGTTCCCTTTGGCGTCACCAAAGGGGTCTCCGTCTTCCAAAGGGAGGTGGACCGGATGGTCGATCAAAATGCATTGCAGGCCACTTTCCCATATCTGGACAATGTGACCATCTGCGGCCATGACTTGCAGGACCATGACGCAAACCTCGAAAAATTCCTCTGCACCGCCAAACTCCTCAACCTGACGTAAAACAAGGAGAAGTGCATATTCCGCACAACCCACCTCGCCATCCTTGGCTGTGTTGTGGAACACGGAGTCATCGGTCCCGACCCCGACCGGATGCGTCCCCTTATGGAACTCCCACTGCCCCAAGGCCCTGAAGAGGTGCCTAGGGTTTTTCTCTTATTACGCCCAGTGGGTCCCCTACTATGCGGACAAGGCCCGTCCGCTGATCAAGTCCACCTCTTTTCCCATGACGGCAGAGGCCCGCTTAGCCTTCCACCGTATCAAGGAAGACATTGCCAAAGCCACCATGCACGCAGTGGACGAATCCATCCCCTTCCAGGTGGAAAGCGACGCATCCGACTTTGCCCTGGCCGCTACCCTCAATCAGGCGGGGAGATCCGTGGCCTTCTTTTCACGAACCCTCCAGGGCCTGGAGACCAGACACTCCGCTGTTGAGAAGGAGGCCCAGGCTATTGTGGAGGCGGTGCGTCATTGGAGGCACTACCTGGCCGGAAAACGATTTACCCTGCTCACTGACCAGCGTTCAGTTGCTTTTATGTTTAACAACAAGCAGAGGGTCAAAATCAAAAACGACAGGATCTTGAGGTGGAGAATCGAACTTTCCACCTACAATTATGAGATCTTGTACCGGCCCGGGAAGCTCAATGAACCTCCGGATGCTCTATCGCGTGGCACCTGCGCCAGCGTGCAGATCGATAGACTGCGGGCCCTCCACAATGACCTCTGCCACCCGGGGGTCACCAGGTTCTTCCACTTCATCAAGGCCCGCAACCTGCCTTACTCCATTGAGGAGGTCAGGACCATGACCAGGAACTGCCAAGTCTGCGCTGAGTGCAAACCGCACTTTTATAGACCAGACAGGGCTCACCTGATAAAAGCCACTCGCCCCTTCGAGCGCCTGAGCGTTGATTTTAAAGGGACTCTCCCCTCCTCCGACCGCAATGTGTACTTCCTCAACATTATTGATGAGTACTCCCGTTTCCCGTTCGCCATCCCCTGCCCGGACATGACCAGTGCCACGGTCATTAAATGTTTGAACGACCTCTTCACCCTGTTCGGTTTCCCCAGCTATATCCATAGCGACCGGGGCTCATCGTTTATGAGCGATGAACTCCGTCAGTACCTGCTCGCTAGGGGTATTGCCACAAGCAGGACCACCAGTTACAACCCCCGGGGGAACGGACAGGTGGAAAGAGAGAATGCGACAGTTTGGAAGGCCGCCCTGCTAGCCTTAAAGTCTAGGGGGCTTCCGACCTCCCGCTGGCAGGATGTGCTCCCCGATGCGCTCCACTCTATTCGGTCACTGCTCTGCACTGCCACTAACGCCACCCCTCATGAGAAAATGTTTGTCTTCCCAAGGAAGTCCACATCGGGGACATCGCTACCTCCATGGCTGACGTCCCCAGGGCCGGTCCTACTGAGAAGACACGTGAGGACCCATAAAATGGACACCCTGGTCGAGAGGGTCGACCTCCTCCACGCCAACACCCAGTATGCTTGCATTGCGTACCCGGACGGGCGGGAGGACACAGTCTCCATACGAGACCTCGCACCCTCGGGGGCCGCAGTAACCCACTACCCACTACCACCCCCCCCCACGATCCGATATCCAGCCCCAGCAGACAGCAGGCCTGGGCCCCGCGACCCGCTCGACACCTATGAGGACAACACACCAGTGCCCCAGCCTACGCGGGACTCGACGCCGGAAGCTTCACTACCCCTGCCGTCGCCACGTCGATCACAGCGGCAGACAAGACCTCCGGAGAGACTCCAATACACTAACTTTTAATACACTTCACCCCGCCGGACTCAATTTTAAACAAGGGGTGAATGTGGTAAACCACTGTTTGTATTCCACTGTGTACATGCCTGTACATGTCTCGGCTGACTCCTCCCACAAGTCCAGGTATAAAGGTGACTGCTCCACAGTCCCTCTGTATTCTGGACCGGTCGACCACTCGAGGCACATCTTCATTCTCTTGTTAATAAAAGCCTGTTAGTTACTCGCTTAATCTCAGTCTTTTGAGTTATTGATAGCGCATCACATGACCTTGTGCCATTGCCTCCATGGTGCAATTTATAGGTTTCGCGCCAGCAGCTCTGAACCCACACTGCGGTTTCAAAAAGGGGCCACAGGATTATGTGTGCTCCCCGGCTCCAGCACCATGAGAGGTCAGTACCTGTCATAGCGTGCTCCCACTTAAAGACGTAAGGCAGGACCGCTGTGAAACGAATGTGTGCACCCCCCTGAATGACTCCAATGTTCTCAACCCTGTATACCGGTGCGGGTCGGGCTGTTCTACCCATGACCGGCATCCTAACTACTACTCCCATGATTGTGTGGTTGGACCGCCCACAATTTACAGGGACTGGGTAGGCTTCGGAGGCTAGCCGGAGTAGGCACGGGCTTAATGCATTCTCAAAAGGGTGGAGGGCTGCGAGGTGCTTGTTGCTAATCCAGGAGGGGACCAAACCCTGTTTTAAATCCTCCAGATTACTGCGGCCCTCGCCAAGTAACCACGCCCCGTATAGCATGCACACCTCATTCTGCGCAGCCTGGTCAGAAGCATTTCTGTCCTCCCTTATGAGAGCATTTACCGTCTTTGCGTGCTTTTCCAACTCGGCTATGATCTCCTTTAAATGAACCGTAATGGCCTGGTCCTCATGCAACTCCGAGCCCACTACCTTGTTCTCATCCAGTAATATTTTCTTTAACTGTGTTTTTAAACTGTTTATCTGGGTCTGCAGCTCTATGTCATCCAAGCCATTGATGACAGAGGACCCAGTATTAAACGCAGTAAAAACATCATTCCATACTCCCCTTCTTTGCCTCCCTGCATTACCCAAAAATTCTCGGTGTGTGGTGTAGAGTTCGGTCTTGTCCACGTGGGCAAAATCGAACTCGTAGAACTTCTTGAACATGTCCTTTAATAGGGCCTGGTATAGCTGCTCTGTTTCTTTGGGGCACCACTCCGGTAAATGTACCTCGGTGAGATTTAAAATCACGGGGGCTACCGCGTAGTGTACCTCCTGGTACAGCATCTGATCGATGGGGACTAGTACCAACCCATTCCCTGGTCCCTTGGTCGTGGTGGGGAAACCTTCCCTGGGTAACCTCGCCACCTGCGCCATGGGCAGGGGCTTACGGGGGCGGGTTACCAGCTCAGGGGCATTGACTGGGATCGGAGAGAATGGGACTGCGCACGCCTTCAGGCTGGTAACCCACTTCATCCCCTCCCTGGCATCTTGCCACTGTCGATGGAAAAAGATGGATATGCCTGCGGGGCAGACCTGCTCTGACCCCCACATACAGATATAAATCCTTTGATCCGGTTCCCACCACTTGTCCCAACACACTCTTAGTCCTCCATGAGTCCCAGTAATCGTCCGATGAGTGGTGTTTCCCAACCGTTCCCACTCGACTTCGGGGTTCCTCATGTCCTTGCTCAACTTCCTGAGCCACCACCATCCATCCACTGGAATGTGTCCTGTCCACGTCAATCATATTCGCTTTCCAACGGTGACGCTGACCCTCGTGGTAACGACTCGTACCCTGGGGCACAGGAGGGAGGCCTCCCCGTACGTAAATCCGGTTTGGCTGGAGTACTGAGACGAATTGGACCCCAGCCAACCTGGCCACCTTACCCTCATGGAAGTATACGGCGGTTTCCTCTGCATCCCGTTCACCGCTCCCATTGATCGCTGTGGGCGCCTTGTCTCCCGAGCACCCGTAGATGTGGGAGCCTTGGACGTTGCCCCTCCTCTCTACACTCATCCCGATCAGGGTGAATAGGATCACGATCCATTCCTCCTGAAAATCTTTCTGCAAAAGATACAAAAACATGCAGCCAGGTCCCCAAGAGAGTCTCTGGCTTGGTGAAGCATGGTCGGGTCCCGCGACCTCGACCCAAAGATACACTCTTAACAGATTACTTAATTTAAAACTACCCATCACCTTATTTACCTTAAAATATAAACAGCCAAACTTAAGCTAAATAATTACACTTTACTTAAACTTAAACTTAACTTAAACTATATACATCCGCCGCCCGTCTCCAGGTGGCCAGGCTAATCCCTGGTCGGACTGCGGCTCACCGCTACCCCCGGCGTGACCGCACCGTCCTTCCCTGTTGGTCCCTCGCAGCCCATGGCTGCTGGCTGAGGACCTCTGTCCTTAGACCCTTCCCTGACTCGAGGGGCGGCCCTTGGTAACTGGAGGGTGGGTGAGCATGGCTTTCTCGGCTGGGGCATCCGTGGGGACCTTCTGGGGGCCTTGACGGGTGGGGCTTTCTTGGCCGCTGGGCCTTTAACCCGAACCGCTGCTCCCCCAGGCTTGACCTCTCCCGAACCCGGGCTAGGGGCAGGTAACTTTTCGCAGCCTGCTGCTGCGAGTTGGGAGTCTCCGCCCCCAGGTCCCATGGTTGGGTCCGGGGCAGGGTTTTCGACCTCAGGTCCCTCCCTCTCTACACCTGGGTTAGGGGAGGGGTTTTCGCCCTCAGGTCCCTCCCCCCCGTCTGGATCCCAGAAGAGGGGGGGAGTGTCCCAATCGAAGGGCGGGATGGCCCCTCCCTTCAAGCAAGCCACAGCGCCTGCCTGTGCAGCCTGTGAACTCGCTCCTGCTGCAGTCTGAGGATCTTTATTCTCAGACCCTTTTCCAGCTGGCTGTTTTCCCCTTCCGGGCGTAAACAGCTTACACTGGTTGATATGAAAACATTTTGTACGCCAGGGCATCTTCATGGCGTATACCATGGGGCTGGCTTTATCTACAATACTGTAGGGCCCCATGTACAATGGCTCCAAACTCCCTACTCGGGCATAGTTTCTTACCATGACCTGATCTCCTACCTCCCACGCGTGGTGCTTTCTCGGTTCAAGCAGCAATCGGTTACTCCGTTGCTGCCTTCCCATGTCCCCAGCCGCCTGCTCATGGACCTGCTTCAGGTGCCCAAAGAGGTTTCGGGCGAACCTGTCCCGGTTGACCTCTCTGAGCTGACCCTCCGTGAGCACCGGGGCTAGTACATGGGTGGGGGTCCGCATAACCATGCCAGTCATTAGCTCGTACGGGGAATACCCCGTGCTTTTAGACTGGCTCGCCCGGATCCCCATCAAAACCAACGGTAGGACTTCGGCCCATTTACGGGGCGAGTCCACCGTCTCCTTTCTTAACCTTTCTTTGAGGGTCCGATTCATACGCTCCACAATCCCTGATGACTGCGGGTTGTGGGCCACGTGCCATTTCCCTTCAATGCCCAACAGCATAAGGGTGTTCTGCATCACCTGTCCGGTGAAGTGACTCCCTTGGTCGGACTCCACAAACTGTGGTAGTCCCTACCGCGAGAACACTTCCCAGACCAGGATCCTGGCAGTACCCAGAGCTGTGGCTGCCTTGCAGGGAAAAGCCTCTACCCACTTGGTAAACACGTCCACCAGGACTAGGCAGTACTTATAGCCTCCCTGGGTGGTGGGCAGGGGCCCGATGTAGTCAACTTGTATCGACTGCCATGGTCCCTCTACCCTCCTGACATGTCCCATAGGGACCTTCCTTTTGTGGGGGTCAGGGTTGTTTGCAGCGCACACAAGACAGCTTGCACAGAACTCGCGGACATCGTCCCTGAGTCCCGGCCACCATCCTGCCTGTTCCACCTGCTGTCAGGTGGTCTCAGGCCCGGGGTGTCCCGCTCCTGGACCTCATGGGCCAGTTGAAGAAATTCCCTCCGGTGCTGCTGCGGCACAACCCACTGTTCCCCCCGGAACAGCATACCCTCTTTAACGGAGAGAGTGGCTGTGCCGTACGGACCTTCTATTCCCTTTCCCTCAGCGACTGCGCTGAGGACTGCTTTTAGGACGGGGTCTTGGGCTTGGACCGTCTTAAGGTCCGGGGCTAATGCTACCCCTACACTCCCTTGGGTCCCGTCCCTACCTCTGACCGCCGCCATGGGTCTGGACCCAAATGGGTCCCAGAAAGTGCCTGTGTGGGCACCCTCCTTGGCGAGCAAGTCAGCCTGCTGGTTGCCTTGGCCGCGGGGTTCTGCGGAGGAATGGGCTTTCACCTTGTGAATGAAAACCTCCCCTTCCTCCCGCACTGCTGCCAGGATCTTTTCCAGCAGGGGCATTACTGTGAGGGATCTCCCGTCAGCGGAGGTGTATCCGCGGCGGGACCAGATGGCCAGGTACTCTGTACATGAATTGCACGTGAACATGCTGTCCGATCAATTCGTGTAGGGGGTGGTGAAGATTTCGGGGTGTGTAACAACGTACACCACCACGGACAGTTCAGCCTGCTGGGCGCTCATGGTGCTGGGGAGCTTAATCGCCAGGGCAATGTTTGCCGCTGGGTCGTAAACTCCACACCCCGTGAGACGCTCGCCAGCAGATACCGTGCTGGAACCGTCTACATAGATCTCGCGGCCTGTGGGATGTATCCCGGCCCATAAACCTATGTTTATTTCCCAAACCCCTTCAATGAAACACCAGTGGGCTGTTCCAGGATATACCAGGTTGGCTGCGAGCTTTGGCTCACAGAGACCCTTCACCTTCAGATCCATCTGTGAGAGGAGCAAGGTCCAGCGGGCAATGCGGGCACTGCTCACTGTTCCATCCTTGATCCTCCCATCCAGAAGCATCTGGGTGGGTGTGTGATGGGTGAGGAGGATGATGGGAGAGGTGCCGTGAAGATCAATGATCTTTTCACAGCCCAATGTGTGGCCAAAAGTTGCCGCTCACAATTGGAATAGCTCCTTTCCACATCAGTGAGTATCCTGGAGGAGTAGACCACCGGCCGCAGCCGGCCGTGCCGCTTTTGGAGAAGCACAGCACTCAGGCTGTCCCCGCTGGCTGCTACCTCCAGTAAAAACTCTTTCCCCCCATCTATGGCCCCTAGAGCTGGCACGGTCTGCAAGTCATTCTTGAGCCTGACAAATGCTGCCTGGCAACCCACATCCCAAAGCCAATCCACTCCCCTGTGTAGGAGTCGGAGCAGAGGAGCTGCGGTGGCCGCATAGTCCTCAATGAAATCTTTACAGTACCCGGTCAGCCCCAGAAACGACCTCACACCCATTACTGTGTTAGAGACCAGTAGATCTTGTACCGCCTCCCTCCTAGCCTTATCTATGGCCCTTTCTCCAGCGCGCACAGTCAGACCGAGAAATTTCACCTCCTGCTGGCTGATCTGCGCTTTCTTGGGATTTACTTTGAAACCCTTCTGTCCTAACAGCTCCAGCAGTTTGGCCAATAGTGGGCCATGCTCCTCTTTCGAGTCAGTGAACAGGAGCAGGTCATCCACATATTGAACCAGCTGTCTGGGCTGGCTAAAATCCTTTAAACTGTTGGCCATGCACTGATGGAAAATGCTGGGGCTGTTGTGGAAGCCCTGAGGCAAACAGTTCCACGTGTACTGTTGCCCTTTAAACGTAAAGGCAAACTTGTACTGATCCTCCCTCCTTACGGAGATGGACCAAAACCCATTTGAAATATCCAGCACCGTGAAAGTGGTCGCGGATGCTGGAAAACTTCCGATGAGGTCGACAACTGCTGCTACTGTGGGTGTGCAGGCTGGGATATTACTATTGAGCACCCGATAGTCCACCGTGGCCCTCCAGGAATTGTCCGGTTTTCTGACCGGCCATAACGGAGAATTCACGTGGGTAGGTATCGGTCTCAGAACTCCCTGTTGCACTAACGAGGACATGGCTGCTTCCATGTCCGGTTCTGCTTCCCTGGGGAAGTTATACTGTTTCTGTGGTCGGGCCATGGGGTCCCCGTCTACGCTGACCTCAAACCCTGTGACCCTCCCGCAGTCGTGCTTGTGAGTGACAAATGTGGCCAGGTGGGCCTGCACAAATGCCTGGAACTCTGGTAGGGTGTTGCTGACCATGAGCCCAAGGTTATAATCCTCTTTGGGCTTCATGGTGCATAGGGTCCCCTTCCCTTCCTTACCCGGGATAACGACGATCTCACCGTTCTTTCCTTTGCCTGCCCCCCAAAGGCAATGATTCCTCAAATCCACTAGGATCCCATGGCCTACGATAAAATCGGCCCCCAGGACCCCGCTTCCACCCTCCACGTCCTATTTCATCAGGACACACGTCCACTTGGAGTGGAGCGGTCCTATCCAAATGCGAGCGGGATGGAAAACGAGCCGGCCCGTTCCCTACCCGTGAACCCCGATAGACTGTATGGGACCCCGCTGGAGAGAGGTGAGGCGATGGGGTTAGCTGAGTAGATCACGGTGCATGATGCCCCCGTGTCTAACAGATAGGTCCTCATCACCTTCTCCACCTCCATCTCCAAAAGGGGTCTTTTCCACTCATCATATCGGAGAGAACACAGATAAACAGGCTGCGCTGGCTCTAGTCACGGCTGTGGGTTGGATGGGGGGATGGGGTCAGAGCACCGGTGGCGGCTGCTACTCTCCCCTGGCCAGTCAGTAACGACCTCATGGCATCCAAAAGTGACTCGACTTCTGCGGAAGGGATCCCTGCCCCCGCTTTTTGGGCTGGGGCTGTGGGATGCTTTCCATTGTTATCTTTCCAAGGGTTTTTGCACTCCTTCCGCCAGTGACCATCCTTCCCACGCCCGTAACAATTGGTCTTGGTGTTGGGGGGGGTTACTCCCTTCCTGGTGCCACTCTTTCCTACCCGGTCCGGGTTTTACCTCACGCACCTTTCCCTTGGGTGGGTGTGCATCGGTTCCTCTACTGTTTTTGTAAGCCAGAGTGAGCTGCCTAATTACCGTGAGTTCTGTGGTCTTGGGATTTTTGGGATCGAGCCAGGCTTCTGCCTTGGCCCGGACCTGTGGCAAGCTGTTCGACACCAGGCAACGGAGCCAATGCGTCAGGGAATCCCCGTTCAGGAACGCCCGGTCTGGCATCCCCGGACAGGCCCTCCGGTACACCGGCCACAGCCGGTCCGAAAAAGCCTGCGGGGTTTCCCCGAGAGCTGGATCGTTTTCTCCACATGGGAGAAAGGACTTCCCTCATCCATCCCCATGGCTTCCAGAACCACATCTCTAAGCTCCTCATACCCGCACTGTCCCCTTTTACACTCGTCAACGAGGGATTGGAGGAGATTACTCACCAGGGAGAATAGCAGCATTTTGGCCTTCTCCGCGTCATCACAGTCATTGACACTGGCGGTTTGCTCTACTTCCCTGAAGTGGATCGAGGGGTCTCCCTTTTTGGAGAGCCTCGGGCGATGGTTGACCATTGCCCTAAGCTGTTGGGTGTTAAAGGGTAATACGAGCTGGTTTTGGAGGAGCCCCTCAATGTCGCCATTAGCGGGTGGGCTGAACCTCCGATGCTGCGCTGGGCACATCGGTCCCGGCTCCGGCCTCTCGGGCGGGGTTTGCTCTACCTCCGCCTCCACCTCTGGCTCCACTCCGGGTTCCACCCACCCTTGCGGCCAAACCTAGCTGAAACTTGGCGCTACGGGTGGTAGCTGCGAGGTCTCCTCTCTCTCAAACAGGTCGTCCCTAGACACTACCGGTGACATTGGAACTGTCCTCCTCTCGTTCCCCATAAAATCTGCCTGGCCTGCCTTTTGGCTTATGAGGCCTTCCGGAGGGCCCGGCTCAGATTTTCTATCCTCTCTTTACAGGGGCCGTGGTCTGCCTCCTCAAACCCCTGTTCACTCGCTAGCTTATACGCTGCCTTTACCTCCTGTACTTTTGCTTCCTGTTCCCTGATCTGCCTTGCCAAGTGAGCGTTCTTCTCCCGCAACCTGAACTCATTTCCCTTGGCCTCGGTGACTTGGCACCATAGGTATTCCAACTGCGCCCTGTGTTCTCCCACTAAATGCACTCTCTCCTGATTCAAAGCCTGTAAAGCTACTAATAACTTTTCCCCCACAAGAGCCTTATCCTGGATCTCCAGGGCTGACTCCCTTAACTTGACTGCCTGTGCTGCAATGAGCCCGTCCAAGAGCTGGACCTGCTTTTTAAAGCACATCAGCCAAACTGCCTTCTCTAAGGACTTCTTGTGTTCCTTTCTCTCTGTCCACTTAGCTGCTGCATCTATCGGATGCCCAGCCTTTAACAGAGTGGTGATCCACTTCTTAGTGATATTCACCTTGCTAAACACATAATCAGAAATCCTTTCCTCCATCATGGTTCGTTCATCCGAACCACTGTCTCCTGCATCGCAACCTTGTTGCCGGTGTCCTGCCGCGGTCGCCATTTCTGTAGGGGGTTGCCTGTGGGGTGGCGCGTGCGCCCAGTCAGTTATGCCTCTGACTGTTTGTGAGCGGTTCGAATCGCTCCCATGCACCTGGGTTCTAGACACCAGACTTAGGTACAAGGCGACGGTACAGAGAAGACTCGAGTAGACAGGTGGTTGGATGTAAACAAAAACCAAGATTTTATTGAAGAGGAAAAATTGATACAATCGTATGGAAAATTACTAGTGTACACTTCTACAGGCAAAAATACAAGAGAATAACTATACTTATACAGGGAATGGGGAACACACAGCACATCGAGGGAAAACAAACTATCTTAACAAACCCCTTATCCTTATCCCACCCCGTAAGCCTAACTAGATCAAGCTATGAGGGGTCAGAACTCCATGCTCACCAATCAAAAGGGTTTGTTGGACTCAAAACAGCGGTGAGGTTCGGGGTTCGCCCTTGGTGCTCTCTGGAGCCTGCCGTCATCACATGGTCTCCGGGTGCTGCAAGGGCGTTGTCCAGGTTCGAGTACCCCAAAGTTAAAGTCTCTGTTTGGGTACTTTACCTTGCAGGGATGATTCTTCGTCGTCAGCCGACAGCTTGAGTTGGTATGAAGATAGTCACAGGTTGGCTGAGGCTGAAGGCCCGATGATTTGAAGCCTCTCCTCAGTTCGTCTCCTCAGTTGGTCTTCTTCAGTCGGTCTTCCCTCCTCCCCTCGTCGCATCCCGCCTCGCCTGGCCTGAATTGTCCGTGTCCGCCCGATGCACTGCCTGGGCGATTTCCAGATGGAGTGGGGAAAGGCAAGGCGAAGGCCAGGAGGTAAGCACGGGACGGGGAAAGAGCAACAGCCACGAGGGCGAGGGGCGGAAGAGAGCTGAGCAGAGAGAGAGGTTGCTACCCGGGGCAATTATACTCCTTTCAAAAAACCCTTATCTGCACGCCAAATCAGGTTAGTTCTTTGTCTTAATCTTGGCGGGCTATTTTAAATAATGGTAGTAATCCATGCTAACTGTTTTTAGATGGCCGGTAATCGCATCTACCGGCCCAATAATTGACGTTTTGTCATGAATGTTCCTTGATGGGCCTGTCCAACCTCGATGGCTTCCTTAATCTGTTGTCGATTATATATGTAAACTGCTTGATGGCCTTAACTATAGACCTAACTGAATTTAGATTTGTCTCCAATTCGGTCTAATACATAATTCAAAGTCCTGTCTGGCTTCAAAATACAAAGTCTCTCTCCACAGAAACCGCAGCCTTGGTTTAGATCCACAAGCTGTCTGCGTTGCAGAGTCCATTTTAAAATCTCACAGGCTTTCTGCCATGAGGCGCGGACGCCATTTTGGGTGCCTTCTTCATTAAAATGTCCATGCAGGGTCCCTTTTCTTATTAATAACCTTCGGGAAAATGTAGAAATTTTGCGAATCTTACAGTATGGTGGTCAGAGTGCTAGGAATCCTCTGGTTCTTGGCCATTGTCAATGCTCTGGTAAGAAGCTGCGAGGCAAAAGTGTTTGATTGACTAGGCTAAGCAAATCTGGCCAGGATGAGTGCGTTCCTTGCATCCCGGGCAGCAATGTTCTTGCGTAATGTTCTCGCGTAATGCTACCGCTGGCTGTTGGGCCACTGCCAGATGCTCGTTTTCGCCCTCCTCCTCCTCCTCCTCCTCCTCATCTGAGGAGGATATGTGAGGAGCCACTTGGTCCTCAGGAATCTGCAAGCCACGACGCTGTGCCATGTTGTGAAGTGCACAGCAAACCACGACGATTCTGGAGACCCTGGCTGCTGAGTACTGCAGGGCTCCACCTGATCTATCAAGGCATCTGAAGCGCAACTTCAGCAAACCGATGGTTTGCTCAATTATAGCTCTGGTGGACATGTGGCTGGAGTTGTAGCTCTCCTCAGCTGCGTTGGATGGGCTCCTCAATGGCATCATTAGCCACGTCCTCAGGGGATAGCCCTTGTCTCCAAGTAGCCATCCGTTAAGTTGGTCTGGCGGACTGAATAGCGGAGGCACACTAGACTGGCGCAGTATGAAGGAGTCATGGCAACTGCCAGGGTACTTGGCACAAACATGCAAAATGTGCTTCTTGTGGTCACACACCAGCTGAACGTTAAGGGAGTGGAAGCCCTTGCGGTTGACAAAAATACCTGGATTGTGATGGGGTGCCTTAAGGGCCACATGTGTGCAGTCAACGACGCCCTGCACCCTTGGATAGCCTGCCAGATGAGCTAATCCAAATGCTCGTGCCGTGACATTTGCTCAATCCTTGGTGAAATGGATGTGATTGTGCGCGATGGCAAAGGGGGCATCGGTTGCCTGCATGATGCAAGTGTGTGCGGCCGCCTGGGAGATGCTGCTGATGTCTGCTGCTGATCCTTGGAATGAGCCTGAGGCAAAAAAGCTGAGTGCGGTGGTGACTTTGACAGCCGCTGGTAATGGTTGTCCACCTGGTCCTCTGGGGAGCAGGTCTTGCTCTAGCATTGTGCAGATGTCACTCACTACCTCTCGCGAAAGTCGGAGCCGCCTTTGGCACTGCTGCTCAGACATGTTGGGCTCAATTTTCATTAAGCCGTGGAGTCGGGCTTCGAGGCGTGTGGGGGGTTAAAATCACAAAAACTGGGGGGTGGGACCCACCCCCCTCCCCCCGGCCTGGCCCCCCCACCGCCCCCCCCGGCCTGGTTCCCGACTCCAAGCAATTTTCACTCAGTCGTGTCTGATGGGCCCGACTCCGTCCCGCATCCAACAGGCGGGACTGGTCGTTAAGGCCCTTAACAACCACTAAATGTCCTCTATAATCCTATTTTAACATGCACTTGCAAATTTAACCCTTTTCCCACGTAAAACACGCCTGGTGGGAAACACGACGGTGAAACCTGGCGGGCGCACTATTGGATTGCTGACTATCAACTGCAGGTCAACCATTAAAGAGGAGATTTGATCAGCCATGATTTGCAGGTGGCAGGACTTAGTGGTCTCAGGTCTGTGGCAACTTTTAGAAGGCTTAACCACACCTGTGGAAGGTTGGAGCCTGACACCCATCTCCAGTGTGCCCTCCTGGGGAACCCCTCTCACCACCTTCACTCAGCGCTTCCTCAACGGAGGCATATACCAGAAGCATGGGAGCCATTTATTTCCTTCCCATCTGGGCATTAGAGGAGTTTGAGCACCAGCCGCGGCAGCAGCAGAACCAGGAGCAACAGCAGCACCAGCAACAGCAGCAGCAACAGGAGCGCCAGGCTGCTGCTCACCTACCTGAAGCTGCACAGGCCAGAAGGGGCCAGCGCCTGGAAGGGGCTGGAGAGCACCTTGCTGCACATCAGGGGGGCCATGGGGACCCGTACCTGCAATGGCAGTCCTACTCAGAAGGACTTCCATGAAGGTCTGGTTTCTCTGTTCAATAGATGCCCATCGCTCCTCAAGAGATGTCATTCTATTCTGAACAATGACCATGTTTTCCATACCCTGGCGACTAAGCTCCTCCATGGCCGTAGCCATCCTCTCCTCTATGGTAGCCAGCCTTACCATGGAGGTAGCAATCCTTTCTACGGAGGTAGCCATCCTTTCCATGGTGATGCGTTCATGCGCCAATGACTCCACAAAAGCTCTGCTCATGTTCGCTATGGACTCCTCCATTCGCTTCACACTCGCAGCGACCCTAGAGACAAAACCTGCCAGAGACTCCTGCATCTGTGCCTGGAGTTCCATCACCTCTGATCTTATGGATGGACCCAGAGGCAGAGGGTCGACATGCTGCTGGGCCGAGCTGGCAGAGTCCTGCGCCCTCTGACTAGGACTCTCCACTGCTGTCCCTGTCTCCACAATCTGCTGATGTTCACTTGTGAGCTGTGATACACCAGGTGACAACACTACTCTATGTCCCGAAAGTCCCACAGAGGTGTGAGTGTCTGCGCTGGTGCTGGGTGTGCTGAATTCTGCTGACGCTGCGTCCTCAGAGGTTGCAGCTTCCTCTGAAGATTCTGGCTGCTCAGCCTCTTCTTCCTAGCTAGTGGGGACAGATGCTTGTGATGGTCCTGTGGGGGAGTAAAGGAAAGAGTCAAAGATGTGATGCAAAGGCTACATGCACATAGCTTTTTGCAGATGCTCATAAGTCCATCTGTTACAGCTTCACAATCATTATCAGCGACTCATGCAATGTCAAAAAGAGAGACGGGAAACTTTTCTGTCACCAGCTTGCTGTGTTACACCCGTCTGTCCGTCCCCCACGCACGAATCATCCTCTATTCCCATAATTTCCAGGATGACCTCCTCCCAGGGGGTCAGGTGGGCTATTGAGTCTGTCTCTCCTCCTGTCCTGGTTCGCTCTCTTTTGTTGTGAGCTCTCTTTTCCTGCAATGAGGGAGACAAGTGGAGGTTGAGTGAGAATGAAGGAGTGAGTGTAGAGATTGCATAGCATAGATACTTAGGAGGAAACAAAGATGGAGTGAGGTTGCAAGGCCAAGGGCCCTCCCTGTGTGTTGTCAGTTGTGTTCAAAGCATCAGAGTGATAGGGAGTGTGAGGGCTGCATGGTGGAATAGTTATGTGAATGTGAGCATAGAGAGAGAGGGAATGGGTAAGGATGCATGGATGTCAGTGTCAAGTGGGATGTGGAGGAGAGATTGCTAAAGTTGAGTGCTGGTGAGGAAAGGCAATGGGGATCAGATTGAGGGTGATGGGAAATTCATACTCACTTTTCCAGTGCGCTGAAGGTCATGAAATCTTTTCCTGCACTGTATCCAGGTTCTGCGGGTGACTCCCAAGGAGTTGACCTCCTCAGCCACCTGCATCCACACTGCTTTGGTCTGAGTGGGAGGCCTCTTCCTCCCTGGTGAAGGGAAGAACTCCTCCCTGTTGGCCCTAGCCCCATCCACTAATGCCTGCAGTGCCACCTCGTCAAGGCGAGGAGCTGATCTGGCCCTCCCGCTTGTCATATTTGCTGCAGCTCCCGCACACTGCACAGTCAAGAAGCTTGGCAGTCTGCAGAAGAAGCAAGGCTTGCTGTGGATCTTAAATGCAGCAGCAATGATGATGTCATCGGAGGGGACTTTCAGTCATGAAAAACCCATTTGCAAAGGCTTCCCACATGTTGGAAATCAATTGGCCAATTGAGTTAAAATTGCACCAATCTCCCACATCCATTTAGATTCGTGTGGGAAACACGAAATTCGGATAACACACCATCCCGCACCTGAGTTAAAATCACCCCCATTGAGATAGCTGACCTTGTGTCTGTAGACCCTGTTTGAGGGGTAGCTCCTGTGTCGACGGGCTTCCAGGCGCTGGCCCCTTCTGGCCTGTGCAGTCTCAGGTGGGTGAGCAGCAGCCTGGCGCTCCTGCTGCTGCTGCTGCTGTTGCTGGTGCTGCTGTTGTTCCTGGTTCTGCGGCTGTCGCGACTGATGCTCGAGCTCCTCTAATGCCCAGATGGGAAGGAAATAGATGGCTCCCATGCTTCTGGTATATGCCTCCATTGAGGAAGCACTGAGGGAAGGTGGCGAGAGGGGTTTCCCAGGAGATCACACTGGAGATGGGTGTCAGGCTCCAACCTTCCACAGGTGTGGGTAAGCCTTCTAAAAGTTGCCCCAGACCTGAGACCACTAAGTCCTGCCACCTGCAAATGATGGCTGATCAAATCTCCTCTTTAATGGTTGACCTGCAGTTGATAGTCAGCAATCCAATAGTGCTCCCGCCAGGTTTCACCGTTGTATTTCCCACCAGGCGTGTTTCACGTGGGAAAAGGGTTAATATCACAAGGGCCTTTCAAAATAGGATTATAGAGGCCATTTAGTGGTTGTTAAGGGCCTTAACGACCTGTCCCGCCTTTTGGAGGTGGGACGGAGTCGGGACCCAGACACGTCTGAGTTAAAATTGCTGGGAGTCGGGAACCAGGCGGGGGAGTCCCGCCCGCCAGTTTTTGAGATTTTAACCCCCACACGCCTCCAATCGCGACTCTACGACTCAATGAAAATCCTGCCCACAGAATCTGTGCTTCAACTGGGACCCCGAGTCTGGCCTGTTGGATAGAGCTTTAAGAGAATCGCTGCAATAACAGGAATTGTTTAAATTCTCACTGTATGACGGTTTCTTTCTCTGTAAAGGGATAAACAACAGGGGTTGTGTTTTCTTTTGGGGATGAGTTTGTCCTAAATTACAGGAAATAACCAGATATGACACACTCGTGACTTTATTCACCATGTGCTAGACAGTTTGGTCCACTTATTGCTTACATGTGATATCACTTGAAGGACTGCCATGGTGTTCTTTATTTGGAGTGAGCATTTGTTGTTACAGTAAGATTTTCTACATAGTAAACTGGGAAGCCAAATATTCTACAAGCATTTGGAATTTAGTAGCCTGGTTAATATTCTGAAGTTGCTGGATCACTCTCACATTTCAACCTCTGTTTGGAAGAAACGAGTTTTATAGGAACATCAAGAAATCCAAGATTCCCAAGTAAGGGTACCTCACAAGCACAATATGTGTAAAAAGCTATGCAAAAATAAACACCGACCCTCGTCAAAGAGTAACCTGAAAATCAGATGCAATGTAATTAGTTTGAGAGATTCATAGATAATAGACTACTTTTGAATAAAAGAGATCAAATATAGTAATGGAAATGAAGCAACGGTACATGCAATGCCAAAATAAAATGTCAAACAAGCACAAAGCAGTGATCTTTTGTTTTTAATGGTGATACTGAAAATAATTTGAACTTGCCTTGAGAAACAATCTACTTTTTGTTTTAATGTTTGAACTAAAAGTGACTTTTCTTACCGGCGAGGGTGAGATTGACAAACTATCGAACTCTCCCATGCACAATATTCCATCCAGTGATGTTTTGTGTGTTTGAAAAATGTTCTCTCCTTTCCTTAAAGGCATTAACTCATGCTGGGTTACAGTTCCACAGACACCGTCACTACCTCAACTACCTGGTCATTTTTCATGTGTAAACTTAGATAATGGCTCAGAAATTCGGGTCTCCACGGGTGAGTACGCACAGGGTACTCACCCGTAAGCCCAATGGAAGTGCCGGTTTCCTGCATGCACTGCGCATGCGCGGGAAACCGGCACTTCTGTTCCCCTGAAAGAAGGGGTTCAGAGTTCGAACGTGTGCGCAGGCGAGATTGCACTTGTGCATCGAACTTACGTTTTTTTTGCAGGTTTTCCCGGGAGGGTAAGTCTCCAGAAGTTACACATATAAAAAGCAGTCGCAAGGCCTGCTTTTTACAAGGTAAGTGGTGAATTAATTAAAATTAAAACATTTTTGCCACAGGTTTATTATTTTGAAATACTTTAAAGAAAAGTAAGTTTATTTTTAGCCCCATTAGAAAATAAAATTATTTTTTTCAAAAATTTAAATTATTGTTTAAAATAGTTATTTCATGAAATTTATAGTTTATTTAAAAAATGTGATTTTAAAAAAATTATTTGAAGATTTAGTGATGTTTTGGGGCTTATAGTATTTATAAGTTTGACAGCCCTTCCTGTCAAACTTATGAATGAAGCATTCCCTGCTACCATTGGCTCTCCATGGCCCACGTGATCCCAGGGGACGCATCAAACTAACTGCGCCCCTGGGATACGCAAGCACTGCGCGCCGGCAGTTGGAGCAGGCCCAGGATCGGAATTCCACGGGGGCCCACAGCTCAATGGCCGGCGCGCTAGGTAAGTGCAGGTCGGGGGCATGCACCCCAGGAAGCCACCGACCCGAATTTCTGGGCCATTGTTTATAATAGTTATTTCATGTAATTTATAGTTTATTTAAAAACTGTTATTTAAAAAAAAAATTATTTGAAGATTTAGTGATGTTTTGGGGCTTATAGTATTTAAAAGTTTGACAGGCCTTCCGGTCAAACTTATGAATGAAGCATTCCCTGTTACCATTGGCTCTCCATGGCCCACGTGATCCCAGGGGACACATCGAACTAACTGCACCCCTGGGATATGCAAGCACTGCGCGCCGGCAGTTGGAGGAGGCCCAAGATCGGAATTCCACGGGGGCCCGCAGCTCAACGGCCGGCGCGCAAGGTAAGTGCAGGTCAGGGGCTTGCACCCACAGGAAGCCCCCGACTCGAATTTCTGGGCCAATGAAGCAGTCCATGTCCACATGCAACAAGACCTGGACGACGTTGAGGCTTGGGCTGATAAGTGGCAGGTAACATTCACGCCACACAAGTGCCAGGCAATGATTATCTCCAACAAGCGAGAGTCTAACCACCATCTCTTGACACTCAATGGCATTACCATCACTGAATCCCCCCATCATCAACATCCTGGGGTCACCATTGACCAGAAACTTAACTGGACCAGCCACATAAATACTGTGGCAACAAGAGCAGGTCAGAGGCTAGGTATTCTACGATGAGTGTCTCACCTCCGGACTCCCCAAAGCCTTTCCACCATCTACAAGGCACAAGTAAGAAGTGTGATGGAATACTCTCCACTTACCTGGATGAGTGCAGCTCCAACAACACTCAAGAAGCTCGACACCATCCAGGACAAAGCAGCCCGCTTGCTTGGCATCCCATCCACCACCTTAAACATTCACTCCCTCCACCACCAGCGTACCTTGGCTGCAGTGTGTACCATCTGCAAGATGCACTGCAGCAACTCATCAAGGCATCTTCAGCAGCACCTCCCAAACCCGCAACCTCTTCCACCTAGAAGGACAAGGGCAGCAGGTGCATGGAAACACCACCACCTCCAAGTTCCCCTCCAAGTCACACACATAAGAACATAAGAACATAAGAAATAGGAGCAGCAATAGGCCACTTGGCCCCTCGAGCCTGCTCCACCATTCAATAAGATCATGGCTGATCTTGGGCTCCAAGCCACTTCCCCGCCTGCTCCCCATAACCCTTCACTCCCTTATCTTGCAAAAATTTGTCTATCTCCACCTTAAATGTATTTAATGACCCAGCCTTCACGGCTCTCTGGGGCAGAGAATTCCACAGATTTACAACCCTCTGAGTGAAGAAATTCCTTCTCATCTCAATTCTACAAGGGCGACCCTTTATTCTAAAACTGTGCCCCCGCGTTCTAGATTTCCCCATGAGGGGAAATATCCTCTCTGCATCTACCTTTCTGTGCCCTCTCAGTATCTTATATGTTTCAATAAGATCACCTCTCATTCTTCTAAATTCCAATGAGTAGAGGCCCAACCTGCTCAACCTTTCCTCATAAGTCAATCCCCTCATCTCTGGTATTAACCAAGTGAATCGTCTCTGAACTGCCTCTAATGCAAGTATATTCTTCCTTAAATAAGGAGACCAAAACTGTATGCAGTACTCAAGGTGTGGTCTCACCAATACCCTGTGCAGTTGTAGCAGGACTTCCCTGCTTTTATACTCTAACCCCTTTGAAATAAAGGCCAACATTCCATTTGCCTTTTTGATTACTTGCTGTACCTGCATGCTAACTTTTTGTGTTTCATGCGCAAGGACCCCCAGGTTCCTCTGAACTGTAGCATTTTGTAATCTCTCTCCATTTAAATAATAATTTGCTTTTTTATTTTTCCTGCCAAAGTGTATAACCTCGCACTTTCCCACATTATACTCCATCTGCCAAATGTTTGCCCACTCACTTAGCCTGTCTATATCCCTTTGCAGGTTCTTGCTTTCCCACCTATCTTTGTATCATCTGCAAACTTGACTACATTACACTCGGTCCCTTCATCCAAGTCATTAATGTAGAGTGTAAATAGTTGAGACCCCAGCACCGATCCCTGTGGCACCCCACTAGTTACCGTTTGCCAACCGGAAAATGACCCATTTATCCCGACCCTCTGCTTTCTGTTAGTTAGCCAATGCTCTATCCATGCTAATATATTACCCCCAATTCTGTGAGCTCTTATCTTATGCAGTAACCTTTTATGTGGCACCTTATCGAATGCCTTTTGGAAATCCAAATACACCACATCCACTGGTTCACCTTTGTCCACCCTACTCGTTACATCCTCAAAGAAATCCAGCAAGTTTGTTAAATATGATTTCCCTTCCATAAAACCATGCTGAATCTGCTTGACTGCATTATGATTTTCCAAATGCCCTGCTGCTGCTTCCTTAATGAAGGACTCCCACATTTTCCCAACGACAGATGTTAGGCTAACTGGTCTGTAGTTTCCTGCTTTCTGTCTCCCTCCTTTCTTAAATAGGGGTGTTACATTTGCGGTTCTCCAATCCGCTGGGACCTCTCCAGAGTCCAGGGAATTTTGGTATATTGCAATCAATGCATCCACTATCTCTGCAGCCACTTCTTTTAAGACCCTGGGATGCAGGCCCTCTGGTCCAGGGGACTTATCATCTTTTAGTCCCATTATTTTACCAAGTACTATTTCTTTACTGATAGTGATTGTCTTTAGTTCCCCCTCCCTGTGGCCCCTTGATTATCCATTATTGGGATGTTGTTAGTGTCTTCTACTGTGAAGACAGATACAAAATATTTGTTCAGAGTCTCTGCCATTTCCCCGTTCCTCATTATTAATTCCTCAGTCTCATCCTCTAAAGTACCAATGTTTACTTTAGCTACCCTCTTCCTTTTTATATACCTGTAGAAGCTCTTACTAACTGTTTTAATGTTTCTTGCCAGTTTACTCTCATAATTCATCTTCTCTCTCTTTATTATTTTTCTAGTCATCCTTTGCTGCTTTTTAAAAATTTCCCAATCCTCTGGTCTCCCACCAATCTTGGCAACATTGTATGTCTTTGTTTTCAATTTGATACCATCTTTTACTTCCTTAGTTAGCCACGGATGGTGCTCCCTTCTTTTAAAATCTTTCTTTCTCACTGGAATATATTTTTGTTGAGACTTATGAAATATCTCCTTAAATGTCTGCCACTGCATTTCAACTGTCTTACCCTTTAATTTATTTTTCCAGCCCACTTTAGCCAGTTCTGCCCTCATGCCACTGTAATTGTCTTTGTTTAAGATCAGGACATTGGTTTGAGATACAACTTTCTCACCCTCCAACTGAATTTGAAATACAACCATGCTATGATCACTCTTTCCTAGAGGATCCTTTACTATGAGATCATTTATTAATTCTGTCTCATTGCATTGTACCGGATCCAAGATAGCCTGCTCCCTGGTTGGTTCCATTACATACTGTTCTAGGAAACCATCCCGGATGCACTCTACGAACTCCTCCTCAAGGCTACCATGGCCAATTTGATTTGCCCAATCAATATGGAGATTAAAATCACCCATGATGATTACCATACCTTTTTTACAGGCCTCCATTATTTGTTGATTTATAATCTGTCTAACAGTATTGCTACTGTTTGGGGGCCTGTAGACTACGCCCACCAGAGACTTTTTCCCTTTATTATTTTTTATCTCCACCCAAACCGATTCTACATCTTGATCTTCTGAGCCAATATCACTTCTCACCACAGCACTGATCCCATCCTTTACCAACAAAGCCACCCCGCCTCCCTTTCCTTTCTGCCTATCCTTCCGAATTGTCAAATACCCTGGAATATTCAGTTCCCAGCCCTGATCACCTTGCAACCACATCTCTGTAATGGCAATCAGATCATACCCATTTGTATCTATTTGTGCCGTCAACTCATCTATCTTGTTACGAATGCTGCATGCTTTTAACTTTGTCTTTCTACCATTCCTCCTTGTTTTGGCCCCATTTTCTGTTGCACTCATATTTTTAAACATTCTGTCCCTTCCTGTCGCACTCTGGTTATTATTTCCCCATCTCAATCCTGCTCTATTGCTTTCTCATTTCTCATTGACTTTTTAATTTCCCGCTCACCTGGATCCACCCACCCCCCCACTATTTAGTTTAAAGCCCTCTCTACAGCCCTAGTTATTCAATTTGCCAGGACTCTACCCCCAGCATGGTTCAAGTGAAGCCCATCCAAATGGAACAGCTCCCTCTTATCCCAGTACTGGTGCCAGTGCCCCACAAGTCAAAACACCATTGATGTAATAAAACTCACTACGCACTTGGTTTGAGTATAAAGCAAGGCTTTAATCAACTTGTTTCAGAACATGAAGGTCTAGTTGTACTTCACTAGTTCCTGTCTTACAAAATGCCCCTGGAAAGCTGGGCCCATGCCCGAGTATTTATTTATACTCCTTGGACGGCACCACCAGCTGGCCGCCCAGCGTTATTTCATGAGTAGTTTCTTGATGATGATGAGATTTATAACAACTATCCTGACTTAGAAGTATATCGCCGATCCTTCATCGTCGCTGGGTCAAAATCCTGGAACTCCCTCCCTAACAGCACTGTGGGAGTACCTTCACCACATGGACTGCAGTGTTTCAAGAAGGCGGTTCACCACCCCCACCTCAAAGGTAATTAGGGATGGGGAATAAATGCTGGTCTTGCCAAAAATGCCCACATCCCACAAATGAATTTAAAAAAAATTACAATAGTGACTACACTTCAAATGTTTTCATTGGCTGTTGAGCGCTTGGGACATCTTGCGGTTGTGAAAGGTGTTATATAAATGTAAGTTCTTTCTTTTCTATATAACAGCTTATGACTACATCTCAGTGTAAGGCCCATGCTCTCGTATGCTTCAGTGAAGGTTTTGGTAAAACAAAGGTCCTCTACCAAACTGCCCCCGCTATAAGAACATAAGAACATAAGAAATAGGAGCAGGAGTAGGCCAATCGGCCCCTCGAGCCTGCTCCGCCATTCAATAAGATCATGGCTGATCTGATCCTAACCGCCAATCCACTATCACAGAACCATCTCCTGAATCTAACAGAATTAGACAAACAAAATAGGAGCAGGATCAGGCTACATGGCCCCTGGGCCCGCTCCGCTACCCACAGGGCCATGACCGATCTGAACCTAGACTCATGTCCAAATTCCTGCCCGCTCCCCGTAACCCTTAATTCCCTTTACTTCTAGGAAACTGTCTATTTCTGTTTTAAATTTATGTAATGATGTAGCTTCTACAGCTTTTTGGGGCAGCATATTCCATGGACCTACCACCCTCTGAGTGAAGTAGTTCCTCCTCATCTCAGTTTTGAAAGAGCAGCCCCTTATTCTAAGACTATGCCCCCTAGTTCTAGTTTCACCCATCATTGGGAACATCTTCCCCGCATCCACCCGATCCGACCCCTTCACAATCTTATATGTTTCAATAAGATCGCCTCTCATTCTTCTGAACTCCAATGAGTAGAGTCCCAATCTACTCAACCTCTCCTCATATGTCCATCCCCTCATCCCTGGGATTAACCGAGTGAACCTTCTTTGTGCTGACTCGAGAGCAAGTATGTCCTTTCTTAAGTATGGACACCAAAACTGTACGCAGTATTCCAGGTGCGGCCTCACCAATACCTTGTACAACTGAAGCAATACCTCCCTATTTTTATATTCTATCCCCCTAGCAATGAAAGCCAACATTCCATTGGCCTTCTTAATCACTTGCTGCACCTGCATACTAACCTTTTGAGTTTTGTGCACCAGGACCCCCAGATCCCTTTGTACTTCAGTACTTTCCAGTTTCTTGCCATTAAGATAATAACTTGCTCTACGATTTTTCCTGCCAAAGTGCATAACCTCACACTTTCCAGTATTGTATTCCATCTGCCAAATCTCTGCCCACTTACTTAGCCTGTCGATGTCCCCTTGCAGGTTTTTTATGTCCTCCTCACTCACTACTTTCCCTCCCATCTTAGTATCATCTGCAAACTTTGATATGTTACACTCGGTCCCCTCCTCCAAATCGTTAATATAGATTGTAAAGAGTTGGGGACCCAGCACTGACCCCTGCGGAACACCACTAGTTACTGATTGCCAGTCTGAGAATGAACCATTTATCCCAACTCTCTAACTTCTGTTATATAGCCAATCCTCTATCCATGCCAGAATATTACCCCCAATCCCGTGATTTTTTATCTTAAGCAATAATCTTTTGTGTGGCACCTTGTCAAATGCCTTTTGGAAGTCTAAATACACTACGTCCACTGGTTCCCCTTTATCCACCCTATACGTTACTTCCTCAAAGAACTCCAGCAAATTTGTCAAACATGACTTCCCCTTCATAAAACCATGCTGACTTTGTCCTATTAAATTATGATTATCCAAATGTCCTGTTACTGTCTCCTTAATAATGGACTCCAAAATGTTACCGACCACAGATTTTAGGCTAACCGGTCTATAGTTTCCTGCCTTCTGTCTACTGCCCTTTTTAAATAAGGGTGTTACATTAGCAGTTTTCCAGTCTGCCGGGACCTTTGCCGAGTCCAGGGAGTTTTGGAAAATTATTACCAATGCATCCACAATCCCTACCGCCACTTCCCTCAAGACCCTAGGATGTAAGCCATCAGGTCCAGGTGATTTATCCGTCTTGAGTCCCATTATTTTACCGAGTACCACTTCCTTAGTGATTTTGATCGTGTTTAGCTCCTCCCCCCCTTTAGCCCCCTGTTTGTCCAGTGTTGGGATATTCTTAGTGTCCTCTACTGTAAAGACTGATGTAAAATATTCATTCAGTGTTTTTGCCATCTCCATATTTCCCACCATTAATTTCCCGGTGTCATCCTCTAAGGGACCAACATTTACTTTAGCCACCCTTTTTCTTTTTATATAAATATAAAAACTCTTACTATCTGTTTTTATATTTTTTGCTCATTTACTTTCAGAATCTATCTTCCCTTTCTTAATCAATCTTTTTGTTATTTGTTGCTGTCTTTTAAAGTTTTCCCAATCCTCTATCCTCCCATTAGGTTTGGCTACCTTATATGCCCTTGTTTTTAGTCGAATACTATCCTTAATTTCTTTACTTAGCCATGGATGGCTGTCTTTTCTTTTACACCCTTTTCTTCTCAGTGGAATATATATTTTTTGGAAGTTGTAAAATAACTCCTTGAATGTACACCACTGATCATGTATCGTCTTACCCTTTAATCTATTTTCCCAATCCACTCTACTCAATTCCGCTCTCATACCTCCATAGTCTCCTTTATTCAAGCTTAGCACGCTTGTTTGAGATCCAACCTTCTCACCCTCTAATTGAATATGGAATTCAACCATGTTATGGTCACTCATTCCAAGGGGATCCTTTACTAGGACATTTTTAATTAATCCCGTCTCGTTACACAGGACCAGATCTAAGGTTGCTTGCCCCCTGGTCGGTTCAGTTACATACTGCTCAAGAAACCCATCCCTAATACACTCAATGAACTCATCCTCAAGGCTGCTCTGCCCAATTTGATTTGTCCAATTAATATGATAGTTGAAATCCCCCATAATTATAGATGTTCCCTTATTACAAGCCTCAACTATGTCCTGATTGATACTCCGTCCAACAGAGTTGCCACTGTTCGGAGGCCTATAGACTACACCCACTAGTGTTTTTTTCCCCTTATTATTCCTTACCTCCACCCAAACTGTTTCATTATCCTGATCTTTTGACCCAATATCATTTCTCTGTATTACAGTGATTCCTT
The DNA here is from genome assembly GCF_052327205.1 of Somniosus microcephalus. NCBI lineage: Eukaryota > Metazoa > Chordata > Chondrichthyes > Squaliformes > Somniosidae > Somniosus > Somniosus microcephalus. The sequence continues at coordinate 195,235,103 of NC_140991.1, read as the reverse complement.
CCTTTATTAACATAGCCACCCCACCTCCCCTTCCTTCCTGCCTGTCCTTCCTGATCATTAAATAACCTGATATGTTTAATTCCCAGGCATTGTCACCCTGCAGCCATGTTTCTGTAATGGCCACAAGATCATACCCATATGTAGTTATTTGTGCCATTAACTCATCTATTTTGTTACGAATGCTACGTGCATTCAGATAGAGAACTTTCAAAGATGTTTTGTGACACTTAGTTCCTGCTGTTGCCCTTTTTATTACTTTACCTTTTACTCCATACCTTCTGCCCCTTCCTGACACGCTCTGGTTTTTAATTTCCCCACTGCTACCTAAGCCTATTACCTTCTCTGTTGTCATTTGTATTATTTGCTCTCTAGGAACCTCCCCCCCACTAGTTAGTTTAAAGCCCTCTCTACAGCCCTCTATACAGTACTGCCTCCCGATTATCAAAATCCATGACAAGGCCTTGGACAACGTGGACCACTTTCCATACCTTGGGAGCCTACTGTCAACAAGGACCGACGTCGACGACGAAGTCCAACACCGCCTTCAGTGTGCCAGTGCAGCCTTCGGTCGCCTGAGGAAGAGAGTGTTTGAAGACCAGGACCTCAAACCCAGCACTAAGCTCATGGTCTACAGAGCAGCAGTGATACCTGCCCTGCTGTATGCCTCAGAGACATGGACCATGTACAGCAGGCACCTCAAAGCACTGGCAGGATAGGCGCACCAACATCGGTGTTCTTTCTCAGGCAACATCCCCAGCATCGAAGCTTAGACCACGCTCAATCAGCTCCGATGGGCGGGTCACATTGTCAGCATGCCCGATACGAGACTCCCAAAACAAGCGCTCTACTCAGAGCTCTGGCACAGCAAGAGAGCCCCAGGTGGGCAGAGGAAACACTTCAAGGACACCCTCAAAGCCTCCTTGAAAAAGTGTAACGCCCCACCGACACCTGGGAATCCCTGGCCCAAGACCGCACAAAATGGAGGAGAAGCATCCGGGAAGGTGCTAAACACCTTGAGTCTCTTCGCTGGGAGCAAGCGGAAGCCAAGCGCAGGCAGCACAAGGAGTGCACGTCAACCCAAGCACCCCACCCACCCGCCCCTTCAACCACCGTCTGCCCCACCTGTGACAGAGAATATAGGTCCCGCATTGGACTCATCAGTCGCCTGAGAACTCATTTATAATATGGAAGCAGTCATCCTCAGTTCCGAGGAACTGCCTAAGAAGAAGAAGAAGACATCTCAACTGGGATTGATTAATAATTAAGAAAGTGTAGCCAAGTTTGAAAATGGAAAATGGAAAATGTTTTAAAAAAATGATCTTACCATGTACAAAAGCATGAACAAATAGTTAGTATAGTGAAACAGAATCTTTCATATTTATCACCATGGTAAGCTAGTTTTCTTGAGGAACTAACTAACTCGAGCCAACTACAGTCACACTCTCCACACCATGGGCCATATTTCCGTCATGTTTTTCTGAAAAATGGTTTAAGTGCCTTTTCTTCATAGATTTTTATGACCAACTTACAGATGTTTACAATTTTTCAAATGTTGCAGAAGCTTCTCAATGCAACATCTTCCACTCAACCATCTTCAGCTGTTCCATTATAAAGTCAGGAGTGGGCCATTTGCTGCTCATTCCAGTGTTCAGCTCCATTCACAACATCTCCAAGAATGAAGCAGTCTATGCTAGTCTACAGCAGGATGTAAAAAATACCCATGGTTGATCTGACATGTTCCAAGTAACATAAGTGCTCGAACTTGACCATCTCCAACAAGAGAAAGCCCAACCACCTCCCACCGACCTTCAATGGCAACACCAATGCAAGGTACCATACCATAAACATCCTGTCGGTCACTATTGACCAGAAGCATAACTGAACCAGCCTATCAAACTCCATGGCTAAAGAGCAAAGATGAGGTCAGGTATAACTGACTCAACTCCTGACTCCTCAAAGCCTCTTCACATTGATGCAGCCACAACAACACTCAAAAAGTTCAACAGCATCTAGAAAAGAGCAGTTTATTTCATTGGCATCTCGACTAATGGATTCAATATCCATCCCCTTCACCACAAGCATACTGTGGTTGCAGTATGTACTATCTACATGATGTTCGAAAGCTGCATTTTTCACCACATTATTCCAAAATACAGTAAATGATACTTATTATGAATACCTCACACTTTTTTAAAAGTTGCAATCCATGGAAATGATACAGTGCAATTCCTTTCTGTTGTGTGTTTGTGCCATATGCTATCAGAGAGAATCATAGAATCATAGAATGGTTACAGCACAGAAGGAGGCCATTCAGTCCATCGAGTCCGTGCCAGCTCTCTGCAAAGGCACTTCAGCTAGTCCCACTCCCCTGCCCTTTCCCCGTAGCCCTGCAAATTTTTTCCCTTCAGGTAGTTATCCAATTCCTTTTTGAAAGCCACGATTGATTCTGCCTCCACCACCCTTTCAGGCAGTAAATTACAGATCCTAACCAGTCGCTGCATAAAAATCACCTTGAATCTGTCTCTGGTTCTCGATCCTTCCACCAATGGGAACAGTTTCTCTCTATCTACTCTGTCTGGACACCTTATGATTTTGAATACCTCTATCAAATCTTCTCTCAATCTTCTCTGCTCTAAGGAGAACAACCCCAGCTTCTCTAGTCTATCCACATAACTGAAGTCCCTCATCCTTGGAATCATTCTCGTAAATCTTTTCTGCACCTTCTCTAAGGCCTTCACATCCTTCCTAAAGTGCGGTGCCTAGAATTGGACACAATACTCCAGTTGAGGCTGAACCAGTGTTTTATAAAGGTTCATCATAACTTCCTTGCTTTTGTACTCTATGCCTCTATTTATGAAGCCCATTATCCTGTATGCTTTTTTAACCACTTTCTCAAACTGCCCTGCCACCTTCAATGATTTGTGCACATTGTTCTGCCTTATAATTGCAGGAGTTTCATTTTGTTGCCGCCAGTAGGTGGCAATAAATGGAAATGGCCAGTAGGGTCACTCAACAGGAAGTAGTATAGTGATAGCAAAGAAAGAGGTCACATCAGCATGGAGCGTGTTGCAAGTTAATCTGCTGTAATCTTACATTGTTACGCCTTTGAAAGCATTGCCTGTGAGTTGAATGGTTTCATTACATATTCATGTTTAGATGTTAGTTATATCTCATGTATGTAACAAGGTGCATTTCTTTCTTTTTTCTTTCTCAGTTTTACTCCAACCCAATGCAACTGATTTGTATTGTTTCATTGATCTCATGCAAGTGTGGCATTATTAAACACCGGAGCTTGGACGCTACATCCTGACTCCCATGTCGTTATTGAAAGGAGTTTGGCTGGCTGTCTAACTGCGTACAGACACATACACATAGGGAGGACAGTACAGTAAAAAGGCAATCCATCAGCTAGCGCAACAAGCAATATTTGCAGTGCAGCACGGTGCAACCATGGACGGCAAGAGCTTCCAAGACGAGCAGAGATCTGTGACCAGCTCAAGAAGTACATGCTCATCTAGATCATCAACAGCCAGTGTAGCAGCAGCTAGAGCCTGGGCTAAAGCTAAAGTGCCACAGGCTCGCGTGACCTTTGCTAAACAGGAACTGGCTGTGAAGAAAGAGAAGGTCCGACTACAAGCAGAGGCTGCTACACTGGACGCCACGCTGGAGGCACTACACATTGAGAAAGAAGCAGCTGCCGCTACTGCTGAGACGGAGATATGGGAAGCGGCACTAGAAGCAGAGGTGGGAGAGCACCGCAGCATTGCTCGTCCTGCATCACCTCAAAGCACTGAGAGGCGGACAAGCGACTATGTCCAGGAGCAGGCTAGGACACGCACAGACATCTCCTCCTTCCCAAACTTTGAACCATTGCACGAGAACACGGAATCGCCATCACCAGCCCAACATGAGGTCACTCAGGTGGATCATTCACGCTACACTGATGACAACCCCTTCCTTGTTATTGATGACTGGTCACAAGAAGGAGAGTTTGCAGCGCTCCTGAAGAAACCTGTGCCTCAATCCGCCGCTCCCAACCACTTGGAAGGTACTTATGCCAAAATTCCACACTTCAAAAAAGAACCCTTTTCAAAGGTTAGAACAGGTCACCCGGCATGGCAGTCTCCCATCCAATCGCAGCCCTTCCAATGCGATCATACTCTGGCAACCCATGCACAGACTCCTAATATGACAGGCATTGCCCAATATTTGGCACGTAGAGAACTTGTAAGGACAGGTCTCACAAAATTTGACGATAAGCCAGAGAGTTTCAGAGCATGGCAGTCATCCTTCCTTAATGCCACTGGCGGCTTGAGCCTGAGTGCTAGTGAGGAGTTGGATTTATTGCCATCATGGCTGGGCAAAGAATCGTCAGAACATGCCCGTAGGATCCGGTTTGTGTACACAAATGACCCAAGCACAGCCCTTAGAATGGTCTGGGCAAGACTCAGGGGGTGTTACTGCGCTCCTGAGGTGATAGAGAAAGCCCTCTTCAGTAAGCTGGAAAACTTTCCTAAAATAGGTAACAGAGACTACCTTAAGCTTAGAGAACTCAGAGACCTTTTAATGGAATTACTGGCAGCCAAAACAGACGGATACTTACCCGGGCTCTCCTATTTAGATACTGCTTGCGGCATCAACCCAATAGTGGAGAAGTTGCCCCACCCTCTCCAAGAAAAATGGATCAACGTAGGCTCAAAATTCAAAGGAGACAACCACATGTGGTTTCCCCCATTTTCCTTCTTTGTGAACTTTATCTGCAGAGAGGCCAGAATTAGAAATGATCCAAGCTTTGCCCTGTCCAGCTACTGTAGTGGACCCTCAAAGTATGAGAAGCCCATGTCAAAGTACGTAGGCACAAGAATGCCTATATCTGTGCATAAGACGGATGTCACTGCAAAGACCGACATCAGCATAGATGCAGCAAAGAATGAAGACGATCCCGGAAAACACTGCCCCATCCATCATAAGCCTCATCCGCTCGCAAAATGTAGAGGCTTCAGAAACAAGACCATAGATGAACGCAGAGCCTACCTCAAAGATAATAATGGGATATGTTTTAGGTGTTGCGCCTCCGTTTCCCACACTGCAAGAGACTGTAGGATAGCGTTGAGATGCAGGAAGTGTGAGAGTGACCGCCACAGCACAGCTATGCACCCAGGTCCTACCCCCACAATGGAAAAGCTGACCATCAAAGACTCTGAGCCCGGAGACGAGAGAAAGGGAACCCTTACCACTGCACCAACGGTGAGCTCCATATGCACTGAGGTGTGTGGCCAAGGCCTCACAGGACGATCGTGTTCCAAAATATGCCTTGTAAGAGTCTACCCACAAGGACAGCGCGACCGCTCAGTTAACATGTACGCAATACTCGATGACCAAAGTAACCGGTCACTCGCACGGTCAGACTTTTTTGACATATTTGGCGTCGAGAGTAGCCCAGTCCCTTACTCACTGAGAACCTGTGCCGGACTCTTGGAGATGGCAGGAAGGAAAGCAGGTGGGTTCTGTGCCAAGGCAGTGAGTGAAGGGGTGAGCATAGACATACCGGCACTGATAGAGTGCAGTGAAATCCCGAACAACCGATCGGAGATATCAACGCCTGAGACAACACTTCACCATGCCCACCTAAAGCCCATAGCATCACGCATCCCAGCATTGGATCCAAAGGCCCAGATTCTCCTCCTGCTCGGGAGAGATGTGGTGAGGGTGCATAAGGTGAGAGAGCAAGTTAACGGACCACACAATGCCCCCTTTGCCCAAAGACTCGACTTAGGCTGGGTGCTCGTGGGAGAAGTGTGCCTAGGCCAAGCTCACAAGCCCAACGTAAGCACCTTTAAGACCAACGTGCTAGAAAGCGGACGACCCTCTTTCCTCACTCCCTGCCCAAGTCACATCCACCTGAAAGAGAGAGCGAGCTACAGTGGGGAGCAACAAGGTGATTTCTCTCACACAGCATGGGGGTGCTCGGCTGACACCAGAGCTGTCGACAAACTGGGGCACACCGTGTTTGAAAAGACAAAAGATGACAACAAAGGTGCTCTCTCCTTCAAAGACGAAGCTTTCATGAATATTATGGAGAAAGAATTTCACAAAGATGAGGCGAACAGCTAGGTTGCACCTCTCCCCTTCAAGGTACCCCGGCTTCTTCTGCCTAACAATCGCGATCAGGTACTGTCACACCTCGCATCACTGCGGCGCACATTAGATTGAAAGCCCGAAATGAAGGAACAGTTCATTGCCTTCATGGAAAAGGTTTTCGAGAGTAACCATGCTGAATTAGCACCTCCACTCAAAGAAGGAGAAGAGTGCTGGTATCTCCCGATTTTTGGAGTTCATCACCCCCAGAAACCTAGTCAAATAAGAGTAGTTTTCGACTCCAGTGCTCAGCACTGTGGCATCTCACTCAACAACATTCTGCTCATGGGTCCAGACCTAAACAACACCCTCCTTGGCGTGCTGATTCGCTTTAGGAAACAGCTCGTAGCAGTAACTGCAGACATCCAACAGATGTTCTATTGCTTTGTGGTGAGAAAGGACCATAGGAACTATCTGAGGTTTTTCTGGTATCGCGACAACAACATGTCAAATGACATCACTGAATACAGGATGCGGGTCCACATTTTTGGTAACAGCCCCTCCCCTGCAGTCTCCATCTATGGGCTCAGAGGTGCAGCCAAAGAGGGAGAGCACAAGCATGGAAGAGACACAAGACAGTTTGTGGAGAGACATTTTTATGTTGATGACGGCCACATATCCTTACCTTCAGAAGCAGAAGCCATCAACCTGCTGAAGCGAACTCAAGCTTCATTAGCACAGTCCAACCTGAGGCTGCACAAAATTGCCTCAAACAGTGTAGCAGTGATGAAGGCCTTTCCAGCTGAGGATCTCGCCAAGGGCATTAAAGATCTAGACCTCAGTGACGAAACCATGCCAGCCCAGCTAAGCCTTGGTTTACGTTGGGAAATTGAATCTAACACCTTCATCTTTGCAGCGTCTGTAGGTGACAAGCCATTTACACACCGTGGAGTGCTGTCAACGGTCAACTCACTCTTTGACCCTCTCGGCATGGTGGCGCCCATGACTATTCAGGGAAGAGCCCTACTACGAGAACTCTGCACAGTCACGAGCGACTGGGACTCTCCACTCCCCGAAGGCAGGTTAACAGAATGGGAGACATGGAGAAAGTCTCTCAAAAATCTAAAAAATCTTCATATCCCATGCACCTACTCACCAGACACACTCTCCAAATCCAAACGCACCGAGTTGTGTGTATTCTCAGATGCGTCCGAGAAAGCTATTGGCGCAGTAGCCTACCTGAGATCCCTGGATAATGAGGGCCAAAGCAACGTGGGATTTGTCCTGGGAAAGGTGAAGTTGACACCCCGGCCAGAGCCCACCATACCACGCCTGGAGTTATGCGCTGCAGTATTAGCGGTGGAGATGCGGATCTCATCCTGGATGAGATAGATTTCAAGCTTGATGCAGTGAAATTCTACTGTGACAGCAAAGTTGTGCTCGGTTACATCTCCAATGAGTCAAAGAGATTCTTCATATATGTACACAACAGAGTTCAGCGAATAAGACAATCAACATGCCCCAACCAGTGGCACTATGTGCCCACAGAGCTGAATCCAGCTGACCTCGCCACCAGGTCAGTGCCTGCCTCCCAGCTCTCCAGTACAATGTGGTTTACCGGGCCAGCTTTCTTACACAAACCTGACCAAGCTGACCATACGGCACAAGAATCATTCAAGCTCGTCAGCCCAGATCTAGATGTGGAGGTCCGTCCTCATGTGATCAGCTTAATGACTCACATCCAAGAGAGCCTACTTACCTGTGAGCGCTTTGAACGCTTTTCAACCTGGCGATCGCTCGTTAGACCCATAGCTTTCTTAATCCATGTGGCTCGCTCTCACAAGTCCGATCCTGGCAGCTCGTCAAACAAATGCAGAGGTTGGCACTGGTGCAGAAAGCCTCGTTCCCCAGACGAGTTGGCTGTAGCTGAGAACATTATCATCAGGTCAGTTCAAGTTCAGGCGTACTCTGAGGAGTACAGAGCACTTGCTGAAAAAAGAACCATTACCAAGACCAGTTCACTGTGGAAACTGAATCCAGTTTTGAATGACGGCCTCATCAGAATTGGAGGACGGCTGACGCATGCAGAACTGAGCTTGCAAGAAAGGAGTCCTGTTGTCCTGCTACATCAAAGCCACATCACAACATTGCTCACAAGACACCACCATGAACTGATAGAACACCAGGGCCGCCAGTTCACTGAGGGAGCCATTCGAGCAGCCAGCTTGTGGATTGTCAGCGGCAAACGGTTGATTGGATCTGTCTTACACCAATGCGTCACATGCAGAAAGCTCAGATGGAGAACGGAGGAGCAGAAGATGGCTGATCTGCCTCCGGAATGACTTAGTTCATCGCCACCATTTTCATACGTCGGCCTGGATGTTTTTCAAATCAAATCAAATCAAATCAACTTTTATTGTCATTGTTAGTGCACAAGTGCAGTACAACGAAATGTAGGCTTGCGGCTCCCGAGAGTGTACAATTTGGATTAGGACACTTAAACATTTCAACATACATTTGTACATATATATTAGCATAAATATGACCATAATAAAGTGCATCGGCAGATGTGCAGGCTTTAGTGTTTATTTGTGGAGTTCAGTAAGATGACAGCCCTGGGAAAGAAGCTGTTCCTAAATCTGGTCGTACGGGTGCGAATGCATCTGTAGTGTCTTCCAGATGGTAGGAGGGCGAACAGACTGTGGCTGGGGTGGGTAGGGTCTTTGATGATTGACCGTGCCCTCCGTAGGCAGCGTTTCTGATATATATGTTCTATGGTCGGTAGCCGGGTGCCGGTAATGCGTTGGGCAGTTTTGACTACCCGCTGCAGGGCTTTCCGGTCATGGGAGCTACAGCTGCCGTACCATACCGTGATACAGTTTGTCAGGATGCTCTCCATAGTGCAGCGGTAGAAGTTAGAGAGGATCGGGGGTGACAGATTACATCCCTTCAGCCTCCTCAAGAAATATAGGCGCTGCTGGGCCTTCTTCACCAGAGAGGAGGTGTTGAGGGACCAGGAGAGGTCTTCCGTGATGTGGACTCCGAGGAAGTTAAAGCTGGCCACCCTTTCCACCTCCGCCCCATTGATGTGGATGGGGGTGTGACTTCCGCCTTTGGACTTCCTGAAGTCCACGATTATTTCCTTTGTTTTCTTGGTGTTAAGGGCCAGGTTGTTGTCGGCGCACCACTTCACGAGATGCTGGACCTCCTCCCTGTAGGCTGACTCATCGTTGTTGGTGATCTGGCCTACTACCGTGGTGTCATCTGCAAACTTGATGATGGTGTTGGAACCATTAACAGCCACACAGTCATGGGTGAAGAGGGAGTAGAGGAGGGGGCTCAGCACACATCCTTGTGGGGCTCCCGTGTTCAGGGTCAGGGGGGGGAGGTGTGGTTACCTAATTTGACAGACTGGGGTCTGTTTGTTAGGAAGTCCAGGGTCCAGTTGCAGAGGGAAGTGTTCAGGCCAAGAGTTTGGAGTTTGGTGGCCAGCTTGTTGGGGACGATAGTGTTGAATGCTGAGCTGTAGTCTATAAACAACATTCTGATGTAGGTCTCCTTACCATCTAGGTGATTCAGTGCCGAGTGTAGAGCAGTTGTGATTGCATCCTCCGTTGATCTGTTTGCCCGATAGGCAAACTGGTGTTGGTCAAGGGAGGCAGGAACACTGGCTTTGATGTGGGCTAAGACCAGTCTCTCGAAACACTTCATTATGATGGGTGTGAGTGCGACAGGTCGATAGTCGTTCAGACACGTCACAGCCGCTTGTTTAGGCACAGGAATGATGGTGGCGGTCTTGAAGCATGTGGGGACTACTGCCTGGGCCAATGACAGGTTGAAGATGGCGGTGAAGACATCAGCCAGCTGATCAGCACATTCCTTGAGTACCCGTCCAGGGATGCTATCCGGTCCAGTAGCCTTTCGTGTGTTCACTCTGCGTAGAGCGCACCTTACGTCGGAGGTCGACAGAGTGAGCACCTGGTCTTCCGGGGGTGGCAAGGCTTTGGTAGCCGGCTCCTTGTTGTCCCTGTCGAAGCGAGCGTAGAAGTTGTTAAGCTCCTCCGGAAGGGAGGCGTCGCTGACCGGGGGACTGGTGTTTTTGCCCTTGTAGTCAGTGATGGACTGGATGCCTTGCCACATGCGCCGGGGGTCCGAGTTGTTGCGGAAGTGATCCTCTATCCGCAGTGTCTGTTTCCATTTGGCAGTCCTGATACCCTTTTTTAGGTTGGTCCCAGCTGCTCTGTAAGCCGCCGCGTCGCAAGATTTAAATGCTGCGTCGCGTGCTTTCAACAGTGAGCGGAGCCCTTGGACTATCACTACTCACCGCACCAGAGGAGGCGCCGCTCATAGCAAACGCTGGGCTATGCTATTCACTTGTATGAGCACAAGAGCTGTGAATATAGAAGTGATCGAGTCCATGGACACGTCCAGCTGCATTAATGCATTATGAAGATTCTTCGCCATCTGCGGGCCAGCAAAGCAGTTAAGATTTGACTGTGGAACAAATTTCATTGGAGCCTGTTGAGAGCTAGAGTTAGGGAATTAACACAACCAAAGGCCAAGCATCCTGACATACCTAAGCCAGCAAGGTTGCACATGGGAATTTAATCCTCCACATGCTTCACACATGGGTGGTGCGTGGGAGCGCATGATTGGAGTGTCGCGGCGCATTCTGGACTCAATGTTGCGACAGAACAGATCACCTCAGCTGACGCACGAAGTGCTGTGCACCTTCATGGCTGAAGTGTCAGCAATCATTAATGCGAGGCCCCTTGTTCCTGTTTCTTCCGATCCAGATTCACCATTCCTTTTGACTCCAAACATGTTACTCACACAGAAGGGCTGTGTACCCACTCCTCCTGGAGAATTCACTGACAAAGACCACCTGAAGAGCCAGTGGAGAAGAGTACAAGCCTTGGCCAGTAAGTTCTGGAGCCGCTGGCACACCGAGTACCTTCCCACTCTGCAAAGCCGGCGGAAGTGGAATGAGGCTCATCGGAGTCTCCGAGAAGGTGACATCGGCTTACTGAAAGAAAGCCAAGTATCCCGCAATGAGTGGCCTATGGGTCGTGCCACCTCTGTCTTCCCCAGCAAAGACGACAGGGTGCGAAAGATAGAGGTGAAGGCCACTGTTCAAGGGACAGTCAAAAAGTTCTTCAGACCCATCTCAGAGGTCGTACTCCTCTTACCTAAGGAGGACTGAGTGTTATTGATTCCACAGTTCTGTAAGTTTTATAAGTAGTGGCATCTAATAGACGCCAGGCGGGGAGTGTTCTGCCTTATAATTGCAGGAGTTTCGTTTTGTTGCCGCCAGTAGGTGGCAGTAAATGGAAATGGCCAGTAGGGTCACTCAACAGGAAGTAGTATAGTGATAGCAAACAAAGAGGTCACATCAGCATGGAGCATGCTGCAAGTTAATCCGTTGTAATCTTACATTGTTACGCCTTCAAAAGCATTGCCTGTGATTTGAATGGTTTCATTACATATTCATGTTTAGATGCTAGTTATATCTCATGTATGTAACAAGGTGCATTTCTTTCTTTTTTCTTTCTCAGTTTTACTCCAACCCAATGCAACTGATTTGTATTGTTTCATTGACCTCATGCAAGTGTGGCATTATTAAACACCGGAGCTTGGACGCTACATCCTGACTGTAGTGGGCGTAGTCTATAGGCCTCCGAACAGTTGCAACTCTGTTGGACGGAGTATCAATCAGGAAATAGTTGAGGCTTGTAATAAGGGAGCATCTATAATTATGGGGGATTTTAACTATCATATTAATTGGACAAATCAAATTGGGCAGGGCTGCCTTGAGGATGAGTTCATTGAGTGTTTTAGGGATGGGTTTCTTGAGCAGCATGTAACTGAACCGACCAGGGGGCAAGCAACCTTAGATCTGGTCCTGTGTAATGAGACAGGATTAATTCAAAATGTCCTAGTAAAGGATCCCCTTGGAATGAGTGAACATAACATGGCTGAATTCCATATTCAATTAGAGGGTGAGAAGGTTGGATTTCAAACAAGCGTGCTAAGCTTGAATAAAGGAGACTATGAAGGTATGAGAGCGGAATTGAGTAGAGTGGATTGGGAAAATAGACTAAAGGGTAAGACGATACATGATCAGTGGTGTACATTTAAGGAGTTATTTTACAACTTCCAAAAAATATATATTCCACTGAGAAGAAAAGGGTGTAAAAGACAAGACAGCCATCCGTGGCTAAGTAAAGAAATTAAGGATAGTATTCAACTAAAAACAAGGGCATATAAGGTAGCCAAATCTAGTGGGAGGATAGAGGATTGGGAAAACTTTAAAAGACAGCAAAAAATAACAAAAAGATTGATTAAGAAAGGGAAGATAGATTATGAAAGTAAATTAGCAAAAAATATAAAAACAGATAGTAAGAGTTTTTATATTTATATAAAAAGAAAAAGGGTGGCTAAAGTAAATGTTGGTCCCTTAGAGGATGAGACCGGGAAATTAATGGTGGGAAATATGGAGATGGCAAAAACACTGAATGAATATTTTGTATCAGTCTTTACAGTAGAAGACACTAACAATATCCCAACACTGGACAAACAGGGAGCTATAGGGGGGGAGGTGCTAAACACGATCAAAATCACTAAGGAAGTGGTACTCGGTAAAATAATGGGACTCAAGGCGGATAAATCACCTGGACCTGATGGCTTACATCCTAGGGTCTTGAGGGAAGTGGCGGTAGGGATTGTGGATGCATTGGTAATAATTTTCCAAAACTCCCTGGACTCAGCAAAGGTCCCGGCAGACTGGAAAACTGCTAATGTAACACCCTTATTTAAAAAGGGCAGTAGACAGAAGGCTGGAAACTATAGACTGGTTAGCCTAACATCTGTGGTAGGTAAAATTTTGGAGTCCATTATTAAGGAGACAGTAACAGGACATTTGGATAATCATAATTTAATAGGACAAAGTCAGCATGGTTTTATGAAGGGGAAGTCATGTTTGACAAATTTGCTGGAGTTCTTTGAGGAAGTAACATATAGGGTGGATAAAGGGGAACCAGTGGACATAGTGTATTTAGACTTCCAAAAGGCATTTGACAAGGTGCCACACAAAAGATTATTGCTTAAGATAAAAAATCACGGGATTTGGGGTAATATTCTGGCAAGGATAGAGGATTGGCTATCTAACAGAAGGCAGAGAGTTGGGATAAATGGTTCAGTCTCGGACTGGCAATCAGAAACTAGTGGTGTTCCACAGGGGTCAGTGCTGGGTCCCCAAATCTTTACAATCTATATTAACGATTTGGAGGAGGGGACCGAGTGTAACATATCAAAGTTTGCAGATGATACTAAGATGGGAGGGAAAGTAGTGAGTGAGGAGGACATAAAACACCTGCAAGGGGACATAGACAGGCTAAGTAAGTGGGCAGAGGTTTGGCAGATGGAATACAATACTGGAAAGTGTGAGGTTATGCACTTTGGCAGGAAAAATCATAGAGCAAGTTATTATCTTAATGGCAAGAAACTGGAAAGTACTGAAGTACAAAGGGATCTGGGGGTCCTGGTGCACGAAACTCAAAAGGTTAGTATGCAGGTGCAGCAAGTGATTAAGAAGACCAATGGAATGTTGGCTTTCATTGCTAGGGGGATAGAATATAAAAATAGGGAGGTATTGCTTCAGTTGTACAAGGTATTGGTGAGACCGCACCTGGAATACTGCATACAGTTTTGGTGTCCATACTTAAGAAAAGACATACTTGCTCTCGAGTCAGTACAAAGAAGGTTCACTCGGTTAATCCCGGGGATGAGGGGATGGACATATGAGGAGAGGTTGAGTAGATTGGGACTCTACTCATTGGAGTTCAGAAGAATGAGAGGCAATCTTATTGAAACATATAAGATTGTGAAGGGGTTGGATCGGGTGGATGCGGGGAGGATGTTCCCGATGATGGGTGAAACTAGAACTAGGGGGAATAGTCTTAGAATAAGGGGCTGCTCTTTCAAAACTGAGATGAGGAGGAACTACTTCACTCAGAGGGTGGTAGGTCCATGGAATATGCTGCCCCAAAAAGCTGTAGAAGCTACATCATTACATAAATTTAAAACAGAAATAGACAGTTTCCTAGAAGTAAAGGGAATAAAGGGTTATGGGGCGCGGGCAGGAATTTGGACATGAGTCTAGGTTCGGATCGCCTGATCCTGCTCCTATTTCGTGTGTCTAATTCTGTTATATTCAGGAGATGGTTCTGTGATAGTAGATTGGCGGTTAGGATCAGATCAGCCATGATCTTATTGAATGGCGGAGCAGGCTCGAGGGGCCGATTGGCCTACTCCTGCTCCTATTTCTTATGTTCTTATGTTATGTTCTTATGACTCCCATGTCGTTATTGAAATGAGTTTGGCTGGCTGTCTAACTGCGTACAGACACATACACGTAGGGAGGACAGTACACACATATACCCTCAGATCTCTCTGTTCATGCATCCCCTTTAGGATTATATTGCCTCTCCTCATTCTTCCTACCAAAATGTATCACTTCACATTTTTCTGCATTAAATTTCATCTGCCATGTGTCCGCCCATTTCACCAGTCTGGCTATGTCCTCTTGAAGTCTATCAGTATCATCGTCACTGTTCACTATACTTCCAAGTTTTGTGTCATCTGCAAATTTTGAAATTGTGTCCTGCACACCCACATCCAAGTCATTAATATATATTAAGTAAAGCAGTGGTCCTAGTACCTATTACCTGGGGAACACCACTGTGTACCTTCCTCCAGTCCGAAAAACAACCGTTCACCACTGCTCTCTGTTTCCTGTCACTTAGCCAATTTCGTATCCATGCTGCCACTGTCCCTTTTATTCCATGGGCTTCAACTTTGCTGGTAAGCCTATTATGTGGCATTTTGTCGAACACCTTTTGGAAGTCCACATAAACCACATCAACCGCATTGCCCTCATCAGCCCTCTGTTACCTCAACAGAGAACTCAGTCAAGTTAGTTAAACACGAGTTGCCTTTAACAAATCCGTGCTGGCTTTCCTTAATTATTCCACACTTTTCCAAGTGACTGTTAATTTTGTCCCTGATTGCTGTTTCTAAAAGCTTCCCCACTACCGAGGTTAAACTGACTGGCCTGTAGTTGCTGGGTTTATCCCAACACCCTTTTTTTGAACAAGGGTGTAACATTTGCAATTCTCCAGTTGTCTGGCACCATCAGATGGGTCACTTCGTGAAGATGTTTTTGGTATTTTAACCTACCTACATAGAAGACCTTCCTACACAGAGGAAATTTGTCAGTAAACAAATGTCAAAACTGAAACTGGAACAGCAAGTTTTAATTAGAAATTTCATTATACTTTAAAATAAAGCAGGAAAGAAGAACGATAGCAAAATACTGCAGATGCTGGAAATCCAAAATAACAACAGAAAATGCTAGAAAAACTCAGCAGGCCAGGCAACATCCGTGGAGAGAAATTAGAGTCGATGTTTCGGGTCTAACCCTTTTTCAAAACTGGAA
Source organism: Somniosus microcephalus (assembly GCF_052327205.1). Lineage (NCBI taxonomy): Eukaryota > Metazoa > Chordata > Chondrichthyes > Squaliformes > Somniosidae > Somniosus > Somniosus microcephalus. The sequence goes on along the minus strand of NC_140991.1, from coordinate 195,219,529 downwards.
AGGAAATGAAATAGATCGAAAGGCAGGGCTGGGAGGGAACAAAAGAAGTGAAGAGACATTAAGAGGTATTCAAAACGAGACGAGATGGTGATAGGACTAGTGGAGACAAAAGACGGCTCAGATTAGGTGTGAAATGATCTGGCAGAATGAGAGACAGCTGCCTTGTGGGAGAGAGAAAAAAAGGAAAGGGAGTGGGGAGGGAAAAACCAAAACAAAGGGGTGGATAAATAATATAAGTAAAATTGTAATAGGGGCCAAGGCTATGATCTGAAATTGTGAAATTGTTGAACTCGATATTGAGTCCGGAAGGCTGCAAAGTGCCTAATCGGAAGATGAGGTGCTGTTCCTCGAGTTTACGTTGAGCTTCCATGGAACAATGCAAGAGGCCAAGGACGGTGAGGTCCGAGTGGGAATGGAGCGGTGAATTAAAATGACAGGCGACCTGAAGCTTGGGGTCACCCTTACGGACTGAACGGAGGTGTTCCGCAAAGCGGTCACCCAATCTGCGTTTGGTCTCTCCAGTGTAGAGCAGACTGCATCGTGAGCAGCGAATATAGCATACTAGATTGCAAGAAGTACAATTAAATCGCTGTTTCACCTGGAAGGGGTGTTTGGGACCCTGGACAGTGGGAAGGGGGGAGGTATAGGGGCAGGTGTTACATCTCCTGTGCTTGCACGGGAAGGTGCCAGGTGAAAGGGAAGGGGTGCTGGGGTGATAGAGGAGTGGACTAGGGTGTCTCGGAGGGAGCGGTCCCTACGGAATGCTGAAAGGGGAGGGGAGGGGAGGGGAAGATGCGTTTGGTGGTGGGATCACTTTGGAGGCAGCAGAAATGGTGGAGGATGATCCGTTGAATGTGGAGGCTGGTGGGGTGAAAGGTGAGGACAAGGGGAACCCTATCATGGTTCCAGGAGGGAGGGGCAGGGGTGAGGGCAGAAGTGCGGGAGATAGAACGGACACGGTCGAGGGCAGTGTCAACCATGATAGAGGGAAATCCTCTGTTGAGGGAAAAGGAAGACATGCCAGAAGCACTGGTGTGGAAGGTGGCATCGTCGGAGCAGATGCGGCGGAGACGGAGAAACTGGGAGAATGGAATAGAGTCCTTACAGGAGGCGGGGTGGGAGGAAGTGTAATCCAGGTAGCTGTGGGAGTCAGTGGGCTTGTAGTGAATATTGGTCAATAACCTATCCCCAGAGATGGAGACGGAGAAGTTGAGGAAGGGAAGGGAAGAGTCAGAGATGGACCACGTGAAGGTGAGGGAAGGGTGGAAATTGAAGGCAAAGTGAATGAAATTGTCTAGTTCAGGGCGAGAGCAGGAAACGGCACCGGTACAGTCATCATGTATCGGAAAAAGAGGTGATGGAGGGGACCTGAGTAGGACTGGAACAAAGGATGTTCCACATATCCCACGAAAAGGCAGGCATAACTAGGACCCATGCGGGTACCCATAGCAACACCTTTGATTTGGAGGAAATGAGTGGAGTTAAAGGAGAAGTTGTTCAATGTGAGAACAAGTTCAGCCAAGCGGAGGAGGGTAGTGGTGGATGGGGACTGGTCGGGCCTCTGTTCAAGGAAAAAGCAGAGCGCCCTCAGGCCATCCTGGTGGGGGATGGAGGTGTAGAGGGATTGTACGTCCATGGTGAAAAGTTAGCGGTTGGGGCCAGGAAACTGGAAACTGTTAAAGTGGCGGAGGTCGTCCGAAGAGTCGCGGATGTAGGTGAGAAGGGACTGGACAAGGGGAGAAAAGATAGAGTCAAGATAGGAAGAGATAAGTTCCGTGAGGCAAGAACAGGCTGAAACGATGGGTCTACCAGGGCAGTCCTGTTTGTGGATCTTGGGAAGGAGGTAGAAGCGGGCTGTGCGGGGTTGGGGAACTATGAGGTTGGTGGCCACGGGGGGAAGATCTCCAGAGGAGATGAGGTCAGTGACAGTCTTGGAAACGGTGGTTTGATGTTCGGTAGTGGGGTCATGGTCCAGGTGGAGGTAGGAGGAGGTGTCGGAGAGTTGGCGTTCAGCTTCCGCTAGGTAGAGGTCAGTTCGCCAAACAACAACAGCACCACCCTTGTCAGCAGGTTTAATGACAATGTCAGGGTTGGGATCTAAGAGAATGGAGTGCTGCAAGTTCAGAGGGAGGTAGGTTGGAGTGAGTGAGAGGAGCAGAGAAATGGAGACGGCCGATGTCACGGCGGCAGTTAGCGATGAAAAGATCTAGAGAGGGTAAGAGGCCAGGGGGAGGGGTCCAGGTAGAACGGGAATTCTGCAAGCGGGAGAAAGGGTCAGTCGTGTGGGGGGGAAGACTCCTGGCCAGAGAAGTGGGCACAGTGATGAAGGCGGTGGAAAAAGAGCTCAACATCGTGCCAAGCTCGAAATTCATTGAGGTGGGGGCGTAAGGGGATAAAGCTCAGGCCTTTGCTGAGGGCTGATCTTTCGGGGTCAGAGAGGGGAAGGTCAGAGGGGATAGTGAAAATGCGACGGGGTGAGATTGGGAGAAGGGGGGTCAGAGGAAAGTGAAGGGGAAGAAGGTTCCTGAGGGGCGTTGGTGTCCAAGAGTTGATGAAGCTTGCGATCCTTGTCATCGGAAAGGAAGAAAAAAAGTTTTTTGTTGAAGTGTCGGATGAGTCGAAGGATGAAATGGAACTGTGGACCCGGACAGCTTTGAGATAGAGTGCGCCGGTGTTGCTGAAGAGTGAGGTCAAGAGTGTTGATGTGGCGCCGCATGGCGTTGAGCGTGGATCTCAGGATGCGGCGAGAGCAGTAGTTCGAGGAACAATGAATATCTTGGAGATATTTGTAATCCTGGGTGGATCCAAAACATGAAGGGTGGAAGTTTAGTTGGAATCCACGTGGAATAAGTCGGAACCGGAGACAGTTGTTCCATGGAAGCTCAACGTAAACTCGAGGAACAGCACCTCATCTTCCGATTAGGCACTTTTCAGCCTTCCGGACTCAATATCAAGTTCAACAATTTCAGATCATAACCTCGGCCCCTATTACAATTTTACTGATATTTTTTATCCACCCCTTTGTTTTGGTTTTTCCCTCCCCCCTCCCTTTCCTTTTTTTTCATTCTCCCACATGGCAGCTGTCTCTCATTCTGCCAGATCATTTCACACCTAATCTAAGTTGTCTTTTGTTTCCATTAGTCCTATCACCATCTCGTCTCGTTTTGAATACCTCTTAATGTCTCTTCACTTCTTTTGTTCCCTCCCAGCCCTGCCTTTCGATCTATTTCATTTCCTTTCCAGTTTTGAAAAAGGGTTAGACCCGAAACGTCGACTCTAATTTCTCTCCATGGACGTTGCCTGGCCTGCTGAGTTTTTCCAGGAAAGGAGAACATTTATTGCTTAAAATCAAGAATACTGAATCAGCAATAAACACCTAAGGTTAGTCATTAATCTAGTGTGATCTGTTATGCCAGTATACTTTTGAAAAAATTAAAACATTGATTGGCAGAATCCTTCCTTAACTTGCATAAATGAAAAGTCAATACAGGAGCCCATCTTTGCGCTTAAGTGAAATCTGGGAGGTTCTTCTATATTTCATGGATATCCTAGATGATTCTTTGCACGTAACTTTTAACCTGCAGTAATTTGGTAATCCAGTTTAATAAGGCAAGCATTACATGTAAAGTACAATGGTGTCAGTAGAATTTGTATTAAAAGCTCTGAAATAAGTCTTATGTTCGATTCAGTTAAACTCTTTGAACTCCATGTAAGTGGAGGGTTGGCTGTTCACTTTAATTGTGACACCTGCTGTTAAAGTCCTGTAATGGGTCACTGGTTTCCCACACTAAAGCAAATTGTACAATTTTGTGTTTCAATCTCAGACAACATGGGCTGGAATTTCTCAATGGAGACGTGCTGGAGGCAGGACTTCTGGTTTCCGGGTTTCAGTCCCACCCCCAGTGACGTCTGACCAACCCACGCTATTTTCCCTTGATTGCCCTTGTTAAGCCCGCCCTACCGGCCAATTAAGGGAAAGCCAGTGACAGATGACATCAGCGTATGACGCTTCATCTGTCGAAAAATTTTTGACAGATGATTGTCAGAGTTTGACAGCTTTGAGAAGCTGTCAAACACTGACAATCTCTGTTCTAAAGTGAGCCTTTGCACACGGGCTCACCAAGACCTATCTCCTCAGCAGAAAGCAGATGGCTGCTGTATCTGAGAATGCAGCAGCCATTCTGTCATCTCTGCCGTTGAGATGAGGCACCTCCGGATCCTCAAAGGTTGAAGCCTGCAGAAAGAAGCAAAGGTAAGGAAACTTTTTCCAACACTTTACATTCACCTCTCATACTTGCCTGTCCACAGTTGCACCCATCACTCACCTCTACATCTGACATCTCGACCCCTCTCACCCCCGCAGACCCACTGCTCACCTCACTGACCCTGGCGAGGTTCGCAGCCGTCGGGAAGCCCACACTTGCAGGCGTAAAATGGGGAAAAGCCTCAAAACTGCCTGTTAACTACCTGTTAACAGGCAGTTAATTGGCTCTAATCCCCTTCCCGCCTCGAGGAGACGGGTCCCTGCATGACTCCAGGACCCGCCTCCCGAGAAGATGGCACGGAGGCAGGTTGGGAGCGGGGTCGGTACCCGCTCCCAGTTTCTGTCATTTTCCCGGCAGTCTTGCCTCCATACCCGCCTCCCCAGGGCTGGGAAAATTTCCCCCAATAATCCTGAAAAACAACTTGTTCAGTTGTTGCTGGTAGCAGAAGAGAACAGCTCATCATGTGGTTTGACCTCCAAGAATCTGCCAATTAAATTATATAATTAGTTTCGGTATTTCAATTTAATGGGGCTGAGTAGCTTTAATATCGTAACCTTTCACTTCTGATGCCTGGGTTCAATCCCAGCCCAGCTTGTCAGGATGTTTCCTCTCTGACTGTGTTGTCCAATACGTTAGCCACCAGCTACATGTGGAAAATTGGGAATCCAGATGTGGCTAAATGCTTTTCGCATTATCCTGGTAACATCATAGTATGATACAGCACAGAAAGAGGTCATTCAGCCCATCGTGCCTGTGTTGGCTCTTTGGTAGAGCTATCCAAATAGTCCCACTCCCCTGCTCTTTCCCTATAGCCCTATCATTTTTTTCCCTTCAAGTATTTATCCAATTCACTTTTGAAATTTACTATTGAATCTGCTTCCACCATCTTTTCAGACAGTGCATTCCAGATCATAAGAAACCTCTGCGTAAAAAATATTTCCTCATGTCATCTCTGGTTCTTTTGCCAATCCCCTTAAATCTGTGTCATAGAATCATAGAAATTTATGGCACAGAAGGAGGCCATTCAGCCCATCATGTCTGTGCCGGCTGAAAAAGAGCTATCCGACCTAATCCCATTTTCCAGCTCTTGGTCCTTATCCTTGTAGGTTACGACACTTCAATTGCATATCCAAGTACTTTTTAAACATGATGAGGGTTTCTGCCTCTACCACCCTTTCAGGCAGTGAGTTCCAGACACTCACCACCCTCTGGGTGAAAAACGTTCTCCTCAACTTCCCTCTAATCCTTCTACCAATTACTTTAAATCTATGCCCCTGACTATTGACCTCTCTGCTAAGGGAAATAGGTGCTTCTTATCCACTCTATCTAGGCCCCTCATAATTTTATACACCTCAATTAATTCTCCCCTCAGCCTCCTCTGTTCCAAAGAAAGCAACCCCAGCCTATCTGATCTTTCCTCATAGCTAAAATTCTCCAGTCCTGGCAATATCCTCATAAATCTCCTCTGTACCCTCTCTAATACAATCACATCTTTCCTGAAATATGGTGACCAGAACTGTATGCAGTACTCTAGCTGTGGCCTAACTAGTGTTTTATACAGGTCAAGCGTAACCTCCCTGCTATTATCTTCTATGCCACGGCTAATAAAGGAAAGTATCCCGTATGCCTTCTTAACCACTTTATCTACCTGCCCTGCGACTTTCAGGGATCTGTGGACTCTGTTCCTCCACATTTCTCTGTGTCGTACCATTTATTGTGTATTCCCTTGCCTTGTTAGTCCTCCCCAAATGCATTGGGCTGAAGTTTCCAAGCCCCGAGGAGGCGGGCATGGAGGCGGGACAGCCGGTAAACTCGGAGAAATTGGGGGCGGGTGGCAAACCTGCCCCCATCCCTCCTCCGTGCCCTTTTGCCAGGAGGCGGGAGGATATGAAGCTTCGGGTCCCATCTCCTGGAGGCAGGAAAGGCATTTAATCCTTTTAAATGCCTGTTAACAAGTAGTTAACAGGCAGAAAAAAGGATTAGTGCCATTTTACCTTCACAGGTGAAGGCTTCACGACCTCAGAGAACCCCGCCGGGTTGGAGGAGACGTGGAGGAGGTCTGCGGCGGTCGGAGGCACCTGGAAATAAGGTGCAGAGGTGAGTGATGGGTGCAAGTGTGGAGTGGTAAGTATGCAAGGTGAGTGACAAGTTTAAAAAAGTGTTCACTTACCTTGTTTTCCTTACATAGCCTTTAGCCACGCAGGATGGGGAGAGCAGACATCCTCCTTGTCGATTTCAGGTAATGGCTGATGGACCCTCCGATCCATCAGACATCTGAAATTAAAAAATTTGCAATGTTTGATGAGCCCTCACCTCAAAGACTCATCAAGCTAAAGAGAATGTCAGTGTTTGACAGCTTCACAGAGCTGTCAAACGCTGTCATTTCTTCTTTCAAAAAGTCTTGAGATAGCACGTCTGACGTTGACGTGATCTGTCAGTGACTTCTTCCCTAATTGGCCTGCTGAGCCCGCAGGGCGGGCTTAATGTAAGATTCACAAAATTTCTACATTTCCCCAAAGGTTATTAATAAGAAAAGGGACCCGGCATGGACATTTTAATGAAAAAGGGTACCCAAAATGGCGTCCGCACCTCGTGGCAGAAAGCCTGTGAGATTTTTTTAAAACTTGGACTCTGCGGCACAGGCAGCTCATTCAGAAATCAAAATCAAAGCTGCAGTTTCTGTGAAGAGAGACTTTGCAAGTTTAAAACCAAACAGGACTTTGAATTATGTATTAGATCAAATTGGAGACAAATCTAAACCCAGTTAGGCCTATAGTTAAGGCCATCAAGCAGTTTGCATAAATAATCGGGAACAGATTAAGGAAGCCATCAAGGCTGGACAGGGCCATCAAGGTGCATTCTAAACAAAACAAGTCAATTATTGGGCCGGTAGATGTGATTACCGGCGATCTAAAAACAGCTAGTATAGATTGCTACCATTATTTAAAATAGCCCGCCAAGATTAAGACAAAGAACTAACCTGATTTGGCGCGCAGATAAGGGTTTTCGAAAGGAGTATAATTGAAGTCCCCGGGTAGCAATTGCAGGCTGCTCTTCTCTTCTCCCTGGCCTCTCCTTGCTCCTCGCCCTTGTAGCTGCTGCTCATTCCCCATCCCCCGCTTACCCCCTGGCCTCTGCCCATGCCTTTCCCCACTCCATCTGGAATCGCCCAGACACTACATCGGGCAGACACGGGCAATCCAGGCCAGGCGAGGCGGGACGCGATGAGGCGAGGAGGCAAGATGAACTGAGGAAGACAATGGAGGAGACGAACTGAGGAAGACGACTGAAGACAGGCTTCGAATCAGCGGGCCTTCAGTCTCAGCTGACCTGCGACTATCTTCATACAAACTCAAACTGTCGGCTGAGGAAGGGGAACCGTCATCCCTGCAAGGTAAAGTGCCCAAGCAGAGACTTTAACTTTGGGGTACTTGTACCTGGACAACGCCCTTGCAGCACCCGGAGACCACGTGACGACGGCAGGCTCCAGAGAGGACCAAGAGCTAACCCCGAACCCCACCGCTGTTTTGAGTTCAGCAGACCCCTTTTGATTGGTGAGCATAAATTCTGGCCCCTCATAGCTTAATCTAGTTAGGTATAGGGGGTGGGATAAGGATAAGGGGATTGTTAAGATAGTTGTTTTCCCTCGATGTGCCGTGTGTTCCCCATTCCCTGTATAAGTATAGTTATTTTGTATTTTGCCTGTAAAAGTGTATACTAGTAACTTTTTCATAAGATTGTGTTAATTTCCTCTTCAATAAAATCTTGGTTTTTGCTTACATCCAACCACCTGTCTACTCGAGTCTGCTCTGTATCACCGCCTTGTACCTAAGTCCGGTGTATTGAACCCAGGGGCGTGGGAGCGATTCGAACTGCTCATAAACAGTCAGAGGCATAACTGACTGGGCGCACGCGCCACCCCACACCACCCCCTATAGAAATGGCGACCGCGGCAGGACACCGGCAACAAGATTGCTATGCAGTAGACAGTGGTTTAGATGAGCGAAACATGATGGAGGAAAGGATTTCTGATTACGTGTTTAGCAAGGTGCATATCAGTAAGAAGTTGATCACCACTCTGTTAAAGGCTGGGCATCTGGTAGATGCAGCAGCTAAGTGGACAGAGGTAAAGGAACACAAGAAGTCCTTAGAGAAGGCAGTTTGGCTGATGTGCTTTAAAAAGCAGGTCCAGCTTTTGGACAGGCTCGTTGCAACACAGGCAGTCGAGTTAAGGCAGTCAGCCCTGGAGATCCAGGATAAGGCTCTTGCAGGGGAAAAGTTATTAGTAGCTTTGCAGGCTCTGAATCAGGAGAGAGTGCATTTAGTGGGAGAACACAAGGCCCAGTTGGAATACCTACGGTGCCAAGTCACTGAGGCCAAGGGAAATGAGTTAAGGTTGCGGGAGAAGAATGCCCGCTTGGCAAGGCAGATTAGGGAACAGGAAGAGAAAGTACAGGAGGTAAAGGCAGCGTATAAGCTAACGAGCGAACAGGAGTTTGAGGAGGCAGACCACGGCCCCTGTAAAGAGAGGATAGAAAATCTGAGTCGGGCCCTCCAGAAGGCAAAAGGCATGGTATGCCTCATAAGCCCAAAGGCAGGCCAGGCAGATTTTATGGGGAACGAGAGGAGGACAGTTCCAACGTTACCGGTAGTGTCTAGGGACGACCCGGTTGAGAGAGAGGAGACCTCACGACCACCACCCGTAGCACCAAGCTTCAGCGAGGTTTGGCAGCAAGGGGGTGTGGAACCCGGGGTGGAGCCCGGAGTGGAGCCAGAGGTGGAGGCGGAGGTAGAGCAACCCCCGCCAGAGAGGTCGGTGCTAGGACCAATGTGCCCAGCACGGCATCGGAGTTTTGGCCCACCCGCCAATGGCGACATTGAGGGACCCCTCCAAAACCAGTTCGTATTACCCTTTAACACCCAACAGCTTAGGGTTATGGTCAACCATCGCCCGAGGCTCTCCAAAAAGGGAGACCCCTCGATCCACTTCAGGGAAGTAGAGCAAACGGCCAGCATCAACGACTGCGATGACACTGAGAAGGCCAAAATGCTGCTATTCTCCCTGGAGAGTAGTCTCCTCCAATCCCTCTCTGACGAGTGCAAAAGGGGGCGGTGCGGGTATGAGGAGCTTAGAGATGCGGTTCTGGAGGCCATGGGGATGGATGAGGGAAGTCCTTTCTCCCGCGTGGAGAAGACGATCCAGCTCACAGGGGAAACCCCACAGACTTTTGCGGACCAGCTATGGCCGGTGTACCAGAGGGCCTGTCAGGGGACGCCGGAACAGGCGTTCCTGAACAGGGATTCCCTGGCCCATTGGCTCCGTTGCCTGGTGGCGAACAGCTTGCCACAGGTCCAGGCCAAGGCAGAAGCCTGGTTCGATCCCAACAATCCCCGAACCACCGAACTTACGGTAATTAGGCAGCTCCCTCTGGCTTACGAAAACGGTCGGGGAGCCGATGCACACCCACCCAAGGGAAAGGTGCATGAGGTAAAACCCGGACCGGGTAGGAAAGAGTGGCACCAGGAAGGGAGTAACCCCCCACAACACCAAGACCAATTGTTACGGGTGTGGAAAGAATGGTCACTAGCAGAAGGAGTGCAAAAACCCTTGGAAAGATAACAAGGGAAAGCATCCCACAGCCCCAGCCCAAAAGGCGGGGGCAGGGACCCCTTCCGCACAGGTCGAGTCACTTTTGGACGCCATGAGGTCCTTGCTGACTGGTCAGGGGAGAGTAGCAGCCGCCACTGGTTCTCTCACCCCATCCGCCCCATCCAACCCACAGCCGTGACTGGAGCCAGCGCAGCCTGTTTATCTGTGTTCTCTCCGATATGATGAGTGGAAAAGACCCCTTTTGGAGATGGAGGTGGAGAAGGTGACAAGGACCTATCTGTTAGACACTGGGGCATCATGCACCGTGGTCTACTCAGCTAACCCCACCACCTCACCTCTCTCCAGCAGGGTCCCATACATTCTACCGGTGTTCACCGGTAAGGAGCAGGCTGGCTCGTTTTCCATCCCACTCGCCATTCGGTTAGGATCGCTTCACTCCAAGTGGACCTGTGTCCTGATGAAATGGGACATGGAGGGTGGAAGAGGGGCCCTGGGGGCCGACTTTATCGTAGGCCACGGGATCCTAGTGGATTTGAGGAATCACTGCCTTTGGGGGGCAGGTAAAGTAAAGAACGGTGAGATCGTAGTAATCCTGGGAAAGGAAGGGAAGGGGACCCTCTGCACAATGAAGCCCAAAGAGGATTATAACCTTGGGCTCATGGTCAGCAATACCCCACCAGAGTTCCAGGCATTTGTGCAGGCCCACCTGGCCACATTTGCCACTCACAAGCACGACTGCGGGAGGGTCACAGGGTTTGAGGTCAGCGTAGACGGGGACCCCATGGCCCGACCACAGAAACAGTACAACTTCCCCAGGGAAGCAGAGCCGGACATGGAAGCAGCCATGTCTTCGTTAGTGCAACAGGGAGTTCTGAGACCGATAGCTACCCACGTGAATTCTCCGTTATGGCCGGTCAGAAAGCCGGACAATTCATGTAGGGCCACGGTGGACTATCGAGTGCTCAATAGTAACATCCCAGCCTGCGCACCCACAGCAGCAGCAGTTGCCGACCTCATCGGGAGTATTCCAGCATCCGCGACCACTTTCACGGTGCTGGATATTTCAAATGGGTTTTGGTCCATCCCTGTAAGGAGGGAGGGTCAGTACAAGTCTGCCTTTACGTTTAAAGGGCAACAGTCCACGTGCAACTGTTTGCCTCAGGGCTTCCACAACAGCCCCAGCATTTTCCATCAGTGCATGGCCAACAGTTTGAAGGATTTTAGCCAGCCCAGACAGTTGGTTCAATATGTGGATGACCTGCTCCTGTTCACTGATTCGAAAGAGGAGCATGGCCCACTATTGGCCGAACTGTTGGAGCTGTTAGGGCAGAAGGGTTTCAAGGTAAATCCCAAGAAAGCGTAGATCGGCTAGCAGGAGGTGAAATTTCTCAGCCTGACCATGCGCGCTGGAGAAAGGGCCATAGATAAGGCTAGAAGGGAAGCGGTACAAGAACTATTGGCCCCTGTGGTAAACCACTGTTTGTATTCCACTGTGTACATGCCTGGACATGCCTCGGCTGACTCCTCCCACAAGTCCTAGTATAAAGGTGACTGCTCCCCAGCCCTTTGTATTTCTGGACCGGTCGACCACTCGAGGCAGACCTTCATTCTTTTGTTAATAAAAGCCTTTAGTTACTCTCTTAACTCTCAGTCTTTTATGAGTAATTGATAGCGTATCAATTTTATTAACAAAATTTTTATAATGGAGAAGATCCTCACACCAGCATGCCTGGACTTAAATCATCGGGAGGCGGACTCATCCACCAAATTTACTCACTGGCTTAAGTGTTTCGAAAAATTCCTAACCGCCTCCGCAGCAATCAAATCGGACGAGGACAAACTGGATGTCCTGACCTCCAAAGTGAACCACCGAGTGTACTCGGTCATCCAAGACGCGACCTCGTACGCGGACGCTATCAAGCTCCTCAAGGACCAGTACACGCGCCCAGTGAACGAAGTGTACGCCAGGCACCTTCTGGGGAGTCGTAAACAACAACCTGGGGAATCGACCGTGGAATACCTTCAGGCACTGTCTGTGCTTGGCCGGGCCTATGGTTGTAAGGATGTAAAGGCCGCCGTGTACACAGAGGAACTTATCCGGGACGCTTTTGTAACGGGCCATAGATCCAATTACACCCGACAGCGACTGTTGGAGCAGAGTGACCTCGACCTCAACAAGGCCTCTGAACTCGCACTATCATTGGATGCAGCCTACCGGGGCATGGATGCCTACTCCTCTGCACCGTGGACGCCGCGGGGAATGACAGCCTGGGAGACGGTAGGACCGTCTCATAGCGCCGTGCCACCCCAGCCACACCCCAGCAACGGCCCAACTACCGCAGCAGTGTCCCAAGGCCAGACAGCAGTGCCCCAAGGCCAGAAATGCTACTTCTGTGGCCAGGCAAAACACCCCAGAGCGCGCTGCCCGGCGAAAAACGCGATCTGCTCGGGCTGCGGGAAGAAGGGACACTACGCTAACGTCTGCAGGGCCAAAGCCACCCCGAACCCCAGCAGCGCCGCGTGTGGGCCATGCGGGCCGCCATCTTGGTCCTCCCCGGCCATGTGCGAACCACCGGTACAGCAGCCATTTTGGACGCCTCCAGCCACATGGGGATCATGGACGCCGCCATCTTGGACAACAGCCGGAACGCAGCAGGCCCCCAACACCGCCTCATCTGATACCCGCAGCGACACACCGACCCCTACGCTGGCATCCGTTACACTGGACCAAGCGAGACCGCACCAGCTGGCCAGTTCCACAATGGACATTAAGGTAAATGGCCACGATACAATCTGCCTTTTTGACTCTGGGAGCACGGAGAGCTTCACCCACCCCGACACGGTGCGGCGTTGCTCTCTCCCAGTCCTGCCTGCGCACCAGCGGGTTTCTATGGCCTCCGAGTCCCAGTCGGCTGACATCGGCGGCTACTGCGTAGTGACACTCGTAGTAGACGGGACCGTGTACGATCATTTTAAACTTCTGGTCCTGCCCGACCTCTGCGCTGCCGTCCTGCTGGGGTTAGATTTTCAGTGCCACCTTAAAAGTGTTACGATGGCTTACGGTGGCCCCTACCCCCACTCACAGTCCGCAGCCAGCAGCTCCCAAATTGCCCGCCGCGCACCAGGTGCAACCTCTCCACACTCAGAGTCACCCCCACCCCCACTGTTTGCTAACCTCACCCCCAACTGTAAGCCCATCGCCACAAAGAGCAGGCGATACAGTGCCGGGGACAGGGTTTTCATTAAAACCGAAGTGGAGCGGCTCCTGAAGGAAGGGATTATTGAGGGCAGCACCAGCCCCTGGCGAGCCCAGGTTGTGGTCGTTAAGACCGGCGAGAAGCAGCGCCTGGTCATCGACTACAGCCAGACAATAAATCGCTACACCCTGCTGGACGCCTACCCACTCCCCCGCATAGCTGATATGGTCAACCAGATCGCGCAGTACCGCGTCTTCTCGACCATTGACCTGAAATCAGCGTACCACCAGCTCCCTATCCGCCCTGAGGACCGCCAGTATACTGCCTTTGAGGCAAACGGCCGCCTCTACCACTTCCTTAGGGTTCCCTTTGGCGTCACCAACGGGGTCTCCGTCTTCCAAAGGGAGATGGACCGGATGGTAGATCAAAATGCGTTGCAGGCCACTTTCCCATATCTGGACAATGTGACCATCTGCGGCCGTGACTTGCAGGACCATGACGCAAACCTCGAAAAATTCCTCCGCACCGCCCAACTTCTGAACCTGACATATAACAAGGAGAAGTGCATATTCCGCACAAACCGCCTCGGCATCCTTGGCTGTGTTGTGGAACACGGAGTCATCGGCGCCGACCCCGACCGGATGCGTCCCCTTATGGAACTCCCACTGCCCCACTGCCTCAAGACCCTGAAGAGGTGCCTAGGGTTTTTCTCCTATTATGCCCAGTGGGTCCCCTACTATGCGGACAAGGCCCATCCGCTGATCAAGTCCACCTCTTTTCCCTTGACGGCAGAGGCCCGCTTAGCCTTCCACCGTATCAAGGAAGACATTGCCAAAGCCACCATGCATGCAGTGGACGAATCCATCCCCTTCCAGGTGGAAAGCGACGCGTCCGACTTTGCCCTGGCCGCTACCCTCAATCAGGCGGGGAGACCCGTGGCCTTCTTTTCACGAACCCCCCAAGGCCCGGAGACCAGACACTCCGCTGTTGAGAAGGAGGCCCAGGCGATTGTGGAGGCTGTGTGTCATTGGAGGCACTACCTGGCCGGAAAACGATTTACCCTGCTCACTGACCAACGTTCAGTTGCTTTCATGTTTAACAACAAGCAGAGGGGCAAAATCAAAAATGACAAGATCTTGAGGTGGAGAATCGAACTTTCCACCTACAATTACGAGATCTTGTACCGGCCCGGGAAGCTCAATGAACCCCCGGATGCGCTATCGCGTGGCACCTGCGCCAGCGCGCAGATCGATAGACTGCGGGCCCTCCACAATGACCTCTGCCACCCGGGGGTCACCAGGTTCTTCCACTTCATCAAGGCCCGCAACCTGCCTTACTCTATTGAGGAGGTCAGGACCATGACCAGGAACTGCCAAGTCTGCGCTGAGTGCAAACCGCACTTTTATAGACCAGACAGGGCCCACCTGATAAAAGCCACTCGCCCCTTCGAACGCCTGAGCGTTGATTTTAAAGGGCCTCTCCCCTCCTCCGACCGCAATGTGTACTTCCTCAATATTATTGATGAGTACTCCCGTTTCCCGTTCGCCATCCTCTGCCCGGACATGACCAGTGCCACGGTCATTAAATGTCTGAACGACCTCTTCACCCTGTTCGGTTTCCCCAGCTATATCCATAGCGACCGGGGCTCATTGTTTATGAGCGACGAACTCCGTCAGTACCTGCTAACTAGGGGTATTGCCACAAGCAGGACCACCAGTTACAACCCCCGGGGGAACGGACAGGTGGAAAGAGAAAATGCGACAGTTTGGAAGGCCGCCCTGCTAGCCTTAAAGTCTAGGGGCCTTCCAACCTCCTGCTGGCAGGATGTGCTCCCCGATGCGCTCCACTCTATTCGGTCACTGCTCTGCACTGCCACTAACGCCACCCCTCATGAGAAAATGTTTGTCTTCCCAAGGAAGTCCACATCGGGGACATCGCTACCGCCATGGCTGATGTCCCCAGGGCCGGTCCTACTGAGAAGGCACGTGAGGACCCATAAAACGGACCCCCTGGTCGAGAGGGTCGACCTCCTCCACGCCAACCCCCAGTATGCTTACATTGCATACCCGGACGGGCGGGAGGACACAGTCTCCATAAGAGACCTTGCACCCTCGGGGGCCGCAGTAACCCACTACTCACTACCACCCCCCCCCACGATCCGATATCCAGCCCCAGCAGACGGCAGGCCTGGGCCCCGCGACCCGCTCGACACCTACGAGGATGACACGCCTGTGCCACAGCCCACGCAGGACTCGACGCCGGAAGCTCCACTACCCCTGCCGTCGCCACGCCGATCACAGCGGCAGACAAAACCTCTGGAGAGACTGCAATACACTAACTTTTAATACACTTCACCCCGCCGGACTCAATTTTAAACAAGGGGTGAATGTGGTAAACCACTGTTTGTATTCCACTGTGTACATGCCTGGACATGCCTCGGCTGACTCCTCCCACAAGTCCTAGTATAAAGGTGACTGCTCCCCAGCCCTTTGTATTTCTGGACCGGTCGACCACTCGAGGCAGACCTTCATTCTTTTGTTAATAAAAGCCTTTAGTTACTCTCTTAACTCTCAGTCTTTTATGAGTAATTGATAGCGCATCAGCCCCTAACACAGTAACGGGGGTGAGGTCGTTTCTGGGGCTGACCGAGTACTGTAAAGATTTCATTGAGGACTGTGCGGCCACTGCAGCCCCTCTGCTACGACTCCTACACAAGGGAGTGGAGTGGCTTTGGGATGAGGGTTGGCAGGCAGCATTTGTCAGGCTCAAGAAAGACTTGCAGACCGCGCCAGCTCTAGGGGCCATAGATGGGGGGAAAGAGTTTTTCCTGGAGGTAGCATCCAGCGGGGACAGCCTGAGTGCTGTGCTGCTCCAAGAGCGGCACGGCCGGCTGCGGCCGATGGTCTACTCCTCCAGGATACTCACAGATGTGGGAAGGAGCTATTCCAATTGTGAGCGGCCTCTTTTGGCCACACATTGGTCTGTGAAAAGATCACTGATCTTCACAGGAACCTCTCCCATCACCCTCCTCACCCATCACACACACACCCAGATGCTTCTGGATGGGAGGATCAAGGATGGGACAGTTAGCAGAGCCCGCATTGCCCACTGAACCTTGTTCCTCTCACAGATGGATCTGAAGGTGAAGGGTCTCTGTGAGCCAAAGCTCGCAGCCAACATGGTATACCTGGAACAGCCCACCGGTGTTCAATTGAAGGGGTTTGGGAAGTAAACATAGGTTTACGGGCCGGGATACATCCCAATGCCCGCGAGATCTATGTAGACGGTTCCAGCACGGTATCTGCTGGCGAGCGTCTCACGGGGTGTGGAGTTTACGACCCAGCGGCAAACATTGCCCTGGCGATTAAGCTCCCCAGCACCATGAGCGCCCAGCAGGCTGAACTGTTTGCGATGGTGTACGTTGTTACACACCCCGAAATCTTCCCCACCCCCTACACGATTTGCTCAGACAGCATTTTCACATGCAATTCGTGTATGGAGTACCTGGCCATCTGGTCCCGCCGTGGATACACCTCCGCTGACGGGAGACCCCTCACAGTAAATCCCCTGCTGGAAAAGATCCTGGCAGCAGTGGGGGAGGAAGGGGAGGTTTTCATTCACAAGGTGAAGGCCCATTCCTCCACAGAACCCCGCAGCCAAGGCAACCAGCAGTCTGACTTGCTCGCCAAGGAGGGTGCCCGCACAGGCACTTTCTGGGACCCATTTGGGTCCAGACCCATGGCGGCGGTCAGAGGTAGGGACGGGACCCCAGGGAGTGTAGGGGTAGCATTAGCCCCGGACCTTAAGACGGTCCAAGCCCAAGACCCCGTCCTCAAAGCAGTCCTCAGCGCTGTAGTGGAGGGAAAGGGAGTAGAAGCTCCGTACAGCACAGCGACCCTCTCCGTTAAAGAGGGTATGCTGTTCCGGGGGGGAACAGTGGGTTGTGCCACAGCAGCACCAGAGGGAATTCCTTCAACTTGCCCATGAGGGTCCAGGAGCGGGACACCCCGGGCCTGAGACCACCTGGCAATGGCTGGAACAGGCGGAATGGTGGCCGGGACTCAAGGACGATGTCCGTGAGTTCTGTGCAGGCTGTCTTGTGTGCGCTGTGAACAACCCTGAACCCCACAAAAGGAAGGTCCCTATGGGACATGTCAGGAGGGCAGAGGGACCATGGCAGTCGATACAAGTTGACTACATCGGGCCCCTGCCCACCGCCCAGGGAGGCTATAAATACTGCCTGGTCCTGCTGGACGTGTTTACCAAATGGGTAGAGGCCTTTCCCTGCAGAACAGCCACAGCTCTGGGTACTGCCAGGACCCTGGTCCAGGAAGTGTTCTTGCGGTGGGGACTACCACAGTTTGTGGAGTCCGACCAAGGGAGTCACTTCACCGGACAGGTGATGCAGAACACCCTTATGCTGTTAGGCATTGAGGGGAAATGGCACGTGGCCCACATCCCCCAGTCATCGGGGATTGTAGAACGCATGAATCGGACCCTCAAAGAAAGGTTAGGAAAGGAAACGGTGGACTCGCCTCGAAAATGGGCCGAGGTCCTACCGTTAGTTTTGATGGGGATCCGGGCCAGCCAGTCTAAAAGCACGAGGTATTCCCCGTACGAGCTAATGACTAGCAGGATTGTAGTGTATGTAACCTGTACGACCTTAGGAGGATACCTTAAGGTGATGGACTATTTTTTGATGGCTCCTGTACATTGTAGTACCGGTGGTGACCACACCAGTATATAAACCCTGCGGAGCAAAGTGTATCCCAGTTCAGCCCTGACCCTCAATCACTAAAGACCCGTTTACTTACTTCTGTAGTCTGTGTCCTGTTATTCAGTATAACTGCAATTGAAACCACAGACTCAACAGTGGCGACGAGTCTGATCTTACCTTGCGGCAGTTTTGCATCAAAGGAAGCTTCGTCCTCGGAAACGGGCGTCGAAAAAGGGCATCCGCCCTCAACATCCTGCATCACACGGGAGGCCATCGGAAACCCGGGTTGGTTTGCTGACCACGAAGTCAAGCATCAGTGAGCATCCCTTCTACGACAGCGGCGGGTAAGCCCGATCGAGCGGCACGGGGGGGAAGTCGGCCGAGTTGTCAGTGGGAGAAGGGGAGGGAAAACGATGAAAAGGGCGGAGAACACGACCGCAGCCAGTGTCAGGGGCCGGACTGCAATCGGGCAGAGACGCGCAGCAGCCAGAAAAGCGTTTATGGCCACAAGGACCGCAGGAGCAGCGGGGAAACAAGAGCAGCAACGCAGGGGAAAATAAAGGACCTCTGGGAGGCGTGGACAGCAACAGCGTGGAAATCGCCATTTTGAGTCAGCGGGGGAAGAAGACAAGCGCGGGAAAAGCCGCCAAGTGCGGGAAAAGCCGCCAACTTGGGAAAAAAAAAAAAATAATAATAATAATAATATCCAAAGGGGAAGGAGAAACTCAGCAAGGATGCCAAAAATGGGTAACATCACTGCTTTTGATAACGATGTGGAAGATTGGGCCACTTATGTGGAACGCATCAAAATTTACTGTACAACGAATGAGGTACCGGATGATAAGAAAGCACTAACCCTATTAAACTCAATGGGTGCAAAGACGTACGGGTTATTAAGGAACCTTGTAACACCAGACAAACTGGTAGGAAAGAGTTTCGCGGATATTGTTACTATCCTGCAGGAGCATTTAAACCCCACGCCGCTGCTGATAGCAGAACGATTTAAATTCTACAAAAGAATTCAACTTAAAGAAGAAAGCAACGCTGAATTCCTAACAGAACTGCGCAAGTTATCAAAGTACTGCCAGTTCAGAACAGGACTAGCAGACGCACTGAGAGATAAGTTTGTGTGTGGGCTCCTAAGGGAAGGAACCCAGAAGCGACTGCTAGAGGAAAAGGACCTTACGCTGGACAAAGCTTTCAGCATTGCAGCATCCCACGAGGCAGCAGCACGGGGCGCTGCAGAGATACAGCAAAGGCCATTGGAATTCAGCACCAATGAAATGGCATTGGGCACAGTAAAGTGCTACCATTGTGGAAGGACAACGCATGACCAGAACCAGTGCTGGTTCAAAGATAAAGAATGCAGGCAATGTGGCAAACTTGGTCACATAGCGAGAGTATGCCGGTCCGGAAAGAAGACCAGCAGCAAGAAGTCACCGCAGGAGAAGTACAAAAAAGTACACAAGGTGACAGAGAACAGTTCGGATGAACAGAAGACGGATTCAGACTCCAGCAGTAAGCAACTGGGTTGTCTGAAAATACATAATGTGGGTAACACAGCAGACCACCAAACTATCTGGGTCATGCTTCGGATTGCAGGAGTCCAAGTGAAGATGGAATTGGACACTGGGTCAGCATTAACGGTCATGAATAAGCATGATTACAAAAGGTTATTCTCGCACATTCCCCTGAGGGATACGGAGATTGTATTGAAAACATACACGGGGCAAATAGTATACCCCAAAGGAAAGGTAAAAGTAAACGTGGTCTACAATGGTAAAGAAAGTCGGAAAATGGACTTGTATGTGTTACCTGTTGGAGGTCCGCCACTACTGGGACAGGAATGGATCCGGAGAATAAATGTGGACTGGCATTCCATACAGGCACTGAATGTAGATGCCTGTAAGGAGGACGACGTCAAACCTAAACGACTGTCCAAAACCTTAGACGATGCTAAGGAGGTGTTCCAACAGGGACTTGGAACACTGAAAGGAATTACGGCAACCATCAAGGTTGAAGAACATGCAAACCCAAAATTTTTCAAAGCCAGACCGGTGCCTTATGCGATACGACCTGCTGTGGAAGCAGAGCTGGAAGGGCTAGAACGTTCAGGGGTACTGTCCAAGGTGGACTGGAGTGAATGGGCTACTCCCATTGTTCCTGTCATGAAGCGTTTGTTGAGCAACAAGCCGGGGGAACCTGGGAAGGTTCGCATCTGTGGCGATTTCAAGATCACTGTTAATCCAGTTCTTCACACGGTGCAATATCTGCTTCCGCGGATTGAAGATATCATCGCTTCGCTGTCTGGCAGGAAACACTTCACTAAGATAGACCTGGCGCAGGCGTACCTACAGATGGAAGTTGATGAAGCGTCACATCAGTATCTCACGATCAACACGCATAAGGGCTCATATCGGTATAATAGACTGGTTTTTGGAGTGGCATCGGCTCCAGCGATTTGGCAAAGGGCCATGGAGCAGGTATTGCAGGGAATTCCAGGCACACAATGCTACCTGGATGACATCCTGATTGCAGGAGATAACGATAAGGATCACCTCGCGAATTTGGAGCAGGTGCTCATCAGATTGAAAGAATATGGGCTCAGAGGCAATCGCCAGAAATGCGAGTTCTTTCAAAAGCGAATCTCATACTGCGGCCACGTCATTCCCTGACAAGATCGAAGCTGTTGTAAAAGCTCCTGCACCGGAAAATGTATCCCAGTTGAGGTCGTTCCTCGGGTTGGTTAACTATTACCACAAGTTTCTTCCAAATTTATCCACGGTGTTACACCCGCTAAACACTCTTTTGCAAATGGGAATACCATGGAAGTGGAGCGATGATTGTAAGCGGGCTTTTCAAAAGAGCAAGGTGCTGATCACCTCTAAGGAAGTGTTGGCTCACTTTAACCCAACGCTGCCTATTCGCTTAGCTTGTGATGCTTCTCCATATGGTATCGGGGCAGTGCTCTCACATAAGTTTCCAGATGGCTCGGAAAGGCCAGTCGCTTTCGCATCCAGATCATTGACCTCCGCTGAGCGCAACTATGCTCAGATAGATAGGGAGGCGCTCAGCCTCGTGTGGGGAGTTAAGAAATTTAACCATTACCTGCAAGGCCAAAAGTTTACGCTGCTGACAGATCACCAGCCGTTGGTTTCCATTTTCAACCCTAAGAAGGGTGTTCCGGTAATGACGGCGCAGAGGCTTCAGAGATTGTCCCTTTTCCTAGGGGCACATCAATATGATATTGAATTCAAAGGTACAAAGCAACATGGTAATGCTGATGGACTGTCGCGCCTGACATTACCTACAGCGGAAGAGGCACTGGCAGTTGACCCTGTCGAGATATTTCACTCGACCATCATCGAATGCTTACCAGTCACCAATGCGGGTATTGAGAGAGAGACCCGAAATGACCCGACACTGTCTCGGGTCTACGACTTGACAGTGAAGGGATGGCCAGCACATGGCGAACCACTGTTACCAGCATTCTCAGTCAGACGAGAACAGCTGTCCGTATGTCAAGGAACATTGATGTATGGAACAAGGGTGATTATTCCTCCGAAATTAAGAGAGAGAGTTCTGAAAGAATTGCACGAAGGTCATCTGGGGGGAGTCAAGATGAAAAGCCTTGCTAGGGCTTATGTGTGGTGGCCAGGTATTGACAAACAAATAGAGGATCTGACTAAAAGCTGCTCAGGGTGCCAAAAAGTTCAAAACGCACCTCCAATTGCACCGCTGCATCCATGGGAATGGCCTTCAGCCCCATGGCAACATGTGCATATCGACTTTGCAGGTCCATTCATGGATTCCATGTTTTTGATAGCAGTAGACGCACATTCTAAATGGCCAGAAGTGATTAAGATGTCAACCACTACCTCTGAGAAGACGATCACAGTTCTAAGAACCATATTTGCAAGGAATGGGTTGCCGGAGCAAATATGTTCAGACAACGGACCACAGTTCGTGTCAGAAGAATTCCAGAAATTCATGAAAAAGAATGGGGTGAAACACTATACATCTGCCCCACATCATCCGGCTACAAATGGGTTGGCCGAGAGATTTGTACGAACGTTCAAAAAGGCGATAAAGGCCATGAGTGAAGACCATATTCCACTACAACACAAGGTGGACAATTTCCTGATGGCGCATCGAAACGCCATGCATGCAGTGACAAATCAAAGCCCTGCCATAATGTTCTATAACAGAAGGTTGCGGTCCCGGTTGGATTTGTTAAAACCCAATGTGCGAAGGGAAGTCGAAAATAAGCAATTCCAGCATGTAAATAACAAGGCCACTCATAGTTTCGAATTAGGACAACCAGTGTTGGCCAGGGACTATAGGGATGATAAATGGCAACCTGGAACAATTCGTACACGACAAGGACCCTTGATGTACACGGTAGACGTTGGAGAGAACGTAATACGACGTCATGCTGACCAACTTGTGGAATCGAGAACAAGGGTCGACCCCATGTCTACGGCAGAGACACCAGTTGAAGAACTTATTGAGCCTGTAGCATCTACCTCAGACTCGAACGTACCTGATGATGTTCAATCCATAGGAGATCAAGTGGATGAGTCACCCCAGCAATGAGAACCAGAGACCCCTGAAAGGCGTTATCCGGCCCGGATCAGGAGGCCTCCTCAGAGACTGAATCTTTGAACAGTTTTGTGTGTAAATTGTATATATGTTATCCATGTAATGTTTAATTTGGGGTGTACACTGTTAAACTAAAAGGGGAGGAATTGTAGTGTATGTAACCTGTACCACCTTAAGAGGATACCTTAAGGTGATGGACTACTTTTTGATGGCTCCTGTACATTGTAGTACCGGTGGTGACCACACCGGTATATAAACCCTGCGGAGCAAAGTGTATCCCAGTTCAGCCCTGACCCTCAATCACTAAAGACCTGTTTACTTACTTCTGTAGTCTGTGTCCTGTTATTCAGTATAACTGCAATTGAAACCACAGACTCAACAAGGATCATGCGGACCCCCATCCATGTACTAGCCCCGGTGCTCACGGAGGGTTAGCTCACGGAGGTAAACCAGGGCAGGTTTGCCCGAAACCACTTTGAGCACCTGAAGCAGGTCCATGAGCAGACGGCTGGGAACATGGGAAAGCAGCATCGGAGTAACCGATTGCTGCTCGAACCGAGAAAGCACCACGAGTGGGAGGTAGGAGATCAGGTCATGGTGAGGAACTATGCCCGAGTAGGGAGTTTGGAGCCATTGTACATGGGGCCCTACAGCATTGTAGATAAAGCCAGCCCTATGGTTTACACCGTGAAGATGCCCCGGCGTACAAAATGGTTTCATATCAACCACTGTAAGCTGTTTACGCCTGAAAGGGGAAAACAGCCAGTTGGGAAAAGGTCTGAGGATAAAGATCCTCAGCCTGCAGCAGGAGCGAGTTCATAGACTGCACAGGCAGGCGCTGTGTCTTGCTTAAAGGGAGGGGCCATCACGCCCATCGATTGGGACACTCCCCCACTCTTCTGGGATCCAGATGAGGGGGAGGGACCTGAGGGTGAAAACCCCGCCCCTAACCCAGGTGTAGCAAGGGAGGGACCTGAGGTCGAAAACCCCGCCCCGGACCCAGCCATGGGACCTGGGGGCGGAGACTCTCAGCTCGCAGCAGCAGGCTGTGAAAAGTTACCTGCCCCCAGCCCAAGTTCGGGAGGGGTCAAGCCTGAGGGAGCAGCAGTTCGGGTTAAAGGCCCAGCGGCCAAGAAAGCCCCACCCGTCAAGGCCCCCAGAAGGTCCCCACAGACACCCCAGCCAAGAAAGCCATGGTCATCAGCCCTCCAGTTACCAAGGGCCGCCCCTCGAGATAGGGAATGGTGCAAGGGCAGAGGTCCTCATGCAACAGGAGCCACGGGCTGCGAGGGACCAACAGTGAAGGACGGTGCGGTCACGCCGGGGGTGGCGGTGAGCCAAGTCCAACCAGGGATTAGCCTGGCCGCCCGGAGACGGGCAGCGGATGTATATAGTTTTAGTTTAAGTTTCGTTAGTGTTTATTGTTAAGTTTAATTACTTAGCTTAAGCTTAGGTGTTTTAGCTTAAGTTAAACAAGGTGATGGGTAGTTTTAAGTAAGCAGTCTGCTAAGAGAGTGTATATTTGGGGTTGAGGTCGCAGGACCCAACCATGCTTCACCAAGCCAGAGAATCTCTTAGGGACCTGGCTGCATATTTTTGTATCTTTTGCCGAAAGATTTTCAGGATGAAGGGGATCGTGATCCTATTCACCCTGATTGGGATGAGCGTCGAAAGACGGGGCGACGTCCAGGACTCTCACATCTACGGGTACTCGGGAGACAAGGCGCCCAGAGAAATCGATGGGAACGGTGAACGGGATGCGGAGGAGACCGCCGTCTACTTCCACGAGGGAAGGTGGCCAGGATGGCTGGGGTCCAATTCGTCTCAGTACTCCAGCCAAACCGGATTCATGTACGGGGAGACCTCCCCCCTGTGCCCCAGGGTACGGGTCGTTACCACGAGGGTCAGCATCACCGTTGGGAAGCGAATATGTTTGACATGTAAAGGACACATTCCACTGGATAGATGGTGGTGGCTCAGGAAGCTGAGCAAGGACATGAGGAACTCCGAAGTCGAGTGGGAACGGTTGGGGAACAACACCCAATGGACGTTCACAGGTACTCATGGAGGACTGAGTGTGTGTTGGGACAAGTAGTGGGACCAGATCAAGGGATTTATATCTGTATGTGGGGGTCAGAGGAGGTCTGCCCCGCAGGCATCTCCATCTTTTTCCACCGGCAGTGGCAAGACGCCAGGGAGAGGATGAAGTGGGATACCAGCCTGAAGGCGTGCGCAGTCCCATTCTCCCTGATCCCAGTCAATGCCACTGAGCTGATAACCCTCCCCTGTAAGCCCCCACCCATGGTGCAGGCGGCGAGGTTACCCAGGGAAGGTTGCCCCACCACCACCAAGGGACCAGGGAATGGGTTGGTACTAGTCCCCACCGATCAGATGCTGTACCAGGGGGTACACTACGTGGTAGCCTCCGTGATTTTAAATCTCACCGAGGTACATTTGCCGGAGTGGTGCCCCAAAGAAACAGAGCAGCTATACCAGGCCCTATTAAAGGACATGTTCAAGAAGTTTTACGAGTTCGATTTCGCCCACGTGGACAAAACCGAAATCTACACCACACACCGAGAGTTTTTGGGTAGCGCAGGAACGCAAAGAAGGGGAGTATGGAATGATGTTTTTACTGTGTTTAATACTGGGTCCTCTGTCATCAACCGTTTAGATGACATAGAGTTGCAGACCCAGATAAACGGTTTAAAAACACAGTTAAAGAAGATATTACTGGATGAGAACAAGGTAATGGGCTCGGAGTTGCATGAGGACCAGACCATGACGGTCTATTTAAAGGAAATCATAGCGGAGTTGGAAAAGCACGCAAAGACGGTAAATGCTCTCATAAGGGAGGACAGAAATGCTTCTGACCAGGCTGCGCAGAATGAGGTGTGCGTGTTATACGGGGCCTGGTTACTGGGCGAGGGCCGCAGTAATCTGGAGGATTTAAAACAGGGTTTGGTCCCCTCCTGGATTAGCAACAAGCACCTCGCAGCCCTCCACCCTTTTGAGAATGCATTAAGCCCGTACCAACTCTGGCTAGCCTCCGAAGCCTATCCAGTCCCTGTGGATTGTGGGCGGTCCAACCACACAATCATGGGAGTAGTAGTTAGGATGCCGGTCATGGGTAGGACAGCCTGTCCCGCACCGGTATACAGGGTGGAGAACATTGGAGTCATTCAAGGGGGGTGCACACATTCGTTTCACAGCGGTCCTGCCTTACGTCATTAAGTGGGAGCACGCTATGACAGGTACTGACCTCTCAGGGTGCTGGAGCCAGGGAGCACACATAATCCTGTGTCCCCAGCACTTGAATGCCTATTCAAAACCGCAGTGTGGGTTCAGAGCTGCTGGCGTGAAACCTATAAATTGTACCATGGAGGCAATGGCACAAGGCCATGTTCCCCCGCAGGTAGCATATATAGGAGGAGGGACATATTGTGTCACCACCGGCGCATCCCACTACCAGCATGGACAGCATAGCTGGTGTCCGGTCAGTGAAAGCAGCTTCTGTTTTAAACCCAACGCAGAAGTTCAAGTGGCCCAGGAGCGAATTGTCCCCATTCCTGAACCCTCCATTGTTCACCTCCCTGTGAAGGAGAATTTTACGGATTTGCAAAAGTAAGTAGCCCTCTTTGGCTATGAAAGTCCCCCTCTCCCTGAACACCTTACCAAAATACTCAAAGCCGTTATAGTTTTGCAGAAATATTTTTACACTCTAGAGCGGAAAACAGTAGAGATAGGGACTAAGATATTGGATATTGTGATTCCACCCTGGTGGGACATCTTCAATAACATAGAGGTCCCTTCGTGGATCAGACTGGTTTCTCACATTCTTGTGGTTTGCCAGTTAGGGATAGTGTTGTATCTAGTTTGCATTCAATGTAAGGGAAAAGGTCAGTTGTTAGAATTCCGTAACCAGAAGATCTGGAAGGAACATTATGTAAAGGTGGAGGGAGATACGCCCGTTTAAGTCTTTGCCTTGTATTTTGATTAAAGATTGTTTTTTTTGTGTTTTATTTTTTTAATAAAGGTTTTTCTGTTGTTTCTTTGCGACGCGGTTAATAAAGATGTATGTGTACCAAGTGGTGCAGGGGTGTTGGACCCCTCCATGCTTGGGTGGGTGTAAAGTCTGTAATTTTACTCTCTGTATGCTGATGTACACTACATTTTCGCGGAATGGGAAGTGCATGTGTCGTGGCTATATTAGATAGGTAATTACAGGGGAAGGTTGGCTATGGAGGGTCAGAAATTTTTTGCTCACTTTGTAAAAGTATGATACTTCAAGCAAGTTTTAGTATCACGGGGGGAGTGTAAGATTTGCAAAATTTCTACATTTCCCCAAAGGTTATTAAGAAGAAAATGGACCCCGCATGGACATTTTAATGAAATAGGGTACCCAAAATGGCGTCCGCGCCTCGTGGCAGAAAGCCTGTGAGATTTTTTAAACCTTGGACTCTGCGGCACAGGCAGCTTGTGGAGAAATTAAAACCAAAGCTGCAGTTTCTGTGAGGAGAGACTTTGCAGTTTTAAAACCAAACAGGACTTTGAATAATGTATTAGATCAAATTGGAGGCAAATCTAAACCCAGTTAGGCCTATAGTTAAGGCCATCAAGCAGTTTGCATAAATAATTGGGAACAGATTAAGGAAGTCATCGAGGCTGGACAGACCCATCAAGGTGCATTCTAAACAAAACAAGTCAATTATTGGGCCGGTAGATGTGATTACCGGCCATCTAAAAACAATTAGTATAGACTGCTACTATTATTTAAGATAGCCCGCCAAGATTAAGACAAAGAACTAACCTGATTTGGCGTGCAGATAAGGGTTTTCGAAAGGAGTATAATTGAAGGCACGGGTAGCAATCGCAGGCTGCTCTTCTCTTCTCTCTGGCCTCTCCTTGCTCCTCGCCCTCGCAGCTGCTGCTCTTTCCCCGTCCCGCGTTTACCCCCTGGCCTCTGCCCGTGCCTTTTCCCACTCCATCTGGAATCGCCCAGACACTACATCGGATGGACACGGACAATCCAGGTCAGGTGAGTCGGGACGCGACGAGGCGAGGAGGCAAGACGTACTGAGGAAGACAACAGAGGAGATGAACTGAGGAAGACGACTGAAGACAGGTTTCGAATCATCAGGCCTTCAGTCTCAGCTGACCTGTGACTATCTTCATACAAACTCAAACTGTCGGCCGAGGAAGAGGAACCGTCATCCCTGCAAGGTAAAGTACCCAAGCAGAGGCTTTAACTTTGGGGTACTTGTACCTGGACAACGCCCTTGCAGCACCCGGAGACCACGTGATGATGGCAGGCTCCAGAGAGCACCAAGAGTGAACCCCGAACCCCACCGCTGTTTTGAGTTCAGCAGACCCCTTTTGATTGGTGAGCATAAATTCTGGCCCCTCATAGCTTAATCTAGTTAGGTATAGAGGGTGGGATAAGGATAAGGGGATTGTTAAGATAGTTGTTTTCCCTCGATGTGCCGTGTGTTCCCCATTCCCTGTATAAGTATAGTTATTTTGTATTTTGCCTGTATAAGTGTATACTAGTAACTTTTTCATAAGATTGTGTTAATTTCCTCTTCAATAAAATCTTGGTTTTTGCTTACATCCAACCACCTGTCTACTCGAATCTTTTCTGTATCGCCACCTTGTATCTAAGTCCGGTGTCTAGAACCCAGGGGCGTGGGAGCAATTCGAACCGCTCATAAACAGTCAGAGGCATAACTGACTGGGCGCACGTGCCACCCCACACCACCCCCTACATTAACAAGCTCAATCAGGGGAAAATCCCTCTGAATGGTCAGGCGAGGATGGAGGCGGGACATTGACACGACAAGCAGCAGTCCTGCCTCCAACTCGCCACCATCACAAAATCCAGCCCATTATCTCACTCTTCTCCAGATTGAATTCAATTTCCCACTTTTCTGCCCACCTGGCCAGTCCATTGATATCTTCCTGCAGTCTACAGCTTTCTTCCTCCCTTTCAACCACACGGCCAATTTTTGTATCATCTGCAAACTTCTTAGTCATGCCTCCTACATTGAAGTCTAAATCATTGATATATACCACAAAAAGTGGGGGATCCAGTACTGGGACCTGTGGAACCCCACTGGAAACAGCTTTCCAGTCACAAAAACACCTGTCGACTATCCCCCTTTACTTCCTGCCACTGAGCCAATTTTGGATCCAACTTGGCACTTTCCCTTGGATCCCACTGTAGGATTCGCAAAATTGGATTTCATATTAATAAGGGTTAAATGGCAGAAGAGGCCGTGATTTTAAAGACTGTTTTAAAAGAAGCCCAGAAAAAGGGGCATACAAAATGGCCACCATACCATGTGATCAGCTAATTGGGACACTTTAAAATGGTTCCTGCGCAACCTCAGACAGCTATGTGGATTGAACCCTTAGTAAGTTCTGGAAGCCGTTTTATGAGAGAACGAAACCAGACCCACAGGCATGCATATGGATTCAATGCAGATCCACTCAAGATCGGCTTGGAGACAGAGGCCATCTAAATGTTGACCCAGACAAAAGGGGACAATTTCATATTCATGAGAACAGCACCCAGGACTAGATAACGAGATCAGCAGGACGTTCAAAACAAGGAAAGCCATTTCCAACCAGAGATGGGCCTGCTGCCAGCCGCTTAAAATGATTTAAAATAAAATAACTGCCGCGCTGTGCTCAAAGCCTGCCAAAGTTAAAACAAAGACTAACCTGATTTTGGGCGGGAAGTGAGGCCTCGGGAAGAAAGGTATATCTGGAGAGACTTTTCGGCAGTTAAGGACACAAGAAGCACTCGGAAGCAGTCGGGACAGGCAGGCCAGAGCAAGTTGGAAGGCAGACAGTTGCAAGCCTGCAGCTTGAACACAGACACGCCGGGTTGGAGAACTGGAAACACGCAGCTTGAATCCGGACACCCAGAAGAAGGAGCAGTCAATCGCAGGCGTTCCGCCCCAGGGAAGCATATCGGGAGATCATCGACCATCCCCGGGCCATTGCCAGAACGAGAGGCCATAAACCCAGCTTGGGAGAAGAGAGAAAAAAATAAAGGTCCCAAGCGAAGAAACCTTCCAGCCACCACGGCCCGGTAGAAGAGAGGAAAGGAACCTGAAGAAGCGATGGGAGCCAGCCCAAGGCTCCTCTGACCAGGGTCGAGCCGACGATCCTCGACCCCGCTGACATCCAGGCCCGCCGGTGTCCAGCCGCCCCCGACCCCCACCTCAGGAGAGAGGTGTGGCGCAGCTCGCAGGGGCTCCACGATCCACGTGGAGACGAGACGCCTGAAAGGACCAAACACAGACTCGTTTTCAAAACCTTGTACTTCCTAGTGGGATTGGTGAGCATGTTTCTGGCCCTTCACAATCAGATCTAGATAGGTTTAATAAGGGGGTGGATTTAAGGGTACAATTAACATGAGTTGTTGTCCCTCGATGTTCCGTGTGTTTCCTTATTTCATGATGATCTTTGTAGAGTATAAGATGCCTGTATTTGCCTTAGTTAGTATAATGTCGTTATGATTTGTTTGTGTTTGTTTTTCCCTCCCATGTACCGTACTCTTATCTGTGTTGCATTTGATTTGATATATATATTTTTTTCCATTTGCAATAAAATTTCATTTTGATTCATCAAACTTGGTCTACAAGAGTCTTCTCTACATTGCAGTTCCTGCGCCTAAGTCCAGAGTATAGAATCTAAGGGGTGAGTGGGTCGAACCACTCAAGGGTTTACTGTGCAAGAGAGAGAGGCCTCTAGAGAGAGAAACCTCTGGGAAACCTCTCGAGGAAAACCCCTTACAGAAAATGGCGACCGTGGCAGGACTCTGGCGGCAGGATTGCAATGTAATAGATCCAAGTTTGAATGGTCGAAATGCAATGGATGAGAGGATAGTGGATTATGTCTTTGGCAAGGTAAATCTTACTAAACAGTGGATTTCCGATCTCTTGCTGGATGGGCGTCCGGTGGACGCAGCCATCAGGTGGACAGAGAGCAAAGAGCATAAGAAGTCAGTGGAAAAGGCAGTGTGGCAGATGTGTTACAAGAAGCAGGTCCAGATCTTGGACCGGGTCGTTGCAGCACAGGCAGCCAAGATCACGACCCAGGCAGCAGAGATAGAGGAAAAGGCCATGGGTGGGGAAAAACTCATCACAGCGCTTCACGTGCTGAATCAGGAACGCCAAGTGGTAGCTAGCCAACATCAGGCTAGGATAGAGTACCTGGAGTGCCAGGTTACTGAGGCAAAGATTAATGAAACGAGGATATGGGAGAAAAACGCCCGCCTCGTACAACAGCTAAGAGCGCAGGAGGAGAGAGTAGTGGAGGTTAAGGCAGCTTAGAAGCTGGCCCTCGAACTCGGGTTTGAGAGCACAGACCACGGCCCCTGCCAAAAGACCATAGAGGACCTAAGAGCGGCCCTGGTTAAGGCAAGAGGCATGGTGTGTCTCGTCAGCCCGAAAGCCAGTCACATGGACTTTTTGAAGGAATCAAAACAGCCGATTCCAGCTGAGGTAATTGTGGTACCAGCCACCGAGCCCTCAGCACCGCCGAGCTATAGTGAGACTTGGTCGGAAAAGGAGGGGGTAGCGAAAGATGAGGTAGCTGAGGTGGAGTGTGTGGAAGAACCACTGGTAGCAAAGACGGGACCAGCACCGATGTGTCCCGCTCAGCACCAGAGGTTCAGTCCCAATGCTGCCGATGGCAGTGTCGGACCCCACCAGAACCAGCTCATGGTGCCCTACGCTGGCCCACAATTAAGGTCCATGGTGAGCCACCTCACACGACTCAGAGTAAAGGGAGATCTCTCGATTCATTTCAGAGAGATAGAGGAAACAGCAGCCATTAACGACTGTGATGAACAGGAACAGGTCAAACTGTTGCTTTTCTCCCTGGATCCCACGATCCTTCAGTGCCTCTCAGAGGATGGCAAGAGGGGACGGAAAGGGTACACGGATCTCAGGGAGGAAGTTTTAGAGGTAATGGGAGTGGACGACGGTAGTCCGTTCGACCGCGTAGAAGGGACCATGCAGCTATCTGGAGAACCCCCACGGGTTTTCGCAGAAAGGCTGTGGCCAGTATATCGACGCAGCTGTCCGGGTATGCCTGAACGGGCTCAAATGAGTGACGAACAGCGGGTTCATTGGCTCTGTTGCTTGGTTACCAACAGCTTGCCAGAGATGCGGGTCCTAGCCAGATCATGGTTTGATCCCCAAGGTCCCGGTGTCACAGAAGAAACGGTGCTCCGTCAGTTAAATGTGGCGTATAAGAACTGTAGAAGTCAGGAAATACCTCCCCAGAAAGGAAAGGTGCATGAGGCAAAACCCGCAGCCCCAAGCAAGCAGGAGTGGCATCAGGAGGGGAATCACCCTGTCCAAGCCAAGTTCAATTGCTATGGGTGTGGGAAGGATGGACATTGGCGCAAGGACTGTAGAAATCCGTGGAAGGATAGTAGAGGGAAAGTTTCCGCAGTCCTAGCCCAAGCCCAGACCGCCGCCTCAGTACCAGCCCAAAACCAAGCCATAGCTCCTGCCCCAGCGCAAGGAGCTGGTGCAGTAGTAGATCCCGCTGCGATTGAAGCGATCGTACAGACAATGCGGTCTCTGATGACCTCGCAAGGGAAAATAGCTGTCACCACCGGCCTTGTCGCTCCCGAAACTCCGATCGCTGTACCCAAATGACTAGAGCCGGCGCAGCCCGTTTACTTGTGTGCGCTACGATACGATATATGGAGGTGACCCCTCGTGGAGATGGAAGTGCAGGAGGTGAAGGGGACCTATTTGTTGGATACGGGGCATCGTGCACCGTGATCCACACAGATAACCCCGCCACCTCGCCTCTGTCCACCGGGGTTCCATATGTTCTGCCGGGCTTCACAGGCAAGGAACAGGCTGGCGCACATTCCATTCCCCTCTCCATTCATAAAGGACCACTCCGCACCAAGTGGAGGTGTATACTAATGAAGTGGGAGGTGGAGGATGGGAAAGGGATCATAGGGTCCGATTTCTTGGTCGAACACGGGATCCTCGTGGACCTAAGAAATCATTGTCTTTGGGGAGCGGGTAAGGGTGAGCCAGGCCAGGTAGTCGTCATCCCAGGGGAAGGAGAAAGGGGGACCCTGTATACCGTGAAGCCAAAAGAGGGTTATGACCGCGAGCTCATGGTCGCAGGTGTCCCACAAGATTTACAGGCATTCGTGTGCGACCACATAGCGACGTTTGCCACTCACAAGCACGATTGCGGGAGGGTCACCGGGTTTGAGGTTAGCGTAGACGGGGACCCCATGGCCCGACCCCAAAAACAGTACAATTTCCCCAGGGAAGCGGAGCCCGACATGGAGATAGCAATATCTTCACTGGTGCAGCAGGGCGTGTTGAGACCGATAGCCACCCATGTGAACTCTCCGTTATGGCCGGTAAAGAAGCCGGACGATTCCTGGAGAGCCACGGTGGACTACAGAGTCCTCAATAGCAACATCCCCGCCTGCGCGCCAACAGTAGCAGCAGTTGCCGACCTGATAGGGAGTATTCCAGCCTCCGCGACCACGTTCACGGTGCTGGATATTTCTAATGGGTTTTGGTCCATCCCTTTACGGAGGGAGGATCAGTACAAGTTTGCCTTTACGTTTAAAGGGCAACAGTACACCTGGAACTGCTTGCCACAGGGTTTCCACAACAGCCCCAGCATTTTTCATCAATGCATGGCAGGGAGTTTAAAAGAGTTCAGCCAGCCCAATCAGCTAGTGCAATATGTGGACGACCTGCTCCTGTTCACGGACTCAAGAGAGGAGCATGGCCCACTATTGGCCGAGTTATTGGAGCTGTTAGGTAGAAAGGGTTTTAAGGTAAACCCAAAAAAGGCACGGATCGGCCAGCCAGAGGTGAAATTCCTGGGTCTGACCATCCGCGCCGGTGAGAAAGCTGTAGGTCAGGCTAGGCGGGAATCGGTACAAGATCTATCGATCCCTGCCACCGGAGACCAGGAGTGGGAAGTGGGAGATAAGGTCATGGTAGGAGACTCTGCCCGAGTGGCCAGTTCTGAACCACTGTACCGGGGACCCTACAAAATTGTAGGCAATGCTAGTCCCATGGTATATGCAGTGAAGTTGCCCCGGCGCACTAAATGGTTTCACATCAATCAGTGCAAACTGTTTAAATCGGGTGAAAAAACATCAGTAACCGAAGCCAGGTCTGAGGATAAAGATCCTCAGCCTGAGGTGCGCGATGAGTCAAAGACCACACAAGCTGGCGTTGTAGCCTGCTTGGAAGGAGAGGAGGTCCCACCCACCTGGGGGGAGCTTTCTCCGATGGCCTGGGACTCAGACGAGGAGGGACCCGAACAACAAGGTCCCGCCCTCGACACGATTCTGGAAGAGGTGGACTCGGAGGACGGAGGTCCCGCCCTCGACTCGAGCGTGGGGGAGGTAGAAATTGGGGGCAGAGATCCTCCACCTGTAGGGACAGGTGGGGAGGAGCCGTCTGCCACAGACCCAATTCCCGAAGGGGCGGAGTCTGAGGGGAGGGAGCCGAAGCTCACAGTCGTGGAAGAGCCACGGGCTGTGAGAGCCGAAGCCCCACCCGAAGGTTCACTCGCCAAGGGAGCCTGCCCAAATCCCAAAGGGGCGGAGCCTGAGGGAAGGGAGCCGAAGCCTACAGTCGTGGAAAAGCCACGGGCTGTGAGAGCTGAGGTCCCACCCGAAGGTCCACTCGCTAAGAGAGCCACGTCCAAAATACCTCCTCGCAGGTCGACCTGAACGCCTCAATCTGTAAAGTCTTGGCCCGAGTCCCCCACTCCCAGTAAACGCTGACTTCAGAAATCCTTGAGAAAACACAGTCCCCGTTTAACAGCGAAAGGCTGTGGGGAACCAGAGCCACAGGTCACTGCAGCCTCGCCACAGGGAGCGGTGAGCTGCAGCCCGATCAGGGATTAGGCAAGCTGCCCGGGGACGGGCAGCACTGTACATAAGTTTAGTTTAAGTTTAAGTTTAAGGTGTGTGTTGTATCCGTGTGTTAATGGAGACACGGAATGCAGGAGTTGGTTTAACAGGTGTTTACTGAACAAAGTCTGGAGGTGAACTAAAAGATACAAGGCGCTATACAGGCTTATATACCCGAGTGGTCACTACCGGTATTACAGTACACAGCGGCTCTTAAAGGTACATACACTACAATTCCTCCCCTTTTAGATAATTAGTACATAACATTTTAAGTAATCATTAATTAACATGTTTACAAGAACAATAATCTACACATTTGCTGCAGTTAATGAATTAGAAGTCAGTCTCTCTGGAGGCTTCCTGACTCGGTCCGGATAATGCCTCGGTGGTGCAGTAGTTTTCGGTGGTGCAGTAGGTTCTTTTGGCAAGGTCGATTCGGCTTGAATGCCAGTGTCGGGTTCATCTGGTTCCAGTATCACCGGATCGGAGGTAGATACTATGGGTATCTCTGCTTCATCATTAGGCGTATAGAGTTGTGGTGTAGGTTGTCCCTTTTCGGATGACTCTATGATCTGGTCAGCATGGCGCCTTATTATGCTTTCTCCAATGTCCACGGTATACATCAGCGGCCTTAGTCGTGTGCAAATGGTTCCAGGCTGCCATTTCTCGGTGCGGTAGTCCCGGGCCAAAACTTGTTGACCTATCTGGAAGGTTCTAGTTGGCCTTTCATTCATGCCTTGAAATTGCCGGTTCTCTACATCCCTTCTGATGTTTGGCTTGATCAAATCCAGCTGGCATCTTAGTCTTCTATTGAAAAACATCATGGCGGGAGTTTGGTTTGTAACCACATGTGTTGCATTCCTGTACGCAAACAAGAAGTTATCTACCTTATGTTGTAGATTTATGTCTTCATTACCCATGGCCATTATGGCCTTCTTGAAGGTCTGGACAAACCTTTCAGCTAATCCATTGGTGGCGGGATGGCATGGGGTGGACGTGTAGTGCTTAACCACATTGTTTTTTAAGAACTTCCTGAATTCTTCGGACACAAATTGCGGTCCATTATCAGAACAGATCTGTTCAGGCAGCCCATTCCTGGCAAATATGGTCCTTAATACTGTGATGGTTTTTTCCATGGTGGTGGAGGACATCTTTATTACCTGCAGCCACTTGGAGTGTGCATCAACCGTGATTAAGAACATTGAGTCCATAAATGGACCAGCAAAGTCAATATGTACCCTTTGCCATGGAGATGAGGGCCACTCCCATGGATGTAGAGGGGCTTGTGGTGGGGCATTTTGGACCTTCTGGCATCCTAGACAGCTCTTGGTCATTTCTTCGATGTCTCCATTGATACCTGGCCACCACACAAACGCTCTGGCTAGGCTCTTCATTTTCACTCCACCCAGATGCCCCTCGTGAAGCTCCTTTAGCAGTTTATCCTGGAGTTTGGGTGGAATCACCACTCTGGATCCACACATCAAGGTTCCTCGGCACACTGACAGCTGTTCTCTTCTTTGCGAGAATGCTGGCAACAGTGGTTCGCCATGTGCTGGCCATCCCTTCACCGTTAAATCGTAGACTCGTGAGAGAGTCGGGTCATTTCTCGTTTCCTTTTCAATGGTAGAATTTGTTACTGGTAGACATTCCACTATGGTTGAGTGGAACATCTCCACTGGGTCCACTGTAGGTGCCTCTTCTACCATTGGCAACGGTAGGCACGATAAACCATCAGCATTCCCATGCTGTTTTGATCCTTTGTATTCTATGTCATATTGGTGTGCCCCTAGGAAAAGGGAACACCTCTGTAGCCTTTGCGCTGTCATAATGGAAACGCCCTTTTTAGGGTTGAATATGGAGACGAGGGTTTGATGGTCAGTCAACAAGGTAAATTTTTGTCCGTGTAGGTAATGGTTGAATTTCTTCACTCCCCACACCAGGCTGAGTGCTTCCCTGTCGATCTGGGCATAGTTATGCTCAGATGAGTTCAATGAGCGTGACGCAAAAGCTATCGGCCGCTCCGAGCCATCAGGGAATCTATGCGATAATACCGCTCCTACGCCGTAAGGGGATGCATTGCACGCCAGTCTGATTGGCAGTGATGGGTTGTAATGAGCCAACACTTCCTTGGACGTGATCAAGCCTTTGCATTTATGGAAGGCACGTTGACAGTCTTTGCTCCATTTCCAAATTACTCCCGTTTGTAGCAGTGCGTTAAGAGGGTGCAGAACAGTTGACAAGTTCGGTAAAAATTTATGATAGTAATTTATCAATCCCAGGAACGACCTTAATTGTGAGACATTTTCAGGTGCTAGGGCTTTTATGACCACTTCAATTTTTTCAGGTGACTTATGCAACCCTTCTTCGTTAATTATATGGCCACAATATGATATTCGTTTCTGGAAAAATTCGCACTTGGGGCGATTTGCTCGTAGGCCCTGTTCTCTCAGCCTAGTGAGCACCTGCTCCAAATTGGCAAGGTGCTCGTTGTCGTTTTCTCCTGTTACAAGGATGTCATCTAGGTAGCATTGAGTCCCCGGAATCCCTTGCAGGACTTGCTCCATAGCTCTTTGCCAGATAGCTGGAGCTGATGCTACTCCGAAAACCAGTCGATTGTACTGGTACAGGCCTTTGTGTGTGTTTATCGTGAGATACTTTTCAGAGGCCTCCTCAACCTCCATCTGTAGATATGCCTGTGCCAAGTCAATTTTGGTGAAACGTTTCCCTCCAGATAGTGAGGCGAAAATACCTTCTATCCTCGGAAGAGGATACTGTACCGTGTGAAGGATCAGGTTTACAGTCACCTTGAAGTCCCCACAGATGCAAATTTTTCTCTGTTCTTGAGATTTATCATTATTGAACGTTTTCTTCATGACCGGGATGATGGGTGTTGCCCACTCGCTCCAATCTACCTTGGATAACATGCCAGCCTTTTCCAAATTCTCCAGCTCTGCCTCGACTGCTGGACGAATTGCGTATGGCACCGGTCTTGCCTTAAAAAACTTGGGAATTGCCACATCTTCCACTTTTATAGAGGCGGTGACGCCTTTCAAGGTTCCTAGTTCCTGTTGAAACACTTCTTTGGCGTTGGCCAAGATGTCTTTTAATCGTTCAGGTATGACGTCATCATCATTTTTTTTCTTACTGGTCACCGTCAGTGCCTGAATGGAGTGTCAGTCTAAACGTATCTTCCTGATCCATTCACGTCCCAACAGCAGTGGACCACCATCTTGCAGAACGTATAAATACAACTTCTGTATTTCCTTGCCGTTGTATACAACAGGCACCCTTATTTTCCCTCTGGGGTATACTTTCTGCCCCGTATATGTCTTCAAGATAATGGATGTGTCTTTCAAAGGTATATGCGGAAATAGCCGCTCGTAATCCCGTCGACTTATGATGGTCAGAGCTGATCCTGTATCTAGCTCCATTTTAACTGGGGACCCTGCTATCATGAGGGTAACCCAAATGGTCTGGTAATCTTCTTTGGCAATTACATTATGTAATTTGAGACAGCTTAGTCTCTTGTTTCCGGAGTCGCTATCGCTCTTCTGGTCTTCGGAGCTACTGTCCGTCATCATTTGTACCTTTCTGTACTTTTCCTTATTGATTTTTTTTCTGTCAGTGGATTTTTTGTTTCCAGATCGGCATACACGTGTAATGTGTCCCATCTTTCCGCATTGCCTGCATGCTTTGTCCTTGAACCAGCAGTCCATCTGGCCATGGGTGGATCTGCTGCAGCGATAACATCTCTCGAAACCCCGTGTCATTTCATGGGTGCCGAAGTCCTGTGGCTTTTGCTGTATCTCTGCAGCTCCTCTTGCTGCTGCTTCGTATGATACAGCCACAGTGAAAGCCTTGTCCAGTGTCAAATCTTTCTCAGAAAGTAGCCTTTTCTGTGTTCCTTCACTTAGGAGACCGCAGACGAATTTGTCTCGTAGAGAATCTGCCAGTCCTGCCCTGAATTGGCAGTGCTTTGACAGCTTTCTTAATTCGGTGAGGTAATCAGCGTTACTTTCATTCTTGTGCTGATTCCTCCTGAAGAATTTGAATCGTTCCGCTATCAGCAGCGGTGTTGGGTTTAAGTGCTCCTGTAGGGTATCAACAATCTCCTTAAAATTCTTGTCTATCGGTTTGGCTGGAGTGATTAAGTTTCATAACAGCCCGTATGTCCTTGCGCCCATCAGATTTAGAAGTACCGATGCCTTTTTATCATCCTTTACTTCATTCGCTGTGCAATATACCTCCACTCTTTCCACATATGTGGTCCAATCCTCTATATTACTATCGAAAGCAGTAATATTGCCAGTCTTAGGCATCCTGAAAATCAAAAATGGCGCCTCCTGTGCTTTCCTTTCTTCCCTGCCGAGAAGAAATGGCGCCTCCTGCGCTTTCCTGCCGCTGCCGCTGCTGACAACGCTGTTCTCCGTGGTTTTTATTTACACAGATATTTTCAATAGTTGGAGACTCGTTCCCGCCGGACTCTCTGGGACTTTTCCCTCCCTCTGCTTGGTCCGAACGCCGACCTGCTTTGCAGCGCCGGCCGTATCCCGAGTGCTCCACCCTCCGTCTCTGTTTGCCTCCGCCTTCCGACTCGCTGCTCGGCCCCGCTGCAGAGCCACCCGATCGAGCCCCAGCCCGCCACCCAGGAAGGATTAGTGCAGTACCTGCCACCAGCCCGGCTAGCTGGTGAAACCACAGTTTTTTTTTTTTTTTTTCTTCGACCTTCGTCTGAGGAATCGATCTCCTTGAGGTGCTGCCGAATTGCAGGTAAGTCCGTTTCCAATTCGTCGCCACTGTTG
Organism: Somniosus microcephalus; assembly: GCF_052327205.1. Taxonomy (NCBI): domain Eukaryota; kingdom Metazoa; phylum Chordata; class Chondrichthyes; order Squaliformes; family Somniosidae; genus Somniosus; species Somniosus microcephalus. The sequence goes on along the minus strand of NC_140991.1, from coordinate 195,180,400 downwards.
TATCCGTGTGTTAATGGAGACACGGAATGCAGGAGTTGGTTTAACAGGTGTTTACTGAACAAAGTCTGGAGGTGAACTAAAAGATACAAGACGCTATACAGGCTTATATACCCGAGTGGTCACTACCGGTATTACAGTACAAAGGGGCTCTTAAAGGTACATACACTACAGTGTGTATATATTAAAGATGATTAGAGTTTTAAGTAGTTTTAAATCTGTCCAGTGTGTGTGTGTTGTTTTGGATCGAGGTCGAAAGACCCAATCATGCCATCACCTAAGCCAGAATCTCTCGGGAGCCTGGCTATATTTGTGTGGTTTGTTGCAGAAGCCAGTAAAGATGAGAGGGATCCTCATCGTGATCGCGATGGCTGGATGGAGCTGGGCCTATCGGGGCCGCACCAAGGACTCCACCATCTACGGGTGCTCTGGAAATAGAAGCCCCATCGCAACTGATGGAACCGGCTCACGGGACGCTGAAGAGACTGCTGCCTACTTCCATGAAGGGAGATGGCCAGGCTGGCTGGGGTCGAACTCTTCTGAATACTCCAGCCAGATGGGGTTTGCGTACAGAGAAACGTCTCTGATGTGCCCCAGGGTGCGGATCATTGCACCCAGGATCAGCGTCACCGTGGGCAAGAAGATTTGCCTTGTTTGCAATGGACATGTACCTTTGGACCGCTGGTGGTGGCTGCTCAAGTTGAGCAGCACCATGAAGAACTCAACTGTGGACTGGGAAAGATTGGGTAATAACACCCATCGGTCAATTACGGGGACACATGGGGGGTTGAGTGTCTGTTGGGACAAATGGTGGTAGCCAGATGAGGGGATCTACATCTGTATGTGGGGTTCAGAAAGCGCTTGCCCCACAGGCGTCTCCATCTTTTTCCAAAGACAGTGGCAGGATGCTGGGCAAGGAATGAGGTGGGATGTCAGCTCACGGGCGTGCGGAGTCCCATACTCACAGATCCCAGTAAACGCCACTGAGCTCATCACCCGACCCCGCAAGCCCCTGCCCACAGTTCCGGTAGGTAAAGCCCTCAAGGAAGGGTGCCCCACCATGACAAAGGGACCCGGGAACAGATTGGTATTGGTACCCACAGGTCAGGTACTGTACCAAGGGCTTCGGTGATTTTAAACCTCACCGAGGTAAGATTGCCAGCGTGGTGCCGCAAGGAAATGGAGCAATTATACCAGGTCCTGTTAACAAACATGTTTAAATAGTTTTACGAATTCGACTTTGCCGATGTCGACAGAGCTGAATTGTACACCATGCCACATGAGGTCTTGGACAGAATAGGGAGGCAAAGAAGGGGTGCAGTAAATGATATTTTCACAGCTTTTAATACAGGAACTTCCGTCATCAACGCACTGGATGACGTGGAGCTACAAACTCAGATTAATGGATTGAAAACACAGCTAAGAAAGATACTGACTGGTGAGAATAAGGTAGTGGGTTGTGAGTTACATGAGGACCAGGCCATGACACTACACTTAAAAGAGATAATAGCGGAGCTGGAGAAACACGCCAGAGCGGTAAATGCTCTCATTAGGGAGGATCGGAATGCGTCCGATCAGGCTGCGCAGAACGAAGCTTGTGTGCTATACGGGGCGTGGTTACTGGGTGAGGGCCGCAGTAATCTGGAGGATTTAAAGCAAGGCTTAGTCCCCTCCTGGATTAGCAACAAGCACCTCGCAGCCCTCCACCCTTTTGAGAATACATTGAGTCCGTGCCAGCTCAGACTAGCTTCAGAGGCCTACCCAGTCCCAGTGGACTGTGGACGGTCTAATCACACCATTATGGGTATAGTGGTAAGAATGCCGGTGATGGGAAAGACAGCCAAACCTGCCCCAGTATACAGGGTGGAGAACATTGGAGTCATTCAGGGGGGTGCGCACATTCGCTACACGGGGGTCCCACCTTATGTCATTCGATGGGAGCATGCAATGATGGGTACCGACCTCTCGGGGTGCCGGAGCCGGGGAGCACATATCATCCTGTGTCCCCAGTACTTGAATGCCCATTTAAAACCACAGTGCGGGTTCAGAAATGCTGGCGCAAAGCCTATAAATTGCACCATGGAGGCAATGGCACAAGGCCATGTGCCCCCGCAGGTGGCATATATAGGAGGTGGGACATACTGTGTCACCACTGCAGCGCCCCACTACCAACATGGACAGCACGGTTGGTGTCCGGTGAGTGACAGCAGCTTCTGTTTCAAGCCCAGGGCAGAAGTTCAAGTGGCCCAAGAGTGAATTGTCCCCATCCCTGAACCTTCCACTGTTCACCTCACTGTGAAAGAGAATTTCACCGATTTTTAGCGATTCGTTGCACATTTTGGATATATCATTCCCCCTCTCCCTGAACACCTCACCAAGATATTAAAAGCCGTTGTTGTTTCACAGAAACACTTCTACACACTGGAGCAGAAGACTTTAGAGATAGGGGCAGACATATTGGACATAGTGACCCCACCGTGGTGGGACCTGTTCACTAATATAGAAGTCCCTTCCTGGATTAGAATAGCCTCCCACATTCTTGTAGTGTGCCAGGTTGTCATTGTAGTGTATTTGTTGTTTGTACACTGTAAAAAGGTCAAACATTCGCAAAAGTACGAGAATAGAGGGGAATGGAGGGAGCATTATGTGCGGGTAGAAAAAGAGACGCCCATTTAGATTGATGATGCTTTGTATAAAGTTAAAGTTTTCCCTCCCTCCTCTGTATTATTTTTGATGTGTATTCATGTGTTTTGGGGATTTTCGTATGAATTTTATTTTATTATTGAAGTTTAATTAGATGTGATGTCATTATTAGAAGGTAATGTGTATATACTAGGTGATGTAGGGGTATAAGGACCCCCTCTACACCTGGAAGTATGTTATAAGATTTTTAGCTCCAAGGTATTGCCATCTATAGATGCTTAATGTACACTAGATTTTTCTGAAATGGGAAATGCATGTGTTGTAGGGTCATAGATAGGTAAATACTGGGGATGGTTAGATTGTGGAAGGACAGAAAATTTTGCTCACCCAGAATTATGATACTCCAAGCAAGTTACAGTATCATCAGGGGGGAGTGTGGGATTCGCAAAATTGGATTTTATATTAATAAGGGTTAAATGGCAGAAGAGGCCGTGATTTTAAAGACTATTTTAAAATAGCCCAGTAAAAGGGGCATACAAAATGGCCGCCATACCATGTGATCAGCTCATTGGGACTCTTTAAAATGGTTCCTGCGCAACATCAGACAGCTATGTGGATTGAACCCTTAGTAAGTTCTGGAAGCCGTTTTATGAGAGAACGAAACCAGACCCACACGTATGCATATGGATTCAATGCAGATCCACTCAAGATCGGCTTGGAGACAGAGGCCATCTAAATGTTGACCCAGACAAAAGGGGACAATTTCATATTCATGAGAACAGCACCCAGGACTAGATAACGAGATCAGCAGGACATTCAAAACAATGAAAGCCATTTCCAACCAGAGATGGGCCTGTTACCAGCCGCTTAAAATGATTTTAAATATAATAACTGCCCCGCTGTGCTCAAAGCCCGCCAAAGTTAAAACAAAGACTAACCTGATTTTGGGCGGGAAGTGAGACCTCGGGAAGAAAGGTATATCTGGAGAGACTTTTCGGCAGTTAAGGACACAAGAAGCACTCGGAAGCAGTCGGGACAGGCAAGCCAGAGCAAGTTGGAAGGCAGACAGTAGCAAGCCTGCAGCTTGAACACAGACACGCCGGGTTGGAGAGCTGGAAACACGCAGCTTGAATCCGGACACCCAGAAGAAGGAGCAGTCAATCGCAGGCGTTCCGCCGCGGGGAAGCACATCGGGAGATCATCGACCATCCCCGAGCCGTTGCCGGAACGAGAGGCCATAAACCCAGCTTGGGAGAAGAGAGAAAAAAATAAAGGTCCCAAGCGAAGAAACCTTCCAGCCACCACGGCCCGGTAGAAGAGAGGAAAGGAACCTGAAGAAGCGATGGGAGCTAGCCCAAGGCTCCTCTGACCAGGGTCGAGCTGACGATCCTCGACCCCGCCGACATCCAGGCCTGCCGGTGTCCAGCCGCCCCCGACCCCCACCTCAGGAGAGAGATGTGGCGCAGCTCGCAGGGGCTCCACGATCCACGTGGAGACGAGAAGCCTGAAAGGACCAAACACAGACTCGTTTTCAAAACCTTGCACTTCCTAGTGGGATTGGTGAGCATGTTTCTGGCCCTTCACAATCAGATCTAGATAGGTTTAATAAGGGGGTGGATTTAAGGGTACAATTAACATGAGTTGTTGTCCCTCGATGTTCCATGTGTTTCCTTATTTCATGATGATCTTTGTAGAGTATAAGATGCCTGTATTTGCCTTAGTTAGTATAATGTCATTATGATTTGTTTGTGTTTGTTTTTCCCTCCCATGTACCGTACTCTTATCTGTGTTGCATTTGATTTGATATATTTTTTTTTTCCATTTGCAATAAAATTTCATTTTGATTCATCAAACTTGGTCTACAAGAGTCTTCTCTACATTATAGTTCCTGCGCCTAAGTCCAGAGTATAGAATCTAAGGGGTGAGTGGGTCGAACCACTCAAGGGTTTACTGTGCAAGAGAGAGAGGCCTCTAGAGAGAGAAACCTCTGGGAAACCTCTCGAGGAAAATCCCTTACACCATGGGCTTTTACTTTTCTGACCAGTCTGCCACGTGCGACCTTATCAAAAGCCTTACTAAAATCCATGTAGACTACATCAAACATGCTACCCTCATCGACCTCCTTGTTGCCTCCTCAAAAAATTCAATCAAATTAGTCCCTTCTCTTAACAATCCATGCTTACTATCCTTGATTAACCCATGTCTTTCTAAATGATGATTAATACTGTCTCTCAGAATTTTTTTGAATAATTTTCCTACCACCAAGATTAGGCTGATTGGCCTGTAGTTACTCGGTCTATCCTTTTCTCCCTTTTTAAACAACAGTACAACGTTAACAGTCCTCCAGTCCTTTGGCACCACACCTGTAGCCAGAGAGGATTGGAAAGTGATGGTCGGAGCCTCCATTATATCCTCCCTTGCTTCTTTTAACAGCCTGGAATACATTTCAGTGGCCTTTAGTTACTGACCTTTCTGCCACTGGAAACAGTTTCTTGTTAATTACTCTATCGAAATCATCCCTGAGTCTGAACACCTCTATCAAATCTCCTCTTAACCTTCTCTGCTCTAAGGAGAACAACCCCAGTTTCTCCAGTCTCTCCACATAACTGAAGCCCTTCATCCCTGGTACCATTCTAATAAATCTCTTCTGCACCATGCCTAAAGTGTGATGCCCAGAATTGAACACCATACTCCAGCTGAGGTCTAACCAGAATTTTATAAAAGTTTAGCCTAACTTCCTTGCTTTTGTACTCTATGGGCTGGATTTTGATACTGGGGCGGGCTGGGGTTGTGTAACCTGCATTTCGTGTTAGCCACCCGATTCTAAATCAATGTGGGAAAATGATACCATTTTTAATTAATTTGCCAATTGAGTTCCAACGTGTGAGAACCCATGGCCAATGAGTTTTTCCAGTCTGAAAGTCGCCTCCGATGATATCATCATTGCTGCTGCACTTACGGTCTGCAACAAGCCTTGCTTCTTCTGCAGACTGCCAAGCTTTTGCCCTTGCATGTCAGAGGTGCCTGCAGGAAGAATGGCCAGCCAGAGACCTTGGTCTGCACCCCGCTTTGATGACGTTGCCCTGCAGGCTTTAGTAGAGGGAGCAAGAGCAAAGGAAGAGGTGCCCTTCCCTTCTTTAGGGAGGAAGACGCCTCCCCAGCAAACCAAGGCTCTGTGGATCCAGGTGGCAGAGGAGGTCAACTCTTTGTCAGTAACCCGCAGAACCTGGCTTCAGTGAAGGAAGAGGTTTCATGACCTTCTGCGCACTGGAAAAGTGTGTATGAATTTCCCATCACCCTCAATCTGATCCCCATTGCCTCTCCTCACCAGCACTCAGCTTTAGCAATCTCTTCCTCCACATTCAACTTGACACTGACGTTCCTGCACCCTTACCCATTCCCTCTCTATGGTCACATTCACCTAACTAGTCGACTATGCAGCCCTCACACTCCCTATCACTGTGATGCAATTACAACTTACAACACACAGGGAGGGCCCTTGGTCTAGCCATGTCACTCCATCTTTGTCTCCTTCTAAGCATCTATGCTGCACTCACTCCTTCATTCTCACTCAAACTCCACTTGTCTCCCTCATTGCAGGAAAAGAAAGCTCACAATAAGAGGGAAAAAGTGAGGACAGGAGGAGGGCCACCCTCGGTAGCCCATTTCACCATCTGGGAGGAGGCGGTCCTGGAGGTCGTGGGAGTGGAGGAAGATTCCCAAGTGGGGGATGGACAGACGGGCGCATCACAGCAAGCTGGTGACAGAATAGTATTCCATCTCTCTCAATGACATTGCATGAGTCGCTGATAATGATTCTGAAGCTTGAACAGATGGACTTATGATCATCTGCAATATGCAAAGTGCATGTAACCTTTGCCTCACACATCTGACTCTTTCCTTTACTCCACCACAGGACCATCGCAAGCACCTGTCCCCATTAGCCAGGAGGAAGAGCATGAGCCTCAAGACTCCTCAGAGGAAGCTGCAACCTCTGAGGGTGCAGCGTCAGCAGAATTCACCGCACCCAGCAGCAGCGCAGACACTCACACCTCGGAGGAAACATCGCAAGATAAAGTAGTGTTGTCACTTGGTGTATCACAGCTCACAAGTGAGCATCAGCAGATTGTGGAGACAGGGACAGCAGTGGAGAGTCCTAGTCAAAGGGCACAGGACTCTGCCAGCTTGGCTCAGCAGCATGTCGACCCTCTGCCTCTGGGTCCATACATAAGATCAGCGGTGCTGGAACTCCAGGAACAGATGCAGGAGTCTCTGGCAGGTTTTGTCTCCAGGGTCGCTGCGAGTGTGGAGCGAATGGAGGAGTCCATTGCGAACATGAGCAGAGCCTTTGTGGAGTCATTGGCGCATGAATGCATCACCATGGAAAGGATGGCAACCTCCGTGGAGGTGATAAGTCGCCAGAGTACAGAAAACATGGTGAGTGTTCTGAATAGAATGACATCTCTGGAGGAGCGATGGTCATCTATTGAACAGAGAAACCAGACCTTCATGGAAGTCCTTCTGAGTAGGACTGCCAGTGCAGATACGGGTCCCCATGACCCCCTGATGTGCAGCAAGGTGCTCTCAAGCCACTTGCAAGTGCTGAGGGGGACCTGACCCATGAGAGGGAAGTTGGTGGCAGACATCAAGGAAGTGGGGGCTCCTCTCCAAGCGCTCACACTTCCATGCCACTGCAGAGCCCTCGGTCAGAGCCCCACCAGATTCCACACCCAACTGAGATCGGTGTCTCAACCCCTGCACAGCCGCAGAAGTAGCAGGCTGTTGGCGAGCCCTCACAGGTTCGCAACCCCAGAGGATGCCCGCCAAAGGTGTCGAGACAGGAGCAGCAAGAAAGTGAGCAAGGGGCCTCCACATCTGCTGAAGCCACAGGGGAAGCACAACATAGGAGCACGCGTTAGAGAAAGATACTTCACAAATAGTCACAAGGGTAGTCACTTGGGTGAAATTTGATGTTTTAAGTTAAAAAGCCCTCAGATGATTACTGTAAATAAAAATTCTGATGGCTACAGCTGTAGTTGTGGCATGTGTCATTTTGCAAATCGGACTTCCACATTGAGGGCTTAGGATTACTTGCAATTGTCAGTGATGTAAAAAGACTACTGAGCACTTGGTTTGAGCATAAAACAAGGCTTTAATCAACTGTTTCACAACCATGAGATTCTAGTTACATCACTAGCTCCTGGTTACAAAAACGTCCTGAGCAAGCTGGGACCACGCCCGAGTATTTATGCTCCTTGGACGGCGCCACCAGCTGGCCGGCCAGTGTTACTTCATGAGTCATTTCTTCATGAATGATAAGATTCATGACGTTCTTCCCGCCTGAAAGATTTGGAAATCCGACGACTTCCTTCTAGCGGATTAGGCAGTCCATGAATAGCCGCAGTCTTTTAGATCTTTGTTTGTGGCTGGAAGGCATGTCTCCTTGGACCGTGTCTTGGTCCCTGGGTCGCTTGGTCCATACTGGTAGATCGACAGGGCCCGTGTTGCCTTGATAGACCTGAGGGAGACTGGGGAGATCGTGACTCCGGGTGCGGGTCCCCACAGGCACAGAGCTGGCTTCATCTTGTTTGGTAGCCGGGGACTGACCGGCGCCCTGGCTTCGGGTGGCCATCCCGTGGGGAGCGCTTGGCTCCCCAAGTTGATCCAGTGGAGTAACCGGTAAATCCCTTGATGTCCCAGGTAGGGCGTCATCCTCAAAGGAGCGCAGAGTGTAGGCATCATTATTATGGGTTACTCTATCAGTTGGGTCCGTGGGACTGGTTGGACAGGGAGCCAGATCTCGGAGTGAAATGGTGGACTCCCGGCCATCAGGGTACTGCACGTGCGCGTATGTGGGATTAACGTCTGTTAGTTCCACTTCGTCGGCATGGGGATTGCTTTTGGAAGAGCTGACAAATCTTCGGAGCAGCACGGGGCCGGGAGCTGCCAGCCAGGACGGTAGGGACGTCCCATGAGTGGAGCGACGCTGGAACCTGAAGAATCGCTCGTGAGGAGTGACATTGGTGGACGTAGAAAAAGAGACCTGATGGAATGCAACGCGTCAGGGAGCATAGTTTCCCACTGCTGGTCTGGTAGGTTGCGTGACCTCAGTGCAAGACAAACAGCGTTACAAATTATAGCGTTATATCTCTCAACCTGTCCGTTACCGATGGGATGATACGGTGTCATTTTACTTGTGGCGATTCCCCGTTGGGAAAGATAGCTTTTGAGTTCGCTTGACATGAAGGAGGGACTCCGATCAGAGTGGATGAAATTGGCCATACCACAAAGGGAAAAGACTTGATCAAGGCACTTGATCACTGTGGAAGTAAGCATATTGGGATAGGGGAAAGCAAAGGGAAAGCGTGAATATTCATCCACCATAGTAAGTAAGTAGGTGTTTCGCGTTGAGGAAGGCAATGGCCCTTTAAAGCCAATGCTGAGTCGCTGCATAGGCTGCATAGTGTGTATAGGTGAGCCATCCGATGGACAGAAGAATTGTGGATTTAATTCCGCACAAATTCTACAGGTGGAACATGTTCTTTTCACATCTTCCGTAGAAAATGGGTGATTTTTAGATCGCACAAAGTGCAACATATGGGTAATGCTAGGATGGCATAAGTCAGTATGAAGATCCGCAAGAGTCGAAGTTGATATAGAAGAGCAGAATGCACACGTGAGGGTATCCAGGACTACATTCTCTTTGCCGGGTCGATAATGTATGGTGTAGCCAAAGGCAGCCAATTCCATCCTCCAGAGTTGTACTTTGTTCTTCTTAATCTTAGTGTGTTTCCGGTTATCCAGCATAAAGGCCACAGAGCGTTGATCAGTTATAAGCGTGAAATGGCGACGAGTAAGAAAATGGCTCAATTTACGTACTGTTTTGATGATAGCCGTAGCCTCCTTCTCGACAGGAGGATAATGGAGCTCGCTACCCTGCAAAGTTCTGGACAGAAATGCAACGGGTCGACCACCTTGATTCAAGGTAGCCGAGATCGCCACCTCCGATGCATCGCACTCAACCACGAAAGGAAGATTTTCATCAATGGAACAAAGTGTGGCTTTTTCCAGTTGTCGCTTGAGGAGGTTGAAAGCTGAAATAGCCGTTGCCTCCAATGGAAATGACTTTGCGTGAAGCAGGGGCTGGATCTTGTCGGAGAAGTGGGGTATCCACTTTCGCATAATAGGCGAACATGCTGAGTGCCCGACGAAGAGAGCCGAGATTCGTAGGGGGAGGGAGCTCCTGAAGCGGATGAAGTCGCTCCGGATCCGGTTTGGTGACACCGTTGCCCACCCAGTAGCCAAGGACGTTGACTGATGGTACTGATTTCACAGATTTGGACTCATTTAAGGTTAAGTTGTGACGACGGAGAACGCCAAAAAATTTCTGGAGGTTGGCATCATGCTCCTTCTGGTCATGACTAGCAATGGTGATATTATCCAGATATGGAAAAGTGTCCGTTAAGTTCTCCTGTTTGACTAGGCTATCCATTGCCTGTTGAAAAACAGCCACCCCATTGGTGACCCCAAATGGAAGGCGACAAAACTGGTAAAGCCGACCATTGGCCTTAAAGGCCGTATAATTTTTGTCAGAGTCCTTTAATGGTACTTGATGGTATGTGCTCTTTAAATCGAAAGTTGAAAACACCTTGTAGTTGGCAAGGTTATTGACCATGTCATCGATGCGTGGTAGTGGGTAGGCATCCAGGTCGGTATACTGGTTAATAGTTTGCGAGTAATCGATGCAAAGACGTTGCTTGTGTTGTTTCAGAGGATTTTTAACAATGACGACTTGAGCCCGCCAGGAAGATGAACATGGCTCAATGATACCGTCAGCTAGAAGGCGAGAGATTTCTGCCTCAATAAAGGATCGATCATCGTGGCTGAAACATCGTAATTTAGTGACTATGGGCTTACATCGGGGGGATAGATGTGCAAACAAGGCAGGCTCATCGAGCGAAGCAGCCGAAAGCGCACAAAACAGTACTTTAGAAATAGTAAGCTCCGGCTTTGACCCTCCAAACTCGAAAGTGAGTCTTTTGTGTTGTTTCTGGAAATCCTGTCGCAGGAGCACATCACTGCATAGGTTTTTGAGCACCCCGAGCTGGGTGGAAAAATAAGTGCGGCTATTGCGAATAAGGTCGACAAGACAAAAGCCGGAAGAGTTGGTTGTCAGTGTCATCAGAGCCATTGCAATTTCCCTGTCCAAGGGGTAAATACGCAGTTTTAACTTACTGACAGCCCGCTCACTAATGAAGCTGTCAGAGCTGCATGAGTCGATTAGTGCACTCAAAATGTGTCCATTTATCGAAACCTTCGTGGCTGCATGGGACAGACTTTGGGGAAAAACAGTTGTGATGGGAGGAGGGGCAATTTTACCCTTGAAAGCTGTAACCTTAGTCGTGGTTCTTGGGGAAGGAGCAGTTTTATAGATTGCAGTTGTAACCTTAGTAGTGGCTCTTGGGGGAGGAGCAGTTTTATAGATAGTAGCTGCAAAACTAACAGGGGCTCTTGACTGGTATTCCTTAGAAAAGTGGCCTTTCTTACTAACAGAGGCTCTTGACATGCATACCTTAGAAAAGTGACCTTTCTTACTGCAATGATTGCAGACTGCGTTCCGAGCAGGACAAAATTTCCTATAGTGGAATGCACCTCCACAGAAGAAACACTTCCTTCCAGATTGCCAAGACACCACTAGGGCAGGGTTGTCATCAATGAAGGCTTCTAGGGTAGGGTTATCATCAGCCAGGTTGGAGTACTCATCAGTGAGGGCTTCCGCACGAGGCCTATCGAAGGAGTCACTAAAAGTGATAGCAGCAGTCCGTGCATGTGGTGAAAGATAGGTATCTGCATTCCTCTTTGCTAAGTCCAGAGAACATGCCTGGTCATAGGCAGCCTGTAACTTGAGAGTTTTATTCTCCAGCAGACGCTGACGTATGAAGGAAGATGCAATTCCATTAATAAAGGAACCACAAATTAACTCCCCTGGTACTGCTCAGCTGTGACAGCTTTAAGATTACAATCCTTGCTGAGCCTGCGAAGTTTCTGAAGGAATCTGTCAAGTGATTCCCCGGGTTGCTGTCGAGTTGTGGCCAGTAGATGCCGAGCAAAAATTTTGTTTGGGGAATTAATATATAGTTGCCGTAGTATTTGGATAGTGGTGTCATAGTCTACACAGTCTTCAATATAGTCAAACACATGAGGGGATACATAATTGGCAAGCTTTCGTAACTTATTAGGAACATTCTCACCACACTTTTCAAGGAAGTTGCTGAAGGTACGATACCAGTGTTTCCATACCTTAGCGGCTGTAAGTGAATTCGGGTCCAGGTCGAGATGGGCAGGTCTGAGTAGTTTCTCCATGATGAATCGATTACTTCGTCCAAGTTCCCTTCTGCGGTTTGAGTCATAGCCGTCTGTTCCCAAGACCATTCAGAGCGTGGAGCAGGTCAGTTGATTAAATTGATGTAGAAAGACTACTGAGCACTTGGTTTGAGTATGAAACAAGGCTTTAATCAACTGTTTCACAACCATGAGATTCTAATTACATCACTAGCTCCTGGTTACAAAAACGTCCTGAGCAAGCTGGGACCACGCCCGAGTATTTATACTCCTTGGATGGCGCCACCAGCTGGCCGCCCAGTGTTACTTCATGAGTCATTTTGTCATGAATGATAAGATTCATGACAGTCAGTATGGTGGTCAAATTGCTAGAAATCCGTTGGTTCTTGGCCATTGTTGATGCTCAGGTAAGAAGCTGCAAGGCAAAAGTGCTTGATTGGCTAGGCTAAGCAAAACTGGCCAAGTAGAGTGCGTTCCTTGCATCCCGGGCAGCAATGTTCTTGCCTACTGCTGCCGCTGGTTGATGGGCCTCTGCAAGATGTTCGTTTTCGCTCGCCTCCTCCTCATCTGAGGAGGATATGTGAGGAGCCACTTGGTCCTCAGGAATCTGCAAGCCACGACGCTGTGCCATGTTGTGAAGTGCACAGCAAACCACGATGATTCTGGAGACCCTGGCTGCTGAGTACTACAGGGCTCCACCTGATCTATCCAGGCATCTGAAGCACATCTTCAGCAAACCAATGGTTTGCATGATTATGGCTCTGGTGGACATGTGGCTGGAGTTGTAGCTCTCCTCAGCTTCATTGGATGGGCTCCTCAACCCCGTCATTAGCCACGTCCTCAGGGGATAGCCCTTGTCTCCAAGTAGCCATCCGTTAAGTTGGTCTGGTGGACTGAATAGCGGAGGCACACTAGACTGGCGCAGTATGAAGGAGTCATGGCAACTGCCAGGGTACTTGGCACAAACATGCAAAATGTCCTTCTTGTGGTCACACACCAGCTGAATGATAAGGGAGTGGAAGCCCTTGCGGTTGACAAAAATACCTGGATTGCGATGGGGTGCCTTAAGGGCTACATGTGTGCAGTCAACGATGCCCTGCACCCTTGGAAAGCCTGCTAGATTAGCTAATCCAACCGCACGCGCCGTGACACTTGCTTGATCCTTGGTGAAATGGATGTGATTGTGTGCGATGGCAAAGAGTGCATCGGTTACCTGCGTGATGCAAGTGTGCACGGCCACCTGGGAGATGCCACTGATGTCTGCTGCTGATCCCTGGAATGAGCCTGAGGCAAAAAAGTTGAGTGTGGTGGTGACTTTGACGGCCACTGGTAAGGGTTGTCCACCTGGTTCTCTTGCTCCAGGTCTTGTTGCAGCATTGCACAGATGTCACCTGTAATGATATCAGCAAATAGAGATGGTATTTGCCTGTTTTATTATGATGCTTTACCAGCTTGTTTGCATGTATTGATTGCTTGTGCCTGACCAGCAGAGAACATGTGACCGAGACAAGCAAGGCAGTTCAGTTTTAGTTTCAGTTTCATTCTAGATGCATCACTAGCATGATGTCTCCTGAAATGCTGTATAAAGAGTTGAACAAGCTTTAGATTAAAAGACATTCTCTTTCATAAATATCTCGTCATTAAACCCACAAAGAAATCAATACATAGTGTCAGAAGTGATTGAAAGAGATGAAGAGAAAAAATCTGAAGTTAAATCAGCTCTCCACAAATTAGCAAGCCAAAAGAGAACATCGTTGCTTACCATTGGAGAATAGCTAACGAAGTGAAAAATGGAAGGTTTACACCCACCGGCGACGCTTCAGTTGACAGGTAATGTGGCTGAAAATTGGAGGAGGTTCAAACAACATGTGGGGTTGTATTTAGCGGCAATCGGAGCTGACGAGAAAAGTAATAAAAATAAATCATCACTGTTCTTACGTGTCGTGGGTGATGAAGCGCTGGAGGTGTATAATAACTTCACATTCGCTGCTGATGGAGACAAAATGAAACTAGATAAAATAATGGAACAGTTTGAGGCCTACTGCATACCTAAACGTAACGTGATGTTTGAGAGGCACAGATTTTTCACATGTGTACAGAAAATGGGTGAGACTATTGATCAGTATGTGACTGAACTGAGAAACCGAAGAAAAACATGTGAATTTGGGGGACTGACAGACTCGCTGATAAAAGACAGACTGGTGTGTGGTATTCCAGATAATGGTCTAAGGGAAAGACTGCTAAGAGAGCAAGATCTAGACCTGGGAAAAGCCATAGCACTGTGTAAGGCTACAGAGACTGTGAAGTCGCAGGCAAAGGAGCTGTTCAGTGACAATAGCTGCAACGTGGATGCAGTGAGTAAGAACGGACACAAACCGTTTAACAAAAAGAGCGCCAATGTGAAAAAAGAGGCGTGGCCAGCGAACGAAAATGAAAGGGACAATCGAAAGTCATGCAGTCGATGCGGTACACAGCATCCACCAAGAAAGTGTCCAGCATATGGTAAAACATGCAATAGTTGCAACAAGAACAACCATTATGCCCGTTGCTGTAAGAACCAAATGCAACAAAGCAAGGTCCATGCAGTAGATGAAAGCGACATAGAGGAGTTCTATGTAGATGTTGTGTCTGAAAACAAAAAAGAAGAAAGAGACTGGATGTTGACACTAAAAGTGAATGACATACATATTCCATTTAAATTGGATACTGGAGCACAAGTTAATGTGATATCAGAGACTGATTTTAAGAAAATTAGACCCAGACCAAAGATACATGGATTAAAAGTGAAAGTGACAGGATTCTCAGGTACTGATATACCAGTGAAAGGAAGATGCATTGTCAAAGTAACACACAAGGACAGAGAGCACACGTTAGCATTAATCGTGGTGCCAAAGGATGTGCAAGCCATACTAGGTTTAAAAGCCTGTGAGAGACTGAACCTGGTAAAGAGAGTCCTCGTTGTGGAAAGCGAAGGAGAGACAGTCTATGATGAACTGAATGTTGCGTACACACCGGGTAAGCTGATGTATACAGCAGACACGTTGTCCAGAGCTGTTGATCCAGGAGAGCCCGCAAACACAGTGAAAAGACTGATGTACAAGGCAAAAGACAGTGGAACTGACTTCTACCAGAGCATGCTTGTATACCGCACAATGCCGCTCGAGTGTGGTAAGTCACCAGCCCAACTCCTGATGGGACGTCGGCTAAGGTCAAACCTACCCATCCCGGAGAACCTCCTGAAAACAAAAGAGGGGGAGAAAGTGAGGAAGTTCAAAGAACAACAGAAAGAAAAGCAAAAGTACTACTATGACAGAGGAACACAAAACCTACCTGAACTCCACACTGGTGACCAAGTAAGGTTCAAAGACAAAACAAATACATGGACTCAGAAGGGAACTGTCCTGAGTGAAGTTCAGCCAAGATCACACACCATTCAGACAGATGAGGGTGCTGTTCTGAGAAGAAATTGTCGAGATCTTCTCATGGGACCAGCCACAGCAGGTCAAGAGACTGATACTGTTGAACAACCTGATCACACAACTGAGAACCAATCATCTGAGGCAACAACTCAGATTCAAGGACAATCAATCAGAAAATCCTCAAGACACGTGAAGCCTCCTGAGAGACTCATTGAGCAAATTTAAGGACTATTGTTATAGAAGGAAGTAATGTTATCTTATTCTTTCTTCAAGTTCTAGTGTATTGACATATTTCATGTGAACACACAAAGCAAGGTTAAAAAACCTTGATCATGATAATGATAATGTAAGTTCATTAAGTGTTACAGTTAAAATGCAGATTAATACAAAGAAAACATGTTGTTAGTTAAAAGTAAAATACTTTTGTTTTAAGAAAAGGAGATGTAATGATATCAGCAAATAGAGATGGTATTTGCCTGTTTGATTATGATGCCTTACCAGCTTGTTTGCATGTATTGATTGCTTGTGCCTGACCAGCAGAGGGCATGTGACCGAGACAAGCAGGCAGTTTAGTTTAGTTTCAGTTTTGTTCTAGATGCATCACTGGCATGATGTCTCCTGAAATGCTGTATAAAGAGTTGAACAAGCTTTAGATTAAAAGACATTCTCTTTCATAAATGTCTCGTCATTGAAGCCACAAAGAAATCAATACATCACCCACTACCTCTCGTGAAAGCCGGAGCCGCCTTTGGCACTGCTGCTCAGACATGTTGAGGTAGCTGACCCTGTGTCTGTAGACCCTGTTTGGGGGGTATCTCCTGTGATGACAGGCTTCCATGCGCTGGCCCTTTCTGGCCTGTGCAGCTTCAAGTGGGTGAGCAGCAGCTTGGCGCTCCTGTTGTTGCTGCTGCTGTTGGTGCTGCTCTTGTTCCTGGTTCTGCTGCTGCCACGGCTGGTCTTCATCCTCATCTGATGTCCAGAAGGGAAGGAAATAAATGGCTCCCATTCTTCTGGTATATGTCTCAGTTGAGGAAGCGCTCAGTCAAGGTGGCGAGAGGGGTTTCCCAGGAGGTCACACTGGAGATGGATGTCAGACTCCAAACTTCCACAGCTGTGGTTATGCTTTCTAAAAGTTCCCCCAGATCTGAGACAACAAAGCCCTGCCACCTGCAAATGATGGCTGATCAAATCTCCTATTTAATGTTTGAGCTGCAGCTTATAGTCAGCAATGGCAAAGGACCCTAGGGAGCTCCTTTGCCATCCTTGACAATCCATTGCCATCCTTTGCACTCTTTCCCCCCAGTCTCCTCTCTTCTGCTGTTTAAGCACCCCTGGCTCTAATAGTGGGTGCATTTTTATCCCTAACTGCAAGTTCAAGCTGCAAGGTTAAAGTTACCTGAGCCAACTGCCCATCCCCCGACCATGCCTGTTCTTTGTTCACAGAATCACAGAATCACAGAAACCCCACAGTGCAGATAGAGGCCATTTCGGCCCATCGAGCCTGCACCGACACATATCCCACCCGATCCCCGTAACCCCTACACCAACACACATCCCACCCTATCCCCGTATTTAATCCCCCTAACACCAAGGGTCAATTTATCATAGCCAATCAACCTAACCCGCACATCTTTGGACTGTGGGAGGAAACCGGAGCACCCGGAGGAAACCCACGCAAACACGGGGAGAATGTGCAAACTCCACACAGTCACCCGAGGCCGGATTCGAACCCGGGTCCCTGGCGCTGTGAGGCAACAGTGCTAACCACTATGCCACCGTGCTGCCCTCTTGTTCTCAGTGAGCACTGGCTCTTCACTTAAACTTAGCTCCCAAAGCGAGAATATCAATGTTAATTTGATCCTGTGAGAGACAACATCATTCATGTCCGAGGCCAGGACCCAGGAACGAGGGCGAGCCCAGCAGCGAGGTCAAGGCGTAGGAGTGGCGCAGCGTGGACCAACAGTGGGGTCGGGGCCCAGGGAAGGTGCAGCATGGGCCAACAGCGAGGTTGGGAGGACCAAAATGCATCCTACAAAACCCAAGCAGAGAGGACCTGCGGGAAGGAGGGAGGAGGACAGTAGCAGTATGTTTGTGTGTGTGTGCTAGGCCGTTGTAGCAGAGCCTGGTCTCCAATCGTCTTGGAACCCCTTGCCATTGGACCAAGACTTTGCTCTGTCAAGCCCGTGTGGTAGCTGGTGTGCAACGGCCACCCCATGTTAAAAGAATTCACGCACAGGCATCTTCCACCCTTTAAAATGAAGTTCGGGACCTGGAACGTCAGGACCATCATGGACAACCCCAACAGTGACAGACCGGAACGTCATACTGCTATCGTTGCCCGGGAGCTCAGACACTTCGATATTGACATCGCCACCCTAAGTGAGACCCAGTGGGCAGGGGAAGGCCAGCTCAAGGAGCAAGGCGGTGGTTACACCTTCTTCTGGAAAGGCAAACACGAAGAAGAACGCTGCCTCCATGGAGTAGGCTTCGCCATAAAAAATGAACTGGTTGGGCGTCTCAGAGACTCCCCTAGTGGTATAAACGAGCGCCTCATGACTCTTCGACTCACCCTAGCCCGGAACCAGTGCGCTACGGTCATCAGTGCGTACGCCCCAACACTGGAAGCCACAGACGAGGCCAAAGAGGAATTCTACTCCAGCCTCAAACAATCCCTGTCCCGAGTCCCAACGGGCGACAAGCTGATCCTCCTTGGTGGCTTTAATGCCAGAGTTGGAAAGGACACAGACCTCTGGAGAGGTGTGATTGGCAGAGAGGGGGCAGGGAAAGCCAACTCCAATGGTACCCTCCTCCTGTCGAAATGATTAGAACATGGCCTCGTCATAACAAACACCTTGTTCCGTCAGAGAGACAAGTACAAGGCTTCATGGCAGCACCCTCGTTCCAAGCACTGGCATCTGCTGGACTATGTCATCGTCCAAGTGAGGGACCGCAAGGACGTCCGCATCACCCGCGTCATGACAGGAGCTGATGACTGCTGGACAGACCACCGCCTAATCCACTCTGTCATCTCCATCAATGTAGCCCCAAAACAGCGGCGACAACAGAAACAATGCTGCAGGAAAATTAATGCTGGAGCACTCAAAGACCCTGCTAAGAAAGCCCTAATCAGCCTGCGCCTCACAAACAACCTGACGACTCCCAGTGATGCAGAGACACAGAGTGCCCACAGCATCTGGTCTGCACTCAAGGCCTCCATAATCAGCACCTGTGAAGAGACGCTCGGTCACTCGACCAAGAAACACCAAGACTGGTTCGATGAGAATGACCAGGAGATCCAGGAGCTAATAAGCCGCAAGCGCAAGGCATTCCTAATCTGGAAACAGCAACAGAACTCGAGAGCAAGAAAGCAGCTCTACAGAAGCCTGAAGGCCGAGGTTCAACAAAAAACTCGCGACCTAAAGAACAGATGGTGAGTGGAGAAAGCGCAGGAGATCCAGCAGCCAGCCGACAACCACGACGTGCGTGGATTCTTTAGCGCAGTCAAGACCATCTACGGCCCAAGCACCCAAGGCACTTCCCCACTGCGGGCCAAGAATGGAGAGGTACTCATCAAGGACAGGGAAGCAGTCAGTGCCCGCTGGAAGGAGCACTTCGAAGATCTCCTTAACCACGACTCTGTCTTCGACACGAGTGTCCTCAACTCCATCCCACAGCAAGCTACCCACCACCATCTCAGCACAACCCCAGCCTGGCATGAGGTGGAAAAGGCCATCCGACAACTGAAGAACAACAAGGCCTCAGGAGCAGATGGAATCCCCGCCGAGGCACTAAAGCATGGTGGAGAAGCACTACTGGCACGAATTCATGAACTCATTTCTCTTATCTGGAAGGAGGAGAGCATGCCAGGGGATCTCAGAGATGCCGTAATTGTGACCATCTTCAAGAAAGGTGACAAGTCTGATTGCGGTAATTACACAGGAGTTTCCCTGCTATCTGCCACAGGGAAAGTCATCGCAAGAATCCTCCTCAATCGCCTTCTCCCAGTGGCCGAAGAGCTCCTCCCAGAGTCGCAATGCGGATTCCGCCCACTAAGGGGCACAATGGACATGATCTTCACCGCACGTCAATTACAAGAGAAATGCAGGGAACAGCACCAGCCACTGTACATGGCCTTCTTTGATCTCACAAAGGCCTTCGACACTGTCAACCGTGAGGGATTATGGAGTGTCCTCCTCAAATTCGGATGCCCTCAAAAGTTTGTCACTATCCTCCGCCTGCTTCACGACAACATGCAAGCCGTGATCCTGACCAACGTCTCCACCACAGATCCAATTCACGTACGAACTGGGGTCAAGCAAGGCTGTGTCATCGCACCAACGCTCTTCTCAATCTTCCTTGCTGCAATGCTCCATCTCACCCTAAGTAAGCTCCCCACTGGAGTGGAGCTAATCTACAGAACAAACGGGAAACTGTTCAACCTCCGTCGCCTCCAGTCCAGATCCAAGGTCGTCCCATCCTCTGTCGTCGAATTACAATATGCAGACGATGCTTGCGTCTGCGCTCACTCGGAGTTCGAACTCCAAACCATCGTAAACACCTTCACCGAAGCATGCGAGAGCATGGGCCTTACACTAAACATCTGTAAGACAAAGGTCCTCTACCAACCTGCCCCCGCCACACAGTGCTGCCCCCCGATTATCAAAATCCACGACAAGGCCTTGGACAACGTGGACCACTTTCCATACCTTGGAAGCCTACTGTCAATAAGGGCAGACGTCGACGACAAAGTCCAACACCGCCTTCAGTGTGCCAGTGCAGCCTTTGGTCGCCTGAGGAAGAGAGTGTTTGAAGACCAGGACCTCAAACCCGGCACTAAGCTCATGGTCTACAGGGCAGCAGTGATACCTGCCCTGCTGTATGCCTCAGAGACATGGACCATGTACAGCAGGCACCTCAAAGCACTGGAGAGGTACCACCAACGCTGCCACCGCAAGATCCTGCAAATCCATCAGTGTTCTTGCTCAGGCCAACATCCCCAGCATCGAAGCTCTGACCACACTCAATCAGCTCTGATGGACGGGTCACATTGTCCGCATGCCCGATACAAGACTCCCAAAACAAGCGCTCTACTCGGAGCTCCGGCACGGCAAGAGAGCCCCAGGTGGGCAGAGGAAATGCTTCAAGGACACCCTCAAAGTCTCCTTGAAAAAGTGTAACATCCCCACCGACACCTGGGAATTCCTGGCCCAAGACCGCACAAAGTGGAGGAGAAGCATCCAGGAAGGTGCCGAACACCTCGAGTGTCTTTGCCGGGAGCAACTGGAAGCCAAGCGCAGGCAGCGCAAAGAGCACACGTCAACCCAAGCACCCCACCCACCCGCCCCTTCAACCACCGTCTGCCCCACCTGTGACAGAGACTGTAGGTCCCACATTGGACTAATCAGTCACATGCGAGCTCATTTTTAATGTGGAAGCAAGTCATCCTCGGTTCCGAGGGACTGCCTAAGAAGGAGACTGCCTAAGAGTCAGCAATCCAATTGTGCTACCGCCAGGTTTCACCATCATGTTTCAGAGCAGGTGTGCTTCACGTGGGAAAAGGGTTAAAATCACAAAGGCCTATCAAAATAGGGACCAGTAGACACAATTTAATGAATATTGCTTGGAGGCGGGATGGAAGCGGGTTGGGCCCGCCTGCCAGTTTTTGCAATTTTAACACCCCACACGTCTCCAATCCCGCCTCAACGGCCCGATGAAATTTGAGCCCTATGCCTCTACTAATAAAGCCAAGGATCACATATGCTTTTTTAACATTAGTAAATAAAAACTGAGTAATGGCACTGTCATTGGGCATGTGATCTCAATACTCATATTTGCATTTTGCATGCATGTGTACTTTAACATTTAGGTAAAATGGTAAGATGAAAATTGACTACCTCAGAGATGGAAGGCTGATTTTCAGGAATGAAAAAAATTGCACTGCTGCAGTGGAAGATACACTTCTAAGATGTTATTGGGGCCAACCGTAAAATCTTCCGCTTTGGCATCCACCACACGTACAGCACGAATGGGCACTTGAATCAATGGTTGTTCGCACAAAACGTAAAGAGTTGGCAACTGTGTCACTAGGCTCCAATTCTGCTGCAGCCACAAGAAAGCTATATGTGGAATGTAACCACTCAGGCTTTAATCATGTAAATTGTGATATTAGACTGACATCATGGACCCAGCCTTCAAATCAGGACAAGACTCAAAACATTCCAGCCCAGTAGACCCTGCAAAGTCCTCCTCACCAATATCTGGAGACTGCTGCCCAAGTTGGGAGAGTTATTCCGCAGACTAGTCAAGTGACATAGTCACAGAATCACATCTCTCAGCCAATATCCCAGACTCCTCCATCACAATCCCTGGGTATGTCCTTTCATACTGGCAGGACAGACCCACCAGAGATCGGGACACAGTGGTATATAGTTTGATGGGTGTGGCCTTGGGAATCTTCAACATTGACTCCAGAGCCCATGTTCTCACAGTTTCAAGTGTAAAATGAGGCCAAAGGAAGCTCCTACTGATTAATACAAACATCCACCTCCCCTCTTAATCAACTAACAAATCAGTACTGCTCCATGTTGAACATCATTTGGAAGAAGCACTGATGGGAAGCAATGGTACAGAGCATACTCTGTGTGGGAGGATTCATCATCCATCACCAAGAGTGGCTCAGTAGCACCACCATTAACCAAGATGGCAAAATCTTGAAGGATTTGGCTGCCAGACTGGACCTGTGTCAGGTAGTGAGGTGATCAACAAGAGGGAAAAACCTGCTTTATCTTATCTTTACCAACCTACCTGTTGTAGATACATCTGCCCATGATAGAATTGGTAGGAGTGGCCACTACACAGTCCTTGTAAAGACAAAGGGGTGAATATTAACCCCAAAAATGGGTGGGTTGGGGTCAGCTGAGATGCTAACATTTTTAAAGCTCAAACCCGACCCCAACCCGCCTCCAACACGCCCACTTCTGAGTTTAATGGAAGTTAACAGGACAAGGGGCGGGCAGCCAATCCGCTCCCTGGAGGCAGGTTGACCAGTGAGGCTGGCAGCCTCAGATTGAACCTGCTTTGCAGATTTAACCCCGGCCCGCTGGGTTTCCTGGGCCTCAGGAAACCCGACAACTCCAGGGAGGCGAGGGCAGCTTAGGGGAGAAGGTAAGTGCCCTTACAGCACTGCTTATGGTCCGGGAGGAGCAGGAGTGCTCCCCCCTACCAGCACCTCAAGCAGGTTATGGTAGCATAGTGGTTATGTAATTAGACTAGTGCTCCAGAGGGCTGGACTAATGATCCAGAGTTCAAATCCCACCATAGCAGCTAAGGAATTTAAATTCAGTTAATTAATAAATCTGGAGTAAAAAGCTAGTAATAGTAATGATGACCATGAAACTACCGGATTGTTGTAAAAACCCATCTGGTTCACTGATGTCCTTTAAGGAAGGGAATCTGCCGTCTTTACTGTTAAACCTCAAGAGTTTAATAACCTTGCTTGTATAACAATTAAAAGAATACGCAGGAGACAGAGTTCAGTTAACAGCCATCTTTCCAGAGAATCTTCTCCACTTCATGCACTCTATTTCCCATAGTGCATTGCACATCACAACTACAGTAAGTTATGTGGGACAATTCAAATACAACATTCAAAATACACATCTCCTCCCCTCTTACATTAGATGTCCCAATAGAACCACAAAATTTAAAAACACAATAATAATTCAAAAATTTTAAAACACAATAATAACACAATAAAACACAGATAAAGGATAAGCCTCTGAACTATAAGTTCAAACGTATAGGGGGCCGTCGCTCTCTGGTAGGATACCGGCGGTCAACCTGGCTCTCCAGTTCATTGTCTCTCACAGGTGACGTCAACACAGGTGTAGGCAGCTGAGGTGCCTGTATACAGGTCTCCCTTGCTGATGAGATAGGGGCTGAAGCGGCTGCTTCCTCAGAAGGTGAGCCTCTCGGTGTAGAAGGCAGATGACCTACAGCATCACCCAATGACAGATAAACTGCTGTTGGTGGTTCAGTGGGTGTTGCTGCACTTCGTAGAAGCTGATCGGTGTGTCTCTTCCAGACAATGTCCTCGGGTGTCTGTACAGTGTAGGATACTGGACTAGTCTGTGCAATGACAGTAGCAGGAACCCACTTAAGTCCACCACTGTATTCCCGTGCCAACACATGTTCACCTGAACTGAAGACTCTGTCTTTGGAGCGTTGTTCACGTCGCTTGATCTGCTTGTCCTGCTGATACTGTATCACGTCTTTCACCTTTGGCGGTTTCAGCAGGTCAAAGTTTGTTCGTAGCTCTCTTTTGAGCAGTAGAGTGGCAGGTGATGCTTTTGTGGTCGCATGTGGTGTGTTCCTGTAACTCAACAGGAAACTATTCAGGTGCTGATGAAGCGTTCCCTGGCCTTGCAATGCCTTTAGAGAGTGTTTCATGGTCTGAACAAACCTCTCAGCTAGACCATTGGTCGCAGGGTGGTATGGTGCAGCCCTGATATGTTGTACGCCATTCACCTGCAGGAATGTAGCCATTTCTTGTGACACCCACTGTGGACCGTTGTCTGAGACACGTTGCATCGGAGACCCAAATTGGCTGAACACCTCACCTAACTTCTCGATGGTCTTCTCAGCGGTGGTGGACCTCATTATAACAACCTCTGGCCACTTACTGTGCGTGTCAACAGCCACCAGGAACATTCTCTCCTCGAATGGACCTGCAAAGTCTACATGAATGCGATGCCATGCTTCCTCCGGAAAGTCCCAGGGGTGAAGAGGTGCAAGCTGTGGCACATTACGAACTCTCTGACATGAGGAACAGGTTTTAGCTTTGTCCTCAATCTGTCCATCCATACCCGGCCACCAGAAGTAGCTCCTCGCTATTTCTTTCATACAAACCATTCCGCAGTGTCCGGAGTGTAGTTGCTGTAACACTGGTTTCCGTAGCGATGGTGGAATAACCACTCTCCTCCCCCACAGCAAACATCCAGACTGCACCGACAGTTCGTTTCTCCTTAAGAGATATGAGCCCAGAAATTCGGGTCCCAACGCGTGAGTAAGCACGGAGTACTCACGCGTGGACCCGATGGAAGTGCCGGTTTCTTGCATGTACTACGCATGCGCGGGAAACCGGCGTTTCCGATCCTCTGAACGAAGGGGTTCAGAGGTCGAACGCGTGCGCACGGGAGTCTGCGCGTGCGCGTTGAACTTCCTTATTTTTTACAGGTTTTTCCGTGCGTGAAGGCCTCTACATGTTACACATTTAAAAACCAGGCGTAAGGACTTCATTTTAAAAGGTAAGTGGTCAATTAATTAAAATTAGAAAATGCTTTCCACAGGTTTATTATTTTTAAATACTTTAAAGTAAGGTAAGTGTATTTTTAGCCCCGTTTTTTTATAAAATTATTTTTTTCAAAAATTTAAATTATTGTTTAAAATAGTTATTTAATGTTATTTATAATTCATTTAAAAAGTGTGATTTTTTAAAATATTTATTTGAAGGGTAAGTACTGTTTTGGGGGCTGGAGTTTTCATTAGTTTGACAGTTCTTTCTGTCAATCTCATGAATGGGCTTTTCCCTCCTCCGATTGGTTGCCCATGGCTCATTTGATCCCAGCGGACGCATCACACTAACTACGCCGCTGGATCACGCAAGCACAGCGCGCCGGGAGCTGGACCGGACCACAGAGAGGAAATCCACGCAGGCCCAGGCCTCAACTGCCGGCGCGCTAGGTGAGTGTAGGTCGGGGGCTTGCACCCGCGGGAAGCCCCCGACACGAATTTCTGGGCCATGGTTTCAGGTTTGGGTCATCGCTGTCAAGCTTGCCCCTAACGATAATGTCCAGCACTGCAGACAACACTGGGTCATTTCTGGTGTTTCGTCGGACCTGTGTCGAAGTAACAGGTGCGTTCTCCACCTGCCTAAAATAGCAGATGTCCATGCTATGCGTCATAGGCTTGGTGACAGGCAGTTGCAACCTGGAAAGACCGTCGGCGTTGCTGTGCAGGTCAGACTTATGATATCTAATGTCAAATGTGTGTGCAGACAACAGCAGCGCCCACCTTTGCATTCTGCTCACAGCAAGTGACGGAATCCCTGTATGTGGCCCGAAGATGGTCGTGAGAGGGCGGTGATCTGTTAGTAGGGTGAACTGTCTCCCGTACAAATATTGGTGAAACTTGCGAATGCCAAAAACGATGCTCAGTGCTTCTCGTTCTATTTGGGCGTAGTTAGTTTCAGCTATGTTCAAAGTCCTAGATGTGAATGCTATCGGCTTCTCTTCTCCGTTTGTCATGATATGAGAAACGACCGCTCCCACACCATATGACGATGCATCGCAAGCTAACTGTATTGGTAATGAAGGGTTAAAATGCATCAAAGCCTCTGACTTCAGGAGCATGTCCTTTGCTGTCATGAACACCTCCTGGCACTTGTTAGTCCATTCCCACTTCTTGTCTTTACATAGCAACCAATGCAGCAGCCTCAGCATCGAGGCTAGGTTCGGTATGAACCATGCTTCTTTGTCTTTTGTCTGAATGTTTTTTTTCTTCCTTCCGTCTTTGACGTTTTCTCTGTGTCCTTTTTATTTCTGCATGCGCGCTGAATATGACCCTTTTTACCACAGCTGTGGCAATCCATGTCCACACACCAGCATGCAGATGCAAGATGCCCCGTTTTGCCACAATGGAAGCATGGCCCTTGGCTCTCTGTTCTTACTTTGTGCACTTTTTCTGTTGCACCCAACTGTTGAGCTTCCTTTGCTGCCAATTCCATGGAAATACTGATTTCAATGGCCTTTTGTAGAGTCAGATTACTCTCCGTTAATAGTCTCTTCTGTATGGCTTCAGTTCTCATACCACACACTAGCCTGTCTCTTATAGTATCATTTAGCACGTCATTAAACTCACAGTGCTCTGATAGTCTTTTTAGTGTAGCTACAAACATGGTCACTGTTTCTCCTTCTTCCTGGTTACGCCTGTGGAACCTAAACCTCTCAGCTATGACTAGGGGTTTGGGTGAAAAATGCCCTTTTAGTATCTCCACAATTTCGCTATATTGTTTAGTCCCTGGTTTATCTGGATGCCCTGAAGTATGCAAAAGATTGAAAGTCTTTGGTCCCATCACACTTAACAATGTAGGTACTACTTTGTTCCCTCCAATGTCATTTGCTTGTGTGAAGTATTCAAATCGTTCTGTGTATGAGCTCCATTGTTTGACATTCTCATCAAATGGTCCAATGTTACTGATAATTCCAGCCATTTTCCTTCTCTCAGGCTCCTAATTATCATTCACTAAGGATCCTTCCAATGTTGAACTCAACTAAAATCACTATCAGTTAAGTGCTTCAATTCACAGATCGTTTCACAGTTGAATAAATGTCCTTCCCGATTTACTCACTGTTTTTCCTCCCCTTCCTCAAGTCGTTAGTACCTTATACACCGTCTCATCTTCCTGCCATTTCAAGCTCCTTTATCCTCGAGCCAGCCTCACTTTAATTAACTGTCCACGGCAAAAATAAGTTTTAAACACGTAAAACCCGACTATCTTCCGCACAGCAGAGCCGCATAAGTTCAGACGTCCTTGTCGCCACTTTTGTTAAATCTCAAGAGTTTAATAACCTTGCTTGTATAACAATGAAAAGAGTACGCAGGAGACAGAGTTCAGTTCACAGCCATCTTTCCAGAGAATCTTCTCCACTTCATGCACTCTATTTCCCATAGTGCATTGCACATCACAACTACGGTAAGCTATGTGGGACAATTCAAACACAGCATTCAAAATACACAACACTTACCTGGTCTGGCCTATAGGTGACTCCAAACCTACAGCAATGTGGTTGACTCTTAACTGCCCTCTGAAATGGCCTAGCAAGCCACTCAATTGTATTTATGAAGATGGTTCATCACCACCATCTCGAGGGCAATTAGGGATGGGCAATAAATGCTGGCCTTGCCGGCAACACCCACATCCCGTGAATAATTAAAAAAAAATGTTTACCTTCTTCCCTTGGATCGGACCTCTCTCCCCCACCATCAAAACCCCTTCCCCATACAAAACCCCACCGATCGGGGATCGGAACCCCACCTGGGATCGCAGATCAAAACCCACCCCCCGGGGTCCCCCGCTCCTACTTGCAGCTGCAGGCTCCCCATTCAACTGGAAGCTAAGCCTGTCAATCAGGCCGACGTCCGGGCAGTGATCTTGCTGTTAAACAATTACGCATGGTGTGGAGTCAAAACTCCACAGCACCCGACCGAACCTCCACCCCATACAGTCCCTGCTTATCAAACCCGCCCCTGTCAAGATCGGAGCTAATAACTCACCTTCACAGTGAAGACACCTTCGTGTAGTGTGGCACTATTATTGTACTATTTGAGCCAGACTAAGGACATATCTAGTAGCCCAAATCTGGGCATCCATCAAATGCTATGTAGAATTGCATACCACCACAATCTGTAATTTCATGCCTGGAAAATCCCTCACTCCTCCATCTATCATCAAGCCACAAGATCAGCCCTGATTCAATGAGGAGTGCGGAAGGGACTAACAACCTAGTGAAGCTACAAGCCAGAAATATCTGCATAATAAATACTAAAAGCAACAGGCGATAGGCAGATCTCAGCGGTATCAAAACCAGCAAATCAGACCAAAACTCTGTAGCGCTGCCAGATCGAGACAGGAATGGCAGAGGAAATCAGGCAACTAACTGGAGGAAGGAGTCTCTATAAATGTTCCCATCCTCAACCATGGCGGAGTCCAGCACATGAGTGCAAGAGACAAGGCTGAAGTGCTTGCAGGCATTTTCAGCCAAAAGTGCCATGTAGATGATTCAATGCAGCTCCTCCCAAGGTCCTCAGCATCATAGATGCCAATATCCCGCCAATTCAGTTCACTTCACGTGACATTAAGAAGCAGCTGAGGGGTCCAGACACAATAATAAAACCTACAGTACAATCTAGACAACATTCAGGCTTGTGCTGACAAGTGGCAGGTAACATTTGCACTACATAAGTGCTTGTTAATGGACATCCCCAACACAAAAAAGCCCAACCACTTCCCAATGAACTTCAATAGCATTACCACCCCAGTCACAAACCATCAACATCCTGGGTGGTCCCCATTGACCAGAAGCTTAACTGGACCAGCCATATCAACACCATGGCTACAATAGCAGGGCAGTGGCTGAATGAGTGGCTCATTTCCTGACCCCTAAATGCATCTCAACATCGACAAGTCAGGAGCGTAAAAGGAAACACATCATTGGGCTTGATGGGTGCAGCCGCAGCAAACACTCAAGAAGCTCGACAGCATCCAGGACAAAACTTGTTCAGGGCCTAGTTGCTGAACTCAGTATTTAGCCCCTCCTCCATCAGCACACTGTGGCTGTGGTATGTGCTATATACAAGAGGCACTGCAGCAATTCACCAAACTTACTTGGACAGAACCTCTCAGCCCCGTGACCTCCACCATAGAGAAGGACAAATGCAGCAATGTTGTGGGAACACCATCACTTGAAAGTTCCGCTCCAGGTCACACACCATCCTGACTTGGATACATGCCACCATTGTCACTGACTCAAAATTCTGTAATTCACTACCTAACAACAACATGGGAGCACCATCACCACAAGGACTGCAGCAGACCAAGTAGAAAGCCCACTAACAACTTCTCAGCGAAGCTAGGCCACGTGGCAATACCAGTGTCGTCCATATCCTGCCAAGCTTACTTGGACAGCTCCTCCCAGCCCCATGACCTCTGCCACCAAGAAGGACAAGAGCAGCAATGTTGTGGGATCACCATCACCTGCAAGTTCCCCTCAAAGGGAAATAAATGTGGCCTTGTCGGCGTCGCTCACCACCCCAAGAACAAATTTTTAATTTTTTGCCTTGATTACCCTCATCATGGAGAATTTCAGTTGTCTTTTTTTGCAGTTTGAACTGTGTTTATTCACCTCCCTCAGGAGACTAATCAATCTCTATATATATAAAAGGATAGTGGGTGTCTGTCTGTCTGTCTGTCTGTCCGGCATCACTCAAAAGTTATAGAGCGTACCTACACATATGTTATATCAAAAGAAAGGTTATGATTAGGAGGGTGTCCTAGGCATATTTACTTCTTGGTCAGACAAAAATTGTTCAGACAGTAGACAAAAAACTTTCAAAATTCCGCTCATTAGCGGTTGGCCAATCATACGGGGGAAATCCACTCATTAGCATTGAGTGACATGAAGGTTGACCAATCACGTGCTGTGTCACGGGGGCATTTCATGGCATTTGTGGGCGGGGCCTAATCCTTCAAACTGCCGTTATTCAGGTGTTGACCAATCCTACCGCTCATTAGCGTTGAGTGACGTGATGGTTGACCAATAAGCGCACTGCATCACGGGGGGCATTTCATGGCATTTGTG
Source organism: Somniosus microcephalus (assembly GCF_052327205.1). NCBI lineage: Eukaryota > Metazoa > Chordata > Chondrichthyes > Squaliformes > Somniosidae > Somniosus > Somniosus microcephalus. Next base: position 195,150,582 of record NC_140991.1, on the reverse strand, counting down.
GGCGGGGCTGAAACCTTCAAACTGCCGTTATTCAGGTGAGTGGCGGCCATTACAGACTGGCCGGGCCTGAAGCTCAAAAAATTTCTCTCTCTCTCTCTCTCCTCTTCCCTCTCTCTCTTGCTGTGAGTACAGGACCGGCAAAACCGGGGCTTTCCAACGAGCCATCCCCGACCGCAATCAGACATGGGAGTCCGCAGCGAAAGGCATTTGTCTGCCGCCTGGCCAACCGGGTCCAAAGGCCCGCCGCGTTAACCGTCAGGAACCCCGGGCTCGCTTCGGAGCGCTGGGCACCCGGCCTCCTGTTGTCGGACTGACTCCGTTCTGGTACCGATGTGAGTCCGGCCGGGCCTGAGGCGCTAGGGAGGGAGAGGGGGAGGGAGGGAGAGGGGGAGGGAGGGAGAGAAAGGAAAGGAGGGAGAGAGAGGTAGAGGAGAGGGGGAGGGAGGGAGAGGAGAGGGGGAGGGAGAGAGAGGGAGAGGGGGAGGGAGAGAATGAGAGAGGAGAGGGGAGGGAGAGGGGGAGGGAGAGAGGGAGAAGGGGAAGGGGGGGGAGGGAGAGGGAGGGAGGGAGAGGAGGGTGAGGGAGAGGAGAGGGGGAGGGAGAGAGAGAGGGGGAGGGAAGGAAAGGAGGGGGATGGAGAGGAGAGGGGGAGGGAGGGAGGGAGAGGAGGGGTGGGAGAGAGAGAGGGGGGAGGGAGAGAGAGAGGGGGAGGGAGAGGGGCAGGGAGAGAGGAGAGGGGAGGGAGAGGAGAGGGGGAGGGAGAGGAGAGGAGAGTGACCGGCCCACCAGGTCTCATAACCAGTTTTTACAAAAAAGCCTGGCGTTTGTGGGCGGGGTCTAATCCTTCAAACTGCCGTTACTGAGGTGAGTGGCGGCTATTACAGACCGGCCGGGGCCTGAAGCTTAAAAAAATTCTCTCTCTCTCTCTCCTTCCCCCCCTCTCTCTCTCTCTCTCTCTCCTCTTCCCTCTCTTCTCCCCTCTCTCTCCCTCTTCTTCCCTCTCTCTCTCTCCCCTCTCTTCTTCCCTCTCTCTCTCTCTCCTTCCCACTCTCTCTCTCGCTCCTTCCCCCTCTCTCTCTTGCCATGAGTGCGGGACCGGAAAACCGGGGCTTTCACACGAGCCATCCCCGACCGATATCGGACATGGGAGTCCGCAGCGAAAGGCGATCCACTGCCCGCCTGGCCAACCGGGTCCAACGGCCCCACCGCGTTAACCATGAGGAACCCCGGGCTCGCTTCGGAGCGATGGGCACCCGGACTCCGGTGTTGGATATGCTCCGTTCTGGTACCGTGATGAGTCGGAGGGAGAGGAGAGGGGGAGAGAGGAGAGGGGAGGGAGGGAGAGAGAGGGGGAGGAGAGAGAGCAGGGAGGGAGGGGGAGAGAGAGAGGGGGCAGGGGAGAGAGAGGGGCAGGGAGGGAGAGAGAGGGGGCGGGGGAGGAGAGAGGGGAGAGACAGGGCAGGGAGAGGAGAGGGGGGGGCGGGGAGAGAGAGGGGGAGGGAGAGAGGAGAGGGTGAGTGAACTTGCCCGCCGACCTCACAAAATGGCGGCCGCCCTTCTTCACCCGCAGTCTCTCTCTCTCTCTCTCCCCCCCGTCTCTCTCTTCTCCCCCAGTCTCTCTCTCTCTCTTCCCCCCAGTCTCTCTCTCCCCCCCAGTCTCTCTCTCTCTCTCTCCCCCAGTCGCTCTCTGCCCCCCAGTCTCTCTCTCCCCCACGTCTCTCTCTTCTCTCCCAGTCTCTCTCTCGATCCCCGGGCCTCTCTGCCCCCCCAGTCTCTCTCGCTCTCTTTCCCTCCCACACAGACAGACAGACAGACAAACTCATTTTTATATATATAAAAATTATTTCTACTTTTTTCATAACAACATGCCCTCAAAAAACCCTCGGCACTGCCGGGCTCTCCAGCTAGTTTAGAATAGTTTTTAACCATGGCAACAATAGCCATACTAAAATCCAGCTCCAGATAGAACCAGGGCCATTGTTTCTATGGTGATTCAAAGTCACATTCCATTTGTTATTGCATGGGATTCAAGAACTTTTACTGGTGGTTTGAGGATAATATTCTGCAACTCTGTCAATTTTTCTGTGGCCTTCAGTATCATAATTTGTAATCCAGTACCTATTTAGAGGGAATATTAAAACAAGGATTGACTTTCTGTAATAATTTTATGCTGTTTAAATTCTGGGCTTTGAAGAACAAATATTTTCTAGCTTCAACAAAAATACAGTATTTCTATACCTTTACTCACAGAATAAACACCTGCTCAGTGTTCAGAACTGTATGAAACAGTGTTAGGGAGACATTCAGCTTGTAGCACATGTGGCAGAAATTTTTTGCCTTCTTTCTGTTTGCCAGCTGACTTCATTTTGAATAGGTTTCCAATTGGGACATATTATTCGAAGTACTTAATTGCAACAGAAGTTTCCAAACCTGTACTCCAGATAATGTATCCCGTCTGGGACCATTTTAACTGAAAAACAGATCTACAATGAAATCAACAGGCCAAAAAAAGGACAAGATGTTGCCTTGTTTGCTCCCTGATGAAAACAATCCATATTACAAACTGGATTCCTGCATAACCCAGCTCCAACCAGTTCTGTAAAGTGAGGTGTGTCATTAAGCTATTCATTTTTTTTTTGTTTCCAATATAGTTGAAAACATCCAGTCAGTCACAAAGGAATAGCATGGGTAAAATGCCCAGGGTAGGATTTTTCCAGAATCAATTACATGTCAGTCAAAAACAGGTTTTCCAACCTGAGGACATTTTATTAGGGTGACAACTCCTCCAGAAGAATAAGGTGTAACCACATTTTCTGGGAATTGAGGGGTTGCTTTAAAAAATTGTCATAAACCCTTAATTTATTCTGTTTGATATATAATGCAGGACATAGAAAGGCTAGCAGAATGGGCAGACAAGGGGCAGATGGAATTCAATACAGAGAAGTGTGAGGTGATGCATTGTGGCAGAAGGAACAGGGAGAGGCAATATACACTTAATGACACAGTATTAAAGAGTGTGCAGGGACAGAGGGACCTGGGAGTTAATGTGCATAGGTCCCTGAAGGTGGCGGGACATATTGGGAGCGTGGTTAACAAAGCATATGGAATCTTGGGCTTCATAAATAGAGGTATTGAGTACAAAAGTAGAGAAGTTATGCTGAACCTTTGTAAATTGCTGGTTAGGCCACGACTGGAGTATTGCATCCAGTTCTGGTCACCACACTTTAGGAAGGATGTGAAGGCCCTTGAGAGGGTGCAGAGGAGATTTACCAGAATGGTTTCGGGGATGGGGGATCTTAGCTACAGGTTGGAGAAGCTGGATTTGTTTTCATTAGAGCAAAGGAGGTTGAGGGGTGATATGATGACAGGTTTGGATATGCTAGATGGGGAATGGCTGTTCCCACTAGTTGATGGTACAAGGACTAGGGGACACAGATTTAAGATTTTAGGCAAGAGAAACAGGGAGGATGTGAGGAAAAACTTTTTTACGCAGCGAGTGGTGAGGACCTGGAACTCGCTGCCGATGGAAGTGATGGAAGCGGACACACTCAATGTTTTCAAGGGGAGACTGGATAGGCACTTGAGGGAAATAAACTGCAGGGCTACAGGGATAGTGCGGGGGAATGCGACTGACTGGATTGCTATACAGAGAGCCAGCATTAAAGGTAGCGCCCCAGAAAAATTAGCGCCCCCGCGCCGGAAATTGAGTTGTTGCGCCCCAAAAGGGAAGTGGGGCGCTACTGGAGGCACCTTGCATCCCTCTTGGGGCGCTGCGAGTGAATATCGTGGCACTACATGCCGCAGCACCACACACTGTGGCACGTTGCGCCGCAGTATTGCAAGCCTTCCTTCCCTTCTTAAAGAGGAGGGGCCTTGTGCAGCGCGACCTGGGGCCCAGCTGGGCACCCGGGGATTTGGAGTGCAGGCAAAAGAGCCCGGTACTCAAGAGAAGTGCCGGGCTCTTGGAGTGCAGCTGGCACTCCGCAGGCGGGGGGGGGGTTCAGGAGGCCGGGGACGGGAGCGCAGGCAGGTGCTGGCAGGTGGCCAGCAACAAAAATGGCTGCCCCGCACCTCGGGGGAATAATTCAGTTGGCAGTGCCACCCATTAGCGCCTTAAGAGGGCGCTAAGTGGGGTGCAAACCAACTAGCGCCCGGGCGCGACACTGCCCACGCCTCTCGCAAAATTCAGCGGGAGGTTAGTGGTGGCGCTAACCGGTAGCGCTGCGCCACTGGCGATGACATCATTGGTGTGCGCAGTGCCCCGGTCACGTCCCAGCCGTGATCTTCGGGAGCGCCCCCTGATTTACCGCCGGACGCTATGTCCGACAGGGTCAGGGGGGCGTACCTGCTGGCCACCACTGCACTTGCCCCTCTTTAAAATTGGGGGCAATGGCCTCGATATTTACGGAGAGGAGGGGAGGAAGCAGGGGAGCTGTTTTGCATTCAGGAAACCCGGAAGAATGGGTTTCCCTCAGGTCTTCCCGGATTTAATGGCAGGACCTGATTAACATATTTCGTCTCCATTTCCCGGCCGCAGCCAGCTAGATTAAGAGGCTGGCTGGCTGTCAGGAGGGTAGGCCTTTGGCAACAGGCCGCAGCCAAGAGGCGGAGAGGAGAGAGGGAGGGATTGTAAGCCGGGGTGGGGGGAGTGGTGGGGAGATTGGAGACCGGGGGAGTGGGGGGAGATCGGAGGCCGGGGGGAGGACAGATTGGAAAGGCTGGGGGGGTGGGAGAGATCAGAAGGGTTGGGAGGCGATCAGAAGGTGATCATGGCTGGGGGGGGGGGACATGGTGGCTCTTGGGAGGGTCCAATCGTGGAGAGGGGGTCGGCCGATCGTGGGAGTGGATTACAGGTAGCTCGGGGGGCCGGGGGCAAGCACTCCTGCTCCTCCTGGTCCACAAGCAGTGCTGGAAAGGCACTTAACTGCTGGATCCAGCAGTCCTTGCCTTTAGCTGCCAGGTTTCCCAAGGCCTAGGACAACCAGGTGGCCAGGGAAACCCAGGCGGCCAGGGTTAAACCTAAAGAGGAGATAAAATGTGAGGCACGCAACTCATTAAAATACTTAACTGAGCCACCTGCCTCTTGGAAGCAGATTGGTCACCCACCCACGCCCCGTCTCCGTTAAAACTGGAAGTGGGCGGTTTAGGTTCAGGTTTGAGATTTTTAACATTTTAACATCCCACCAGACCCAAACCCACCCATTTTTGGGGATAAAAATGACCCCCAATTGGCTGGATTTTAATGTGCAGGAGTGCATGGGTTTGGGAGCAGGTGGGGGGTGGGGGGGTTAAAACCAGGGAAATTGACAGCGCGTTGGGAAGCTGGCTGCAACCCGCCAACCTTGGGTTTACTGCAGCACGTTAGAATGCGTGCGAACAACCCCCTTGGGAGAGGCGGGTTGCCACTTAACATATGTTAATCACTCAATTAGAGCGATATTGACATTGATTTTTCATTTAACTTTAGGTCCCAAGGTTTCTCGGGCTTCCTGAAACTCGCCAGTGAAAGCAAGGCAAGTACACAGCGGCAATTGAGGGGGCTGAACCCATGTCAGGGAAAATTGCCAATAGCTACTCAGTACTGAGAGCTGCTTTCTTATCTGCTTGTGGGAAAGGGATTGCTCACAGTACTTGTACTGTGAGGTAACTTTACACACTTTGAAGGTTTCATACACTTTGGAGATTGGGAGATTTGATTTGCACTTTGGAGCTCTGGTCAATCAGATCAGGATGGGTGTCGCTTATGATGCCTTAGATTGGACTTTAGATGAGGACCAAGATGACCAGTAACAGCAACAGCAATAGCAGCAGCAGCAGTCTGCTGGTCACAGACCTGTAGCTCCACAGGAGAGAGGGGACCAGCAGAGAGGTGCAGCTTGCAGGAGGCCATACCCAGCAAGCAGAGTCTATGGGCAGAGGATAAGCTTTCTCGACATGTCTGAACACCGGTGTCTCAGGAGGCTCAGGGTGTTGTGTCAGGTGGTGGCAGACATTTGCAGCCTGTGGGAACAAGTCCTGCTGCCAGCTGGACCTGGTGGCCATGCTTTAACAGTGGCTATAAAAGTCACCACCACCCTCAACCTTTTTGCTTCTGGATCCTTCCAGGGTTCTGCTGGAGACATTTGTTGGATCTCCCAATTGACGACAGAAAATGCATAAGACAGGTGACTGATGGCTTGTTTGCCAGGGCTGCCAATTATGTCCACTTTGTCTGCAATGACGCCAGTCAGAATGAGTGGCCACTTGGATTTGTGGCTTTAGCTGACTTCCCACAGGTGCAGGGCATCATAGACTGCACACACATGGCAATTAAGGCACCCATAGATCATCCAGGAGTGTTCGTCAATCACAAGGGCTTCCACTCCATCAATGTGCAGCTGGTGTGCAACCACAAAATTATCTTTATGCAGGTGTGCGCAGGTGTGTGCAACTGCCATGATGCTTTCATCCTGCGGCAATCCACCCTCCCAAACGTCTTTGCACCTGGAAGCAGAGTTACCGGCTGGTTGCTCAGAGACAAGGGAGACTTAAAACATGGCAGATGACACCTCTTAGAAACCCAAGGACTGAGGCCCAGGAGCACCACAATGAATGCCATATGACCACCAGATGTGTCATCGAACAAACCATCGGCATGCTTCAGATGCGCTTCAGATGCCTGGACAGATCTGGAGGGGCCCTTCAGTACGCATCAGCCAGGGTCTCCAGGATGGTCATGGTGTGCTATGCTCTGCACAGCAGTGAGGCTTGTACCTGCAGGAGGACCAAGGTGCAGAGCTCAGGGTTTCTTCAGAGGATTCAGAGGAGGAAGACAAGGAGGCAAAAGGTGATGAGGGCAATGCACCACCAGCAGCACACATTGCTGCCCGGGATGCCCTGATTATTGCGAGGTTCACTTAGGTTCGAACAGTGCAGCCATCTCACAACTGCATGCAAATGCCACTTTTGCCCTCCCCCCACCCCCCCGCCCCCTGCCCAGCCAATGCCACTAACACAAAGTAGTCCTGCAAACAACCAAGCATCCCTTTCACATCCCCCATCCTCCCATTGGCCGCCATCAATTCAGTCTTCCCATTCATTATCAAACACTAAAAATGTCACTTGCCAACCAGCAACCAAGAGTGGGCAACATGGGAAAGTGGTGCAAAATAATAATATTTATGTGCATCAAATGAATAAAAGACGCTTAACAATACAAAATGTGTAAGACACCCATGTGCATACCCTCGTGCAACAACAAATCTTTATTCTTCCTTTTCCTAGCGCTCCTACATGGTGCAACCTCTGTAGCTTCAGCAGAGGTAAAGGCAGGCTGCTCACATCCCTGCTCTGCCTGTTGAGTTGCTCTTGGCCGACGTCCTCTGGGTTTTGGAGCCCCACCAAAGACTGCTCCACCTGCACCTGTGCAGGGGCAGATTCAGCCATCAGAACACGAGACAGCTTGTGGGGTACTGACTTGGTGGGATGGGGTGGCAACAGGTGAGAAGTGGAAGCATTATGAGTGGAGCCCCCGCTTCTATGTCCCCTTCCACCATCATCTCTCTCATGGCCCAGCCACACTACTACCTCTGTGCTGGAGAACACTTTGCTGCCGATCAGTGGGGTGATCAGCGGCCAAGACTAGGGTATCGTTCATCCTATTTAAGATGGCATCCAGAGTCTGAAAGCTCCTGTTGAAGGCTTGCATGCACTCATTCAAATGCTGCATTTGATGCACCATGCAGTTGGACACTCTATCCATGGGAAAATACATTATTCCAATGCCCTGCAACAGCATCGTACTCATGCTTGAGGCAGACCTTTCTAATCTCTCTGCAATCATGGACAGTGTGCTTGGAAGGCATGTCAGTACATCACAAAATCTCTGCTGCTGCTCAATAATTATCCTCATCATCGACAGCCCCCAGGATACAGCATCTGCGTACAGCTGAACAGAGCTTGGAGAGGCCTGCGCCCTCTGACACGGACTCTCCACAGCTGTCTCTGACTCCACCAACTGCTCTTGCTCGCTTGTGAAGTGCGAGTCACCAGGTGAAAACCCAACTATCTCTGTAACTGGTCCCACTGAAGTGCGAGTATCTGAGGTAGAATCTGCATAAGTCCTGCGATGGTGCTTCCTCAGAAGGATTGAGCTCCTCTGAGGAGTCGGCAGCGGCAACCTCGAGCAACACCTTCTGGACGCATTGAAGGCCCTGTCCGAGATAAAAGACATGAATGAGTACTGTCAAGGTAAGAACGTTTAAAGTTATCATTATGAATATGACCACATTTCACTCGCTGTTAACATCAAGTCAACATGACTGAGTGCTGTATGCCATGTAGCTATCTGATATTTAATTCTGTCACCAGATAGCTGACGGGCCCCTATCTCTGACGGCCAGGCATGCCGAGCCTCCGCTGATCTCCAGCCTATCCTCCTCTGCAGCTGTTAATTGTGAGATGGCTGGAGGGCCCCCTCCAGTTCTCTGCCTTTTCCCGGTGTCCTCTGCTCTCTTCTCCTGCAAGCAGGGAAAGAAGAGACCTATGAGTGAGAGTAATGGCATGTGCTCACCCGATGGATGGAGAGCATTTGTTGAGGGTGACTATGAGGGAGAGGCATGACGTTGCATAAGGATGAGGGTGAGTGTCAGTGGTGGATGTATAGATGGGGATGTGAGGAAATGCATAGACAGAGAGGGATGAGTGCACCTGCAGGGTAAGTTGATGTGAGGAGTGATGTGCTGCAGTAGGCTTGAGAAGGCAAAGTGAGGGGGTTGGGGTGATACGCACATCAGGATGTAGGTGAATGTGCCATTGCTCTCACCTTTCCTGTCCTGCTTAGGTCATTGAACCATTTTCTGCTTTGGATCCAAGAGCATGGCACTACACTCCTGCTGCTGACCTCTTGTGCCACTTCCAACCACACCTTCTTGGTTTCCCAGCCGGCTTCTTCCTCCTGTTGGTAGGGAAGAGTATCTCCTCTGGGTTCTCACATTCAGGGAGGCATCCGTGAAGCAGGGTGCAGCCTTTGACAGTCGCGCTTTCATTTCTGACCTTCCTCCTGTCTTCTTCCCAACTCCAGCTGCTTCAACTTACATGTTTGTACCGTCCCTTTAAATACTGGAGTTGAGATTGCGTCATGCAGGTCACCATCACGCCCGCTGATGCTGATTGGGCAGGAAACCCGGAAATAAAATGCTAATGAAGTGACTGCATTAAAAAGCCACTGACAGACGCACTGAACATATTTCCGGGTTTCCAACATGTTATCGGAAACCCCCCCTCCCCCCACCAGCTACCAGCGGCCTGCACATTAAGATCCACCCCAATGTTTCTAATACTTCCAAGAAGGATTTGTGAATTGCCCTCTTATTAATGTCTCAAATTGGCTGGCAGTCATCTCAAAAGCTACTAAGTAATGGTTAAGTATTACATTTACAGGACTTTTGTAGCTCTACACGTAACTTCAGTAATGAGTCTTGATATTGCTATGATTTTTAACATTATAAATAATATAAAAAGAAACTAAAATGCAAGTTCAAAATCAGCTGCTGCGATGATGTAAAACCTGTGCTTACATCAATTCTGTACATCAAGGTTGAAGTGTGATAATAGTGGCAGGCTGGTCTGTAATTACATCAACACCATAGAGTTCTAAAAAATAATTTTATAATTTAGAATCCACTCAATTAAAAAATATTGAGAGTGTAGATTAACAAAGATATCACAAACTAGAATGCTCAAATTAAGGAATGGTTTTGAAATTTAAAAAAAATACCTCAGCTTCCTATGAAAATGTTTCACAACCAGATACTCTTAAACCAGTTTAACCAAATTTAATTCAATTTAAAGCAGTTGAACTAAATTTACATTCCCTACTTATACTATTAGCCATTATAATCCAAGGTCACACATGCTGTCATTGGTTAACAATAGGAGTGCGTGAGGGCAGCAAAAAAATAACCTGCACATATGCTCTTGGGTTCTTATTGTTTTCAAAGGATGTAAGGCACCTCAGTTAATAAAGGAGAACAATTAAAAAATCACCAACCACTTATCTCGCAAGAAACATTTATCAGTATGGGTTTTAAAAACACTGATTAAGTGAGATGGTTTGGGGACTGCTGGCTGATTGCAGAAGGACATGGTTACATTCAAACCTTCTGTTGACAATTCACCTTCATTTCAAAGCTACATCAGGCAATGATTCTTGTGTTTCTGAAGCTTAAGTAATGCTGTTCCTCTCTGGGGTAGATTTTGACTTTGTACTCCAGTGTGTACAGAAAGAGAGAGAAAGAGAGGCAAATTTCAATTTTACGTGATAGTGGAACACGGGCCATAGCGAATCGGCAGCCTGTTTAAAATCGGGTGTAAAACAGGCTACCGATTCGCTATCACCCCATTCCAATATCGCATAAAATCAAAATATGCCTCTCTTTCTCTCTCTCTCTCAGTACACACTGGAGTTTTAAACAGATCTGCTGTACTGTGGTTCTTCAAAGTATATTAAAAAAATGCTTCTAATAACACAAGCTGTCTCCCACCCAATGGTATAATGAACTGCTTTACTAACATGTTGGCCCTTTGGGAAAGCAAAGCCAGATGTGTACTCAGCAAAACTGCTGCAGAATTGGGTGTTATGAAATGAGGAAAAACAGTTTTATAGGCCAGATGCTGCAAACCTTAATGTAAGGGTCTCGGAGAGGAGAAACGCAATTTATGTGACTGAAGGCTATCTGCTCTCCCCTGACAGAAGTGCCTGTTACATCCGGCATTGGAGGGAGTGGCTGAATGCAGACAGTACCAGTCAGCCACCACAGTTATGGCAGTGGCTGACTCAGGGCTCTTGCAATGTACAGTCCAGGAAAGACTAGGGTCACCAGAATCCCAGCAGGCTGACAGTGAAACCCTGTACTCAGCAAACACACCTCCTTTCACAAAGGACTCACTCAAGAGTGGTAATTTAGATGTCACACATCTGAAACAAAGGACCGGGGTGAAATTCAACTGCGGCAGGGCAAAGTTATACACTCGCCGCATTTTCCTTTCCATTCAAGGAAAATTAGGCAGGATAACAGGCAGCAGATCGATATTGCCTGTTTTGCTCCCCTGACGAAGTTGAATTTCACCCGCACGTGCACCAAAGCGCAACACTGAAACTTCAAGTTGCCAATTTTTACTAATAGTGGAAATAAATGTATTGTATTAGGTTTGGACATTGTGCTGAGTATTTATTTGTCCTTGGTTACACTACAGCAGGAACCTTTGAAGAATTGAACATGAAAGTGCAAGAAAAGGTGATTTGGGCATTGTTACTTGGCAGATGTGATTTGCTCCATTCACATGAAGTATATATGTGGCACTCCTTGAAAAGCACCAGTATTCCTTGATACACTGATGGTTCCGCTGCTAAATCCTTGTCATTTTCACCCTCTTACTCTGTCATAGCTTTGCTATCCTGGTCATCAAACTGCAGGTTGAGGCCTCTTTTCACAGCAAAGTCATGTACAATGCACGAGACAGCAATTACTATGAAAATATTTGCAGTGGGGGCTGTACTGTGAGGTTGCCCATGATTCATCCAGACATGTGAAGTGTTGCTTCAAGATACCAATGGTACGTTTGATAATAACTCTGACTGTAGCATGAGCTCCACTGCAGCTGTGCTCTGCTTCTGTCCATAACTGACATGTAGATGTCATGGTCATGGCTGCCAAGGGTGGTCTAGGATGCCTTTGATCCATCATTCCACTCTTTATTCCCCTTCAGATAGGGTGGTACAGGTGATTGCCTTAAAATTGAGGCATTGCAAGGGCTTTTGGGGTAATGGCATTGCTCCTATGATGCTGTGTTGGTGGATGCCATGTCAACAATGAGATTTAAAAAAATCCCTTTCAGGTCGCACAGGGCACATCATTATGCACAAGGGTTCAAATTGTTATGTGGGTAAAATGAATGCCCTCTGGGACTCTGGGAAAGGCAACAGCTTCATATAATTGAGTTACCCTCTCATGTTGCTGCTATTGGCCAGTGGCAAAGTGATGAGGTCATTAGCCCTGCTGAATAATGCACCTGTGACCTCCTTGATACATTTGTAGGCAATAAACAAGTAGGCACTGCCAATGTTTCCAGGGCTCACTTGGAAGGAGCCAAGTCTGTTAGAACTGAGTAGCTTTTTGATAGGCACTGACGGTGCCTCGCGGATGTTGAATGTTGTGAGGTAATCTTGCTGAAAGTAGATGGTGCAATTCTGTTAAGGCTTCCACGCTGTACCTCAGCCTTCTTAGGCACACTTCGACTGTGATCAGCAAGTAGCTGTGCCGGGTGCAGGAGGCCTGCTTTGTAGCAGAACAGTCTGCATTATATGCTGCCTGACATTAGGGGCAACACTTTCCTAGTCTTGCTGATCCTCTTTCTGCCACTTATCCATAGTGAAAATAAACCTCAGAATGTGGAAAGGAAGTTAGAAGCAGCTCGTCGTTGAAGCAGTTCAGCTGCAGCTTTCTCACTGCAGCCCCTTCAACAGTGCCTGTTCCATCCAAGAGAGATTAACGCATCGAATTAGCAATGTGTTGTTACTACTTCAAATGGAGTGCTTCGCTCTTAGGTGTTTAATCAGCTGGGTTAATTACTGTTCCACATCAGAACTAAGAACATTAGCACTCAAAGTAACAATTCTTATAGCAATATTGGCAAGAGTCAGGAAATGGTTGAACAAGTACGATATCAGACTCCCAACATTGCTGGCTATTATGGCACGTTTGCTGCCAGCAGTAAGCTTGATGCCAACAATATCTAGACTTAATTCTCCTGAAAACCTGCAAATGTACCTAAATAACTCATCAGAGCTCCATAATTAGCAGACTAAGGATTAAATAAATTCCCCAGCCAGCACTCACAAAAACTGTATTTTAAGCGTTCTATTATGAATCGCAAAATATTAAGCTAAAATCTTATTGTGAATATTCCATTTGGATGTGCTTCCAACCCTATACTTATCCCTGACTCCATGCTAAGGAGAGCCTACCTCAAAATAAAATTTTATTGAGAGTATAATGCCTACCTGGGGATAATACTCAGACTTTTCAGTCGCAACTTTAGCTCAGTATCGGGTGAGCTGGGAGCAAACGATCCAGCTCCCCCTACAACGTGAAGCCTGGGTGATTTAAAATCCCGGATTCCATCTGCACGCTGGCTATCTGTCTCCCGCCTGAGCCCAACAGGAAACTGGTGGGCAGGAGTGGGATTTTGGGCAACAGGAGGCTGCTGCCAGGGACCCGAAGGAGCAATCCCTAACAATCAGATAAGCGATTGGGAGGGCATTGCGGTTGGAGGATGGGGAGGGAAGCCCGGAGCAGGAGAGGTCCGAGGTTTCCTTGTGGGATGCAGAGCATCACTTGTGCTCCTCCTGGTCCGCAAGCAAACCAAAAATAAATAAATAAATCTAGTCACTTTTATAGGCCGTTTCTGGCCCCAGGTCCACTTGTGGCCAGGTTGTCCTGGCAGGAACGCCATGAAGGCTTCCCTGCTCAGGCCTGGAGTTAAAATTGTAGTCAGACCCCGATGACATCACCAGAGCCTGATCTACCTATTTAAAGCAGGATCCCACTGCCTTCTGGCGGATGTCCTGCGTGCCTGCTAAAAAAAAGCAGGTTAAAATTACACCCCGCAAGAAGACAGTGTGATTGGTGGTAAGTCGCTTCGCCAATTTTAAATGTCCACCCGTCCGCTTTCTGCCGGGTGAGCAGGGTTAAAATCGGGGCTTTCATTTCAAAATCCAGCATGCATCTTTTTGCTAATAATCTTGCAGTTGGTAAGGGAAAGCTCATAAATCTGATTTCTCATGGGACATCTTCCCACCTCAGATGATCAGAGATTCTGCTGCCACTGTCTGATTGCTACTAATTGCAGTACTGTATATAACAAAGCTCCCAGCCACAGCAGTTAATGCAACATCAAGTAACTCCTGCAAAAAAACAACTGGATAAATATCTGGTTAGCAATAGGATTCAAGGGGCGATTTTAACACCACCTGCCCAGCAGAAACCAGGTGGGTGGGCAGTTAAAATCACCCAGGCTACTTACCCACTGGAAGGCTGCCAGGAATTCATCATTCCAAATTGTATCTGCTCTAATGCGCAGGCAGCAAGGACATAACATAAGAAAATTAGAAATAGGAGCAGGAGTAGGCCATTTGGCCCTTTGAGCCTGCTCCGCCATTCAATAAGATCATGGCTGATCTTCTACCTCATCTCTACTTTCCTGCACCATCCCCATATCCCTTGATTCCCTTAATATCCAAAAATCTATCGATTTCTGCCTTGAAGGTACTCAACGACTGAGCCTCCACAGCCCTCTGGGGTAGAGAATTTCAAAGATTCTGAGTGAAGACATTTCTCCTTATCTCAGTCCTAAATGGCCGACCCTTTATTCTGAGAATGTGACCCCTAGTCCTAGACTCCCCAGCCAGGGATAACATCCTTCCTGCATCTACCCTGTCAAGTCCTGTAGGAATTGTGTATGTACCAATGAGATCACCTCTCATTCTTCTAAACTCTAGAGAATTTAGGCCTAGTCTACTCAATCTTCCCTCATAGGACAATCCCCCCATCCGAGGAATCAGTCTGGTGAACCCTTGATGCACTCCCTCTATGGCAAGTATATCCTTCATTAGGTAAGGAGACCAAAACTGTACACAATACTCCAGGTGTGATTTATCCAAGGCCCTGTATAATTGCAGCAAGATGTCTTTACTCTTATACTCAAATCCTTTTGTAATAAAGGCCAACATACCATTTGCTTTCCTAATTGCTTGCTGTACCTGCATGTTAACTATCAGCAATTCATGTACAAGGACACCCAGGTCCCTCTGAACACCAACAGTTCCCAATCTCTCACCATTTAAAAAGTACTCTGATTTTCTATTTTTCTTACCAAAGTGGATAACTTCACATTTCTCCACATTATATTCCATTTACCATGTTCTTGCCCACTCACTTAACCTGTCTATATCCCCTTGCAGCCTCTTTGCATCCTCCTCACAACTTGCGATCCCACCTAGCTTTGTATCATCATCAAACTTGGATATATTACATTTGGTCCCCTCATCCAAACCATTGATATAGATTGTAAATAGCTGAGGCCCAAGCACTGATCCTTATGGTACCCCACTATTTACAGCCTGTCAACCCAAAAATGACCCGTTTATTCCTACTCTCTGTTTTCTGTCCATTAACCAATCCTCAATCCATGCTAGTATATTACCCCAATCCCACGAGCCCCAATTTTGTTTAATAACCTCTTGTGTGGCATCTTATTGAATGCCTTCTGAAAATCCAGATACAGCACATCCACTGGTTCCCCTTTATCTATCCTGTTAGTTATAACCTCAAAAAACTCTAATGGATTTGTCAAACACAATTTCCCTTTCATAAATCCGTGTTGACTCTGCCCAATCCTATTATTATTTTCTAAGTGCCCTGTTACCACATCCTTAATAATAGATTCTAACATTTTCCCTACTACTGATGTCAGGCTAACTGGTCTATAGTTCTATAGTTCCCCGTTTTCTCTCTCCTTCGTTTCTTAAATAGTGGGTTACATTTGCTACCTTCCAATCCACAGGAACTGTTCCAGAATCTATGGAATTTTGGAAGATGACAACGAATGCATCGACTATCTCTATAGCCACCTCTTTTAAAACCCTAGGATATAGGCCTTCAGGTCCAGGGGATTTATTGGCTTTCAGCCCCATTAATTTCTCCAGTACTTTTTCCTTACTAATGCTAATTTATTTCAGTTCCTCATTCTCACTAGACCCTTGGTTCTCCACTATTTCCGGAATGTTTTTTGCGTCTTATTCCGTGAAGACAGACACAAAGGCTGGAATTTTGCCAGCACTGAGAGAACAGGATCAGAGGCAGGTCAGCAGTGAAATTTGAAATGATTGACAGCGGGTCAGGAACCCGCTGTCCACCCACCTCCATTGTAGTCTCCCAGGAGTTGGGTTTGTCAGCGCTGAACAGACCCGACATCAAGTGGCGGGGGAGGCAATTGACATCATTAAATGCATTGTAAACAGCCAATTAAGTATTATTTTAAGCTGACCGTCAGATTTTTAGTGGTCACCAACGGCTTCCCCACTGCTCAGAGATTTCGTCAGGTAATGAGGTCGGGTGTTGTGTCAGTATGGGATGATTTACTAAGTTGACAGCTACAACTGGTCTATAAAAGCTTGCATTTCATAGTTCTTCACTTTCTAAGGTTGCTTACTGCATTTGGAAGACAGATTGAACTTTATGCAGCTAGCAAGTGTTTGGAGCAAACTCTCTATCCAGTGACACCTCTTTGGAACAACCTCTCTCACCAATGACAAATTGCTTCTGTTGTTTCAACTTCACTGCCATCTATTCCATCGTGTGGAGATGCCGGTGTTGGACTGGGGTGGACAAATGTGAGAAGTCACACAACACCAGGTTATCGTCCAACAGCTTTATTTGATTTCAAATAAAGCTGTTGGACTATAACCTGGTGTTGTGTGACTTCTCACATCTATTCCATCAGCATCGGTGCACTTGAAAAAATCTCACCGTGGTCCTCAGAATCCTACCATGATCAGCCCCAGCACCAGCATCACCGGGCATGCCAGCAGCACTAACATCAACACCAACCTTCTCCGCAACCTACTGAAGCTGCACAGAACACAGAGCATTAGCACCCAACCACATTGCTGCCCAGGACGCCAGTAATGGCTGCACCATGGCCAGATTTACTTCACTTGATGCTGTACACCCTGGCTGCTACATGATGCACCAGGTTGGCACCACCCCACACCAACACCATAAAGCATCTCTACAATGCCCAAGCCAGTCCTTTCACACTCATCGCCATGGTGGGGGGTTGGTACCCTTATGTTTCACGATCATTGCAACTCACTAAGTCACTTCCAAAGGTGCACACAAATCTGTCCAAGAATGCTAAGTGTTGAAAATAAAGGTTTCAATGTTTGACACCACATTACCAGAAACTTCACATGAACATTGGCTAAAACACCCAAGTGCCTACCCTTGTGTGTTGTTAGTTGGTATGCTTGGACTAGGATGCGGGTGAATGTGAGGGGTGGCTAGTGAGATGAGGAAGTGATAATGTAGATAGAGAGGGATGGGTGAAGGTGCAAAGTAAGTTGGTGTGAGTAAGGATGTGCAGGAGAAGGGTAGGGAAGGCAGAGTAATGGGGATGTAATGAGTGGCACAGCAGGATGAGGTTGAGTGTGGCTTTGTACTAATGTTTCATGATCCACTGAGATCATTGAAAGGTTTACACTACTGTAGCCTGGTCCTCCTGATGACATCCCTGCTTGTGCCCTTCTGTGCAATGTGCAACCAGGCTGCGTTGGTCTGCTGGGGAGGTCTCTTCCGCTCATGAGAAGGGAAGAAGACCTCCCTGCGTGCTGTGACTCCCTCCATAAACATATGGAGGGTGTCATGGGAGAACCTGGGTGTGGCCATGCACCTTTGTGCAGTGCTTGTCAGTGTTTGCAGCACCTCAATACTGTAGAACACTGACAGCACAACTGTCAAAATCAATTTAGACATGGCCCCTTTAAGGAAACCGGCTGGTGACGCGTCATCAAATTATGTCATCAGACCCGATCCTTTTAATTGGCCGGAAACCTCACTGGGAGGGCTTAACAAGCCCAATCATCGTAAAATCACTTCAATAGAGCAGGCTGGAGCCAGCAGTGTGGTCAGGACCTGCCACCGACCCCGGCCGTCCCGGACCTGCCACCCCGGATCTGTCTCAGTAGGCAAAATCACGGCCCTAGTATTTGTTTAATTTCTCTGACATTTCTTTATTCCCCATTATAATTTCGCCTGTCTCAGCCTGTAAGGGACCCATGTTTACTTTCGTTAATCTTTTCCTTTTTACGTACCTATAGAAGCTCTTACGGTCTGTTTTTATATCTCTCGCTAGTTTACACTCATTCTATTTTTTGTTTCTTTATCAATTTCTTGGTCCTCCTTTACTGAATTCTAAAATCCTCCCAATCCTCAGGCTTACTACTCTTTTTCACAACATTATAGGCCTCTTCCTTTAATCTAATATGATTTTTTAAATTTCTCTTGTTAGCCACCGGTGGACCAATTTTCCCATGATGATTTTATTCCTTAAGGGAATGTATATTCATTGCAAATTATGAATTATTTCTTTAAATGTTTGCCATTGCTTTTCTACTGTCATATCTTTTAATTTAGTTTCCAAACCTACCTTAGCCAACTCACTTCTCATACCTATGTAGTTTGCTTTGTTCAGATTTAGGACCCTAGTTTCGGACTTAATTATATCACTCTCAAACGCAACATAACATTCTATCATACTATGATCACTGCTCCCCAGAGGCTCCTTTACTACAAGGTTATTAATTAACCCTGTCTCATTGCACAAAACTAGATTAAAATAGCCAATTCCCTAGTAGGTTGCTCGACATACTGATCTAGAAAACTATCTTGAATGCATTCCATGAACTCTTCCTCTGCACTATTACTGCAAATTTGGTTTGCTCAGTCTATATGAAAGTTAAAGTCCCCCATGAATACTGTATTACCCTTGTTACGTGCATCTCTAATTTCTTGATTTATACTCTGCTTGACACTACAACTACTGTTAGGGGTCTATAAACTACTCCCACTAGTGTTTTCTGCCTCTTGTTGTTTCTTAGCTCCACCCAAACTGATTCTAAATTTTGTTTTTCCGAGCCAAGATCCTTTCCCTCTACTGTCTTTATCCCCTCTCTTATTATCAGGGCTACCTTTTCCATTTTGCCTGTCTCTTCTAAAAGTCAAATATCCTGGAATATTTAGTTCCCAACCTTGGTCACTCTGCAACCACGTCTCTGTAGGCCACCCTCCCAAAGCTGGCAGGGTCCTTCTGTACACATGCATGTTGGATTCCGATAATGTCATACCCGAGGCTGGCCTGAAATTGGACTTCGGGCCTTATTAATATTAATTGGCAAACTGCTGGCACCTGTTGTGCCTCCACAGGCAGCTCGCCCATTTGAAAAAATTAATTTCAGCCAGGCTACTGCTCTGCTCAGCGATATTGAATTTCAGAAAGGGAGCTTAAAAAAGGCTTTAAGGCCCTCATTTACATATGTAAGGGGCCTAACTCCTGGTTTAGACAGCTGCCGTGAAGACCTGAAAAATTACCTGACCCAATATGTTTCAGGCCTCCTCGCGGCGCAGGGGGTTTGTCCTTGAAATTGACTCACATGCATCCATTTTACACCCATCCCCTTTCCTGCTCCCCCCCTCCCTACTCGCCATTCCTCCCTTTTTCTCTCCAACTGCTCCCCATTCACTTTTTCTCTGTTCTGTCCCTCGCCCTCTTCTCTCCCTCCTACACAGAAGGTGTCAGCTTTTTGGGGTTTTAACAGAGATCTAAAATTGTCTTTTCTTACTTTTTGGGGATAGGGCAGGGATATTAGACTTGCAGTAAAAGTGTGCCTTTACGCAGAATGTGTTGAAATCCTGTTGAGATGTTTCAACTGTCGACATCTGGAGACAGAGAATTATTTTTCCCCCTGATGTCTAATACATGTTTTTGCAAGCTCCTGCTGAGTGGTAGCTCCTAGATAGTGACAGAATTTATTTGTAACCAAAAATTGTCACAACAATAACAACAACAACTTGTATTTACATATAGCAGCTTTAATGTAGTAAAACGTCCCAAGGCACTTCACAGGCATATTATAAGTCGAAAAAAATTTGACATCGAGCCACATAAGGAGAAATTAGGGCTGGTGACCAAAAGCTTGGTCAAAGAGGTAGGTTTTAAGGAGTGTCTTAAAGGAGGAAAGAGAGGCAGAGAGGCTTAGGCAGGGAATTCCAGAGCTTAGGGCCTAGGCAATAGAAGACACGGCCACCAATGATTGAGCAATTATAATCAGGGATGCACAAGAGGGCAGAATTAGAGGAGCACAGATATCTCAGGGGTTGTGGGGCTGGAGGAGATTACAGAGATAGGGAGGGGTGAGGCCATGGAGGGATTTGAAAACAAGGATGAGAATTTTGAAATTGCTCAACAGAGAAAAGTGTGCATAATAGAAACAAAACCAATGAAATACATAAACAGCTGACTGCATTGTTATTTATTTATAATATGTAAGAAATCACACAACACCAGGTTATAGTCCAACAGCTTTATTTGAAATCATAAGCTTTCGGAGCGCTGCTCCTTCGTCAGGTGAAGTGGAGAGATGCATAAAAACACAGCTTATATAGTCAGAGAATAATGTCAGATGTTTACAGGTAATCTTTCTAACTGCCATTTATCACACCTCGGCAGAGAGATAATCACAGCAATCAAAGGTGTAAATGGTGTCCAAACAGGTCAGTCAGGAAAACATTACATCAAAGAACAATGAGGTGGGGTCACAAGGGGCCAAATGTTGCAGATGCTGGGGTCTGTATGAAAAACAAAAAAACAGACATAAAACATTTTTTTTGCTGGAAATCACAGCAGGTCCGGCCGCATCTGTGTGGAGAGAACAAGCCAATGACGGCTTGAGTCTGGATGACCCTACGTCAGGTGGGGTTACATGTAGCGTGACATGAACCCAAGATCTCGGTTGAGGCCATCCTCATGGGTGCGGAACGTGGCTATCAGTTTCTGCTCGACGATTTTGCGTTGCCGTGTGTCTCGAAGGCCACCTTGGAGAATGCTTACCCGGAGATCGGAGGCTGAATGTCCTTGACTGCTGAAGTGTTCCCCGACTGGGAGGGAACACTCCTGCCTGGCGATTGTTGCGCGGTGTCCGTTCATCCATTGTCGCAGTGTCTGCCTGGTCTCGCCGATGTACCATGCTCCAGGGCATCCTTTCCTGCAACGTATGAGGTAGACAACGTTGGCCGAGTCACATGAGTATGTACCATGTACCTGGTGGGTGGTGTCCTCATGTGTGATGATGGTATCTGTGTTGATGATCTGGCATGTCTTGCAGAGGTTGCTGTGGCAGGGTTGTGTGGTGTCGTGGTTGCTGTTCTCCTGAAAGCTGGTTAATTTGCTGTGAACGATGGTCTGTTTGAGGTTAGGCGGCTGTTTGATGTGGGGATGGCCTTAGCGAGGTGTTCATCATCATCGATGACATGTTGAAGGCTGCGAAGAACATGGCGTAGTTTCTCCGCTCCGGGGAAGTACTGGACGACGAAGGGTACTCTGTTGGTTGTGTCCCATGTTTGTCTTCTGAGGAGGTCTATGCGATTTTTCGCTGTGGCCTGTCGGAACTGTCGATCGACGAGTCGAGCGTCATATCCCATTCTTACGAGGGCATCTTTCAGCGTCTGTAGGTGTCCATCGCGTTCCTCCTCGTCTGAGCAGATCCTGTGTATTCGCAGGGCTTGTCCATAGGGGATGGCTTCTTTAACGTGGTTAGGGTAGAAGCTGGATAAGTGGAGCATCCTGAGGTTGTCCGTGGGCTTGCGGTAGACTGAAGTGCTGAGGTGTCCGTCTTTGATGGAGATTCGTGTGTCCAAGAATGAAACCGATTCTGAGGAGTAATCCATGGTGAGTTTGATGGTGGGATGGAACTTGTTGATGTTATCGTGTAGTCTTTTCAGTGATTCTTCGCCGTGGGTCCATAGGAAGAAAATATCATCGATGTATCGGGTGTATAGTGTTGGTTGGAGGTCCTGTGCAGCGAAGAAGTCTTGCTCGAACTTGTGCATGAAGATGTTGGCATATTGGGGTGCAAATTTGGTCCCCATGGCTGTTCCGTGTGTTTGGGTAAAGAACTGGTTGTCGAAGGTGAAGACATTGTGGTCAAGGATGAAGCGGATAGCGTCTGGAGATTGGCTGTTATTGGTGTTGATTACTGAGGCTGTCGCAGCGATGCCGTCATCATGGGGGATACTGGTGTAGAGTGCCGAGACGTCCATCGTGGCGAGGAGTGTTCCTCGTTCAACTGGTCCGTGGGTGCTGAGTTTCTGTAAGAAGTCTGTAGTGTCACGACAGAAGCTGGGGGTTCCCTGTACGATGGGTTTCAGGATGCCCTCGACATATCCAGAGAGGTTCTCACACAGGGTTCCGTTGCCTGATGTGATAGGACGTCCGGGTGTGTTGGCTTTGTGTATCTTTGGGAGGCAGTAGAAATCTCCCACGTGGGGAGTACGTGGGATGAGAGTGCGTAGGATGCTTTGAAGGTCTGGATCGAAGGTCTTGATCAGTCAGTTGAGTTGGCGGGTGTGTTCTTTGGTCACATCTGCGGGTAACTGTCTGTAGTGTTCCTGGTCATCCAGTTGTCGGTATGTTTCTTTGCAATAGTCCGTTCTGTTCTGTATGACGATGGCTCCTCCTTTGTCTTCTGGTTTGATGACGATGTTGCGGTTGGTCTTGAGAGCGTGGATGGCATTGCGTTGTGCTCGGGTGATATTCTGGACTGTCTTGTGAGTGCAGCTGGTGAATCTGGCATTGATGCATCTCCTGACAGCTTGAGCATACATGTCAAGCTTAGGGCAGCGACCCTCCGGAGGGGTCCAATTTGACTCTTTATTCTTTGGTTGCTGCACTGCGGATCCCTCTGTCTGCTGGTCCGGATCATTGATTGTCTCATTGGGTTTGCTGCTGACATCTTGGGATTTGTGGAAGAATTCCCGGAGCCTCATTCTCCTGATGAATTCCTCTGTGTCTGCCGCAACACCGAAGGGGTCCATTTTGGTGGTGGGGCAGAAATTAACCCCTCGGCTGAGAACTTCAATTTCATCTGGTTGAAGGGTGTGGTCGGACAGGTTGATGATGAACTTCCCTGTGGTTTCAACCGTGGTGCCGGGGGAGGCTTGGTTGCTGCTGCTGGTGATGCCGAGTTTCTCAAGCTTCCTGTTCCTGGTGTGCATGTAGGCAGCGTAGTTCTGTTGCCTCGTATGTTTGGCAGTGTCTCGTAGCTGGTCTGCTGTGTCCTGAGCACAGGCTGAGAACATCCTACATCAAAGCATCCAACGCGCTCTCATCCCACGTACTCCCCGCGTGGGAGGCTTCTACTGCCTCCCAAAGATACACAAAGCCAACACACCTGGACGTCCTATCATATCAGGCAATGGAACCCTGTGTGAGAACCTCTCTGGATACGTCGAGGGCATCCTGAAACCCATCATACAGGGAACCCCCAGCTTCTGTCGTGACACTACAGACTTCTTACAGAAACTCAGCACCCACGGACCAGTTGACCCAGGAACACTCCTCGCCACGATGGACGTCTCGGCACTCTGCACCAGTATCCCCCACGATGACAGCATCGCTGCGACAGCCTCAGTACTCAACACCAACAACAGCCAATCTCCAGATGCCATCCTACAACTCATCCGCTTCATCCTTGACTACAATGTCTTCACCTTCGACAACCAGTTCTTTACCCAAACACACGGAACAGCCATGGTGACCAAATTTGCACCCCAATACGCCAACATCTTCATGCACAAGTTCGAGCAAGACTTCTTCACTGCACAGGACCTCCAACCAATGACATACGCCAGATACATCGATGACATTTTCTTCCTATGGACCCACGGCGAAGAATCACTGAAAAGACTACACGATAACATCAACAAGTTCCATCCCACCATCAAACTCACCATGGACTGCTCCTCAGAATCGGTTTCATTCTTGGACACACGAAACTCCATCAAAGATGGACACCTCAGCACTTCACTCTACCGCAAGCCCACGGACAACCTCAGGATGCTCCACTTATCCAGCTTCCACCCTAACCATGTTAAAGAAGCCATCCCCTATGGACAAGCCCTGCGAATACACAGGATCTGCTCAGACGAGGGGGAACGCGATGGACACCTACAGACACTGAAAGACACCCTCGTAAGAATGGGATATGATGCTCGACTCGTCGATCGACAGTTCCGACGGGCCACAGCGAAAAATTGCATAGACCTCCTCAGAAGACAAACACGGGACACAACCAACAGAGTACCCTTCGTCGTCCAGTACTTCCCCGGAGCGGAGAAACTACGCCATGTTCTTCGCAGCCTTCAACATGTCATCGATGACAATGAACACCTCGCTAAGCCCAACCCCACACCTCCACTACTCGCCTTCAAACAGCCGCCTAACATCAAACAGACCATCGTTCGCAGCAAATTACCCAGCTTTCAGGAGAACAGCGACCACGACACCACACAACCCTGCCACAGCAACCTCTGCAAGACATGCCAGATCATCAACACAGATACCATCATCACATGTGAGGACACCACCCACCAGGTACATGGTACATACTCATGTGACTCGGCCAACGTTGTCTACCTCATACGTTGCAGGAAAGGATGCCCTGGAGCATGGTACATCGGCGAGATCAGGCAGACACTGCGACAACGGATGAACGGACACTGCGCAACAATTGCCAGGCAGGAGTGTTCCCTCCCAGTCGGGGAACACTTCAGCAGTCAAGGACATTCAGCTTCCGATCTCCGGGTAAGCATTCTCCAAGGCGGCCTTCGAGACACACGACAACGCAAAATCGTCGAGCAGAAACCGATAGCCAAGTTCCGCACCCATGAGGATGGCCTCAACCGAGATCTTGGGTTCATGTCATGCTACATGTAACCCCACCTGATGTAGGGTCACCCAGACTCGAGTCATCGTTGGCTTGTTCTCTCCACACAGATGCGACCGGACCTGCTGTGATTTCCAGCAAAAAAAATGTTTTATGTCTGTTTTTTTGTTTTTCATACAGACCCCAGCATCTGCAACATTTGACCCCTTGTGACCCCACCTCATTGTTCTTTGATGTAATGTTTTCCTGACTGACCTGTTTGGACACCATTTACACCTTTGATTGCTGTGATTATCTCTCTGCCGAGGTGTGATAAATGGCAGTTAGAAAGATTACCTGTAAACATCTGACATTATTCTCTGACTATATAAGCTGTGTTTTTATGCATCTCTCCACTTCACCTGACGAAGGAGCAGCGCTCCGAAAGCTTGTGATTTCAAATAAAGCTGTTGGACTATAACCTCATGTTGTGTGATTTCTTACATTTGTCCACCCCAGTCCAACACCGGCATCTCCACACCATTTATAAAATGGGTTGTGAGTCAAGTAAACCCATTTATTTGTTGGTGGACTGAGATATCTTTATCTATCTATATATATATAAAATGATTGTGGTGTCTGTCTGTCTGTCTGTCTGTGTGTCTGTCTGTGTATCTGTCCGGGCATCTCCCAAAAGTTATAGATCATACCTACACATATGTTATATCTAAAGAAAGCTTATGATTAGGGGAGTGTCGCAGGCATTTTTACTTTTTGGTCAAACAACAATTGTTCGGACAGTATGCAAAAAACGTTCAAAAAATGGACAAAATCCACTCATTAGCTGTTGACCAATCCTACCGCTCATTAGCGTTGAGTGACGTGATGGTTGACCAATCCTACAGGGGCACAGGGGGCGTTTCATGGCATTTGTCGGCAGGGCCTAATCCTTCAAACTGCCGAGCGGGAGCTGAGCTGAGGTGAGTGGCGGCCATTAAATAACGGCCGGGCCTGAAGCACAAAAAATGGTAATGGAGGTGAGGAAATTGTTTATTCATTAGTATTGATTCAGGAATCTCTCTCTCTCTCTCTCTCCTTCCCTGCTCTCTCTCTCTCTCTCTCTCTCTCTCCTTCCCCCCTCTCTCTCTCTCTCTCCCGAAGCGGGAGCTCAGCTGAGGTGAGTCGCGGCCCGAGAGCCCGGCTGGGACTGAAGCGCGAGGCCGCGCACGGTCACCGCGGCCTGCCTCTAAGTCATTCCCTGCCCCTCTCTCTCTCTCTCTCCTTCCCCCCTCTCTCTCTCTCTCTCTCTCTCCTTCCCCCCTCCCTCTCTCTCTCTCTCTCCTTCCCCTCCTCTCTCACTCTCTCTCTCTCCCAAAGCGGGAGGTCAGCTGAGGTAAGTCGCGGCCCGAGAGCCCGGCCGGGCCTGAGGCACTACGCCGTGTACGGGGGCTCTGGCTCAGCGGATTGGGCGCTCATCAGGGGTTGGCCTGCAACACATCGACCGGAGGAGTGGCGGCTCTCTTTCTCCTTCCCCACTCTCACTCCCTCTCTCCTTCCCCCTCTCCCTCTCTCCTTCCCCCCTCTCTCTCTCTCTCTCCTTCCCTCTCTCTCTCTCTCCTTCCCCCCTCTCTCTCTCTCTCCTTCCCTCTCTCTCTCTCTCTCTTCTTCCCTCTCTCTCTCTCCCTCGCCTTCCCTCTCTCCTTCTCTCTCTCTCCTTCCCTCTCTGTCTCTCTCCTTCCCCCCTCTCTCTCTCCTTCCCCCCTCTCCCTCTCCTTCCCTCTCTCTCTCTCTTTCTCCTTCCCCCTCTCTCTCTCTCCTTCACACTCTCTCTCTCCTTCCCCCACACAGACAGACAGACAGACAGACAGATGGAGAGACGGACAGACGCATGATATATATGCATAAAAATTATGTATGTCCACTGTCTGTGTGTATGTCCGTGTTAAACTCAAAAGTTATAGAGCGTACCTACACATAAGTAATATCAAAAGAAAGCTTATGATTAGGGGAGTGTCATAGGCATATTTACTTTTTGGTCAGACAAAAATTGCTCGGACAGTATACAAAAAACCTTCAAAAAACGGACAAAATCTGTCTGTGTCTATGCCGCTGTCTGTGTGTATGCCCGCGTTAAACTCAAACGTTATACAGCTTACCTACACATACGTTATATCAGAAGAAAGCATATGATTAGGGGAGTGTCCTAGACATATTTACTTTTTGGTGAGACAAAAATTGTTCGGACAGTATACAAAAAGCATTCAAAAAACGGACAAAATCACTCTGTGTGTGTGTGTATGTCCGTGATAAACTCATACATTATAGAACGTGCCTACACATATGTTATCTCAAAAGAAAGCTTATGATTAGGGGAGTGTCATAGGCATATTTACTTTTTGGTCAGACAAACATTGTTCGGACAGTATACAAAAAACTTCAAAGAAACGGTCAAAATCCGCTCATTAGTGTTCAGTGACGTGATAGTTGACCAATCCTATGGGGGAAGCGTGGTGCATCATGGGGGGCGTTTCATGGCGTGTGTGGGCGGGGCCTAACCCTACAGCCTGCCGTCACTGCAGGAGCAGGAAAAAAGATACACAAGCAGAGACTGAGACAACCACGCGGCCCGAGACCCCGAGAGACATCGAGCATACACCGATGGAGACAGATACAACTGCGTCGCCTGAGAGCCCGAGACCGACAGAGACAGATACAACCCCGTGGCCCGAGAGCCCAAGTGACAGCGAACAGGGGAGCGGTCCGGAGCGGGAGCAGCCATGCACGGGGACTCTGGGTCATCAAGGCCGGGTTGAGTCCTTCCCCTTCCCCACAGTGTCTTCCTCGCTTCTCTATCTCCTTCCCACACTCTCTCCTTCCCTCTCTCTCTCTCTCTCCTCTTCCCTCTCTCTCCATCCCCCTCTCTCTCTCCTTCCCCCTCTCTCTCTCGTACTCTCTCTCTCTCTCCTTCCCCTCTCTCGCTCTCCTTCCCACTCTCTCTCTCTCCTTCCCCCCTCACTCTCTCTCTCTCCTTCCCCCCTCTCTCTCTCTCCTTCCCCCTCTCTCTCTCTCTCCTTCCCCCTCTCTCTCTCCTTCCCAATCTCTCTTTCCATCCCCCACACAGACAGACAGAGAGACAGATGGACAGACGGACAGACTCATTGATATATATGCATAAAAATTATGTATGTCCGCTGTCTGTGTGTATGTCCGCGTTAAATTCAAAAGTTATAGAGTGTACCTACACATATGTTATATCAAAAGAAAGGGTATGATTACGGGAGTGTCATAGGCATATTTACCTTTTGGTCAGACAAAAATTGTTCGGAAAGTATACAAAAAGCGTTCAAAAGACGGACAAAATCACTCTGTGTGTGTGTGTATGTCCGCGATAAACTCATACATTATAGAGCGTGCCTACACATATATTATCTCAAAAGAAAGCTTATGATTAGGGGAGTGTCATAGGCATATTTACTTCTTGGTCAGACAAAAATTGTTCAGACAGTATACAAATAACTTTCATAAAATGGACAAAATCCCTGTGTGTGTATGTCCGCGATAAACTCACAAATTATAGAGCGTGCCTACACATATGTTATCTCAAAAGAAAGCTTATGATTAGGGGAGTGTCATAGGCAGATTTACTTTTTGTTAAGACAAAATTTGTTTGGACAGTATAAAAAAACCATCGAAGAAACGGTAAAAATCCGCTCATTAGCGTTGAGTGACGTGATGGTTGATCAATCCTACGGGGGAAGCGCGGTGCGTCACGGGGGATGTTTCATGGCATGTGTGGGTGGGGCCTAATCCTATGGCCTGCCATCAGTGCAGGAGTGGGAAAACAGATGCACAGGCAGAGACTGAGACAAACAAGCAGCCCGAGACCACGAGAGACATTGAGCATACACCGACAGAGACAGATACAACTGCGTGGCCCGAGAGCCTGAGACCAACAGAGATGGATACAACTGCGTGGCCTGAGAGCCCAAGCGACAGCGAGCAGGGGAGCAGTCCGGAGCGGGATCTGCCGTGCATGGGGGCTCTGGGTCCTCAAGGCCGGGCTGAGCCCTTCCCCTTCCCCACAGTGTCTTCCTCTCTTCTCTATCTCCTTCCCACACTCTCTCCTTCCCTCTCTCTCTCTCTCTTCTCTTCCCTCTCTCTCTCTCTCTCCTTCCCTCTCTCTCTCTCCTTCCCTCTCTCTCTCTCTCCTTCCCTCTCTCTCTCTCCTTTCCTCTCTCTCTCTCTCCTTCCCCCTCTCTCTCCTTCCCTCTCTCTCTCTCTCTCTCTCCTTCCTTCTCTCTCTC
Organism: Somniosus microcephalus; assembly: GCF_052327205.1. Lineage (NCBI taxonomy): Eukaryota > Metazoa > Chordata > Chondrichthyes > Squaliformes > Somniosidae > Somniosus > Somniosus microcephalus. The sequence goes on along the minus strand of NC_140991.1, from coordinate 195,121,761 downwards.
TCTCCTTCCCTCTCTCTCTCTCTCCTTCCCTCTCTCTCTCTCTCCTTCCCTCCCTCTCCTTCCTTCCCTCTCTCTCTCTCCTTCCCCCTCTCTTTCTTTCCCTCTCTCTCTCTCTCCTTCCCCCCTCTCTCTCTCTCTACTTCCCCCTCTCTCTCTCTCTCTCTCTCTCCTTCCCCCTCTCTCTCTCTCCTTCCCACTCTCTATCTCTCCTTCCCCCCCTCACTCTCTCTCTCCTTCCCCCTCTCTCTCTCTCCTTCCCTCTCTCTCTCTCTCTCTCTCTCCTTCCCCCTCTCTCTCTCTCCTTCCCACTCTTTCTCTCCTTCCCCCACACAGACAGACAGACGGACAGATGGACAAACGCATGATGTATATGCATAAAAATTATGTATGTCCGCTGTCTGTATGTCCGTGTTAAACTCAAACGTTATAGAGCGCACCTACACATATGTTATATCAAAAGAAAGCTTATGATTAGGGGGGTGTCATAGGCATATTTACTTTTTGGTCAGACAAAAATTGTTCGGACAGTATACAAAAAACTTTGAAAAAACGGACAAAATCTGTCTGTGTGTATGCCACTGTCTGTGTGTATGTCCGAGTTAAACTCAAAAGGTATACAGCGTACCTACACATACGTTATATCAGAAGAAAGCATATGATTAGGGGAGTGTCCTAGACATATTTACTTTTTGGTGAGACAAAAATTGTTGGGACAGTATACAAAAAGCATTCAAAAAACGGACAAAATCACTCTGTGTGTGTGTGTATGTCCGTGATAAACTCATACATTATAGAACGTGCCTACACATATGTTATCTCAAAAGAAAGCTTATGATTAGGGGAGTGTCATAGGCATATTTACTTTTTGGTCAGACAAACATTGTTCGGACAGTATACAAAAAACTTCAAAGAAACGGTCAAAATCCGCTCATTAGTGTTCAGTGACGTGATAGTTGACCAATCCTATGGGGGAAGCATGGTGCATCATGGGGGGCGTTTCATGGCGTGTGTGGGCGGGGCCTAACCCTACAGCCTGCCGTCACTGCAGGAGCAGGAAAAAAGATACACAAGCAGAGACTGAGACAACCACGCGGCCCGAGACCCCGAGAGACATCGAGCATACACCGATGGAGACAGATACAACTGCGTCGCCTGAGAGCCTGAGACCGACAGAGACAGATACAACCCCGTGGCCCGAGAGCCCAAGTGACAGCGAACAGGGGAGCGGTCCGGAGCGGGAGCAGCCATGCACGGGGACTCTGGGTCATCAAGGCCGGGTTGAGTCCTTCCCCTTCCCCACAGTGTCTTCCTCGCTTCTCTATCTCCTTCCCACACTCTCTCCTTCCCTCTCTCTCTCTCTCTCCTCTTCCCTCTCTCTCCATCCCCCTCTCTCTCTCCTTCCCCCTCTCTCTCTCGTACTCTCTCTCTCTCTCCTTCCCCTCTCTCGCTCTCCTTCCCACTCTCTCTCTCTCCTTCCCCCCTCACTCTCTCTCTCTCCTTCCCCCCTCTCTCTCTCTCCTTCCCCCTCTCTCTCTCTCTCCTTCCCCCTCTCTCTCTCCTTCCCAATCTCTCTTTCCATCCCCCACACAGACAGACAGAGAGACAGATGGACAGACGGACAGACTCATTGATATATATGCATAAAAATTATGTATGTCCGCTGTCTGTGTGTATGTCCGCGTTAGATTCAAAAGTTATAGAGTGTACCTACACATATGTTATATCAAAAGAAAGGGTATGATTACGGGAGTGTCATAGGCATATTTACCTTTTGGTCAGACAAAAATTGTTCGGAAAGTATACAAAAAGCGTTCAAAAGACGGACAAAATCACTCTGTGTGTGTGTGTATGTCCGCGATAAACTCATACATTATAGAGCGTGCCTACACATATATTATCTCAAAAGAAAGCTTATGATTAGGGGAGTGTCATAGGCATATTTACTTCTTGGTCAGACAAAAATTGTTCAGACAGTATACAAATAACTTTCATAAAATGGACAAAATCCCTATGTGTGTATGTCCGCGATAAACTCACAAATTATAGAGCATGCCTACACATATGTTATCTCAAAAGAAAGCTTATGATTAGGGGAGTGTCATAGGCAGATTTACTTTTTGTTAAGACAAAATTTGTTTGGACAGTATAAAAAAACCATCGAAGAAACGGTAAAAATCCGCTCATTAGCGTTGAGTGACGTGATGGTTGATCAATCCTACGGGGGAAGCGCGGTGCGTCACGGGGGATGTTTCATGGCATGTGTGGGTGGGGCCTAATCCTATGGCCTGCCATCAGTGCAGGAGTGGGAAAACAGATGCACAGGCAGAGACTGAGACAAACAAGCAGCCCGAGACCACGAGAGACATTGAGCATACACCGACAGAGACAGATACAACTGCGTGGCCCGAGAGCCTGAGACCAACAGAGATGGATACAACTGCGTGGCCTGAGAGCCCAAGCGACAGCGAGCAGGGGAGCAGTCCGGAGCGGGATCTGCCGTGCATGGGGGCTCTGGGTCCTCAAGGCCGGGCTGAGCCCTTCCCCTTCCCCACAGTGTCTTCCTCTCTTCTCTATCTCCTTCCCACACTCTCTCCTTCCCTCTCTCTCTCTCTCTTCTCTTCCCTCTCTCTCTCTCTCTCCTTCCCTCTCTCTCTCTCCTTCCCTCTCTCTCTCTCTCCTTCCCTCTCTCTCTCTCCTTTCCTCTCTCTCTCTCTCCTTCCCCCTCTCTCTCCTTCCCTCTCTCTCTCTCTCTCTCTCCTTCCTTCTCTCTCTCTCTCCTTCCCTCTCTCTCTCTCTCTCCTTCCCTCTCTCTCTCTCTCCTCCCTCCCTCCCTCTCCTTCCTTCCCTCTCTCTCTCTCCTTCCCCCTCTCTTTCTTTCCCTCTCTCTCTCTCTCCTTCCCCCCTCTCTCTCTCTCTACTTCCCCCTCTCTCTCTCTCTCTCTCTCTCCTTCCCCCTCTCTCTCTCTCCTTCCCACTCTCTATCTCTCCTTCCCCCCTCACTCTCTCTCTCCTTCCCCCTCTCTCTCTCTCCTTCCCTCTCTCTCTCTCTCTCTCTCTCCTTCCCCCTCTCTCTCTCTCCTTCCCACTCTTTCTCTCCTTCCCCCACACAGACAGACAGACGGACAGATGGACAAACGCATGATGTATATGCATAAAAATTATGTATGTCCGCTGTCTGTATGTCCGTGTTAAACTCAAAGGTTATAGAGCGCACCTACACATATGTTATATCAAAAGAAAGCTTATGATTAGGGGAGTGTCATAGGCATATTTACTTTTTGGTCAGACAAAAATTGTTCGGACAGTATACAAAAAACTTTGAAAAAACGGACAAAATCTGTCTGTGTGTATGCCACTGTCTGTGTGTATGTCCGAGTTAAACTCAAAAGGTATACAGCGTACCTACACATACGTTATATCAGAAGAAAGCATATGATTAGGGGAGTGTCCTAGACATATTTTCTTTTTGGTCAGACAAACATTGTTTGGGCAGTATACAAAAAGCATTCAAAAAACGGACAAAATCACTCTGTGTGTGTGTGTATGTCCGTGATAAACTCATACATTCTAGAGCGTGCCTACACATATGTTATCTCAAAAGAAAGCTTATGATTAGGGGAGTGTCATAGGCATAATTACTTTTTGGTCAGACAAAAATAGTTCGGACAGTATACAATAAACCTCGAAGAAACGGTAAAGATCCGTTCATTAGTGTTGAGTGACGTGATGGTTGACCAATCCTACGTGGGAAGCATGGTGCATCATGGGGGGCGCTTCATGGTGTGTGTGGGCGGGGCCTAATCCTACAGCCGGCCATCACTGCAGGAGCGGGAAAACAGATACACAAGCAGAGACTGAGACAACCACGCGGCCCGAGACCCCGAGAGACATCGAGCATACACCGACGGAGACAGATACAACCGCGCGGCCCGAGAGCCCGAGTGACAGCGAGCAGGGGAGCGGTCTGGAGCGGGAGCCGCCATGCACGGGGTCTCTGGGTCGTCAAGGCCGGGCTGAGTCCTTCCCCTTCCCCACGGTGTCTTCCTTGCTTCTCTATCTCCTTCCCACACTCTCTCCTTCCCTCTCTCTCTCTCTCTCTCTCCTCTTCCCTCCCTCTCCATCCCCCTCTCTCTCTCTCTCCTTCCCCCTCTCTCTCTCTTACTCTCTCTCTCTCTCCTTCCCCTCTCTCTCTCTCCTTCCCACTCTCTCTCTCTCCTTCCCCCCTCACTCTCTCTCTCTCCTTCCCCCCTCTCTCTCTCTCCTTCCCCCTCTCTCTCCTCTCTCTCTCTCTCTCCTTCCCCCCTCTCTCTCTCCTTCCCAATCTCTCTCTTCATCCCACACACAGACAGACAGAGAGACAGATGGACAGACGGACAGACTCATTGATATATATGCATAAAAATTATGTATGTCCGCTGTCTGTGTATGTCCGCGTTAAACTCAAAAGTTATAGAGCGTGCTTACACATATGTTATCTCAAAAGAAAGCATATGATTAGGGAGCGTCATAGGCATATTTACTTTTTGGTCAGACAACATTGTTCGGACAGCATACAAAAAACTTTCAAAAAACGACAAAATCCCTCTGTGTGTATGTCCGCGATAAACTCATAAATTATAGAGCGTGCCTACACATATATTATCTCAAAAGAAAGCTTATGATTAGAGGAGTGTCATAGGCATATTTACTTTTGGTCAGACAAAAATTGTTCGGACAGTATACATAAAACTTTCAAAAAAACGGTCAAAATCCGTCTGTGTGTATGTCCATTGTCTGTGTGTATGTCCATGTTAGCTCAAATGTTAGACAGCGTACTTACACATATGTTATATCCCAAGAAAGCTTATGATTAGGGGAGTGTCATAGGTATATATACTTTTTGGTCAGACAGAAATTGTTCGGACAGTATACAAAAAGCTTTCAAAAAACGGACAAAATCACTTGTGTGTGTGTGTATGTCCGCGATAAACTCATACATTATAGAGCGTGCCTACACATATATTATCTCAAAAGAAAGCTTATGATTAGGGGAGTGTCATAGGCATATTTACTTCTTGGTCAGCCAAAGGTTGTTCGGACAGTATACAAAAAACTTTCAAAAAATGGACAAAGTCCCTGTGTGCGTATGTCTGCGATAAACTCATAAATTATAGAGCGTGCCTACACATATGTTATCTCAAAAGAAAGCTTATGATTAGGGAGTGTCATACGCATGTTTACTTTTTGTTAAGACAAAAATTGTTTGGACAGTATAAAAAAACCGTCGAAGAAACGGTAAAAATCCGCTCATTAGCGTTGAGTGACGTGATGGTTGACCAATCCTACGGGGGAAGCGCGGTGCGTCACGGGGGATGTTTCATGGCATGTGTGGGCGGGGCCTAATCCTACGGCCTGCCATCAGTGCAGGAGTGGGAAAACAGATACGCAGGCAGAGACTGAGACAACCATGCAGCCCGAGACCCGAGAGACATTGAGCATACACCGACAGAGACAGATACAACTGCGTGGTCCGAGAGCCTGAGACCAACAGAGACAGATACAACTGCACAGCATGAGAGCCCGAGCGACAGCGAGCAGGGGAGCGGGTCCGGAGCGGAATCTGCCGTGCATGGGGGCTCCGGGTCCTCAAGGCCGGGCTGAGTCCTTCCCCTTCCTGCAGTGTCTTCCTCTCTTCTCTATCTCCTTCCCACACACTCTCCTTCCCTCTCTCTCTCTCTCTCTTCTCTTCCCTCTCTCTCTCTCTCTCCTTCCCTCTCTCTCTCTCCTTCCCTCTCTCTCTCTCTCCTTCCCTCTCTCTCTCTCCTTCCTCTCTCTCTCTCTCCTTCCCCCTCTCTCTCCTTCCCTCTCTCTCTCTCTCTCTCTCTCCTTCCTTCTCTCTCTCTCTCTCCTTCCCTCTCTCTCTCTCTCTCCTTACTCCCTCTCTCTCTCTCTCTCCTTCCCCCTCTCTCTCTCTCCTTCCCCATCTCTCGCTCCTTCCCCCCTCCTCTTCTCTCTCTCTCTCTCCTGAAGCGGGAGGCTCAGCTGAGGTAAGTCACTGGCCTGAGAGCCCGGCCAGGCCTGAGGTGCTATGACACGCGCGGTGGCTCCAGCTCAGGCGGATCGGGTGCTCATCAGGGGTTGGCCCGCAACACATCGACCGGAGGAGCGGCGCTCTCTCTCTCCTTCCCCCCTCTCTCTCTCTCTCTCTCTCTCTCCTTCCCCCCTCTCTCTCTCTCTCCTTCCCTCTCTCTCTCTCTCTCCTTCTCCCTATCTCTCTCTCTCCTTCCCCCCTCTCTCTCTCTCCTTCTCCCTCTCTCTCTCTCTCTCCTTCTCACCTCTCTCTCTCTCTCCTTCCCCCTCTCTCTCTCTCACCTTCCCCCCTCTCTCTCTCTTTTTTCTCTCTCTCTCTCCTTCCCTCTCTCTCTCTCCTCCTTCCCTCTCTCTCTCTCCTTCCATCGCTCTCTCTCCCTTCCCTCTCTTTCTCTCCTTCCCTCTCTCTCTCTCTCCTTCCTTCCCTCTCTCTCTCTCTCCTTCCCCTCTCTATCTCTCCTTCCCTCCTCTCTCTCTCTTCCCTTTCACTCTCTCCTTCCCCCTCTCTCTCTCTCTCCTTCCCCCTCTCTCTCTCTCTCCTTCCCCCCCTCTCTCCTTCCCACTCTCTCTCTCCTTCCACCTCACTCTCTCTCTCTCCTCCCCCCTCTCTGTCTCTCCTTCCCCCCTCTCTCTCTCTCTCTCCTTCTCCCTCTCTCTCTCTCCTTCCACTCTCTCTCTCTCTTTCCCCCACACAGACAGAAGGACAGACGGACAGACTCATTGATATATGCATAAAAATTATGTATGTCCACTGTCTGTGTGTATGTCCGCGTTAAACTCAAAAGTTATAGAGCGCACCCACACATATGTTATATCAAAAGAAAGCATATGATTAGGGGAGTGTCATAGGTATATTTTCTTTTTGGTGAGAGAAACATTGCTCGGACAGTATACAAAAAACTTTCAAGAAACGAACAAATCCGTCTGTGTGTATGTCCACTGTCTGTGTGTATGTCCGCGTTAAACTCAAACGTTATACAGCGTACCTACACATATGTTATATCAAAAGAAAGCTTATGATTAGGGGAGTGTCATAGGAATATTACTTTTTGGTCAGATAAAAATTGTTCGGACAGTATACAAAAAGCCTTCAAAAAATGGACAAAATCACTCTGTGTGTCTGTGTATGTCCGCGATAAACTCATAAATTATAGAGCGTTGCCTACACATATGTTACCTCAAAAGAAAGCTTATGATTAGGGGAGTGTCATAGGTATATATACTTTTTGGTCAGACATAAATTGTTCGGACAGTATACAAAAAGCTTTCAAAAAACGGACAAAATCACTGTGTGTGTGTGTATGTCCGCGATAAACTCATACATTATAGAACGTGCCTACACATATATATCTCAAAAGAAAGCTTATGATTAGGGGAGTGTCATAGGCATATTTACTTCTTGGTCAGCCAAAGGTTGTTCGGACAGTATACAAAAAACTTTCAAAAAATGGACAAAGTCCCTGTGTGCGTATGTCTGCGATAAACTCATAAATTATAGAGCGTGCCTACACATATGTTATCTCAAAAGAAAGCTTATGATTAGGGGAGTGTCATACGCATCTTTACTTTTTGTTAAGACAAAATTGTTTGGACAGTATAAAAAAACCGTCGAAGAAACGGTAAAAAATCCGCTCATTAGCGTTGAGTGACGTGATGGTTGACCAATCCTACGGGGGAAGCGCGGTGCGTCACGGGGGATGTTTTCATGGCATGTGTGGGCGGGGCCTAATCCTACGGCCTGCATCAGTGCAGGAGTGGGGAAAACAGATACGCAGGCCAGAGACTGAGACAACCATGCAGCCCGAGACCCCGAGAGACATTGAGCATACACCGACAGAGACAGATACAACTGCGTGGTCCGAGAGCCTGAGACCAACAGAGACAGATACAACTGCACAGCATGAGAGCCCGAGCGACAGCGAGCAGGGGAGCGGTCCAGAGCGGAATCTGCCGTGCATGGGGGCTCCGGGGTCCTCAAGGCCGGGCTGAGTCCTTCCCCCTTCCCTGCAGTGTCTTCCTCTCTTCTCTATCTCCTTCCCACACACTCTCCTTCCCTCTCTCTCTCTCTCTCTCTTCTCTTCCCTCTCTCTCTCTCTCTCCTTCCCTCTCTCTCTCTCCTTCCCTCTCTCTCTCTCTCCTTCCCTCTCTCTCTCTTCCTCCTCTCTCTCTCTCTCCTTCCCCCTCTTCTCTCCTTCCCTCTCTCTCTCTCTCTCTCTCTCCTTCCTTCTCTCTCTCTCTCTCCTTCCCTCTCTCTCTCTCTCTCACTTTCCCTCTCTCTCTCTCTCTCCTTCCCCCTCTCTCTCTCTCCTTCCCCCATCTCTCGCTCCTTCCCCCCCCTCTTTCTCTCTCTCTCTCTTCCTGAAGCGGGAGCTCAGCTGAGGTAAGTCACGGCCTGAGAGCCCGGCCAGGCCTGAGGTGCTATGCCACGCGCGGTGGCTCCAGCTCAGCGGATTAGGGTGCTCATCAGGGGTTGGCCCGCAACACATCGACCGGAGGAGCGGCGGCTCTCTCGCTCCTTCCCCCCTCTCTCTCTCTCTCTCTCTCTCTCCTTCCCCCCTCTCTCTCTCTCTTCCTTCCCTCTCTCTCTCTCTCATCTCCTCTCCCTATCTCTCTCTCTCCTTCCCCCTCTCTCTCTCTCCTTCTCCCTCTCTCTCTCTCTCTCTCCTTCTCACCTCTCTCTCTCTCTCCTTCCCCCTCTCTCTCTCTCTCACCTTCCCCCCTCTCTCTCTCTCTTTTTTCTCTCTCTCTCTCCTTCCCTCTCTCTCTCTCCTTCCCTCTCTCTCTCTCCTTCCATCTCTCTCTCTCCTTCCCTCTCTTTCTCTCCTTCCCTCTCTCTCTCTCTCTCTCCTTCCCTCTCTCTCTCCTTCCCCCTCTCTATCTCTCCTTCCCCCTCTCTCTCTCTTTCCCTTTCACTCTCTCCTTCCCCCTCTCTCTCTCTCTCCTTCCCCCTCTCTCTCTTCTCTCTCTCTCCTCCCCCTCTTCTCTCTCTCCCTTCCCCCCCTCTCTCCTCCCACTCTCTCTCTCCTTCCACCTCACTCTCTCTCCTCATCTCCTTCCCCCCTCTCTGTCTCTCCTTCCCCCCTCTCTCTCTCTCTCTCTTCTCCCTCTCTCTCTCTCCTTCCCACTCTCTCTCTCTCTTTCCCCCACACAGACAGAAGGACAGACGGACAGACTCATTGATATATGCATAAAACTATGTATGTCCACTGTCTGTTGTGTATGTCCGCGTTAAACTCAAAAGTTATAGAGGCGCACCCACACATATGTTATATCAAAAGAAAGCATATGATTAGGGGAGGTGTCATAGGTAATATTTTCTTTTTGGTGAGAGAAAAATTGCTCGGACCAGTATACAAAAAACTTCAAGAAACGAACAAAATCCGTCTGTGTGTATGTCCGCTGTCTGTGTGTATGTCCGCGTTAACTCAAACGTTATACAGCGTACCTACACATATGTGTTATATCAAAAGAAAGCTTATGATTAGGGGAGTGTCATAGGAATATTTACTTTTTGGTCAGATAAAAATTGTTCGGACAGTATACAAAAAGCCTTCAAAAAATGGACAAAACCACTCTGTGTGTCTGTGTATGTCCGCGATAAACTCATAAATTATAGAGCGTGCCTACACATATGTACCTCAAAAGAAAGCTTATGATTAGGGGAGTGTCATAGGTATATTTACTTTTTGGTCAGACAAACATTGTTCGGACAGTATACAAAAAACTTGGAAGAAATGGTAAAAATCCGCTCATTAGCATTGAGTGAAGTGATGGTTGACCAATTCCTATGGGGGGAAGCGCACTGCATCACGGGGGCATTTCATGGCGTGTGTGGGCGGGGCCTAATCCTATAGCCTGCCATCAGTGCAGGAGCGGGAATACAGATACACAGACAGAGACTGAGACAAACACGCAGCCCGAGACCTGAGAGACATCTAGCATACACCGACAGGGACAGATACAACTACGTGGCCCGAGAGCCCAAGACCGACAGAGACAGATACAACCATGTGGCCCTAGAGCCCGACCGACAGGGAGAAGGGGAGCGGTCCAGAGCAGGATCCCCCGTGCACGGGGCTCCGGGTTGCCAAGGCCAGGCTGAGTCCTTCCCCTTCCCTGCAGTGTCTTCCTCTCTTCTCTATCTCCTTCCCATAGCTCTCTTCCTTCCTTCTCTCTCTCTCTCTCTCCTCTCCTCCCTCACTCTCTCCTTCCCAATTCAATTCAATTCAATTCACATGCTTTATTGGCATGAAAGTTTACAGAGAACCATATTGCCAAAGCTTACATAGCAAAAAGGTACAGTTTTCCAACATTCTGTAGGTGTCAATCGATTTGACATTTGTTGGGTACATACAATATTACTTTTAAACAATATTAATTTATAAACAGTCTTTCTACTTCATTTGGTACGTTCAATATTAATTTTAAAACAGTCTTACTTTTAAACAGTCCTCAGGTTGTGACATGTTGTTACATATTTGGACCCAAGGTATGGTCTGTCTCCTTCTCCTAGGACTAATCTCAATTTTGACAGATCATCCAATTCCTTGAAATCTGGGGTTGTTGGCTTAGCTTGTTGAATAATATGTTCTTGATGTGTTGAATTTTTCGCATTTTAGGAGGAAATGCATTTCTGTTTCAATCTCGCCAGCCAGACATTGATCGCATATTCTATTCTCTCTAGGCTGCCAGGATTTCTGTGTATCTGCCTTTTTCAATTTCCAGTTGGTGTCGCTTAGTCTGTACCTGGTGAGGGTCTGTCTCTGTTTTGTGTCTCTGATGGTCGTGAGGTAGTCTGCCAGTTTATGTTCTCTTTTTAGGGCCCGGTAACATTCTAATCTGCTTTGGCTTTCGGTTATTTTGTTCCAATGTTCCAGATAGGTTTCTTTGCATTTTTTAATGATTTGGTTCACGTCGGATTGGTGTTTGGACGGCTGTGTTGGTCTGGGGCTGGTCAGGGTCCGGGCTGAGTACTTAGTTTCAGTAGCAGCTGACTCAGGGGACTCTTTTCTGGGTTTAGCTCTTGGGTCTGAAAGGCTTTGAAATGAAGGTGTCTGGGGAGCTAGATTTGAGGTGATTTAGGAAGTTTAGTGCTCGTTTTTGGATGTTTATTATCAGTGGGTATCTGCTAGTTCGGCTCTGCATGCATTCTTCTCTCTCTCTCTCCTTCCCTCTCTCTCTCTCCTTCCCTCTCTCTCTCTCTCCTTCCCCCTCTCTCCTTCCTCTCTCTCTCTCTCTCTCTCCTTCCCTCTCTCTCTCTCTCCTTCCCTCTCTCTCTTCCTTCCCTCTCTCTCTCTCTCCTTCACCCTCCCTCTCTCGTCCTTCCCCATTTCTCTCTCTCTACTTCCCCTCTCTCTCTCTTTCTCCCGAGAGCCCGAGCGACAGCAAGCAGGGAGCATCAGCGGCGGTCTGGAGCCTCTGACACCTCCCCTTCCCTGCGGTGTCTTCCTCTGTTCTCTATCTCCTTCCCACACTCTCTCCGTCCTTCTCTCTCTCTCTCTCTCTCTCTTTCTCCTCTTCCCTCTCATCTCTCTCTATCCTCCTCTCTCTCTCACTCTCTTCGCCCTCACTCTTTCCCTTCCCCTCTCGTCTCCTCTCCTCCCTCTCTCTCTCTCTCTCCTTCCCCCTCTCTCTCTCTCTCCTTCCCCCTCTCTCTCTCTCCTTCCTTTCCCCTCTCTCTCTCTCCTTCCCCCTCTCTCTCCTTCCCTCTCTCTCTCGTCCTTCCCCCTCGTCGCTCTCCTTCCCCCTCTCTCTCTCCTTCCCCCTCTCTCCTTCCACTCTCCTCTCTCTCCTTCCCCTCTCTCTATATCCTTCCCCCTCTCTCTCTCTCTTCCCCTCTCTCTCCTCTCCTTCCCCTCTCTCCTCTCTCGTTCCCCCTCTCTCCTCTCCTTCCCCCTCTCTCTCTCGTCCTTCCCCCTCTCTTTCCTTCCCCTCACTCTCTCTCCTTCCCCTCTCTCTCTCTCCTTCCCCCCTCTCGCCTTCCCTCTCTCTCTCTCTCTCTCATCTCCTTCCCTCTCTCTCTCTCCTTCCCTCTCTCTCTCTCTCTACTTCCCCTCTCTCCTCTCTCTCCTTCCCCTCTCTCTCTCTCTCCTACCCTCTCTCTCTCTCCTTCCCTATCTCTCTCTCTTCCCCCTCTCTCTCTCTCCTTCCCCCTCTCTCCTTCCCCTCTCCCTCCTTCTCCTTCCCCCTCTCTCTCTATCCTTCCCATCTCTCTCTCTCCTCTTTCCCCCTCTCTCTCTCTCTCCTTCCCCCCCCTCTCTCTCTCCTTCCCCCTCTCATCTCTCCTCCTTCACCCTCTGTCTCTCTCCTCCCCCCTCTCTTTCTTCCCTCTCTCTCTCTCCTTCCCCCCTCTCTCTCTCCTTCCCCCCTCTCTTCCTTCCCTCTCTCTCTCTCTCCTCCTTCCCTCTCTCTCTATCTCCTTCCTCTCTCCCCACTCTCCTTCCCCTCTATCTCCTCCTCCTCTCCCTTCTCTCTCTCTCCTCTCCCCTCTCTCTCTCTCCTTCCCCCCTCTCTCTCTCCTTCCTCCTCTCTCTCTCTCCTTCCTCCTCTTCTCTCTCCTTCCCCTCTCTCTCTCTCCTTCCCCTCTCTCTCTCCTTCCCCTCTCTCTCTCCTTCCCCTCTCTCTCTCCTTCTCCCTCTCTCTCTTCCCCTCTCTCTCTCTCACCTTCCCTCTCTCTCTCTCCTTCCCCTCTCCCTCTCTCTCCTACCCCCTCTCTCTCCTTCCCCCCTCCCTCTCTCTCTCTTTCTCTCCTATGTATCTACAAATAGAGAACCGCGCAGCCCGAGAGACAGCAAGCGGGGGAGCGGCACTGGTGGGCCAGACCGGGAACTCAGCTGAGGTGAGTCAGGCACCATGCAAGACATACCCAAAACTGTAAAACCTGGAGTATATGGCTGCTGGTGATCCCTATTAACAAAAAACGAAGTTAAAGAACCACCTCCTGGGTGCTTAGGAAGAGTTCTTCAATCCCAACAGTTTTATAAACACTTTTATAAACATTGCAGAGGGTTTTCATTTCCCTCGGCAATGCCGGGTACTCCAGCTAGTAGGTAATAAAGGGTGCTGGACACCTGGGATTATGAGCTCTACAATATATAAATAATGAGGTGGTTTAGCTTGCTGATTTTATGCATTCTTTAAAATGGAAATACCTTCGATGCAATGACTGGTTGATGAGGCATTATTTTTACATGTTTATGCAATGGTATCACTGCCATTAAGTGAGAAAAAGACAAAGGAATGTGCTTCTCTCACCCTCAAATTTTAATCAGAATAACACACAATAATTTGCTGAACCAAAGAAGAAGATATCCGAAGGGGAGACCAAAAGCTTGGTCAAAGACTTAGGTTTTTAGTAGGCTCTTAAAGAATGATTGGGAATTGGAGAGAGGGAGTGGTTTAGAAAGGACAATCCATAGTCTAGGGCCTACATTACTGAAGGCATGGCCGGCAATGGTGGGGCAAAGGGAGTGGTGGATGTACAAGAGTGAATATTCTTGGAGGGTTGTAAAGCTGGAGGAGCTTAAGTAGAGAGGGGGATACAAAGCCATAAAGGGATTTAAGCACGAGGATGAGAATTTTAAATTTCAGGCGTTAGGGGACCGGGAGCCAATATAGGTCAATGATCACAAGGAGTGATGTGTGAGCAGGACTTGGTGTGGGATAGGAGTTTTGGATGAGCTGAAGTTTATGGAGGGTGAAAGGTGGGAGGCCGGCCAAGAGAGCCTTGAAATAGTCGAGTCTGGAGGTGACTAAGCCACGGATGACAGTTTCAGCAGCAGCTGAGAGGAGGCAAGGGCGGTGCTGGGCAATATTACATCTGACCATCGATGGAATAAAGTGTGTCACCCATACATAACACAAATTTGACAGTCTGCTTTTGTTAACTTGATGCTATTGATTTAACGATCAGAAAAAAATAATCCACTTCATTAAAAGAAGTTTCACATATAACAACTTTTGCCTTTAGCTGAGCATCGCACGTAGGGCAAGTTCATTGTATTTTCTCCTCTAGCTAGACAGAGGCTACCACTTGAGCTAAAGTAGTTCATTTTAGAATAGTGCACATCCAAGATGCTGGAGTGAATTGCATATAAGTAAACCCTTCCTATTTTAGAAAGGCAACATATGACTGAAAATGATGTATTTCCTAACTAGAACACAGCAGTCCTTTGTGCACACTGTTTCAGTTTTGCATGATAAATCCATTTTGAAAATGAGCTCTTGCTGGGTTTGTAATGCCAGAATGCAGATTGCTGCTGACTGATGAAATTTCCATGATGTGCTATTTGCCACAAATTGAAAGCTTTATATTTGATGAGCCAAATAACTCTGGCAATAAAAAAAAATACTAGGTTTCAGGGTGGAACCTGGACTGTTCAGTGTTTCCCTGTAATTCCTATCTGTCCAATATATCACAGTTAAACAGACTGTAGGAAAAAACAGTGCCCTAATGGGATGAGAATGACTAAGTACCAATCAGTTGCAATAGCTGGAAGTTATTATTTTTTTCTGTAACTTCATTATAATTTTGTTTGAATTTTCTCTCTAAATTTCTTCCCACTGTTCCTGAAGATAGTGAATCATATTGATATACTGTAGCCCAAATAACCATTCTTCTTGCTAAGCCAGAGATCATGTTAAGCTAACCCGCTGGGCAGGAAACCCACAGGATTGGGTGGAATGCCGGTTTTACACCTCGCCCATTGACATCAACGGAGAGTAAAATCGGGCGGTGTGTAAAAGCAGCCTTGCGTCTGATCCCATCAGTTTCTCAGCAGATGGGTTTGGTAAATTTGCCCCAGTGAGTTTGATATTAAGTTTTACCATGGAAGGCATCACAACTGATCCCAAACTTTAGTCTTGACAAAGGGTTCACCCGAAACATTGACTCTATTTTCTCTCCACGGATGTTGCCTGGCCTGCTGAGTTTTTCCAGCATTTTCTGTTGTTATTTCGGATTTCCAGCATCTGCAGTATTTTGCTATCGTACCGTTGTCAAAACAAGAGATCCACCCGCATGCTTTTGCCAACGAGAAAATGCTGTAAAACATGGCTGCCTTTGTCTCCAGCTGCAGGTTTCATCTCCACATGCATTGCCGTCACAAACAGAATTATTCACCTTCCTTGGTGGCATGTATGGACTCCCGAGACAGCAGAATGACCGCACTACTCTATCTGCAGCAGCACGGCAATATAAACTGCAACAATGTGACAGAATCAGTGAGCAGGAAAAGGAAGAGGTGCCATAGCAGTGCCATGGAGTGACAGGACATAGGACGTAAGCTCATGCAGCTTTCCCAGTTGGTACGTTCTCACTGTCTGCTGGACTCCCGTGGAAGTAGAAGTCAGGTGGAGGCAAAATATTTCCCACAGAAAGAAAAAGAATATCAGAGGGCATCAACTTGAAGAGCTCTTGCCTAATATCTAGAAGCTGATTACCAAACAGCATGGAGCCAGAGAACATGATGTGACATGATATGACAAATGGAAAGATGAATCGCGCCAGTCAGTGAAAGTGATCCTCATCTTTTGCCTGCAATTGGAACAGCGAGAGCCAAATGAATGTACTGTATTCCATTTATTCATATTGCTATTTCTCCATGGATTAATAGGAACAATATTAAAGAATTGAACAGTTTGAAAGGGGGCCAATGATTGTCTACAAGACCTCTCAGCCAGGGGTAATTTCTGGCACAGAAAGATCAAAAGAAAAAAAAATGCTTTGCAACACGAAAAAAGAAACTAACAGCACCCAATGGCAAAAATTTGATTGGTAACAAAATATGTGCAAGGGTTCAGAAGAACATAAATTTGTGTTCAGCAAAACAAACAGCACAGAAATTACAAGGAAGTACAAGAGAACACAAAAGATAAAAAAGCATTAGTGTAAGCTATTAAACAATGTTAGAACTTTACACCGGGACTAAACTAAAAACAAACATCATTGCTACAACTGCAAAGTAAATATCAGTCTTTCTTTTTGTAAACAGTTAATTTCTACTTTTATCCCACAGAATTGTACTTACCCTTCACCATAAAAATTCTTGCCTGTTTGCCAACATGCACTTCTCCGGTACGAATTCACAACTGAGTCCGCTGGTCTGCCCAGTACAAGCTGCTGCCAAACAAATGTTTATGAAGGAAGCACAAACATCAGTTCAGTCTATGAAGTGTCAGAATTTCAAATTCCAATAACACTTGCAAATGTTTAAAGAGTTACTTCACTAAGACCTTAACCCCCACCGCCATACACTGCCTCAGTTAGATCCATCCTGCAGTGAAGCCATTATTAACCAGCCTATTATTCCAGCTGCTGCCTTCTGTCTCTAATAAATATGTAATTTCTATGATCTGTTTTCTTATGAATTCAGGAGAGCACTGCAATTCTAGAAATCTTTTTTATGAGCCACCATCGGCAGTACAATTTAGTATTGTTCCTATTAATCCGTGGAGAAATAACGGTATGAATAAATGGAATATAGTGCAGTTATTTGGCTCTCGCTGTTCCAATTGCAGGCAAAAGATGAGGATCACTTTCACTGACTGGCGCGATTCATCTTTCCATTTGTCACATCATGTCACATCATGTCCTCCAGCTCCTTGCTGTTAAGCGCATACGCAGGCTTTTCTGTCAATATAATTTCCAAAAAGCCTATAAACAAATGTACTTTTCCAAGCGCTATAGTGACTAATACATTCTAAAGAGAAAACAGAATTAGTTCTGTAAACAGAAAACAGACCAAGAAATGTTCCATTATCTTAATTTTTCAGAATAAATAAGTCCTGAATGTCCCCAAAGCCAAATACGGCATTTTGTGATTAGTATGGATTTGAACCTATCGAAAGTCCAGTGTGAACTGAGCAAATATTGAATAAGATATAGGAGAATTATTCAACAAACAATGTCAGAAGTTAATTGTTTCCTATTGGGGCATCAATACTTGCCACTTATTTTATTACATCTTCGTGGAGCACAATAAAAGAAAAGATAAATAAAACAATGTCTGAGTCAGACGTGTAAAAACCTCTCCAAGTTTAAAACAAATCTCTGCTGACTGCTTCTCACAAAATCAGGTAACAGCAACACACAATTTGAAACTGCAGTCACTTTCGCCGTGTTATTACTGGTGTAGAATATCAGAGATGCTGATTTCCCATCTTATCATGTACTTTCCTCGGGTCTCAAAACCCTTGTGCAGTTTAGCACAGTGGGAAACATGACTCAAAGCTCCATGCCAATAAGAAACTTTATACCAAAGCTTCAGAACAAAAGCTCTTCAGATGATTGTGTTTTCTCTATAATAGAGCAATACTTTGAACACGTTTTTCCTACCCCTTTAAATAGTTCTTAATTTAAAAAACAAAGGGGGAGAAATTAATTATGGCCCTGTTTGGGGCGCTAAATTTTAAAAGTTGAAAAAATTAGCACCAGGCACTAATGTCTTTCAACTTTAAAAAAATTTGGGGTTTGCACTCCAGGAAGGAAGTGGAGCACTAAATCAAGCGGTCCACTTTCTTCCTGGAGCGCAACAGGCAGCAGGCGGGGCGGTAGGTGAGCAGCGCTGGACACCGGGCCGTGCAGCGCTGTCGCGTTGGAAGGCTCCTTCCCTCCCTTAAAGGGAAGGGCAACCGCTGCAGGCTCTGCAAGAGGAAACCTTACCTGGTCCCCAATGGCAGCCGCGATCCGGCCCGATCAGCGTGATGCACTGCAACAGAGTGCCGGGCTGATCGATAGCTGGAGAAGAAAACTGAAAAAAACCCAGAAGCAGCATTTCAGATTTTTTGTTACTTACCTCGGCCACCTCGCCTTTATGTATTGCCCCTGAAGCGCCCAGCCTCCCGATGAATGTCTCTTGCAGCTGCCGGTGTTTTTGCCTGGCAATGCTGCAGGGGACGGAACCAAAGTTCGGGTCCGGGGCGCTACCGGGGCGAAGGCGATCGGGTGCAACGCCATACCACCGCCGCAAACCTCCCACCGAATATCACGGGAGTCGATCTTCTCGCCGTCCCCTGGAGGCGATAACAGGAGACGCAAAGGTACCCAATTTCTCCCCCAAACTCCCTCAAATTAGAACCTAATAGGCCCAATTACATCCTGGAAGGCCTGTGAAATTGTCCTGTTAATAGTGACTCTCAAAACATCTGTTGAAGCAGTGGTAGCTGTCACTTCAGAAGCCACCATGGTCCTTAGTACCTCCTCCTGGTGCTTTGTTGTCACAGATATCTCCTGGACTGCTTTACATTCCAGGGTGCTCTGCATGGCATGGCAAACTTCCTGCATTGTGATGAAGATGTGCATTGTGGACTCCTTTCACCTTTCCCTGATCTCAACCAAATGGATAGAAACCATCTCCACTACATGCACCTGAGCTCAAAGCTCCTGAATCATTGATCTTTTAAAGACTGGGCCCCTGATATCTGGAACCCCAGGGTACTCAGCCAAGGGTGGGTGATTCTCTCCCTTACTCGCCCTCTTTCACTCCCAGATCCTTACTCACTAGTGCTCAGTGCTTCACCCAGTGCAAATCCTTTGGATTCGCTAACTATTTTCTTCCAAGTGGGTTTCTCTGGACTACTCTTGGATTATGTAAGATGCCATGACAGTGTTAGTGAGTGTTGGGCAGGAATTGTGGGGCTTGACATGCCTGGTTGCTTTCCTCTTGCTCTACACAATTCTCAAGGAGCTTAAAAACATGATTAACCCGCACCCGTCGATTACAATGCAGGCAGCATGCCAGCTTCATGCTGCCTGCTCAATTGAATGATCTCTGCATCCAGCCAGCACTAACCAGCTGGATGACTCAGCAAGGGACCAAGGTACATTGTGGCTGGAGCAGGTGCTGGGAGTTGTGGTTGAAGAGATTCTGACCTGGGAAAGAGTGTGAGGAATGGCACAGCAGGGGAGAGTGGGCTCCAAGGTTTTTGGACACAGCACTGGTGGTCTTGGTGGAGGAGGTGGAAAGAAGAAGAGATGTACTGTAACCACAGGGGGGGGAAGGAAGCCCTCCAGACACACGGTCAAATGGCAGTGAGAGCAGATAACCATGGAGGTCAATTCCAGGAGTCAAGGCACGAGGACCTGGATGCAGCACCACAAGAAGTTCAATGACCTCACATGAGTGGTCAAGGTCAATGAATGCATCTTCAAATGCCGTATCCCACCAACTGCACCACTAGCCTCAGCCACTGCTCAACTCACCACATCCCCATCACACACCTACCAAGAATCTCTATCAAGCGGGCTTCATACCTAACATTCGTAAGTTTTAGCTCACCCTCACACACTTAGCACTGCTGCAAACCCTACACCCACATCTCACAGCTTGCACACACTGCCAGCTATTCAACCATGACAGGCACATCACTCAAACAGATTGCACCACACTCACTGACACACCTCCCTCTCTCTTGCAGGGCAAGGTGGCACACAACCAGAGGCAGCGGGAGTTAACCAGAGGGAGACAGGTACACCTGCATGTCCTAACCCTCATGGAGGAGACGGTGCTGGCCATTATTGGGATGGCCATAGCTGAGGCCATGGCCAGCAGCGGGGCTGAATCTGTCGAAGATGACGGTATCCTCATATGTAATCACATTCTCACATCCCACTTCCCCCTCAACCCACACTCTTTTCTGATTTACAAGCTGAAGATGGTGTAAGCATTTGCTTCTTACTCCCCCACCCCCACCCCAACCGCTTCCCGTACCACATCCTTACCCTTGTGCCTTTTTCCTTTCAGATACCCAAGATGTGCAACCTGGCCAGGCAGTGGAGGAACACCAAGAAAAGAGTGATGATGAAGACACAGCACTGTCACTTAATTTCACACTCGCAGCCACCAACTCAAATACTGCGCGTATCTTAGAGGAAAGATTAGAGGCGGGATCTGCACATGGTGAGACACCGGGCATGAGAGGGCTGCAGACAGGGAGGGGGCAGGGATAGTGGAGGTGCCAGCTCGCTGGAGGGTGAGGACGCAGATGGGTTCTGCTGCAAAGGAGTCAGATGAGGACTTTGATGGGGCAGCCTACAGAAGAACACTATGGGTATGTGCAACAAAATGCTTGGTGCATTTGGAGGCCTGCCAGAAAGCCTGCGGTCAATGTCAAGGAGCATGGAGGAGTCCAGCACCAACTTGGCGCAGGGCTTTGCGCAGAGCTTGGAACCCTTCCTTTCCAGCATGGGAGTGGTGGCCAACTCCATTTGCACACTTGGTCAGCCAGCCAGCCCAGACTGCTGCCACCCATACTGAGGTGGTGCAGTCTGCAGCCGAGCCTTCTAGGCCCAGAGCTACTCGAGGTTGTCCTCCAAGACCATCTGCAGTCTCCTCCACTGAAAGTCAGCAGCCTTTCACCAGTCATGCAGCAACCACTGGGGTAGCACTGCATAGCAGCACTAGGACAGGCAAAGGCAGATGGAAGACAGGCACTAAGGGAAAGCACAAGGGTGATTTGTTGACTTTTGCATGGAATATGGCATGATTTTATTTATAAATTTGGTTTGGAATGTTCATTTTGTGGTGGCTTTTATTTTTGCATTGTGGCCAAGCAGATGCTGTGATCATCAGTGACAGAGGGAAGGTAAGGTGTGAGACTGTTGGTGAAAGGGGAATTGGGGTTGCGGTTACTGATATCACACTCGGATGAGTTCTTCATGGACAGCCCGGGCAGAAAGGGGCTGTGTAGGTTGCCTCCTCCTCTTCCTCCTCTTCCTGCTCCTCCTCCTCAGCTGCTCACTGTATAGCTGGTGACAAGGGCTGTACCCTCAAGCTAGCGAGGTTATGCAGCAGACCACCATAAATCTTGACACCCCCTCTGCCAAGTACTGCAGGGCTCCTCCAGAGTGCTCCAGGCAGCAGAAGCATTGTTTCAGTACACCAATGGTCTGCTCTATCAGATTTTGTGTGGCAGCATTGTTTTCATTGTAGTCATGGTCCCCACATGTGCGAGATTGTGCAACAGAGTCATCAGCCATGTCGACAGCGGATATCCCTTGTCGCCCAGTAGCTACCCTTTGGTTTGTTGTGGTGGCTCAAATGCAGATAGCACAGCAGACTGCTGCAGAATTTAGGCATCATGACTGCTGCCAGGATATGGCACCCTGCACCATGGGGAAGCCTGCAATCCTAGCGAAGCCATGTGCTCACTCCGCCTTCTCTCTGGCAAGAGAGAATGAAATGTAGCTAGTTCTCTTTGAATAGAAAACCTCAGTGACCTCCCTTATGCAACAGTGGATAGCAAACTGTGAGATGTTGCAAATATCTCCAGATCCAACCTGGAAGGAGCCAGACGCATAAAACTTCATCACCATGGTCATCTTCACCACCACTGGCAATGCGGTCCTTGCCCTGCTCTGAGGCTGTAGTTGTGGCTGCAGCAGGTGATGAATTTCAGTGAGGATATCCTTACTGAAGTATAGACATCTCACACATTCTTCCTTGCTGAGGTTCAGGTAGGAGAATTGCTCCCTAAACATCCTGGGTGGATCTGGCCTCTTCTAAGAGCCCTTCTCCCACTCCTCCTTCTCCCTCTTCCAGCAGCTTGTACTGCTCTGCGTGGCCTCTGTTCATGCTGTATTCCAAGGGGAATTCCTACTAGTGCACCCATGTCTGGGAGCAACTGGTTTGTGCAGAAGCCTTGAAGTCAGCAAAAAAAGTCCTTCAGCACCTGTCACCTCACTGTAGACTTTTGCAAATTGAAGCAACTATAGAAAGCAGCAAACACTTGTAGAATCATAGCATCAGCCAGAAGAAATCAACCAGCAACTAACCTGTAGGTAGTTGATGATCCCTTTAAATAGTGCTGGTGGGGGTCCTTCCTGCTGCTGAATGCATGTTCAGTTGTGCGAGCTTAAGAGAGGGTGTTGATTGAAACGTTGAGCTCCAAAATGGCACCATTGGTGTCAAATCAGTGTTACACTCTGAGTGATGTCATAATCTGCCAGCTCTGCATACTTCCGGCAGATGTTCACTGCGTGCGCACCAACGCCTGCACCAATATACCGTCCAGCGCGATTCGCCCCACAAGTGTGCGTGTGTGCCGCCAATGCCATTTTGGAGCTCTAAGGGCACTCATCAGGTGCTACCAATCCCAATTTCTCGCCCCCAAGCTTTAGTTTTAGCTGTGTAAATAATAACATGATCCTTTGAAGAAATATCGCTAAGTCATTGCCTATTGATAGGCTTTGAAATTCCACATAATATGAAAAGATCTCGCTTTCCTATTCCCTTTAGCAACATCTTCTTGACAGTTAACTCCCCAGCTCTCCTTCTCCTACAGTCTATCCTGTGTGGTGTCTTCCCATAAGTATTATGTCTGTGTGTAATTGAGACACAGACTACAGGAGTTGGTTACAACAGACGTTTACAGAGTGGAGACAACACTGGAACTACTATGCAAGGTTACTACACAGGCTTATATACAGGGGTGGTCACTACTGGTACTGCAGTATACAGGGGCTGCAGAATATAGTTCCTCCTGCAAAGTACATACGCTACAATTCCTCCCCTTTTAGCTAAACAGTACATAACATTCGATTAATAATTAAATAACATATTTACAATTACAGTTGCTAGATACATTAGCTGAAGTTAAGCAATTATAAGTTCAGTCTTTGAGGAGGCTTCCTGATTCTGTCTGGATAACGCCTCTTTGGGGTATCAGGTTCTTCTGGCAAAGTTGATTCGGAATCAACGTCGTTGTTTGGTTCGTCTGCTTCCAATCACCGATTCTGAGGTAGATGCAATTGGTACTTCGGTTTCATCACCAGGTGTATCGGATCATGGTGTGGAATTGACGTTTTCCAGCGACTCTAGAATCTGGTCAGCATGGCGTCTTACAATGCTCTCTCCAATGTCCACGGTATGCATTAGAGGTCCTTGCCGTGAGCAGATCGTTCCTGGCTGCCATTTCTCTGTGTGGTAGTCCCGGGCCAAAACTGGTTGACCTATCTTAAAACTCCTGGTCGGCCTTTCATTCATATTCTGAAAATGCCTGTTCTCCACATCTCTTCTGATGTTTGGCTTAACCAAATCCAAGTGGCATCGGAGTCTTCGATTGAAGAACATCATGGCTGGAGTTTGGTAGTTATCCACCTTGTGTTGTAGGGGTATGTCTTCATTACACATTGCCTTGATAGCCTTCTTGAATGTTTGAACGAACCTCTCAGCCAATCCATTGGTGGCTGGATGATATGGGGCGGATGTGTAATGCTTAACACCATTGTTCTTTAAGAACCTCCAGAACTCTTCAGACACAAACTGTGGTCCATTGTCGGAGCAAATCTGTTCAGGCAGCCCATTTCTGGCGAATATGGTTCGTAAGACTGTGATAGTTTTTTCTGTGGTGGTTGAGGACATTTTTATTACCTCTGGCCACTTTGAATGTGCATCCACCGCAATTAAAAACATTGAGTCCATAAATGGACCAGCAAAATCAATGTGCACCCTTTGCCATGGAGATGAGGGCCACTCCCATGGATGTAGAGGGGCTTGTGGTGGGGCGTTTTGGACCTTCTGGTATCCTGTACAGCTCTTGGTCATCTCTTCAATTTCTCTATCGATTCCCGGCCACCACACAAATGCTTTGGCTAAGTTCTTCATTTTTTCCCCTCCCAGGTGACCCTCGTGAAGCTCATTGAGCACTCTGTCCTTCAATTTGGGTGGAATTACTACTCTGGTTCCACACATCAAGGTTCCTCTGCACGCCGACAGCTGTTCTCTTCTCGGCGAGAATGCTGGCAACAGTGGTTCGCCATGTGCTGGCCATCCCTTCACCGTTAAATCATAGACCCTGGAGAGTGTCGGGTCATTTCGTGTTTCCTTTTCTATATTTGCATTCGTCACAGGTAGACATTCAACTATGGTCGAGTGGAATATCTCCACAGGGTCCACTGCAGGTGCTTCTTCCACTGTCGGCAACGGTAGGTGCGACAATCCATCAGCATTCCCATGCTGTTTAGTTCCTTTGTACTCGATGTCATATTGGTGTGCCCCTAGGAAAAGGGACCACCTCTGTAGCCATTGTGCTGTCATTATCGGGACGCCCTTCTGAGGTTTGAAAATGGAGACAAGAGGTTGATGATCAGTTAGTAAAGTAAATTTCTGACCATGCAGGTAGTGATTGAACTTCTTCACCCCCAACACCAGGCTAAGGGCCTCTCTGTCAATCTGGGCGTAGTTACGCTCGGCTGAAGTTAACGAGCGTGACGCAAAAGCTATCGGCCTCTCTGAACCATCAAGGAATTTATGTGACAGTACCGCTCCAATGGCGTAGGGAGACGCATCACACGCCAGTCTTAGCGGTAGTGATGGGTTGTAGTGAGCCAATACTTCTCTTGAAGTGATTAGGTCTTTACTCTTCTGAAAGGCCCGCTTACATTCATCGCTCCATTTCCATGCTACTCCAGTTTGTAGTAGGGTGTTCAGTGGGTGCAGAATTGTGGACAAATTCGGCAAAAACTTATGGTAGTAATTCACCAATCCGAGGAATGACCTCAGTTGCGACACATTTTCAGGCGCTGGAGCCTTAACTACCGCTTCAATTTTGTCAGGGGACTTATGTAACCCCTCTTCATCAATCACGTGGCCACAATACGATATCTGTTTCTTAAAAAACTCGCACTTGGTGCGATTGGCTTGTAGCCCATGTTCTCTTAGTCTAGTGAGCACCTGCTCTAGGTTGGCAAGGTGTTCACTGTCATCTTCACCTGTCACTAGGATGTCGTCCAAGTAACACTGAGTCCCCGGATTCCCTTGCAGGACTTGTTCCATTGCTCTTTGCCATATCGCCGGAGCTGATGCTACTCCGAATACCAGTCGATTATACTGGTAAAGACCTTTGTGAGTGTTTATCGTGAGATACTTCCTAGAGGATTCTTCAACCTCCATCTGCAAATATAATTGTGCTAGGTCAATTTTTGTAAAATGCTTCCCTCCAGATAGTGAGGCGAAAATATCTTCTATCCTCGGGAGAGGATACTGTACTGTGTGAAGGACTGGGTTCACCGTCACCTTGAAGTCCCCACAGATGCGAACCTTCCTTGGTTCTTCAGACTTATTGTTTAACGTTTTCTTCATGACAGGAACGATGGGTGTCGCCCACTAGCTCCAGTCCACCTTAGATAACATGCCTGCATTCTCCAGATTCTCCAGCTCTGCCTCGACGGCTGGGCGAATTGCATACGGTACCGGTCTTGCTTTGAAAAACTTGGGAATTGCATTCTCTTCTATTTTTATCGAGGCAGTTACGCCTTTAAGAGTTCCCAGTTCTTGTTGAAATACCTCTTTGGCGTTAGCTAAGATTTTTGACAATCGACCAGGTGTGACATCGTCATCCTTTTTACCAGCCACAGTCAGTGCCTGAATGGAGTGCCAGTCTAAACTTATCTTTCTGATCCATTCACGTCCCAATAACGGTAGTCCACCATCTTGCAGTATGTACAGATACAATTTCTGTATTTTCTTGCCGTTGTATTCGACAGGCACCCTTATTTTCCCTCTGGGGTATACTTTCTGCCCCGTATACGTCTTCAAGCCAATGGATGTCTCTTTCAAGGGTATGTGTGAGAATAGCCGCTCGTAGTCTCGTCGATTCATGACGGTCAGGGCTGACCCTGTATCCAATTCCATTTTGACTTGGGACCCTGCTATTGTGAGGGTGACCCAAATGGTTCGGTTATCCTCTTTTGCGATTACGTTGTGAAGTTTGAGACAGCTTAGTCTCTTGTTCCCGGATTCACTATCACGCTTCTGGTCTTTGGAACTACTGTCCATCATCTTTTGTACTTTCCTGTACTGTTCCTTAGTAGCCTTTTTGTTGTCGTTAGTCTTCTTCCCAGACCTGCAAACTCGTGCAATGTGTCCCATCTTTCCGCATTGCCTGCATATTTTGTCCTTGGACCAGCAGTCCTTCTGGTCATGGGTTGTTCTGCCGCAGCGATAACATTTTGCAAATTCCCATGTCATTTCATGGGTGCTGTATTCCTGTGGCTTTTGCTGTATTTCCGCAGCTCTTCTTGCTGCTGCTTCGTATGATACTGCCACGCTGAAAGCCTTATCTAGCGTCAGCTCTTTCTCTGAGAGTAACCTCTTCTGGGTCCCTTCACTCAGGAGTCCACAGACAAATTTGTCCCGTAGGGTATCTGCCAGTCCTGCTCCAAACTGGCAGTGCTTTGATAGCTTGCATAGTTCCGTAATGTAATCAGCATTGCTCTCATCTTTATGCTGATTTCTCTTGTGGAATTTAAATCTTTCTGCTATCAGCAGCGGTGTAGGATTTAGGTGTTCCTGTAGGATATCAACAATTTCATTAAAACCCTTCGCCATCGGCTTAGCTGGAGTAATCAGGTTCCGCAATAGGCCATACGTTCTTGCGCCCATTAAGTTTAGTAGTACCGATGCCATTTTCTCATCGGCTACTTCGTTTGCCTCGCAATATACTTCGACTCTTTCCACATACGTGGTCCAGTCTTCTATTGCATTATCAAAGGCAGTGATATTGCCAGTCTTCGGCATCTTGTAAATCTAAGATGGCGCCTCCCGCGCTTTGCCTTCTTCCCCGATTGAACAAAATGGCACCTCCCGCGCTTTGCCTTCTTCCCCGCTGGATTAAGATGGTGCCTCCTGCGCTTTCTGTCTTCTCCGCTGCTGCTAGCGCTGCTGCTGGTGTTTTTATGCCTTGATGGCGACACCCTATGGTCTTCGCGCACTTCCCCCCCCGCGCTGCTGCTAACGCCGCTCTCCGCGGTCCCCGTGGCAAACTGCAGCTCCTCGCGGCTTTCTGCGCTTCTAATTTCTTTTATTTTCCCGTCGTCAGAGCAAACCCTACGGGACGCTTTCCTCCCTCTTCTCGGGTCTGTACGCTGCCCGGCTTCGTAGCACCGGCCGTGCCCTGTGTGCTCCACCCTCGCTCTCTCGCTCCTCTTCCCGACAACGCTGCTCGGCCCCATTGAAAAGCCACCCAATCGAGCTCTAGCCCGCCGCAGCCCAGGAAGGGTCAGTGTACTACCTGCCACCAGCCCGATTAGCTGGAACACCATTGACAGGATAACCAAGCCCCGCTCTCGACAGCCTCTCCTGCAAATCTTCAACTCCGATGAATCAGAGGCGGTTGCGCACGGTCGACGTCCATTTCTTCTGTTTGTTTTTTTTTCTTTCTTCCTTCTGGCCTCGACCTCTAACAACTTCGCTTCAGGGATGGATCCCCATGAGGTGGTGCAGAACTGTAGGTAAGTTCGGATCTGCTCGTCGCCAGTATTATGTCCGTGTGTAATTGAGACACGGACTACAGGAGTTGGTTACAACAGATGTTTACTGAGTGGAGACAACACTGGAACTACTATGCAAGGTTACTGCACAGGCTTATATACAGGGGTGGTCACTACTGGTACTGTAGTATACAGGGGCTGCAGAATATAGTTCCTTCTGCAAAGTACATACACTACAATAAGCAGCAAATCTTCTTCCTTGTGCACAGACTTCTGAGGTTAACTGTTCCTTCTCCACTTGCAGTTCTTTGGCACTGGTTGTGTGCAACTTTTTCCTTTGCAATGACAGAACACAGTGATGAAGGATTCAGATTGCTAATGCCCCTTCTTTTCAGCTGGTTACTGCATCCATTCCATGATTATAATACTTCCAGGTGCAGGCTCCCTTTAAAACCTCTCATTCAACACTAGCACAATACTTACAGCTGCCAATGAGTTTAGACAGTGAGGTGGAGTGAAGAAGGTGTGTTATTGTTTCCAGAGATTTCTTGTGAATCGTGTAGGTTTCCTTTCACCCAGTTAATGACAATGAGAGGACATGATAGTGTAAGGTGTTTGTTTTTTACTGTCTTAACTCTTCATGGTAATCAGAAGTGAGGTCAACAAAGACTTTTAAACTTTTCTAACTAATGGTTTTATTAACATTAAAACAGTACAGGTTTACAGATAGAGATATGTACAACCTTTAGATCAGTAATACAATTTGAAACTCAGAATGGCCGATTCTTCTGTTTTGTAAGCACTGAAAGGTTAATTCTTTGCCGACTTCCTGCATGGTGAGAGGTTAATAATCCATCGGCTTCCTGGGTCGCATTCTTCTGGTCTGACATGTGCACTGAGCCCTGGTCGGTCTCGTGGACTGTCTCTTACACCATTCTTGCCGACAATCAGAATCTTTCAGTAATTTTCCATTGTCTCCGTCCCATGGTTACACAGGCTGATGCTGCCAAACAGCACCTGGTGTTTACGATGGTATCTCACAGTCTCCCAAGGCCTTCTTACCTATAGCCTTCCAGGCAGTCTGTGTAACACTTTTCAAGTTAGGCCAAGCTTCCCAGCATGCCCTCTTGAACAGTCAGTTTAACAGTTCTTTTAACCAAAGTCCACTCCATTAGCAGGTAATTAATCCAGGTAAAGTCCAAAATCCTTCAATAGGTAAGGGGGAAGAGTGATGACTCTATCATTCCTACAGGATGTACACAGGGAATAATACCTTCACTTATCTTGGCCAACTCTATAAGGTCATTATGTGGCAGTTCATGGGGTGGTGGAGGTTGCAGTGGCTGCCTCAGCAGCCTCCCTACATAATTTCTGAACCACACTCTTATGGGTCTTCCTGCCCTCAGTCCCCAGGAGTCGTTCCCTTTTTGGTCTTATTTCTGTTAGCAGCACATCCAATGATGCATCAGCAAACTTGGAGGCCCTTCCTGGGGCTGCTCCTTCTTGATTCATTGGGGGAAAATTCGGTGGCGCTCCCTTTGGCCCATTAACTTCACCGGGGCGCTACTTTTAGCAACCCAAAAAAGTTATCGCCCCTGCGCCATAAATTCAGTGGTAGCGTCCCAAGCTGGCGAATTTAATATTCAAAAATCTATCAATCTCTGCTTTGAATATACTCAACGACTGAGCCTCTATAGTCCTCTGGGGTAGAGAATTCCAAAGATTCACCACTCTGAGTGAGGAAATTTCTCCTCATCTCAGTCCTAAATGGCCAACCCCTTATTCTGAGACTGTGACCCCTGGTTCTAGACTCCCCAACCAGGGGAAACATCCTCCCTGCATCTATCCTGTCAAGCCCTATAAGAATGTTGCATGTTTCAATGAGATCACTTCTCATTCTTCAAAACTCTAGAGAATATAGGCCTAGTCTACTCAATCTCTCCTCATAGGACAATTCCCCCATTCCAGGAACCAGTCCAGTGAACCTTCGTTGCACTCCCTCTATGGCAAGTATATCCTTCATTAGGTAAGAAGACCAAAACTGTACACAATACTCCAGGTGTGATCTCACCAGGGCCCTATATAATTGCAGTAAGACATCTTTACTCTTATACTCAAATGCTCTTGTAATAAAGGCCAACATACTATTTGCTTTCCTAATTGCTTGCTGTACCTGCATGTTAACTTTCAGTGATTCACGTACAAGGACAGCCAGGTCTCTCTGAACACCAGCATTTCCTAATCTCTCACCATTTAAAAAATACTCTCCTTTTCTACTTTTCCTACCAAAGTGGATAACTTCACATTTCTCTGCATTATATTCCATTTGCCATGTACTTGCCCACTCACTTAGCCTGTCTATATACCCTTGAAGCCTCCTTACATCCTCCTCACAACTTACATTCCCACCCAGCTTTGTATTATTAGCAAGTTTGGATATATTACATTTGGTCCCCTCCACCAAATCATTGATGTAAATTGTGAATAGCTGAGGCCCAAGCACTGATCCTTGTGGTACCCCACTAGGTACAGCCTGCCAACCCAAAAATGACCCGTTTATTCCTACTCTCTGTTTTCTGTCCATTAACCAATCCTCAATTCATGCTGGTATATTACCCCCAATCCCATGGGCCCTAATTTTTTGTAATAACCTTTTGTGTGGCACCTTATCGAATGCCTTCTGAAAATCTAAATACACCACATCCACTGTTCCCCCTTACCTATTCTGCTAGTTACAACCTCAAAAAACTCTAACAGATTTGTCAAACACGATTTCCCATTCATAAATCCATGTTGACTGTGCCCAATCCTATTATTATTTTCTAAGTGCCCTGTTACCACATCCTTAATAATAGATTCTAATAATAGATACTATTTTTTTTACTAATACTAATTTCTTTCAGTTCCTTATTCTCGTTAGAGCCTTGGTTCTCCACTATTTCCGGAATGTTTTTTGCGTCTTCGTCTGTGAAGACAGACTCAAAGGGCTAGATTTTAATTCAGGGGTGGGCTGGGGTAATCCGCATTTCGTGTTATCCACCCGAATCAATATCGATGTGGGAGATTGATGCGATTTTAACTTAATTAGCCAATTGAGTTCCAATGTGAGGGAACCCATGGCAAATGAGTTTTTCCAGTCTGAAAGTCACCTCTGATGATGTCATCATTGCTGCTGCATTTAAGGTCTGCAACAAGCCTTGCTTCATCTGCAGACTGCCAACCTTTTGGCCTTTCATGCTACAGGGACCTGGAGGCAGAATAACCAGCGAGAGACCTAGATCTGCTCCCAGGTTTGATGACGTTGCCTTGCAGGCTTTAGTTGAGGGAGCAAGAGCTCATAAAGAGGTGCTCTTCCCTTCTTCAGGGAGGAAGAAGCCTCCCCAGCAGATGAAGGCTGTGTGGATCCAGGTGGCAGAGGAGGTCAACTCATTATCAGTAACCCGCGGAACCTGGTTTCAGTGCAGGAAGAGATTTCATGAACTTCTGCGCACTGGAAAAGTGAGTATGAATTTCCCATCACCCTCAATCTGATCCCCATTGCCTTTCCTCACCAGCACTCAGCTTTAGCAATCTCTTCCTCCACATCCCACTTGACACTGACATCCATGCACCCTTACCCATTCCCTCTCTCTCTATGGTCACATTCACCTAACTATTCGACTATGCAGCCCTCACACTCCCTATCACTCTGATGCTATGAAAACAACTGACACCTCACTCCATCTTTGTCTCCTTCTAAGTATCTATGCTATGCAATCTCTACACTCAGTCCTTCATTCTCACTCAACCTCCACTTGTCTCCCTCATTGCAGGAAAAGAGAGCTCACAATAAGCGAGAAAGAGCGAGGACAGGAGGGGGGCCACCCTCAGTGGCCCACCTCATCCCCTGGGAGGAGGCGGTTCTGGAGATTGTAGGAGTGGAGGAAGATGCGCAAGTGGGGGACGGACAGAGGGGTGCATCACAGCAAGCTGGTGACAGAATAGTTTTCCATCTCTCTCTTTGACATTGCATGAGTTGCTGATAATGATTCTGAAGCTCTAACAGATGCACTAATGATCATTTGCAATATGCAATGTGCATGTAAACTTGGCATCACATCTCTGACTCTTTCCTTTACTCCCCCACAGGAACATCGCAAGCACCCGTCCCCACTAGCCAGGAGGAAGAGCATGAGCCTCAAGACGCCTCAGAGGAAGCTGCAACATCTGAGGGCACAGCGTCGGCAGAATTCAGTGCACCCAGCACCAGCGCAGACACTCACACCTCGGTGGGACCTTCGGGACATAGAGTAGTGTTGTCACCTGGTGTATCACAGCTCACAAGTGAGCATCAGCAGATTGTGGAGACAGGGACAGCAGTGGAGAGACTTCGTCGCAGGGCGCAGGACTCTGCCAGCTCGGCTCAGCTGCATGTCGACCCTCTGCCTCTGGGTCCATCCACAAGATCAGTGGGGCTGGAACTCCAGGAACAGATGCAGGAGTCTCTGGCAGGTTTTGTCTCCAGGGTCACTGCAAGTGTGGAGTGAATGGAGGAGTCCATAGCGAACATGAGCAGAGCCTTTGTGGAGTCATTGGTGCATGAATGCATCACCATGGAAAGGATGGCAACCTCCGTGGAGGTGATAAGTCGCCAGAGTGCAGAAAACATGGTGAGTGTTCAGAATAGAATGACATCTCTGGAGGAGTGATGGTCATCTATTGAGCAGAGAAAACAAACCTTCATGGAAGTCCTTCTGAGTAGGACTGCCAGTGCAGATACGGGTCCCCATGGCCCCCCTGATGTGCAGCAAGGTGCTCTCAAGCCACTTGCAAGCACTGAGGGGGACCTGACCCATGAGAGGGAAGTTGGTGGCAGACATCAAGGAAGTGGGGGCTCCTCTCCAAGCGCTCACACTTCCATGCCACTGCAGAGCCCTCGGTCAGAGCCCCACCAGAGTCCACACCCAACTGAGATCGGTGTCTCAACCCCTGCACAGCTGCAGAAGCAGCAGTTTGTTGACGAGCCCTCAAAGGTTCGCAACCCCAGAGGACGCCCGCCAAAGGTGCCGAGACAGGAGCAGCAGGAAAGTGAGCAAGGGGACTCCACATCTGCTGAAGCCACAGGGGAAGCACCACGTAGGAGCAGGCGTAAGAGAAAGATACTGCACAAATAGTCACAAGGGTAGTCACTTGGGTGAAATTTGATGATTTCTTTGAAAAAGCCATCAGATGAATAATGTAATTAAAAAATCTGATGGCAACTGCTGTAGTTGTGGCGTGTGTCATTTCGCGAATGGGACTTTCACATTGAGGGCTTAGGATTACTTGCAATTGTCAGTATGCTGGACAAATAGCTAGGAATCCGCAGGATCTTGGCCATTGTCGATGCTCAGGTAAGACGCTGCGAGGCAAAAATGCTTGATTGGCTAGGCTAAGCAAATCTGGCCAAGATGAGTGCGTTCCTTGTATCCTGGTCAGCAATGATCTCGCGTACTGCTGCCGCTGGTTGATGGGCCTCTGCAAGATGTTCGTTTTTGCTCTCCTCCTCCTCCTCCTCTTCCTTATTTGAGGACGATATGTGAGGAGCCACTTGGTCCTCAGGAATCTGCAAGCCATGACGCTGTGCCATGTTGTGAAGTGCACAGCAAACCACGACGATTCTGGAGACCCTGGCTGCTGAGTACTGCAGGGCTCCACTTGATCTATCCAGGCATCTGAAGCGCATCTTCAGCAAACCGATGGTTTGCTCAATTATGGCTCTAGTGGACATGTGGCTGGTGTAGGGATTCGCAAAATCCCTCGGCCCCGAAGGTACTGGAGATATTCATCCACATCGTGGACGGCGACTGTGCGTGATTTTAAATTGTCTCTGGGTTGGACAATGTTTTAAAACGTGCCCAGAACCACAAAAGGCTGCGTTGAGATGGGCAGCACATGGACAAGACCGGAATCAAGGAACTTCGTGGAAAAATTCGCACACTTTAAGACAGCACATTTTATTTTTTTAAATGTACTCTTTTCTTTTATTCATTGATGGGATGTGGGCGTCGCTGGCTGGCTAGGCCTGCATTTAGTGCCCATCCCTAATTGCCCTTGAGAAGATGGTGGTGAGCTGCCTTCTTGAACCGTTGCAGTCCATATGGTGTAGGTACACCCACAATGCTGTTAGGAAGGGAGTTCCAGGATTTTGGCCCAGCGACAGTGAAGGAACGGCGATACAGGTCCAAGTCAGGATGGTGTGTGGCTTGGAGGGGAACTTGTACGTGGTGATGTACCCATGCGTCTGCTGCCCTTGTCCTTCTAAGTGGTAGAGATCGTGGGTTTGGAAGGTGCTGTTGAAGGAGCTTTGGCGAGTTGCTGCAGTGCATCTTGTAGATGGTATACACTGCAGCCACAGTGCGCCGGTGGTGGAGGGAGTGAATGTTGAAGGTGGATGGAGTGCCAATCAAGCGGGCTGCTTTATCCTGAACGGTGTCGAGCTTCTTGAGTGTTGTTGGAGCTGCACTCATCCAGGCAAGTGGAGAGTATTCCATCACACTCCTGACTTATGCCTTGTAGATGGTGGAAAGGCTTTGGGGAGTCAGGAGGTGAGACACTCGCTGCAGAATTCCCAGCCTCTGGCCTGCTCTTGTAGCCACAGTATTTACATGGCTGGTCCAGTTCAGTTTCTGATCAATGGTAACCCCCAGGTTGTTGATAGTGGGGGATTCAGTGATGGTAATGCCATTGAATGTCAAGGGGAGATGGTTAGAGTCTCGCTTGTTGGAGATGGTCATTGCCTGGCACTTGTGTGGTGTGAATGTCACTTGCCACTTGTCAGCCCAAGTCTGAATGTTGTCCAGGTCTTGCTGCATATGAACACAGACTGTGTCAGTATCTGACGAGTCTTGAATGGTGCTGAACAGTGTGCAATCATCAGCAAACATCCCCACTTCTGACCTTTTGATGGAGGGAAGGTCATTGATGAAACAGCTGAAGATGGTTGGGCCTAGGACACTGCCCTGAGGATCTCCTGCAGTGATGTCATGTGATTGAGATGAATGACCTCCAACAACCACAGCCAACTTCCTTTGTGTTAGGTATGATTCCAACCAATGGAGAGTTTTCCCCTTGATTCCCATTGACTTCAGTTTTGCTAGGGCTCCTTGATGCCACACTCGATCAAATGCTGCCTTGATGTCAAGGGCAGTCACTCTCACCTCACCTCTTGAGTTCAGCTCTTTTGTCCATGTTTGAACCAAGGCTGTAATGAGGTCAGGAGCTGAGTGGCCCTGGCGGAACCCAAACTGGGCGTCAGTTAGCAGGTTATTGCTGAGTAAGTGCCGCTTGATAGCACTGTCGACGACACCTTCCATTACTTTGCTGATGATTGAGAGTAGACTGATGGGACGGTAATTGGCCGGGTCGGATTTGTCCTGCTTTTTGTAGACAGGACATACTTAGGCAACTTTCCACATTGGCGGGTAGATGCCAGTGTTGTAGCTGTACTGGAACAGCTTGGCTAGGGGCGCAGCTAGTTCTGGAGCACAAGTCTTCAGTACTATTGCCGGAATGTTGTCAGGGCTCATAGCCTTTGCAGTATCCAGTGTCTTCAGCCGTTTCTTGACATCACGTGGAGTGAATTGAATGGGCTGAAGACTGGCATCTGTGATGCTGGGGACCTCAGGAGGAGGCCGAGATGTATCATCCACTCGGCACTTCTGGCTGAAGATAGTTGCAAATGCTTCAGCCTTGTCTTTTGCACTCACGTGCTGGGCTCCACCATCATTGAGGATGGAGATATTTTTGGAGCCTCCTCCTCCTGTTAACTGTTTAATTGTCCACCACCACTCATGACTGGATGTGGCAGGACTGCAGAGCTTTGATTTGATCCGATGGTTGTGAGATCGCTTAGCTCTGTCTATCGCATGTTGCTTCCATTGTTTGGCATGCAAGTAGTCCTGTGTTGTAGCCTCACCAGGATGACACCTCATTTTTTGGAATGACTGGTGCTGTTCCCGGCATGCTCTCCTGCACTCTTCGTTAAACCAGGGTTGATCTCCTGGCTTGATGGTAATGGTAGAGTGAGGGATATGCCGGGCCATGAGGTTACAGATTGTGGTTGAATACAATTCTGCTGCTGATGGCCCACAGCGCCTCATGGATGCCCAGTTTTGAGTTGCCAGATCTGTTCAAAATCTGTCTCATTTAGCACGGTGGAGGGTATCCTCAACATGAAGACGGGACTTCGTCTCCACAAGGACTGTGCGGTGGTCACTTCCACCAATGCTGTCATGGACAGATGCATCTGCAACAGGTAGATTGGTGAGGACGAGATCAAGTAGGTTTTTCCCTCTTGTTGGTTCCCTCACCACCTGTTGCAGACCCAGTCTGGCAGTTATGTCCTTTAGGACTCGGCCAGCTCGGTCAGTTGTGGTGCTACCGAGCCACTCTTGGTGATGGACATTGAAGTCCCCCACCCAGAGGGCATTTTGTGCCCTTGTTACTCTCAGGGCTTCTTCCAATTGGTGTTCAACATGAAGGAGTACTGATTCATCAGCTGAGGGAGGACAGTAGGTGGTAATTAGCAGGAGGTTTCCTTGCCCATGTTTGACTTGATGCCATGAGACCCTGAGTCAATATTGAGGCCTCCCAGGGCTACTCCCTCCCGACTGTATACCACGGTGGTGCCACCACCTCTGGTGGGTCTGTCCTGCCGGTGGGACAGGACATACCCAGGGATGGTGATGGTGGTGGTGGTTGTGGTGGTGTCTGGGACATTGGTTATAAGGTATGATTTGGTAATTATGACTATGTCAGGCTGTTGCTTGACTAGTCTGTGGGACAACTCTCCCAATTTTGGCACAAGCCCCCAGATGTTGGTAAGGAGGACTTTGCAGGGTCGACAGGGCTGGTTGTGCCATTGTCGTTTCTGGTGCCGAGTGGTCCGTCCGGTCTTATTCTTACTGTTTTTCATAGTGGTTGTTTACAACTGAGTGGCTTGCTAGGCCATTAAGAGTCAACTGCATTGCTGTGGGTCTGGAGTCACATGTCGGCCAGAACAGGCAGATTTCTTTTCCTGAAGGGCATTAGTGAACCAGCTGGGTTTTTGCAACAATCAACAATGGTATCATGGTCGCCATTACTAAGACTAACATTTAATTCCAGAATTAAATTGAATTGAATTTAAATTCCACAAGTTGTCATGGTGGGATTTGAATCCATATCCTCAGAGCATTTGACTAAGCCTCTGGCTTACGAGTCCAGTGACATAACCACTACGCCACCGCCTCCCCTTGAGTTTTGAACTGAGTAAATTGCAAAGGGGTTTAAAAATGGCCATCAGAAAAGCATGGCCAAGGATAAAAGGCTTAGAAGCAGCTCGTGGATGCCTGTGAAAAGTGGGAGGATCAAGCAGTGGTCGTCAGATTCTGTCAATCAAAAAAAGGGAGTTTCCCTTCCCTACAGAGGCAATGTTTGTTCAGGATGTTGACATAAGGGATTATCCACTTGAGACTGCAGTTTCAGTGACCTCAGGACAAAGGGGCTTCTGTTTACATAGTAATCCAACTCCATTCAAAGCCCAGCACACAATTGAGACACACCTAAACTGCGGAAGAGATTTTTTTTTTAGACTAAGTAAAGGAATGAATGGGTTTGAATCACCCATTACTCAGACAATAGGGTGGTTGGGTCCCTTTTGTTTTAGTCAGATGATCTCCGGATTTGGGCGGGAACATTTCGGCCCCAGAATGAAGACACATTCAAACCACCCCAATCTTTATTCGAAACCCATTCAGACAATGGCAGCAGTTTGGCCACTGGGAAATAGCCCGTTTGAATCAGCCAATCATGGCCTTTCTCTTGTGTATTCGAACTTTTCGGCGCGAATTTGCACACAGACCTTTTCAGCGCCAAAACAGCAGGAGCTCACAGGATATAAAGATAGCTTCTCAGAAGCTCTCTCTCTCTTATTTTCCTTGGACTGCAGGTGAGCTCTTCTTCCTCTTTGGACCACAGGTGAGCAGGTTTCTGACTCCTCAGCAAGGCAATCTAGTAAGGAGTTAGAGGGGTGGTAATTTAAGGGAAATTGCTAAGATTGTAAGACTTACATTGTAGCCATTTATCCCTCATTTTTGCCATCTGCCTTCCCCTGTTAAGCAATTTTACATTGATCGTGTGGTGTAGTTTCTTTATTGCTTTGATCGTGTGGTGTAGTTTTCTTTAGTTAATAAAGTTTGATTTTCTCACATCCAGATCATTTGTCCATTTTTAATATATCATTAATTATAAGTTCCTTCAGTCAGAACTGGAAGGGTGGGTTTAGCGATTTGAAACCGCTGTTTTGGTATTGGTCAGTGTGCAGTAGGAAAAAGCTGCTTGACCTGGTAAATTACCGTAAACCAGGTAAAGGAAGGTAAATTACCGTAAACCAGGTAAATGATGCCCCCTACAAATTGGCGACCGCAGCAGGACTGGAGGCAGTTTTTGATATGATAAGTGGTCTGGATCTGGAGAACGCATCAGCTCTTGCTTTTCTTGCTTTCAGTCTGTGGGTAGCCCTGCAGAAGTTAGCGGCAGCGTGTAAACTGACCTATTATAGTATAGGTGGCCGGGTTAAGGAGGGTGAGATGAGGGTGCGAAAGGAGGTTACAGAGGCCAAGAATTGGGAGTCTGAGTTTGAAAAATGCCTGGCGGAGGTAGAACGCCTCGTAAGAGAGGTGAATGAGGCCAGAGATAGTGGGATGAGGGTGCGGGAAGAAAATGCACGCCTCACACTGGAGGTCACAAAATGCCAGGCAGAGATAGAGTGCCTTGTGCAGGAAATCACAGAGGCTAGGGACAGTGAGATGAGGCTACAGGAGGAAAACGCACACCTCACCCAAGAAGCTAGCGAGGGCAAAAGCCATGCGAGGCAAAATATAGAGTTCCTAAAGTGCCAGTTTACAGAAGCAAGGAGTAATGAGATGAGACTGCAGGAAGAGAATGCCCACCTCACCTCAGAAGTAATAGAGCAGGAGGAAATGGTTAAGGAGGTAAAGGCAGCTTATAAGCTGGCCTGCGACCAAAGGTTTGAGGAAGCAGATCATGGCCCCTGTAGGGCAGAGATAGAAAGCCTTAACATGGCTTTAAAAAGAGCAAAGGGGATGATTGGTCTGATCAGCCCGAAGGCAGGTCAGCCGGATTTTACTGGCAACCTTAGCAAAACAGCCCCACAGGCAACACCCAGGGAAAAGCTGGCTAGGGAATTAGAGATCCCAAGACAGTAGCCCACAGCTCCGAGTTTTGAGGAGCTCTGGCAACCAGAAGGGGTGGTAGAAGAGCACCAGAAGGTCCTGCTAGGCAGGCGGGTGTTGTATCCGTGTGTTAATGGAGACACAGAATGCAGGAGTTGGTTTAACAGGTATTTACTGAACAAAGTCTGGAGGTGAACTAAAAGATACAAGACGCTATACAGGCTTATATACCCGAGTGGTCACTACCGGTATTACAGTACCCAGGGGCTCTTAAAGGTACATACACTACAGCGGGGACCAGGCCCAGTGTACCCCCTCCGACAACGGAGGTACGGTCCACCCGTGAACGATAATGACCCTGGGGCTGTTCAGCATACCTATCTGGTAGCCTATGATACCCAACAGCTCAGAGGCCTGGTGAAACATATTCCCCTGCTCTCCGAAAAGGGAGACCCCTCAGTGCACTTCTAGGGGATAGAAAAGGCAGCCTGTGTTAACGGCTGTGATGAGGATGAGAAAGCCAAAATGTTGCTTTACTCTGTCAATAGCATGCTCTATCTGACCCTTTCAGATGAGGCTAAGAGAGGGCAGAAGGGTTTTGAGGACCTAAAGGAGGAAATACTGGAAGCCATGGGTGCGAACGACGGCAATCCGTTCAATTGCATAGGGAAAACACTGCAGAAGGAAGGGGAGACCCCACAGGCATTTGCAGACAGGCTGTGGCCAGTCTACAACAGCGCGTGTACAGGGGGACAAAATAGGGCACAACTGAACCAGCAGTAGCGGACCCAATGGATTCGTTGCCTGGTGTTCAATTGCCTGCCCCCGATAAAAGCAAAGGCTGATACCTGGTTTGACCCCCGAGACCCCCTTGCAACTGAAGAGACTGTAATCTGGCAGCTCACAGTAGCATATAGGAACGGTAGGAATAGTGGGACCCCCAGCACAAGGGTAAGGTCGACGAGGTCAAACCTGGGGCTCAATACAAGAAAGAGTGGCGCCAGGAGGGGAGCCATCCCTCCCAGAACAAAGTCACTTGTTACAGGTGCGGGGAAGATGGCCACTGGCGCAGGGATTGTAAAAAGCCTGGGAGAGACGATAAAGCCAGGACCCCCACAGCCCCAACTCAGAAGGCAGAGACAGAAACTCCTCCCGATACAGTCGAGTCTGTCTTGGAGTCGATAAAATCTTTCCTCAGGGCCAATCAGGGAAAGGTAGCAGCCATCAGTGGTGCTGCAGCCCCCTCGCCCACCTCTGCCCCCCCACAATGACTGGCCGATAGGCTGGCCAAAGAGGGTGCACATGCAGGCACTTTCTGGGACCCATATGAGTCCAGGCCAGTGGCAGCGATTACAGGCAGGAATGGGACACAGGGAAAATCAGGTAAATTGTATAAATCTGACCATACAAGTTCAAGTTCACAGGCTGTAAAGACAGGCGCTGTGGCTTGTTCCAAGGGAAAAGTTGTCCGGCCCACCAATTGGGACACTTCCCCGCCCCAGTGGGGCCTAAGCTTTGGTCAAAGTTTAAATTTCAACCAGTTATTTGGCTCAGAAACAGAGAAACAGCAGCCTGAGAGTAGAAATCGGCAGGCTGCTGCCAGTTCATTCACAGAAGATCGCTTGGAGACTGCCCGCACATGCGCAGTTGCTGGTCTGGAGACAGGAATTCCCCAGTCTTTTGAATGGCCTGTTCGTGCAGGCGCAGTTCCGCAGCCCGTGACCCAAGTGGCTCTTCTTCAGTTTTCCCGCGCAGGCGCAGTCGCGCGCCTGAGGGGAGAGGTTTCCCAACATCGGGTTTGCGCAGGCGCAGTCACAAACTTGGAACCCCCAGCGACTCCTTTTCACTGTGAGGCCACGTGCGCAGGCGCAGTCGGCCGTTTAAAGGTCCCTGCTTCCCAGTCTATACGCGCAGGCGCAGTAGCCTGCTTGGAAGACCCAGCGGTTCTTCCTACCCTTTGCAAAGAGATTGTTCACGCAGGTGCAGTTGCCTGCGGGACCACAGCAGCTCCTCTTCGGTTTCCCTGTGCAGGCGCAGTCGCCTGTTTGAAGACAGAGGCTTCACAGCCTCTGCCGTGGGACTCCTGGGAGGAGGTTTGCACAGGCGCAGTCACCTGTTTGAAGACAGAGGCTTCACAGCCGCTGCCGAGGGACTCAGGGGAGGAGGTTCGCACAGGCGCAGTCACCTGTTTAAAGGGACAAGCTTCCCAGCCCGCTTCTAGAGTGGTTCGCCCTATGGTGTGGGACTCTGGGGAGGAAGGGATAGCAATTCCTCTTGCAGGGGAGCCGGTACCAGGTTTTGGATCTGGAGAGGAAGATTTTCAGCCATCAGCAGCGGGTGGTGAGGGAATACCTGCCCCCAGTACAGGAGTGGGTAGGGAAAAGGAGACAAACCCGGAGTACTGGCAGGCTGCCAGGTATATTATACAGTCCGGGCTGTTTGCACCAGGGGGAGAAGGTTACCAGCCAGCTAGGGCTGTGACCCAGGCTCAGGGTCCGTCAGCCAATGTTTCTCCCACAGAGACGCCCCTCAGAAGGTCTCAGCAGGTCCGCAAGCCCAAGGAAAGATGGTCACCAGGGTACCTGCCACAAAGAGCAATCTCCCGAGCCCGGGAGGAAACAGGCCACAGACGTCCCCAACTCGCAGCCATAAGCTGCCAGGGACTAGAAGCAGGAGGCAGTCCAGCTTCGCTGCAGGCAGCAGTAATCTGCGACAGTGACACCAGAGATTAGCCTGGCTGTCTGGAGACGGGCGGCATTTGTATTATAGCTTTGTGTTAAGTAACCAATGTTGACAGCTTGCTTTTAAGGTGTTTGAATTTTAAGTTTAGAATTTACTAGTAGTGTTGAGTTTAAGTTTAAAGTTTAAGTTTATAAGTGTGCCAAATGCTTGTATTTTGGTCTGAGTTCGAGGGACCCGACCATGTCTCCACCTAAGGCAGCAGGTCAGTGAGAGACCTGGCTGCATGTCCTTTTAAGTTCTTTTGCAGGAGAGTGGACAAAGAAGCAGCCCTGTTCACCCAGCCCGAGCTGGGCATCGAATGAAAATATGGATACAGAATGTTGGGTATCACCTCACCACTGGACAAATCCAGGAGGAGACCCTGCAGCGTCCTTTGGGAGAAACCAGACAGGGTCCAGAGGAACTTGCCTACTCATCCTATATGGAAGAGATGGCCCCAGCTGGGTGGGGCACGTCCCACAACCCAGCAGTATCCTGACCGAAGTTCACTTGCGGGAGACCTCGCTATTGAGGAGTCATGGTGGGGAAGCACGGGCGCCTTGTCAGATAGGGACGCGTTC
Organism: Somniosus microcephalus; assembly: GCF_052327205.1. Classification (NCBI taxonomy): domain Eukaryota; kingdom Metazoa; phylum Chordata; class Chondrichthyes; order Squaliformes; family Somniosidae; genus Somniosus; species Somniosus microcephalus. The sequence continues at coordinate 195,079,987 of NC_140991.1, read as the reverse complement.
CCCGGGAGTGGGTGGTGATGGCCCGGGAAAGATTGTAAAGGGGTGGGGGAGACCCAAGAGTTGCGTGGGTGCGTTCGGGGAAGGGAGGTACTCACCCGGGGGCCCACGGGCAAAGTTAAAGTGTAAGTGTGGCTGGGGAGTTTGAGTGGGTGGCCGGATTTGGGATCCAAGTTTGAGTATGGGACCAGTGAGAGCTGCAACACAGGCACCCATCATTTTCTGCAGCCAGTCGAGGGAAGATGGGAGGGGGAGGGACTGGAAGTTGCGATCCCATACTCCCCGGTCTCGGTCTGTAAAACATGAGGGGTACCCCGCCTCCACAAAGGGACAAGGGAATGGCTCGGGGCTGGCGGATCAGACTGTTCTGCAAAATCCATTCTGTATGTTTTAAAAGTTTAAGACCCTTAAAGGGGGGTGGAAGGAACATTTACTGCCCGGGTGGGAGGAGCAATACCCACTCAAATTTCGCGACCCATCATTGGCACGTGATGGCCGGGGTTTATTTCAGCATTTTGTTTCAAATGTTTCAGCATTTTGTTTCAAATGTTTAATGGAGATTTTTGTATCTTGTTTTACAGTTCCAAGTGGTGCAGAGGCATAGGACCCTCTCCATGCTTGGAATCATTTTAATTACATTGTATAACCAAGATTGCAACATTTTGTAATATGTTAGAATGTAACAAGTGGTGCAGGGGTCTGAGTCCCCTTGTTGTAACATTTTGTAGTTGATGTATCTGTAGATGCCAACCGTACCACGGTTTTTCTCAGATTTAAGGGGAATAGACGGGTTGGGGGATCAGTGGCAGGTAGCTATAGGTAAAACAGGGGATGGTTATTTGTCGGGGGTCAGAAATTTTGCTCACTTTCTTCAAGTGGATACTACAAGCAAGTTGGAAGTATCCAAAGGGGGAATGTAGGGGTTCGCAAAATCCCTCAGCCCTGAAGATACTGGAGATATTAAACCACATCGTGGATGGAAACTGTGCGTGATTTTAAATTGTCTCTGGGTTGGACAATGTTTTAAAACATGCCCAGAACCGCAAAAGGCTGTGTTGAGATGGGCAGCACGTGGACAACACCGGAATCAAGGAACTTCGTGGAAAAATTCGCACACTTTAAGACAGCACATTTTATTTTTTTAAATGTACTCTTGAGTTTTGAGCTGTGTAAATTGCAAAGGGGTTTAAAAATGGCCGTCAGAAAAGCATGGCCAAGGACAAAAGGCTTAGAAGCAGCTCGTGGATGTCTGTGAAAAGTGGGAGGATCAAGCAGTGGCAGTCAGATTCTGTCAATCAAAAAATGGGAGTTTCCCTTCCCTACAGAGGCAATGTTTGTTCAGGATGTTGACATAAGGGATTATCCACTTGAGACTGCAGTTTCGGTGACCGCAGGACAAAGGGGCTTCTGTTTACATAGTAATCCAACTCCATTCAAAGCCCAGCACACAACTGAGACACACCTAAACTACGGAAGAGATTTTTTTTTTAGACTAAGAAAAGGAATGAATGGGTTTGAATCACCCATTACTCAGACAATAGGGCAGTTGGGTCCCTTTTGTTTTAGCCAGATGAACTCTGGATGTGGGCGGGAACATTTTGGCCCCAGAATGAAGACACATTCAAACCGCCCCAAGCTTTATTCGAAACCCATTCAGACAATGGGAGCAGTTTGGCCACTGGGAAATAGCCCGTTTGAATCAGCCAATCATGGCATTTCTCTTGTGTATTCAAACTTTTTGGCGTGAATTTGCACACAGACCTTTTCAGCGCCAAAACAGCAGGAGCTCACAGGATATAAAGATAGCTTCTCAGAAGCTCTCTCTCTCTTATTTTCCTTGGACTGCAGGTGAGCTCTTCTTCCTCTTTGGACCACAGGTGAGCAGGTTTCTGACTCCTCAGCAAGGCAATCTAGTAAGGAGTTAGAGGGGTGGTAATTTAAGGGAAATTGCTAAGATTGTAAGACTTACATTGTAGCCATTTATCCCTCATTTTTGCCATCTGCCTTCCCCTGTTAAGCAATTTTACATTGATCGTGTGGTGTAGTTTCTTTATTACTTTGATCGTGTGGTGTAGTTTTCTTTAGTTAATAAAGTTTGATTTTCTCACATCCAGATCATTTGTCCATTTTTAATATATCATTAATGATAATTTCCTTCAGTCAGAACTGGAAGGGTGGGTTTAGCAATTCAAAACTGCTGTTTTGGTATTGGTCAGAGTGCAGCAGCAAAAAGCTGCTTGACCAGGTAAATTACCGTAAACCAGGTAAAGGAAGGTAAATTACCGTAAACCAGGTAAAAGATGCCCCCCTACACTGGAGTTGTAGCTCTCCTCAGCTTTGTTGGATGGTCTCCTCAATGGCGTCATTAGCCACGTCTTCAGGGGATAGCCCTTGTCTCCAAGTAGCCATCCGTTAAGTTGGTCTGGCAGACTGAATAGCGGAGGCACACTAGACTGGCGCTGTATGAAGGAGTCATGGCAACTGCCAGGGTACTTGGCACAAATATGCAAAATGTCCTTCTTGTGGTCACACACCAGCTGAACGTTAAGGGAGTGGAAGCCCTTGCAGTTGACAAAAATACCTGGATTGCAATGGGGTGCCTTAAGGGCCACATGTGTGCAGTCAACGATGCCCTGCACCCTTGGAAAGCCTGCCAGATTAGCTAATCCAACCGCACCCGCCACAACATTTGCTTGATCCTTGGTGAAATGGATGTGATTGTGCACAATGGCAAAGAGGGCATCGGTTACCTGCATGATGCAAGTGTGTGCGGCCGCCTGGGAGATGCCGCTGATGTCTGCTGCTGATCCCTGGAATGAGCCTGAGACAAAAAAGTTGAGTGCGTTGGTGACTTTGACGGCCACTGGTGAGGGTTGTCCACCTGGTCCTCTGGCCTGCACCTCTTGTTGTAGCATTGCGCAGATGTCACCCACTACCTCTCGCGAAAGTCAGAGCCGCCTTTGGCACTGCTGCTCAGATATGTTGAGGTAGCTGACCCTCTGTCTGTAGACCCTGTTTGGGTTGTATCTCCTGTGCCGACGGGCTTCCATGCGCTGGCCCTTTCTGGCCTGTGCAGCTTCAGGTGGTAAGCAGCAGCTTGGCGCTCATGTTATTGCTGCTGCTGTTGGTGCTGTTGCTGTTGGTGCTGTTGTCCCTGGTTCTGCTGGTGCCACAGCTGGTCTTCATCCTCATCTAATGTCCAGAAGGGAGGGAAATAAATGGCTCCCATGCTTCTGGTATATGCCTCAGTTGAGGAAGCGCTCAGTGAGGGTGGTGAGAGGGGTTTCCCAGGAGGTCACACTGGAGATGGGTGTCAGGCTCCAAACTTCCACAGCTGTGGTTATGCCTTCTAACATTTCCCCCAGACCTGAGACTACAAAGTCCTGCCACCTGCAAATGATGGCTGATCAAATCTCCTCTTTAATGGTTGAGCTGCAGCTGATAGTCAGCAATCCAATTGTGCTCCTGCCAGATTTCACCGTCGTGTTTCAGAACAGGCGTGTTTCACGTGGGAAAAGGGTTAAAATCGCAAAGGCCTTTCAAAATGGCATTATAGAGGCAATTTAGTGCTTGTTAAGGGCCTTAACAGCCCATCCCGTCTATTGGAAGCCGGACGGAGACGGGACCATTAGTCATGAATTAATTAAAATTGCTTGGAGGTGGGATGGAGGCAGGGTTGGGCCTGCCCACCAGTTTTTGCAATTTTAACCCCGCACATGTCTCTAATCCCGCCTCCATGGCCCAATGAAAATCCTGCCCAAAGTATTTGTTTAATTTCTCTACCATTTCCTTATTCCCCATTATCCTTTCTCCTGTCTCAGCCTGTAAGGGACCCATGTTTATTTTCGCTAATACCTATAGAAGCATTTAAAGTCTGTTTTTTTGTCTCTTGCTAGGTACTCTCATATTCTATTTTCCCTTTCTTCATCAATTTCTTGGTCCTCCTTTGCTGAATTCTAAAATCCTCCCAATCCTCAGGCTTACTACTCTTTTTGGCAACATTATAAGCCTCTTCCTTTGATCTAATACTATCTTTAACTTCTCTTGTTAGCCACGGTTGGACCACTTTTCCTGTGGGGTTTTTGTGCCTTAAAGGAATGTATATTTGTTGTAAATTATGTATTAATTCTTTAAATGCTAGCCATTGCTTGTCTACCATCATACCTTTTAATGTAGTTTCCCAATCTACCTTAGACAACTCGCCCCTCATAACTATGTAGTTTGCTCTGTTTAGATTTAAGACCCCAGTTTCGGATTTAAATAAATCAATTTCAATTTCAACGTAAAATTCTATCGTATTATGGTCACTCTTCCCTAAAGGCCCCTTTACTATAAGGTTATTAATTAACCCTTTCTCATTGCACAATATTACAGTAGATCTAAAATAGCCTGTTCCCTAGTTGGTTCCTCAACACACTGATCTAGAAAACTATCTTGCATACATTCCATGAATTTGTCCTCCACACTATTGCAAATTTGGTTTGCCCAGTCTATATGTAGATTAAAGTTCCCCATGATTACTGTATTATCCTTATTACATGCACCTCTAATTTCCTGATTTATACTCTGCCCTACATTACAACTACTGTTTGGGGGCCTATAAACAACTCTCACCAATGATTTCTGCCCCTTGCTGTTTCTTAGCTCCACCCAAACTGATTCTACTTCTTGATTTTCAGAGCTAAGATCCTTTCTCTCTATTGTGTTTATCCCATCCTTTATTATCAGGGCTACCCCTCCTTTTTTTCCATTTTGTCTATCTCTTATAAAAGTTAAGTATCCTAGAATATTTAGTTCCCAACATTGGCCACTTTGCAACCACGTCTCTGTTATGGCTATTAGATCAAGCCTGTTCATTTCTAGCTACACTATTAATTCATCTATTTTCTTGCGAATGCTTTGCTCATTCGGATATAGTGCCTTTAGCTTTGACTTATTTCTATTTTTCCCTGATGTCACCTTAGTCACTGATGCCTTATTACCCTTGTTACTCTCTGTCCCTTCCTGACTGACTGCTTATTTTTACCCAAAACTCTACTCTGCTCTGGAGCCTTGACATTTCTCTCACTGCTTTTAAATTTACCCTTTCCTGAATCCTCCCATCCGTGCTTCATTAGTTTAAAGCCCTGTCTACTGCCCTAGTTATTCAGTTCGCCAGGACACTGGTCCCAGTGCAGCCCATCCCAATGGAACAGCTCCCTCTTTCCCCAGTACTGGTGCCAGTGCCCCATGAACTGAAACCCCTTCCTCCCACACCACTCTTTGAGCCATGCATTTAAACATTTGTCGCTATGCCAATTTGCATGTGGCTCAGGTAACAATCCAGAGATTATTACCTTTGACGTTGTGCTTTTTAATTGGATCCTAACTCCTCAAACTCCCTCAGCAGAACCTCATTCCTAGTTCTACTTATGTCATTGGTTCCTATGTGGACCATGATAACTCCAAGTTCTTCTCCAGCCGTGAGAAGATGTCTTTAACCCTGGCACCGAGCAGGCAACTCAACCTTCGGAACTCTCAGTCACGGCTGCAGAGAACAGTATCTATCCCCCTGACTATACTGTCCCCTACCACAACTACATTCCCTTTCACTCCCCCTACTTGAATGACCTCCTGCACTATGGTGCCATGGTCAGCTTGCTCATCCATCCTGCAGGCTTTTCCCTCATCCACACAGGCAGCAAGAACCTCATACCTGTTGGACAAGGGCAAAGGCTGAGGCTCCTCCAGCACTGCACCTGGGGCCCCCTTATCTGCCTGAGTTGCAGTCACATCCTCCTGTCCCTGACTACTAACCAGACCTGTACCACTACCTAGCCTAAGGGGTCTGATTGCCTCCTGGATCAAAGTGTCCAGGTAACTCTCCCCATCCCTGATGCCCCGCAATGTCTGCACCTCAGACCCCAGCTCAAAAACTCTGAGCTGAAGTTCCTCAAGATGCAGGCACTTACTGTAAACGTGGTTGTCCGGGATCACAATGCTCTCCACAAACTCCCACACGCTGCAGTTGCAGCACACCACCTGCACTGCCATCCCTATATGGCCTTGTTTTATTTAATTTAATTTAATTTAATTTGTATTTAGGTAAATTAGTTTACAGTGTAGTCTCTTGACTACTTACTTGATCTAAATTAAATTAAGGGTACTGAAATTAAATATCTACCTGCAACACAAAGCACTACAAGTAGTGTAGGCAAAAAGCAGCAATTCCTTCCCCCTCTTCATCGAACCCCCACTCTTTCCAAATTCCCAAATAAAACACTCTGTTCAAGTCCACTCTGTTTAATCCCACTCTGTGCAGACCGCCGATGAGACCCATCCTAGGATTCTTCAGCAAATTAGCCATGGTGTCACATGGGCATACAGAGGTCCCGTCCCATCACTAACTCGCTCATCTGAGGGAAGTCCAGCCCTATCTGTCTGCAAACAAGTGCAACCAATGAACAATTAGCAACTACCAGTGAACCAAAACAATTACATACCTAATTATTTCAAAATATTTGGTTATAAAATGTGATATTTGAATAACGCTCAGATTATAATAAAATAATGTTGTTGGTTCAATTTATATTTTGACAGTATCCATTTAATATTACAGTACATTTCTTTTAAATTATTACACTATCATTTGATCTGTACTCTTTCTTTGCACTCTAACTCAATTTTATTTTGTACTAGCTGGAGTGCCCGGCAGTGCCGAGGGTTTTTTGAGGGCATATAAATGAGTTTGTCTGTCTGTCTGTCTGTGTGGGAATGAGAGAGAGAGAGAGAGGTAAAGAGAGAGAGAGAGGGAAAGAGAGAGGGGGAAGGAGAGAGAGAGAAAGGGGGAAGGAGAGAGAGAGAGGGGGGGAAGGAGAGAGAGAGAGAGAGGGGGGAAGGAGAGAGAGAGGGGGGAAGGAGAGAGAGAGAGGGGGAAGGAGCGAGAGAGAGAGAGGGGGAAGGAGCGAGAGAGAGAGGGAAGGAAAGAGAGAGAGAGAGAGGGAAGGAGAGAGAGAGAGAGAACTATTGCTAAGCACCCAGGAGGTGGTTCTTTAACTTTGTTTTTTGTTAATGGGGATCGCCAGTAGCCATATACTCCAGGTTTCACAGTTTTCCTTCTATGTCACTATGGAGGTAGCAAGCAGAATTATAATTTTGCAATGTTATAATTGACATTAATGTGTCATGATCATATAATGATTGTGCATTATTGTAAAAAGCAATAAAATTCTTGAACTTTTTAATGAGAGGACAACATTCCGCTTAAAGAAAGACTCAAACAATGATTATGATTTAAAAATCGTGAGCCTTTTAATGAGAGGACCACATTGCGCTTAAAAAAAGGCTCAAACAATGGTTATGATTTAAAAATGCAATCTTCCATAGCCAACCCAGGTGCGTTATTATGTAATAATAATATATATACAGGAGTGTTTATACCCAGTAACGCACAGTGTGTTATGAGTCCTCTCCTGCGGCAAGCTTTTATAAAGGAGGCACAGAGATGGCCAGTGAGAGTTTTGAGGTAATTAAATGATGTTGGGCCAGCAACCTCATGGAGGAGTAGACGAAGGTGAAAGCACTCTGCATTATTGGAGAGCCCGTTGATAGACAACATTTTCTGTTTTTCCTGAGGGTGTTAAAATAAACAGATTCCTTGATGCACCAGCTCTTGAACATGCCATGTACAACTGGCCATGCGAAAAACAGGGCGTGAGTAAGTTGATGCCAGCAACCTTCAAAGTCTGCCCCTGTGCCTTGTTGATTGACATTGCAAAAGAAATTGTCACAGGAAACTGTTGCCATTTGAATTGAAATGGCAAGTCAGTTGGTATCATTGGAATTTGAGGAATGAGAACATCCTCCCCTCTGGCGCAGCCTGAGATGATGGTAGTCTCAATGAGATTTGGCATGAGCTTTTTGACTGCCAGTCTGGTTCCATTGCACAACTTTGGTGGATGTATGTTTCTTAGGAGCATGATGGGGGTGCCTTCCTTCAGTACTAGTTTGTGAGGAAGCGTTCCTGAAGGTTGCAATGAGTTGAGGAACTCAGTGGGGTAGTGTATCGCATCAGCACTGTCACAAACATTATCAACGCTTTTATAAATTTGCTCTTGGCCAGGGAGTTTTTGAAGAAGGAGCATGTTTATGTTTTTGACAGTATCATTCCTGGGTGCAAATATTGACCGTTCACACAGCCACTTGGGATCTTTGAAGTGATTGAGGAGGTCTGGATACACCTGTGAGATCAACTCATCAACTGTTCTGACTTGACTGCCAAAGCCTGGAGGAATTGTGATTTGACCACTGCTGTCAATTGGCAAGTTTCACAGAAACACAGAAACACAGAAACCTCACAGTGCAGATAGAGGCCATTTCGGCCCATCGAGCCTGCACCGACACATATCCCACCTGATCCCCATAACCCCTACACCAACACCAACACATATCCCACCCTATCCCCGTAACCCCACGTATTTAATCCCCCTAACACTAAGGGTCAATTTTATCATAGCCAATCAACCTAACCCGCACATCTTTGGACTGTGGGAGGAAACCGGAGCACCCGGAGGAAACCCACGCAAACACGGGGAGAATGTGCAAACTCCACACAGACAGTCGCCCGAGGCTGGATTCAAACCCGGGTCCCTGGCGCTGTGAGGCAACAGTGCTAACCACTATGCCACCGTGCTGCCCTTCTCCCAATTGTAGCAAAAGTTGTGAAAAGGATTCTGTCATCTCGTCACCATGCATATGAACACGCATGTTTGTGGTCAAATGGACTGTTTGCACATTTGGCCACAGATGGGATGCCTTGAGACATGCATTGAGTTCATCTGCTGGAGTTCCTCTGGGGACAACTGGCAGGATTTGGCGGAAATCACCTGCCAGCAACAGGGTGGTGCCACCCATCAGCCTATTGTTGCCTCTCAGGTCTTGAAGAGTTCTGTCGAGTGCTTCAAGTGCCTTCTTGTGGGCCATTGTACACTCACCCCACACAATGAGTCTGCACTTTTGAAGCAACTCAGCAGCACCAGTTCCTTTGCTAATGTTACACACTGGGTGTTCTTGTGTTGTCAGATCCAGAGGGAGAGCAAAGGTTGAGTGGGCAGTGCGACCTCCTTGGAGAAGAGTTGCAGCGATTCCTGATGAGGCAACAGCCAGTGCAATGTATCCCTTAGAGCGAACCATGACCAGTAAAAGATTGATCAGGAATGTCTTTCCTGTTCCACCAGGTACATCGGGGAAGATAATGCCACCTGCATTGTTTTCCACCATATCCACAACCAACCTGTATGTCTCTTTCTGGTCTGGAACCAATTTAGGTTCAGTGACGGTGACAAAGGAGGTCAGTTCCTCAACATTGTAGGTGGTTTCCCTGAGGACCTCTCTGCTGAGACCTGGAGAATCATTCCTATTGGGTGATGGAAGGTTCAACTTAGTCAGAGACTTGCCAGCCAATGCCAAAGTCTTGTCCTCCAGAAGGATCAATACCTGATTGTACATTGCATCAGTGAAGTTCAGCGTCATTGTGGGGTTGGCTGTCTTGAGTTGGTGTAAGATGTCTTCTGTGAGGCTGTCTTTGTGATCTTCCCACAACTGCATCGGGTTGAAAGGGCTGCAGAGGGCAATTATAATGGCAAAGAGATTTCGTAGCCTATTGGGGGAGTAAGATAGAGCAGCTTCTGTCATCATCGCATGCCAATGAATGTCATCCTCAATGAGTCCTCTCCTGCGGCAAGCTTCTTGAAAGGAGTCACAGAGATGGCCAGTGACAGTCTTGAGGTCATTAAATGATGTTGGCCCAGCAACGTCATGGAGGAGTAGACGAAGGTGAAAGCACTCTGTGTTGTTTGGATGGACCGTGTAGACTCTGCCAAGTGCGTCTGATGAGTACACCCCTGTATGACCAGGAACTTCCTTCTGACCTGCTCCAGGGCGCCGAGCCCGCCATGTCTTGTTTGGCTGCCAGGTGTAGTACTTGGGCACCTGATGATACAAAAGTGTCTTGGCAAAGTCATTCATTTGGCACAACTCAAAGAATGCTGTAAGTTTTGTCTTTGGAGGTTCCTCGGCACGTTGGCTGGCATTTCCTGGTCGGAATAAAACCCTTTGTCCATTTTGCAAGTGAACATCCAATTTAGTGACAGTGGGGTAACGATTGTGGATGTCAAATCCAAAAGCTCGCCAGGCTGCCTCATTGCTGCAGATGTAATGGCCCATCAGATGTGTGGTGATCTCATCATTTTGATTCTGCTGTCCAGCCGGTTGAAGATCAAAGACAGCTTGGTCACTGCCCTTATGGATGTACTTGCACACATATTTGATAGACTTAACTGAGTGGCAGTACTCCACATTGATGTGACATTTGAAGAGCCTGGATAGGAGTGGACCGTAAGGAACAATCCAACGGTTGTCAACTTCAAATGTCTGTCTTTGCTGTGTTGTCTGACTTGACGGACCAGGTTGACCTGAGTCGCTAGATTTTTGAGTTCGCATTCTTATCTCAGTGCTGAAACCTCCACTCTCTTTTGCCCCTTCTCCTGTACAAAGGATAGCCATCATCCCCATGCTGAGTTTCCCTTTTGTACATGCATTGTTTTTCATGCAGGGAGAAGAAGGGTTGTGTCGCCCACAAGGACCATGAATCATATTTTTTACAACAACATCAAAGAGGATTGGATCCTGGTCCTCATCGGGTAGCTCTGCAGAGATGAAGGAATCAACTTGATTGGGGTGAATCTTTGCCTGAAGCCAGAGTAAAAGATGAACATGAGGAAGTCCTCTCTTCTGCCACTCAATGCTGTACATGTAGCAATGGTGTGCACTAAAAAGTTTGCCCACAGTCAGGAGTTTGAGCAGTTTTTTAACTTTGAGGTTGAAGACCCGTGCTATGAGCTCATGCCTTTCAGTACCAGCTTTGGGTGGGAACTCCTGCCATTGGGGATTGCAAGTCATGGTGATGAAGAGGTCAGGTCTGCCATAGTTTCTGACATAGGTCATGGCATCTTGCGTGTGCTCATGCATGTACCTAGGACCTCCAATGAAAGTGGATGGTAGGATGACCAGTTGACCAATGTCCTCAGTGTTGCCATCATTGGCCACAGCATCTCGTAAGTGTATATAGTCTGTGACTCTCAAATGATTTTGGTTATTCCGGAACCAATTAAGCCGCTCTCCTTCTATTTTTGCATACATGTCAGTGAGGAACTGGTGGAGAAGTCTTCCACACTGAAGCAGGTGGTTTAAAGCAGTTTGTCGTTCCATCAGCCTGTATGAATAGAATTCCATGGCAGAAACCATCTTTTGCCTTTGGGCTGTAGGTGGCACACCAGTTTTGGGGTCAACATGTGCGATCTTGTTATAGACATCGTATCCATCTTCCCCATGGCAAAACAAAAGCGGGTATTGCAGAGGATCATATGACCTGTGAAGCTCAGAAATTCTTTTGAGTGGACCACCTCTCATATGCAAGACAATGTCCCGTTGTTCAAATTCTTGGCCCACAATGACAATGGCTACTTCATTGGTGGTCGGAGCATTGAAGCATCACTCATGTTCACCTGCAGGAGTCTTGTCAGCTTTGATGACAACTTTGAGGTCTTCATTTGTTGTTTTTTCAATGGCTGTTTTGAAACTCTTAATATATGGGTTTTGCTGATGAAGCATCTGCTATAACCAAAGCAAAGTTTCAAGCTTGATTTGGTGTTGTTGTGCGGGGTAAACAGCAGCTTCCCTGCGGTGATTGGCTTGCTCTTCGGCATCACCCAAGAAGTAGATTTGGAGAAACTGAGGTCTTTCGTTTGGTAGAGGAAGTAGGGAGCCAGCTGTATGGTACACCTGTCCATGAACTTTAAAAGTTGGGCAAAATCCTGATTCACGCACTCTGTTTGCACCGAAAGAGGTCATTGCAAAGCAGCTGTTGTACTTTCTGATGTGAGTGAGGAAATGTGTTGAAGCTGGAGTTCGGCCGAACAGAAGTGAGTGTAGGGGTTCAGGTGGAGCTGTTAGTGTTGGAAGTTTAATCTTTCCTCCATTGCAGCATATCCCATCAATTTCCCCTTCCCACTTCAGAGCGCCACAGTGAGGGAAAATGATAGTCATCTTGCCAATGATGACTCTGGGGTCGGCTTCATATGTGATGGTGGGTCTATAGGAGAAGGCTGCTCCGAGCCAATGACTCCAAATGTCAGCTCTGGCAATGCCCCTGCATCTATTGGCGGCCTGGCAATGTGCCTGAGTCTGGTCAGGAGTCTCTGAGGCTCTGGCTTGGGTATGTCTCGCCTGCTCAGCAGCTTGACGTGCCTGAGTTTCGTCAGTAGTCTCTGAGGCTCTGGCTTGGGTATGTCTCGCCTGGTCAGCAGCTTGACATGCCTGAGTTTGGTCAGTAGTCTCCGAGGCTCTGGCTTGGGTATGTCTCACCTGGTCAGCAGCTTGACGTGCCTGAGTCTGGTCAGGAGTCTCTGAGGCTCTGGCTTGGGCATGTCTCACCTGCTCAGCAGCTTGATGTGCCTGAGTTTGGTCAGTAGTCTCTGAGGCTCTGGCTTGGGTATTTCTCGCCTGGTCAGCAGCTTGACGTGCCTGAGTTTGGTCAGGAGTCTCTGAGGCTCTGGCTTGGGTATGCCTCGCCTGGTCAGCAGTTTGATGTGCCTGAGTTTGGTCAGTAGTCTCTGAGGCTCTGGCTTGGGTATGTCTCGCCTGGTCAGCAGCTTGACGTGCCTGAGTCTGGTCAGGAGTCTCTGAGGCTCTGCGAGCCTTTTTTCGGTATACATCAGAAGTGGTGCGTCCAACTCTGCTACATTTTCTTGGGGGCATGCTGTAATGAAAAAAGAAAAAATAATTGTTATTATATATATAAATGAGTCTGTCTGTCTGTGAAGGACAGAGAGAGAGGGGGAAGGAGAGATAGAGAGGGGAAGGAGAGAGAAGGGGAAGGATAGAGAGAGAGAGAGGGAGAGGAGAGAGAGAGAGAGGGAAGGAGAGAGAGAGAGAGGGAAGGAGAGAGAGAGATGGCGTTGTTGGGGCTCACATTGAAGTGCCGCCATGATCAAAGATGGCGTCATGAGGAAATTGTCGTGCCGACAGCATCAAATATGGCACTGTTGTTTCCGCACATTGAGGTGCTGCCATGATCAAAGATGGTGGCGAGCGATCTGGCCGGGCTCGCGGGCTCGGGGCTCGAGCTGCAGGCTTGAACTCCTACACACCCACCACCTGGAAAGTCCTATTTGCACTTACCAAAAGAAAAAAAAGAGCTTAGCACACTGGATTATTAGCTGTTACTCTGCCATGTCTAATTTTTTTTTTAACTTTGAAATTACTTTAATGGCAGCAAATTTGTACAGATTAATTTTTCTTTGCAGCTGCCTTTCTCATTGCTGCCAGCACATTGCTGAGTTCTTCTCTCTTCCGCTTGGCACCGATGTGGGTACCAACTCGCTTTTTGATGAATTTGAGTGCACGCTTGTGTTTAGAGACCTTCAGCAATTCCATTGCACGCCTTTCATAGGGGGCAAAACCACATATCTCACGGATCAGATCTCTGACAAACTTGGTGTGCTTGGTCAGGCGCCCTCTTGTGCAGCACTGCCTTGGGCTGGTCTCATTCTTGGTGATGGGGTGTGTCGCCTGCTGCGCATGCACACTGTGCCTATCCCGTGTGTGCATGACATCCCTTCTGGCCGACACCATCGCCCTGGGTGATGCCAGCTTCCACTCGGCTCCGTCCCACCCCGCCAGCCTTTACCAAGATGGCGGCGATGGCTGCGCTCTGCTCCATCCCGCCCACCTTTACCAAGATGGCGGCGATCGCGGGCCGCTAATTTGGAATCGGGCCCAGCGGGACGGGCGGTGCCTAGCTTGGGCGTGGCTGGTGAGGAGAGGCCGAGGCTTCGAGGCCTGAGGCCTGCAGGCAGCTCATCCGCCGCCGAGGGGGGGATAGGCCGAGACCCCGGCGCGTGCCCACAAACGGAGCTGAGCCCCGGGACCGGGACGAGGGGGGGGAAAGCCCGAGTCCCCGGCCCACGGCCGGAAACGGAGCCGAGCCCCGGGACGGGGCCAAGGGGGGGAAAGCCTGAGGCCCCGGCCCGTGGCCGCAAATGGAGCTGAGCCCCGGGACTGGGCCGAGGGGAGGAAAGTCTGAGTACCCCGGCTCCGACCGCCCATTGGGCCCGCCGCTCCGCGCACCATCGCTGATCCGCTCCGGCCGGCCGCCGCCGCTTGAAGAGTTAATGTCTCCGGCCGGCCGCCGCCGCTTGAGGTTTGAATAAAGTTGAGAGGAGTGAGGAGGGAAGTCATCTCTCTGCACCTTTGCTCAAGAATCCTGCTGAAACGCCGAGCGGTAGCGGGATACTGTGCCGGAGCCGCAATGTGGGGGTTTGTTGTGCTGGTGCTGTCGCTGTCGGTATTTAAAAAATGGCGGCGACGTTTCGGGAGGCTGCAGGATTAGGCCCGCCCACACATGGAATGAAACGCGCCCCGTGATGTACCGATTGGTCAACCATCAGGTCACTGAACTGTAGGATTGGTCAACCATCACGTCACTCAACGCTAATGAGCGGTAGGATTGGTCAACTGCTAATAAGCGGATTTTTGAAAGTTTTTTGTATACTGTCCGAATACTTTTTGTCTGACCAATAAGTAGATACACCTATGACACTCCCCTGATCATCAGCTTTCTTTTGATATAACATATGTGTCGGTACACTCTATAACTTTTGAGTGTATAGCGGACAGACAGACAGACATACATACAGACAGACAGACAATTTATATATAGACTACAGGGGGGCCGGGCGCTTTTTGGGCCACGCGGTTTACGGCTGAGGGTTTTTTGAGGGCATGTGTTGTTGGAAGGGAGAGAGAGAGCGACTGGGGGAAGAGAGAGAGCGACTGGGGGGAAGAGAGAGAGCGATTGGGGGGAAGAGAGAGAGTGACTGGGGGGAAGAGAGAGAGCAACTGGGGGAAGAGAGAGAGAGAGAGACTGGGGAAGAGAGAGCGACTGGGGGAAGAGAGAGAGCGACTGGGGGGAAGAGAGAGATCGACTGGGTAGAAGAGAGAGAGCAATTGGGGGAAGAGAGAGAGCGACGGGGGAAGAGAGAGCGAGAGACTGGGGGGAAGAGAGAGAGCGAGAGACTGGGGGGAAGAGAGAGAGCGAGAGACTGGGGGAAGAGAGAGAGCGACAGTGGGGAAGAAGAGAGAGCGAGAGACTGGGGGGAGAAGAGAGAGAGACTGGTGGGAGAAGAGAGAGAGAGAGAGACTGGGGGAGAGAGAGAGAGAGACGGGGGGAGAGAGAGAGAGACAGACGGGGAGAGAGAGAGTTCTACGGGAAATTTCAAGCTGGCTGTGAATGAACGGAAAGAGAAAGCAAGAAGGGCTTTCTATGCCATTAAAAAATCAATCCAAATAGAAATCCCAATTAGCATTTGGCTCAAAATGTTCAAATCAGTAATTGAACCAATTGCACTCTATGGCAGTGAAGTGTGGGGACCGCTAACACAACAAGAATTTGCAAAATGGGACAAACACCCAATTGAGATCCTACATGCAGAATTCTGTAAAAGTATCCTCCGGACTCAAAGGAAAACCGTAACAATGCATGCAGGGCAGAACTAGGCCAATATCCATTAATAATCACTATCCAAAAAAGAACCACCAAATTTTGGAAACACCTAGAAATGAGCAACTCCCAATGCTATCATTACGAAGCCCTGAAATGCCAAGAGAGACCATAAAGAAGAATACCCTCAATCAACTAGTCCTGGGACTCAGTGAAGTAACTACTAACACACTAACAATAACCAGCCCCAGGACAGTGACAGCGTAACACAAAGAATTCGACCCAACACAATCGTCGCTAAGCAAAAGGAAAAATATCTGTCATATTGGGCAGAAACAACAAAAACCCAAAGCAAACTCAATTGCTACTTGGCCCTAAACAGACAGTACAACATGGCTGATTACCTGACCATGGTAAAGGACAGCAAACTGAGAAAAACCTTGACAATATACAGACTTAGTGAACATAGCCTGGCGATCGAAAAAGGTAGACACAGGCAGACCCGGCTACCAAGAGAGGACAGGATATGCTCTCACTGCAGTCAGGGAGTGGTGGAGACAGAGATGCACTTCCTCACAGCTTGTAGAAAATATCAGGGCATAAGGGAGAACTTCTACCCAAAATTCACAAAAATATGCCCGGAATTCAGAAATTTGAAGGACGGCCAAAAACTCCCATACCTACTAGGGGAAGAGAAAAATTGTGTAACACTAGCGGCACACTATGTTACAGCTTGCCATAACAGAGGGACAACCACTAAATATAAGAAAAGAGTATATATAAATTATATGAAAGTATACTTATACACTCAGGGATATATCTGTTTATACACTGTATGGATAGATCTGTATTTTTGTGTACAAACATGAATGTTTTTCGATGCTTTGGCAACATAAGATGTAACTTGTCATGCCAATAAAGTGATTTGAATAGAATTGAATTGAATTGAATTGAGAGACTGGGGAGAGAGAGAGGGAGACTGGGGAGAAGAGAGAGAGACTGGGGGGGAGAGAAAGAGAGAGAGAGACTGGGGGGAGAGAGAGATTGGGGGAGAGAGAGAGAGGGGGAGAGAGAGAGAGGTGGGAGAGAGAGGGGGAGGGAGAGGGGAAGAGAGTGGAGGGAGGGGGGAGAGAGAGAGGGGGAGAGGGGGAGAGAGAGTGGGGGAGGGGGGGAGAGAGAGGGGAAGGGGGAGAGAGAGAGGGGAGGGAGGGGGAGAGAGAGAGGGGGAGAGAGGAGGAGGGAGAGAGGGAGGGGGAGGGAGGGGGAGAGAGGGAGGGGGCGGGAGGGGGCAGAGAGGGAGGGGGGCGGAGGGGGCAGAGAGAGATGGGGAGGGAGGGGCAAAGGGAGAGGGGAGGGAGGGGGCAGAGGGAGAGGGGGAGGGAGGGGGCAGAGAGAGAGGGGGAGGGAGGGGGCAGAGAGAGAGGGGGGGGGCAGAGAGAGAGGGGGAGGGAGGGGGCAGAGAGAGAGGGGGAGTGAGGGGCAGAGAGAGAGGGGGAGGGAGGGGCAGAGAGGGGAGAGGGCAGGGGGGAGGGTGGGAGGAGAGAGAGACAGAGGGAAGGAGAGTGAGAGGGCAAGTGGCCTGTGGCTGCAAATGGAGCCAAGCCACGGGAATGGGCGTGAGCCGGCTTGAGGCTGTGAGAGAGGGCCGGGCCCGGTTGCCGGGGTAACCCTTCCCCCCCGTTCCCGCCCTCCCACCCTCCCGAGCCCCGCTCTCCCACCCCGCCCGCCTTTACTAAAATGGCGGCGGTGGCGACGCTCGGCTCAGGCCCGCCCCTCCAGTCTACACAAGATGGCGGTGATTGCAGGCCGCTTGTTGACCGGGACAGAAGGTGCCTAGCTCGGGCATGGCTGCGGAGGAGAGACCCAGGCTTCGAGGCCTGCAAAAACGGGGAAAGGTAGGAAAATGAATCAGGTTAGAGAAAATATTTACAAATGAATTAACTTTTTTAAAAACAATTTAATTGTGTTTTAAAAGCAATTTTTTTTTGCTGGAAATGTAGATTTGAAACTAAACACGCAGAAAGCGGGAAAAGAAATGAAGAGTTTGGAATCAAGATAGCGGCCACTCAACTCAGCTCAGAATGGTTAGGCCCGCCCACACATGCACCGATTGGTCAACCGTCAGGTCATTGAACTGTAGGATTGGTCAATGGTCATGTCACTCAACTGTAGGAAGGTCCGCCCGCACATGCAACGAACCCGCCCCCGTGATGCAGTGATTGGTCGACCGTCGGGTCGCTTGACTGTACGATTGGTCAACCTTCACGTCACTCAATGCTAATGAGCGGATAATGAGCGAATTTTGAACGTTTTTTGGGTACCGTCGGCACAATTTTTGTCTCACCTTTCCGGAATCATAAGCTTTCTTTTGATGTAACACACGTGTAGGTACGCTCTATAACTTTTGAGTGTATAGAGGACAGACAGACAGACAGAAGAGCAATTATATATATACTAGCTAAAGTGCCCGGCGGTGCCAAGGGTTTTTTGAGGGCATGTTATTGTTGGAAGAGAGAGAGAGAGCGACTGGGGGGAAGAGAGAGAGCGACTGGGGGGAAGAGAGAGAGCGACTGGGGGGAAGAGAGAGAGCGACTGGGGGAAGAGAGAGAGCGACTGGGGGAAGAGAGAGAGCGACTGGGGAAGAGAGAGAGAGCGACTGGGGGGAAGAGAGAGAGCGACTGGGGGGAAGAGAGAGAGCGACGGGGGGGAAGAGAGACAGCGACTGGAGGAAGAGAGAGAGCGACTGGGGGGACGAGAGAGAGCAACTGGGGGAGGAGAGAGAGCGACTGGGGGAAGAGAGAGAGCGACTGGAGGGAAGAGAGAGAGCGACTGGGGGGAAGAGAGAGAGCGACTGGAGGAAGAGAGGGAGCGACTGGGGGGAAGAGAGAGAGCGACTGGGGGGAAGAGAGAGAGAGTGACTGGGGGGAAGAGAGAGAGTGACTGGGGGGAAGAGAGAGCGCGACTGGAGGGAAGAGAGAGAGCGACTGGGGGGAAGAGAGAGAGCGACGGGGGGGAAGAGAGAGAGCGACTAGGGGAAGAGAGAGAGTGACTGGGGGAAGAGAGAGAGCGACTGGGGGGAAGAGAGAGAGCGACTGGGGGGAAGAGAGAGAGAGTCTGGGGGGAAGAGAGAGAGCGACTGGGGGGAAGAGAGAGAGCGACTGGGGGGAAGAGAGGGAGCGACTGGGGGGAAGAGAGAGAGTGACTGGGGAAGAGAGAGAGCGACTGGGGGAAGAGAGAGAGCGACTGGGGGGAAGAGAGAGAGCGACTGGGGGAAGAAAGAGAGCGACTGGGGGAAGAGAGAGAGCGACTGGGGGAAGAGAGTGAGCGACTGGGGGAAGAGAGAGCGACTGGGGGGAAGAGAGAGAGTGACTGGGTGGACGAGAGAGAGCGACTGGGGGGAAGAGAGAGAGCGACTGGGGGAAGAGAGAGATAGTCTGGGGGAAGAGAGAGAGCGACTGGGGGAAGAGAGAGAGCGACTGGGGGAAGAGAGGGAGCGACTGGGGGGAAGAGAGAGAGCGACTGGAGGTAAGAGAGAGAGCGACTGGGGGGAAGAGAGAGAGCGACTGGGTGGAAGAGAGAGAGCGACAGAGGGGAAGAGAGAGAGCGACAGGGGGGAAGCGAAAGCGACTGGGGGGAAGAGAAAGAGCGACTGGGGGGGAAGAGAGAGAGCGACTGGGGGGAAAAGAGAGAGTGACTGGGGGGAAGAGAGAGAGCGACTGGCGGGAAGAGAGAGAGCGACTGGGGGAAGAGAGGGAGCGACTGAGGGAAGAGAGAGAGCGACTGGGGGGAAAGAGAGAGTGACTGGGGGAAGAGAGAGAGCGTCTGAGGGGAAGAGAGAGAGCGACTGGGGGAAGAGAGAGAGCGACTGGGGGGAAGAGAGAGAGGGACTGGGGGGAAGAGAGAGAGCGACTGGGGGGAAGAGAGAGAGCGACTGGGGGGAAGAGAGAGAGCGACTGGGGGGAAGAGAGAGAGCGACTGGGGCTAAGAGAGAGAGCGACTGGGGGGAAGAGAGAGAGCGACTGGGGGGAATAGAGAGAGCGACTGGAGGGAAGAGAGAGAGCGACTGGGGGGAAGAGCGAGAGCGACTGGGGGGAAGAGAGGGAGCGACTGAGGGAAGAGAGAGAGTGACTGGGGGGAAGAGCGAGAGCGACTGGGGGGAAGAGAGGGAGCGACTGAGGGAAGAGAGAGAGTGACTGGTGGGAAAAGAGAGAGCGACTGGGGAAGAGAGAGAGCGACTGGGGGGAAAAGAGAGAGCGACTGGGGGAAGAGAGAGAGCGACTGGGGGAAGAGAGGGAGTGATTGGGGGAAGAGAGAGAGCGACTGGGGGAAGAGAGAGAGCGACTGGGGGAAGAGATAGAGCAACTGGGGGAAGAGAGAGCGACTGGGGGGAAGAGAGAGCGAGTGGGGGAAGAGAGAGAGCGACTGGGGGGAAGAGAGAGAGTGACTGGGGGGAAGAGAGTGAGCGACTGGGGGAAGAGAGAGCGACTGGGGGGAAGAGAGAGAGCAACTGGGGGGATGAGGGAGAGCGACTGGGGGAAGAGAGAGAGCGACTGGGGGAAGAGAGAGAGTGACGGGAAGAGAGAGAGCGACTGGGGGGAAGAGAGGGAGCGACTGGGGGAAGAGAGAGAGCGACTGGGAGGAGGAGAGAGAGCGACTGGGGGGAAGAGAGAGAGCGACTGGGGGAAGAGAGGAGCGACTGGGGAAGAGAGAGAGCGACTGGGGGGAAGAGAGAGAGCGACTGGGGGAAAGAGAGAGAGCGACGGGGGGGAAGAGAGAGAGCGACTGGGGGGAAGAGAGAGAGTGACTGGGGAAGAGAGAGGACGACTGGGGCGAAGAGAGAGCGACTGGGGGGAAGAGAGAGAGCGACTGGGGGGAAGAGAGAGAGCGACTGGGGGGAAGAGAGTGAGCGACTGGGGGGAAGAGACAGCGACTGGGGGGAAGAGAGAGAGCGACTGGGGGATGAGGGAGAGCGACTGGGGGGATGAGCGAGAGCAACTGGGGGGAAGAGAGAGAGCGACTGGGGGAAGAGAGAGAGTGACGGGGGGATGAGAGAGAGCGACTGGGGGGAAGAGTGAGAGCGACTGCGGGGAATAGAGAGCGACTGGGGGGAAGAGGGAGAGCGACTGGGGGAAGAGAGAGAGTGACTGGGGGGAAGAGAGAGAGCGACTGGGGGGAAGAGAGAGAGTGACTGGGGAAGAGAGAGAGCGACGGGGGAAGAGAGAGAGAGACGGGGGGAAGAGAGAGACGGGTAGAAGAGAGAGATGGGCGGAGAGAGAGACGGGGAAGAGAGAGACGGGGAAGAGAGGGACTGGGGGAAGAGAGAGACGGGGAAAAGCAAGACTGGGGGAGAAGAGAGAGAGAGAGAGGGAGAGAGAGAGGGAAGGAGAGAGAGAAGGAAAGAGAGAAAGAGGGAAGGAGAGAGAGAGAGGGAAGGAGAGAGAGTGAAGGAGAGCGAGAGGGAAGGAGAGAGAGAAGGACGGAGAGAGGGAAGGAGAGAGAGACAGAGAGCAAAGGAGGGAGAGAGGGAATGAGAGAGAGAGGGAGAGAGAGACAGAGACAGAGGGAAGGAGAGAGAGAGAGAGAGAGGGAAGGAGAGAAAGGGGAAAGGGGTGGGGGAAAGGGGTGGGGGAGCAAGGGGTGGGGGAGCAAGAGGTGGGAGCAAGGGGTGGGTGGGGTGGGTGGGGGCGAAGGGTGGTGTGGGTGGGGGAGAAAGGGGTGGGTGGGGTGGGGTGGGATGGTGTGGTGGGAGAAAGGGGTGGGTGGGCGGGGGTGGGAGAAAGAGGTGGGTGGGGGAGAAAGGGGTGGGGGAGAATGTGGTGGGGGAAGGGGGGTGGGGGGGAAGGGAAGGAAGGGGGCAGGGTGGGTGGGGGGAAGTGAAGGGGAGTGGGAGGGAAGAGGGAGGGAAGGGGAAGGGGAACGGGGTGGGGGAAGGGGTGGGGGGTGGGGGAAGGGGAAGGGGTGGGGGAAGGGGAAGGGGTGGGTGAAGGGAAGGGGGTGGGGGAAGGGGAAGGGTGGTGGGGAAAGGGGGGTTGCGGGAAGGGGAAGTGGGGGTGGGGAAGGTGAAGGGAAGGGGTGGGGGAAGGGGGGTTGTGGGGGGAGGGAAGGGGGAGGTGGAAGGGGAGGTGGAGGGAGGTGGAAGGGGGGCTGGGGGTGTGGGTGGTGAAGGGGGGTGTGGGGGGGGTAGGGGCTGTGGGGGGGATGGGGTGTGGGGGAAGGAGGGGGGAAGGTGGGGGAAAGGGAGTTGGGGAGCCAGCAGACCCTCTCCCCCTGCAAGTGTTGGTCCCTGTCCGGGCCGCAAGCCTGGGACTGGAGTTCCGCTGCTGGCCGTTGGAGAAGCCTAGGCCTCAGCCTCGGGCCCCTGCACTGACATGGCCCAGCCCACCTTTTAATACCTTGAAACATGAAACTTAAAGTACTTATAAAACATTATTGGTAAATCTTTCTATAACATACACTTTACAACCTCACCAATCTTTTTATTAAGAAAGGGGTCCTCACCTGTCAGTGTGTTGTATCACAAACAACAATGGCCACCGCTTGCTTTTCAGTTGGAAAGATTAGGCCCCGCCCACACAATCGATTGTCTGTCCCAGTCACCAGGACCCGATTGGGAGTACTGAAGCCCCACCCACTCTATGTTCCTGTACTAAGATGGCTGCGCATGCACTCTGTTACACACTGAATCAAAATGGCGTCGCACTGAAACTTTTTGCCCTCCTTGAGAAAGATGGCTGCCATTAACCTGGGGCTGTCAGCAGAAGAAATTCCCTCAGCTGCAAACACAGGATCTTCAGATTATTATTCGGGGCTTTCGACCTACCCCAGTTGCTTATGAAGCCTCCCCACCTACCGACCCCGGGAATGGAGCTGAGGCAGCACACCCTCGCCCCTCTGCCAGTGTTGGTCCCTGTCTAGGCCGGGAGCCTGGGACTGGAGTTGTGCTGCTGGCAGTTGGAGAAGCCTAGGCCCCGGGCCTGGAAAAACGGTGAAAGGTAGGAAAATTATAGAGGTTAGAGAAAAAATTTACAAATTAATTAACTTTTTTAAAAAACAATTTGTGTTTAAAAACAACTTTGTTTTTGCTGGAAATGTAGATTTGAAAAGAAACACGCAGAAAGTGGGAAAAAGAAATGAACAGTTTGGAATCAAGATGGCGGCCACACACCTCGTTCAGAACGATAAGGCCCGCCACACACACACCGATTGGTCAACCGTCATGTCACCGCAGCGTAGGATTGGTCAATCGTCCTGTCACTCGACTCTAGGAGGGCCCGCCCGCACGCATGACTAACACGCCCCCGTGACGCAGCGAATTGGTCGACCGTCGGGTCGTTCGACTGTACGATTGGTCGACCTCGACATCACTCAATGCTAATGAACGGATACTGAGCGGAATTTTGAAGGTTTTTTGGATACCACGGGCGCAATTTTTGTCTCGCCGAAACGTAAATATGCTTATGACCGTTCTGGAATCGTAAGCTTTCTTTTGATGTGACGCACGTGTAGGTACGCTCTATAACTTTTGAGTGTATAGCCGGACAGACAGACAGACAGACGGAACAACAGACAGACAGACAGACAGAAGTACCGCTTTATTTTATATATAGATAAGATACTAGCTGAAGTGCCTGGTGGTGCCAAGGGTTTTTTGAGGGCATGTTGTTGTCGGAAGAGAGAGAGAGAGCGACTGGGGGAAGAGAGAGAGCGACTGGGGGAAGAGAGAGAGCGACTGGGGAAGAGAGAGAGAGACTGGGGGTTGGAGAGAGAGCGAGAGACTGGGGGAAGAGAAAGAGCGAGAGACTGCGGGAAGAGAGAGAGCGAGAGACTCGGGGGAAGAGATAGAGCGAGAGACTGGGGGGAAGAGAGAGAGCGACTGGGGGAAGAGAGAGAGCGAGAGACTGGGAGGAGAAGAGAAAGAGAGAGACTGGGGGGAGAAGAGAGAGAGAGAGACT
The DNA here is from genome assembly GCF_052327205.1 of Somniosus microcephalus. Taxonomy (NCBI): domain Eukaryota; kingdom Metazoa; phylum Chordata; class Chondrichthyes; order Squaliformes; family Somniosidae; genus Somniosus; species Somniosus microcephalus. The sequence continues at coordinate 195,056,500 of NC_140991.1, read as the reverse complement.
GGGGGAGAAGAGAGAGAGAGAGAGACTGGGGGAGAGAGAGAGAGACTGGGGAGAGAGAGAGAGAGACTAGGGAGAGAGAGAGAGACTGGGGGAGAGAGAGAGAGAGAATGCGGGGAGAGAGAGAGAGAGACTGGGTGGAGAAGAGAGAGAGAGACTGGGGGGAGAGAGAGAGAGACTGGGGGGAGAAGAGAGAGATAGAGACTGGGGGGAGAGAGAGAGAGACAGGGGGAGAGAGAGAGAGAGAGAGACTGGGGGAGAGAGAGAGAGACTGGGGGAGAGAGAGAGAGAGAGACTGGGGGAAGAGAGAGATTCGGGGGAGAGAGAGAGGGGGGAGAGAGAGAGAGAGGGGAGAGAGTAAAAGATAGCACGGTAAAAGAAAGCAAATTGAGAAAAACCTTGACTATGTACAGACTTAGTGAGCATAGCCTGGCCATCGAAAAGGCAGACACAGACAGACCTGGCTGCCAAGAGAGGACAGGATATGCTCTCACTGCAGTCAGGGAGTGATGGAGACAGAGATGCACTCTCACAGCTTGTGGAAAATATCAGGGCACAAGGGGGAATTTCTACCCAAATTTCATAAAAATATGCCCTGAATTCAAAAATTTGAATGGCAACCAAAGCTCCCATACCTATTAGGGGAACAGAGAAATTGCGTAACCTTAGCGGCAAACTATGTTACAGCTTGCCATAAGCAGAGGGACAACCATTAAATCTAAGAAAAGAGTATATACATATTATATGCGTGTATATTTATACACACAGGGATATATCTGTTTATACGCTGTATGGATAGATCGGCGTTTATGTGTTCAACCATAAATGTTTTTTTCGGTGCTTTGGCAACATAAGATGTACCTTGTCATGCCAATAAAGCAATTTGAATTGAATTGAATTGAATTGAATTGAGAGTGAGGGGGAGAGAGAGAGAGGGGGGGGAGAGAGAGAGGGGGAGAAAGAGAGGGGGAGAGAGGGGGAGGGAAGGGGGAGAGAGAGAGGGGGAGAGAGAGAGGGGGAGGGGGGAGAGAGAGTGGGGGAGGGAGGGGGAGAGAGAGAGGGGGAGGGAGGGGGAGAGAGGGGGAGGGAGGGGGGAGAGAGAGAGGGGGAGGGGGAAGAGAGAGAGGGGGAGGGAGGGGGAGGGAGGGGGCGAGAGGGAGGGGGTGGGAGGGGGGAGAGAGGGAGGGGGAAGGAGGGGAAGAGAGGGAGGGGGAGGAAGGGGGCTGAGAGGGAGGGGAAGAAGGGGCAGAGAGAGAGGGGGAGGGAGGGGGCAGAGAGAGAGGGGGAGGAGGGGGCAGATAGAGAGGGGGAGGGAGGGGGCAGAGAGAGAGGGGGAGGAGGGGGCAGAGAGAAAGGGGGAGGGAGTGGGCAGAGAGAGGGGGGAGGGAGGGGGCAGAGAGAGAGGGGAGGGAGGGTGCAGAGAGAGAGGGGGAGGGAGAGAGGGGGAGGGAGGGGGCAGAGAGAGAGGGGGAGGGAGGGGGCAGAGAGAGAGGGGGAGGGAGGGGGCAGAGAGAGAGGTGGGGAGCGGACAGAGAAAGAGAGGGAGGGAGGGGGCAGAGAGAGAGGGGGAGGGAGGGAGGGGAGAGGGCAGGGGGAGGGGGGAGGAGAGAGAGGCAAAGGGAAGGAGAGAGAGAGGGCGAGTGGCCGCGGCCGCAAATGGAGCCAAGTCCTGGGAACGGGCGTGAGCCGGCTTGAGGCTGAGAGAGCGGGCCGGGCCCGGTTGCCGGGATAATCCCTTCCCCCCCCTTCCTGCGCTCCCAAGCCTCGCCCTCCGCCCTCCCGAGCCTCACCCTCCGCCCTCCCGAGCCTCGGCCCCCCGCCCGAGCCGGCTTCAAGACCGCCGATTGCGGCTGGGCCTGCGCTGGAGCCAAGCCTCGGGGAACGGGCGTGAGCCGGCTTGAGGCTGTGAGAGAGGGCCGGGCCCGGTTGCCGGGGTAACCCTTCCACCCTCCCCACCCCACCGCCCTCCCGAGCCCCGCTCTCCCGACCCGCCCGCCTTTACTAAGATGGCGGCGGTGGCAACGCTCGGCTCAGGCCCGCCCCTCCAACCTTCACAAAGATGGCGACGACCGCGGGCCGCTTGTTGACCGGGACGGGAGGTGCCTAGCTCCGGCATGGCTGTGGAGGAGAGACCCAGGCTTCGAGGCCTGCAAAAACGGGGAAAGGTAGGAAAATGAATCAGGTTAGAGAAAATATTTACAAATGAATTAACTTTTTTTTAAATAATTTAATTGTGGTTTAAAAGCAATTTTTTTTTTTGCTGGAAATGTAGATTTGAAAATAAACACGCAGAAAGCGGGAAAAAGAAATGAAGAGTTTGGAATCAAGATGGCGGCCACTCAACTCGGCTCAGAATGATTAGGCCCGCCCACGGTCAATGGTCACATCACTCAACTGTAGGATGACCCGCCCGCACACGCAACGAACCCGCCCCCGTGACGCAGCGCTTGGTCGACTGTCAGGTCGCTCGACTGTACGATTGGTCAACCTTCACGTCACTCAATGCTATTGAGAGGATAATGAGTGGAATTTTGAACGTTTTTGGATACCGTCGTCCCAATTTTTGTCTCACCGAAAAGTAAATACGCTTATGACCGTTCCAGAATCGCAAGCTTTCTTTTGATGTAACACACATGTAGGTACGCTCTACAACTTTTGAGCGTATAGAGGACAGACAGAGAGACAGAAGAGCAATTACATATATACTAACTGAAGTGCCGGCGGTGCCTAGGGTTTTTGAGGGCATTTGTTGTTGGAAGAGAGAGAGAGAGCGACTGGGTGGAAGAGAGAGAGCGACTGGGGGGAAGAGAGAGAGCGACTGGGGGAAGAGAGAGAGCGACTGGGAGGAAGAGAGAGAGCGAGAGACTGGGGGGAAGAGAAAGAGCGAGAGACTGGGGGAAGAGAGGAGCGAGAGACTGGGGGAAGAGAGAGAGCGAGAGAATGGGGGGAAGAGAGAGAGCGAGAGACTGGGGGTAAGAGAGAGAGTGACTGGGGGGAAGAGAGAGAGTGAGAGACTGGGGGAGAAGAGAAAGAGAGAGACTGGGGGAGAAGAGAGCGAGAGAGACTGGGGGGAGAAGAGAGAGAGAGACTGGGGGAGAGAGAGAGAGAGACTGGGGGAGAGAGAGAGAGACAGGAGGAGAGCGAGAGAGAGAGAATGGGGGGGCGAGAGAGAGACTGGGGGAGAGAGAGAGAGAGACTGGGGGAGAAGAGAGAGAGAGAGAGACTGGGGTGGAGAGAGAGAGAGAGAGACTAGGGGGAGAAGAGAGAGAGAGAGAGGACTTGGGGGAGAGAGAGAGAGGCAGGGAGAGAGAGAGAGAGAGGACTGGGGAGTAGAGAGAGAGAGACTGGGGGAGAAGAGAGAGAGACTGGGGAGAGAGAGAGAGAGAGACTGGGGGGAGAGAGAGACTGGGGGAGAGAGAGAGAGGGGGGAGAGAGAGAGGGGGAGAGAGCAAAAGAGAGCACGGTAAAAGATAGCACCTCGATGGCAGTGAGGTGTGGGGACCGCTAACACAACAAGAATTTGCAAAATGGGATAAAAAACCCCAATGAGATCCTACATGCAGAATTCTGTAAAAGTATCCTCCAGACTCAAAGGAAAACCATAAACAATGGCATGCAGGGCAGAACTAGGCCAATATCCATTAATAATCACTATCCAAAAAAGAGCCACCAAATTTTGGAAACACCTAAAAATGAGCAACCCCCACTGCTATCATTACAAAGCCCTGAAATGCCAAGAGAGGACCATAAAGAAGAATACCCTCAGTCAACTAGTACTGGACTCAGTGAAGTAACCACTAACACTACTAACAATAACCAGCCCCAGGACAGTGACAGCGTAACACAGAAGAATTTGACCCAACACAATCGTCACTAAGCAAAAAGGAAAAATATCTGTCATACTTGGGCAGAAAACAGCAAAACCCAAAACAAACTCAATTGCTACTTGGCCCTAAACAGATAATATAGCATGGCTGATTACCTGACCATGGTAAAGGATAGCAAACTGAGAAAAACCTTGACAATGTACATACTTAGTGAACATAGCCTGGCGATCGAAAAAGGTAGACACAGGCAGACCCGGCTACCAAGAGAGGACAGGATATGCTCTCACTGCAGTCAGGGAGTGGTGGAGACAGAGATGCACTTCCTCGCAGCTTGTAGAAAATATCAGGGCATAAGGGAGAATTTCTACCCAAAATTCACAAAAATATGCCCGGAATTCAGAAATTTGAATGACAACCAAAAACTCCCATACCTACTAGGGGAAGAGAGAAATTGTGTAACCTTAGCGGCACACTATGTTACAGCTTGCCATAAACAGAGGGACAACCACTAAATATAAGCAAAGAGTACATACAAATTATATGAATGTATATTTATACACTCAGGGATATATCTGTTTATACACTGTATGGATAGATCTGTATTTTTTGCGTTCAACCATGAATGTTTTTCGATGCTTTGGCAACATAAGGTGTACCTTGTCATGCCAATAAAGCGAATTGAATTGAATTGAATTGAATTGAGAGAGAGAGGGGAGGGAGGGGTGAGAGAGAGGAGAGGGGGCGGAGGGGAGGGGAAGAGAGAGGGGGAGAGGGGAGAGGGTGAGGGGAGGAAGAAGGAGAGAGAGAGGGAGGGGGAGAGAGACGAGGGAGGGAGAGGGGGAGGAGGGGGTGAGAGGAGGAGGAGTGGAGGGAGGCAGGTCTGAGAGGGAGGGAGAGGAGAGGGGGGCAGAGAGAGAGGGGGAGGAGGGGTCAGAGAGAGAGGGGGTGTGACGGTG